>NW_026870158.1:0-639779 GCF_963584025.1 Labrus mixtus
GTTGAAAATTTTCATGAAAAGATTTCGGCTTCAAAAAAGTTGAAAATTTTCATGAAAAGATTTCGGATTCAAAAAAGTTGAACATTTTCATGAAGTATTTTGGCTTCAAAAAAGTTGAAAATCTTCATGAAGTATTTTGGCTTCAAAAAAGTTGAAAATTTTCATGAAGTATTTCGGATTCAAAAAATTTGAACATTTCATGAAGTATTTTGGCTTCAAAAAAGTTGAAAATTTTTATGAAGTATTTCGGATTCAAAAAAGTTGAACATTTTCAAGACAGGATTTCGCCTTTAAAAAAGTCGAACATTTTCATGAAGTATTTCAGCTTCAAAAAAGTTGAAAATCTTCATGAAAAGTTTTCGGCTTCAAAAAAGTTGAACATTTTCATGAAGTATATGGGTTTCAAAAAAGTTGAAAATTTTCATGAAGTATTTCGGATTAAAAAAAGTTGAAAATTTTCACGACAGGATTTCGGCTTTAAAAAAGTCGAACATTTTCATGAAGTATTTCGGCTTCAAAAATGTTGAAAATTTTCATGAAAAGATTTTTGCTTCAAAAAAGTTGAAAATTTTCATGAAGAATTTGGGCTTCAAAAAAGTTGAAAATTTTCACGACAGGATTTCGGCTTTAAAAAAGTCGAACATTTTCATGAAGTATTTGGGATTCAAAAAAGTTGAAAATTTTCACGACAGGATTTCTGAGTCAAAAAAGTTGAAAATTTTCATGAAAAGATTTCGGCTTCAAAAAAGTTGAAAATTTTCAGGAAAAGATTTCGTCTTCAAAAAAGTTGAAAATTTTCATGAAAAGATTTCGGCTTCAAAAAAGTTGAAAATTTTCATGAAGTATTTGGGTTTCAAAAAAGTTGAAAATTTTCATGAAGTATTTGGGTTTCAAAAAAGTTGAAAATTTTCATGAAGAATTTTGGATTCAAAAAAGTTGAAAATTTTCACGACAGGATTTCGGCTTTAAAAAAGTCGAACATTTTCATGAAGTATTTCGGCTTCAAAAAAGTTGAAAATTTTCATGAAAAGATTTTTGCTTCAAAAAAGTTGAAAATTTTCATGAAGAATTTGGGCTTCAAAAAAGTTGAAAATTTTCACGACAAGATTTCGGAGTCAAAAAAGTAGAAAATTTTAACGACAGGATTTCGGCTTTAATAAAGTCGAACATTTTCATGAAGTATTTCAGCTTCAAAAAAGTTGAAAATTTTCATGAAAAGATTTCGGCTTCAAAAAAGTTGAAAATTTTCATGAAAAGATTTCGGCTTCAAAAAAGTTGAGCATTTCCATGAAGTATTTTGGCTTCAAAAAAATTGAAAATCTTCATGAAAAGATTTTGGCTTCAAAAAAGTTGAACATTTTCATGAATTATTTTGGCTTCAAAAAAGTTGAAAATTTTCATGAAGTATTTCGGATTCAAAAAATTTGAACATTTCATGAAGTATTTTGGCTTCAAAAAAGTTGAAAATTTTTATGAAGTATTTCGGATTCAAAAAAGTTGAACATTTTCAAGACAGGATTTCGCCTTTAAAAAAGTCGAACATTTTCATGAAGTATTTCAGCTTCAAAAAAGTTGAAAATCTTCATGAAAAGTTTTCGGCTTCAAAAAAGTTGAACATTTTCATGAAGTATTTCAGCTTCAAAAAAGTTGAACATTTTCATGAAGTATTTCGGATTCAAAAAAGTTGAAAATTTTCACGACAGGATTTCGACTTTAAAAAAGTCGAACATTTTCATGAAATATTTCAGCTTCAAAAAAGTTGAAAATTTTCATGAAAAGATTTCGGCTTCAAAAAAGTTGAAAATTTTCATGAAGTATATGGGTTTCAAAAAAGTTGAAAATTTTCATGAAGTATTTCGGATTAAAAAAAGTTGAAAATTTTCACGTCAGGATTTCGGCTTTAAAAAAGTCGAACATTTTCATGAAGTATTTCGGCTTCAAAAAAGTTGAAAATTTTCATGAAAAGATTTCGGCTTCAAAAAAGTTGAAAATTTTCATGAAGTATTTGGGTTTCAAAAAAGTTGAAAATTTTCATGAAGTATTTTGGATTCAAAAAAGTTGAAAATTTTCACGACAAGATTTCGGCTTTAAAAAAGTCGAACATTTTCATGAAGTATTTCGGCTTCAAAAAAGTTGAAAATTTTCATGAACTATTTCGGATTCAAAAAAGTTGAAAATTTTCATGAAAAGATTTTTGCTTCAAAAAAGTTGAAAATTTTCATGAAGAATTTGGGCTTCAAAAAAGTTGAAAATTTTCACGACAGGATTTCGGCTTTAAAAAAGTCGAACATTTTCATGAAGTATTTGGGATTCAAAAAAGTTGAAAATTTTCACGACAGGATTTCTGAGTCAAAAAAGTTGAAAATTTTCATGAAAAGATTTCGGCTTCAAAAAAGTTGAAAATTTTCATGAAAAGATTTCTGCTTCAAAAAAGTTCAACATTTTCATGAAGTATTTGGGATTCAAAAAAGTTGAAAATTTTCACGACTGGATTTCTGAGTCAAAAAAGTTGAAAATTTTCAAGAAAAGATTTCGGCTTCAAAAAAGTTGAAAATTTTCATGAAACGATTTCGGCTTCAAAAAAGTTGAAAATTTTCATGAAAAGATTTCGGCTTCAAAAAAGTTGAACATTTTCATGAAGTATTTTGGCTTCTAAAAGTTGAAAATCTTCATGAAAAGATTTTGGCTTCAAAAAAGTTGAACATTTTCATGAAGTATTTTGGCTTCAAAAAAGTTGAAAATTTTCATGAAGTATTTCGGATTCAAAAAATTTGAACATTTCATGAAGTATTTTGGCTTCAAAAAAGTTGAAAATCTTCATGAAAAGTTTTCGGCTTCAAAAAAGTTGAACATTTTCATGAAGTATTTCAGCTTCAAAAAAGTTGAAAATTTTCATGAAGTATTTCGGATTCAAAAAAGTTGAAAATTTTCACGACAGGATTTCGGCTTTAAAAAAGTCGAACATTTTCATGAAATATTTCAGATTCAAAAAAGTTGAAAATTTTCATGAAAAGATTTCGGCTTCAAAAACGTTGAAAATTTTCATGAAGTATATGGGTTTCAAAAAAGTTATAAATTTTCATGAAGTATTTCGGATTCAAAAAAGTTGAAAATTTTCATGAAAAGATTTCGGCTTCAAAAAAGTTGAAAATTTTCATGAAAAGATTTCGGCTTCAAAAAAGTTGAAAATTTTCACGAAAGGATTTTGGCTTTAAAAACGTCGAACATTTTCATGAAGTATTTGGGCTTCAAAAAAGTTGAAAATTTTCACGACAGGATTTCGGCTTTAAAAAATTCGAACATTTTCATGAAAAGATTTCGGCTTCAAAAAAGTTGAAATTTTTCATGAAGTATTTGGGCTTCAAAAAAGTTGAAAATTTTCATGAAGAAATTCGGCTTCAAAAAAGTTTTCGCAAGGGGTGGGTGTATTGTCTTTTTTCAACTTTTTCGTAAGGGGGGGTGGGTCATTTGAAAATATTCATGAAGAAATTCGGCTTCAAAAAAGTTTTCGCAAGTGTTTCGTCTTTTTTCAACTTTTTCGTAAGGGGGGGTGGGTCAATTGAAAATGTTCATGAAGTATTTCGGCTTCAAAAAAGTTCATGAAGTAAAGTTGTCGCAAGGGCGTGGGTGTATCGTCTTTTTCAACTTTTTCGTAAGGGGGGGTGGGTCAATTGAAAATATTCATGAAGAAATTCGGCTTCAAAAAAGTTGAAAATTTTCATGAAGTATTTCAGCTTCAAAAAAGTTGAACATTTTTGTAAAAAGATTTCGGCTTGAAAAAAGTTGAAAATTTCCAAGAAGAAATTCGGCTTCAAAAAAGTTGAAAATGTTCATGAAGAATTTGGGCTTCAAAAAAGTTGAAAATTTTCATGAAGAAATTCAGCTTCAAAAAAGGTGAAAATTTTCATGAAATATTTCAGCTTCAAAAAAGTTGAAAATTTTCATGAAAAGATTTCGGCTTCAAAAAAGTTGAACATTTTCATGAAGTATTTCGGATTAAAAAAGTTGAAAATTTTCACGACAGGATTTCGGTTTTAAAAAAGTCGACCATTTTCATGAAGTATTTCAGATTCAAAAAAGTTGAACATTTTCATGAAAAGATTTCGGCTTCAAAAAAGTTGAATATTTTAATGGAAAGATTTCGGCTTCAAAAAAGTTGAAAATTTTCATGAAGTATTTGGACTTCAAAAAAGTTGAAAATTTCCATGAAGAAATTCGGCTTCAAAAAAGTTGAAAATGTTGATGAAGAATTTGGGCTTCAAAAAAGTTGAAAATTTTCATGAAGAAATTCGGCTTCAAAAAAGTTTTCGCAAGGGGTGGGTGTATTGTCTTTTTTCAACTTTTTCGTAAGGGGGGGTGGGTCATTTGAAAATATTCATGAAGAAATTCGGCTTCAAAAAAGTTTTCGCAAGTGTTTCGTCTTTTTTCAACTTTTTCGTAAGGGGGGGTGGGTCAATTGAAAATGTTCATGAAGTATTTCGGCTTCAAAAAAGTTCATGAAGTAAAGTTGTCGCAAGGGGGTGGGTGTATCGTCTTTTTCAACTTTTTCGTAAGGGGGGGTGGGTCAATTGAAAATATTCATGAAGAAATTCGGCTTCAAAAAAGTCGAAAATTTTCATGAAGTATTTCAGCTTCAAAAAAGTTGAACATTTTTGTAAAAAGATTTCGGCTTGAAAAAAGTTGAAAATTTCCAAGAAGAAATTCGGCTTCAAAAAAGTTGAAAATGTTCATGAAGAATTTGGGCTTCAAAAAAGTTGAAAATTTTCATGAAGAAATTCAGCTTCAAAAAAGGTGAAAATTTTCATGAAATATTTCAGCTTCAAAAAAGTTGAAAATTTTCATGAAAAGATTTCGGCTTCAAAAAAGTTGAACATTTTCATGAAGTATTTCGGATTAAAAAAGTTGAAAATTTTCACGACAGGATTTCGGTTTTAAAAAAGTCGACCATTTTCATGAAGTATTTCAGATTCAAAAAAGTTGAACATTTTCATGAAAAGATTTCGGCTTCAAAAAAGTTGAATATTTTAATGGAAAGATTTTGGCTTCAAAAAAGTTGAAAATTTTCATGAAGTATTTGGACTTCAAAAAAGTTGAAAATTTCCATGAAGAAATTCGGCTTCAAAAAAGTTGAAAATGTTGATGAAGAATTTGGGCTTCAAAAAAGTTGAAAATTTTCATGAAGAAATTCGGCTTCAAAAAAGGTGAAAATTTTCATGAAATATTTCAGCTTCAAAAAAGTTTAACATTTTCATGAAGTATTTGGGCTTCAAAAAAGTTGAACATTTTCATGACAGTATTTCGGCTTCAAAAAAGTTGAAAATTTTCATGAAGTATTTCGGATTCAAAAAAGTCGAACATTTTCATGAAGTATTTCAGCTTCAAAAAAGTTGAAAATTTTCATGAAAAGATTTCGGCTTCAAAAAAGTTGAAAATTTTCATGACAGTATTTCGGCTTCAAAAAAGTTGAACATTTTCATGACAGTATTTCGGCTTCAAAAAAGTTGAAAATTTTCATGAAGTATTTCGGATTCAAAAAAGTTGAAAATTTTCATGAAAAGATTTCGGCTTCAAAAAAGTTGAAAATTTTCATGAAGTATTTGGGTTTCAAAAAAGTTGAAAGTTTTCATGAAGTATTTTGGATTCAAAAAAGTTGAAAATTTTCACGACAGGATTTCGGCTTTAAAAAAGTCGAACATTTTCATGAAGTATTTCGGCTTCAAAAAAGTTGAAAATTTTTATGAAAAGATTTCGTCTTCAGAAAAGTTGAACATTTTCATGACAGTATTTCGGCTTCAAAAAAGTTGAAAATGTTCATGAAGTATTTGGGCTTCAAAAAAGTTAAAAATTTTCATGAAGTATTTGGGCTTCAAAAAAGTTGAAAATTTTCACGACAGGATTTCGGCTTTAAAAAATTCGAACATTTTCATGAAGTATTTGGGTTTCAAAAAAGTTGAACATTTTCATGACAGTATTTCGGCTTCAAAAAAGTTGAAAATTTTCATGAAGTATTTCAGATTCAAAAAAGTTGAAAATTTTCATGAAAAGATTTCGGCTTCAAAAAAGTTGAACATTTTTATGAAGTATTTGGGTTTCAAAAAAGTTGAAAATTTTCATGAAGTATTTTGGATTTAAAAAAGTTGAAAATTGTCACGTCAGGATTTCGGCTTTAAAAAAGTCGAACATTTTCATGAAGTATTTCGGCTTCAAAAAAGTTGAAAATCTTCATGACAGTATTTCGGCTTTAAAAAAGTCGAACATTTTCATGAAGTATTTCGGATTCAAAAAAGTTGAACATTTTCATGAAGTATTTCGGATTCAAAAAAGTTGAAAATGTTCATGAAGTATTTGGGCTTCAAAAAAGTTGAAAATTTTCACGACAGGATTTCGGCTTTAAAAAAGTCGAACATTTTCATGAAGTAATTCAGCTTCAAAAAAGTTGAACATTTTCATGACAGTATTTCGGCTTCAAAAAAGTCGAACATTTTCATGAAGTATTTCAGCTTCAAAAAAGTTGAACATTTTCAGGAAAAGATTTCAGTTCCAAAAAAGTTGAAAATTTTCATGAAGTATTTCGGCTTCAAAAATGTTTAACATTTTCATGAAGTATTTCGGCTTCAAAAAAGGTGAAAATTTTCATGAAATATTTGGGCTTCAAAAAAGTTGAAAATTTTCATGACTGTATTTCGGCTTTAAAAAAGTCGAACATTTTCATGAAGTATTTCAGATTCAAAAAAGTTGAACATTTTCATGAAAAGATTTCGGCTTCAAAAAAGTTGAATATTTCAATGGAAAGATTTCGGCTTCAAAAAAGTTGAAAATTTTCATGAAATATTTCGGATTCAAAAAAGTCGAACATTTTCATGAAGTATTTCAGTTTCAAATAAGTTGAAATTTTTCATGGAAAGATTTCGGCTTCAAAAAAGTTGAAAATTTTCATGACAGTATTTCGGCTTCAAAAAAGTTGAACATTATCATGACAGGATTTCGGCTTCAAAAAAGTTGAAAATTTTCATGAAGTATTTCGGATTCAAAAAAGTTGAAAATTTTCATGAAAAGATTTCGGCTTCAAAAAAGTTGAAAATTTTCATGAAGTATTTGGGTTTCAAAAAAGTTGAAAATTTTCATGAAGAATTTGGGCTTCAAAAAAGTTGAAAATTTTCACGACAAGATTTCGGAGTCAAAAAAGTAGAAAATTTTAACGACAGGATTTCGGCTTTAAAAAAGTCGAACATTTTCATGAAGTATTTCAGCTTCAAAAAAGTTGAAAATTTTCATGAAAAGATTTCGGCTTCAAAAAAGTTGAAAATTTTCATGAAAAGATTTCGGCTTCAAAAAAGTTGAACATTTTCATGAAGTATTTTGGCTTCAAAAAAGTTGAAAATTTTCATGAAGTATTTCGGATTCAAAAAATTTGAACATTTCATGAAGTATTTTGGCTTCAAAAAAGTTGAAAATTTTTATGAAGTATTTCGGATTCAAAAAAGTTGAACATTTTCAAGACAGGATTTCGCCTTTAAAAAAGTCGAACATTTTCATGAAGTATTTCAGCTTCAAAAAAGTTGAAAATCTTCATGAAAAGTTTTCGGCTTCAAAAAAGTTGAACATTTTCATGAAGTATTTCAGCTTCAAAAAAGTTGAAAATTTTCATGAAGTATTTCGGATTCAAAAAAGTTGAAAATTTTCACGACAGGATTTCGGCTTTAAAAAAGTCGAACATTTTCATGAAATATTTCAGCTTCAAAAAAGTTGAACATTTTCATGAAGTATTTCGGATTCAAAAAATTTGAACATTTCATGAAGTATTTTGGCTTCAAAAAAGTTGAAAATTTTTATGAAGTATTTCGGATTCAAAAAAGTTGAACATTTTCAAGACAGGATTTCGCCTTTAAAAAAGTCGAACATTTTCATGAAGTATTTCAGCTTCAAAAAAGTTGAAAATCTTCATGAAAAGTTTTCGGCTTCAAAAAAGTTGAACATTTTCATGAAGTATTTCAGCTTCAAAAAAGTTGAAAATTTTCATGAAGTATTTCGGATTAAAAAAAGTTGAAAATTTTCACGACAGGATTTCGGCTTTAAAAAAGTCGAACATTGTCATGAAGTATTTCGGCTTCAAAAAAGTTGAAAATTTTCTTGAAAAGATTTCGGCTTCCAAAAAGTTGAAAATTTTCATGAAGTATTTGGGTTTCAAAAAAGTTGAAAATTTTCATGAAGTATTTTGGATTCAAAAAAGTTGAAAATTTTCACGACAGGATTTCGGCTTTAAAAAAGTCGAACATTTTCATGAAGTATTTCGGATTCAAAAAAGTTGAAAATTTTCATGAAAAGATTTTTGCTTCAAAAAAGTTGAAAATTTTCATGAAGAATTTGGGCTTCAAAAAAGTTGAAAATTTTCACGACAGGATTTCGGCTTTAAAAAAGTCGAACATTTTCATGAAGTATTTGGGATTCAAAAAAGTTGAAAATTTTCACGACAGGATTTCTGAGTCAAAAAAGTTGAAAATTTTCATGAAAAGATTTCGGCTTCAAAAAAGTTGAAAATTTTCATGAAAAGATTTCGGCTTCAAAAAAGTTCAACATTTTCATGAAGTATTTGGGATTCAAAAAAGTTGAAAATTTTCACGACAGGATTTCGGATTCAAAAAAGTTGAAAATTTTCATGAAAAGATTTTGGCCTCAAAAAAGTTGAACATTTTCATGAATTATTTTGGCTTCAAAAAAGTTGAAAATTTTCATGAAGTATTTCGGATTCAAAAAATTTGAACATTTCATGAAGTATTTTGGCTTCAAAAAAGTTGAAAATTTTTATGAAGTATTTCGGATTCAAAAAAGTTGAACATTTTCAAGACAGGATTTCGCCTTTAAAAAAGTCGAACATTTTCATGAAGTATTTCAGCTTCAAAAAAGTTGAAAATCTTCATGAAAAGTTTTCGGCTTCAAAAAAGTTGAACATTTTCATGAAGTATTTCTGCTTCAAAAAAGTTGAAAATTTTCATGAAGTATTTTGGATTCAAAAAAGTTGAAAATTTTCACGACAGGATTTCGGCTTTAAAAAAGTCGAACATTTTCATGAAGTATTTCGGCTTCAAAAAAGTTGAAAATTTTCATGAAAAGATTTTTGCTTCAAAAAAGTTGAAAATTTTCATGAAGAATTTGAGCTTCAAAAAAGTTGAAAATTTTCACGACAAGATTTCGGAGTCAAAAAAGTAGAAAATTTTAACGACAGGATTTCGGCTTTAAAAAAGTCGAACATTTTCATGAAGTATTTCAGCTTCAAAAAAGTTGAAAATTTTCATGAAAAGATTTCGGCTTCAAAAAAGTTGAAAATTTTCATGAAAAGATTTCGGCTTCAAAAAAGTTGAACATTTTCATGAAGTATTTTGGCTTCAAAAAAGTTGAAAATCTTCATGAAAAGATTTTGGCTTCAAAAAAGTTGAACATTTTCATGAAGTATTTCGGATTCAAAAAATTTGAACATTTCATGAAGTATTTTGGCTTCAAAAAAGTTGAAAATTTTTATGAAGTATTTCGGATTCAAAAAAGTTGAACATTTTCAAGACAGGATTTCGCCTTTAAAAAAGTCGAACATTTTCATGAAGTATTTCAGCTTCAAAAAAGTTGAAAATCTTCATGAAAAGTTTTCGGCTTCAAAAAAGTTGAACATTTTCATGAAGTATTTCAGCTTCAAAGAAGTTGAAAATTTTTATGAAGTATTTCGGATTCAAAAAAGTTGAACATTTTCAAGACAGGATTTCGCCTTTAAAAAAGTCGAACATTTTCATGAAGTATTTCAGCTTCAAAAAAGTTGAAAATCTTCATGAAAAGTTTTCGGCTTCAAAAAAGTTGAACATTTTCATGAAGTATTTCAGCTTCAAAAAAGTTGAAAATTTTCATGAAGTATTTTGGATTCAAAAAAGTTGAAAATTTTCACGACAGGATTTCGGCTTTAAAAAAGTCGAACATTTTCATGAAGTATTTCGGCTTCAAAAAAGTTGAAAATTTTCATGAAAAGATTTTTGCTTCAAAAAAGTTGAAAATTTTCATGAAGAATTTGAGCTTCAAAAAAGTTGAAAATTTTCACGACAAGATTTCGGAGTCAAAAAAGTAGAAAATTTTAACGACAGGATTTCGGCTTTAAAAAAGTCGAACATTTTCATGAAGTATTTCAGCTTCAAAAAAGTTGAAAATTTTCATGAAAAGATTTCGGCTTCAAAAAAGTTGAAAATTTTCATGAAAAGATTTCGGCTTCAAAAAAGTTGAACATTTTCATGAAGTATTTTGGCTTCAAAAAAGTTGAAAATCTTCATGAAAAGATTTTGGCTTCAAAAAAGTTGAACATTTTCATGAAGTATTTCGGATTCAAAAAATTTGAACATTTCATGAAGTATTTTGGCTTCAAAAAAGTTGAAAATTTTTATGAAGTATTTCGGATTCAAAAAAGTTGAACATTTTCAAGACAGGATTTCGCCTTTAAAAAAGTCGAACATTTTCATGAAGTATTTCAGCTTCAAAAAAGTTGAAAATCTTCATGAAAAGTTTTCGGCTTCAAAAAAGTTGAACATTTTCATGAAGTATTTCAGCTTCAAAAAAGTTGAAAATTTTCATGAAGTATTTCGGATTAAAAAAAGTTGAAAATTTTCACGACAGGATTTCGGCTTTAAAAAAGTCGAACATTGTCATGAAGTATTTCGGCTTCAAAAAAGTTGAAAATTTTCTTGAAAAGATTTCGGCTTCCAAAAAGTTGAAAATTTTCATGAAGTATTTGGGTTTCAAAAAAGTTGAAAATTTTCATGAAGTATTTTGGATTCAAAAAAGTTGAAAATTTTCACGACAGGATTTCGGCTTTAAAAAAGTCGAACATTTTCATGAAGTATTTCGGCTTCAAAAAAGTTGAAAATTTTCATGAAGTATTTCGGATTCAAAAAAGTTGAAAATTTTCATGAAAAGATTTTTGCTTCAAAAAAGTTGAAAATTTTCATGAAGAATTTGGGCTTCAAAAAAGTTGAAAATTTTCACGACAGGATTTCGGCTTTAAAAAAGTCGAACATTTTCATGAAGTATTTGGGATTCAAAAAAGTTGAAAATTTTCACGACAGGATTTCTGAGTCAAAAAAGTTGAAAATTTTCATGAAAAGATTTCGGCTTCAAAAAAGTTGAAAATTTTCATGAAAAGATTTCGGCTTCAAAAAAGTTCAACATTTTCATGAAGTATTTGGGATTCAAAAAAGTTGAAAATTTTCACGACAGGATTTCTGAGTCAAAAAAGTTGAAAATTTTCATGAAAAGATTTCGGCTTCAAAAAAGTTGAAAATTTTCATGAAACGATTTCGGCTTCAAAAAAGTTGAAAATTTTCATGAAAAGATTTCGGCTTCAAAAAAGTTGAACATTTTCATGAAGTATTTTGGCTTCAAAAAAGTTGAAAATCTTCATGAAAAGATTTTGGCTTCAAAAAAGTTGAACATTTTCATGAAGTATTTTGGCTTCAAAAAAGTTGAAAATTTTCATGAAGTATTTCGGATTCAAAAAATTTGAACATTTCATGAAGTATTTTGGCTTCAAAAAAGTTGAAAATCTTCATGAAAAGTTTTCGGCTTCAAAAAAGTTGAACATTTTCATGAAGTATTTCAGCTTCAAAAAAGTTGAAAATTTTCATGAAGTATTTCGGATTCAAAAAAGTTGAAAATTTTCACGACAGGATTTCGGCTTTAAAAAAGTCGAACATTTTCATGAAATATTTCAGATTCAAAAAAGTTGAAAATTTTCATGAAAAGATTTCGGCTTCAAAAAAGTTGAAAATTTTCATGAAGTATATGGGTTTCAAAAAAGTTGAAAATTTTCATGAATTATTTCGGATTCAAAAAAGTTGAAAATTTTCATGAAAAGATTTTTGCTTCAAAAAAGTTGAAAATTTTCATGAAGAATTTGGGCTTCAAAAAAGTCGAACATTTTCACGACAGGATTTCGGCTTTAAAAAAGTCGAACATTTTCATGAAGTATTTGGGATTCAAAAAAGTTTAAAATTTTCACGACAGGATTTTTGAGTCAAAAAAGTTGAAAATTTTCATGAAAAGATTTCGGCTTCAAAAAAGTTGAAAATTTTCATGAAAAGATTTCGGCTTCAAAAAAGTTGAAAATTTTCATGAAAAGATTTCGGCTTCAAAAAAGTTGAACATTTTCATGAAGTATTTTGGCTTCAAAAAAGTTGAAAATCTTCATGAAAAGATTTTGGCTTCAAAAAAGTTGAACATTTTCATGAAGTATTTTGGCTTCAAAAAAGTTGAAAATTTTCATGAAGTATTTCGGATTCAAAAAATTTGAACATTTCA
Organism: Labrus mixtus; assembly: GCF_963584025.1. Lineage (NCBI taxonomy): Eukaryota > Metazoa > Chordata > Actinopteri > Labriformes > Labridae > Labrus > Labrus mixtus. Next base: position 12,325 of record NW_026870158.1, read on the forward strand.
TGAAGTATTTTGGCTTCAAAAAAGTTGAAAATTTTTATGAAGTATTTCGGATTCAAAAAAGTTGAACATTTTCAAGACAGGATTTCGCCTTTAAAAAAGACGAACATTTTCATGAAGTATTTCAGCTTCAAAAAAGTTGAAAATCTTCATGAAAAGTTTTCGGCTTCAAAAAAGTTGAACATTTTCATGAAGTATTTCAGCTTCAAAAAAGTTGAAAATTTTCATGAAAAGATTTCGGCTTCAAAAAAGTTGAAAATTTTCATGAAGTATTTGGGTTTCAAAAAAGTTGAAAATTTTCATGAAGTATTTTGGATTCAAAAAAGTTGAAAATTTTCACGACAGGATTTCGGCTTTAAAAAAGTCGAACATTTTCATGAAGTATTTCGGCTTCAAAAAAGTTGAAAATTTTCATGAAGAATTTGGGCTTCAAAAAAGTTGAAAATTTTCACGACAGGATTTCGGCTTTAAAAAAGTCGAACATTTTCATGAAGTATTTGGGATTCAAAAAAGTTGAAAATTTTCACGACAGGATTTCTGAGTCAAAAAAGTTGAAAATTTTCATGAAAAGATTTCGGCTTCAAAAAAGTTGAAAATTTTCATGAAAAGATTTCGGCTTCAAAAAAGTTGAACATTTTCATGAAGTATTTGGGATTCAAAAAAGTTGAAAATTTTCACGACAGGATTTCTGAGTCAAAAAAGTTGAAAATTTTCATGAAAAGATTTCGGCTTCAAAAAAGTTGAAAATTTTCATGAAACGATTTCGGCTTCAAAAAAGTTGAAAATTTTCATGAAAAGATTTCGGCTTCAAAAAAGTTGAACATTTTCATGAAGTATTTTGGCTTCAAAAAAGTTGAAAATCTTTATGAAAAGATTTTGGCTTCAAAAAAGTTGAACATTTTCATGAAGTATTTTGGCTTCAAAAAAGTTGAAAATTTTCATGAAGTATTTCGGATTCAAAAAATTTGAACATTTCATGAAGTATTTTGGCTTCAAAAAAGTTGAAAATCTTCATGAAAAGTTTTCGGCTTCAAAAAAGTTGAACATTTTCATGAAGTATTTCAGCTTCAAAAAAGTTGAAAATTTTCATGAAGTATTTCGGATTCAAAAAAGTTGAAAATTTTCACGACAGGATTTCGGCTTTAAAAAAGTCGAACATTTTCATGAAATATTTCAGATTCAAAAAAGTTGAAAATTTTCATGAAAAGATTTCGGCTTCAAAAAAGTTGAAAATTTTCATGAAGTATATGGGTTTCAAAAAAGTTGAAAATTTTCATGAAGTATTTCGGATTCAAAAAAGTTGAAAATTTTCATGAAAAGATTTCGGCTTCAAAAAAGTTGAAAATTTTCATGAAAAGATTTCGGCTTCAAAAAAGTTGAAAATTTTCACGACAGGATTTTGGCTTTAAAAACGTCGAACATTTTCATGAAGTATTTGGGCTTCAAAAAAGTTGAAAATTTTCACGACAGGATTTCGGCTTTAAAAAATTCGAACATTTTCATGAAGTATTCGGGATTCAAAAAAGTTGAAAATTTTCATGACAGTATTTCGGCTTTAAAAAAGTCGAACATTTTCATGACAGTATTTCGGCTTTAAAAAAGTCGAACATTTTCATGAAGTATTTCAGCTTCAAAAAAGTAGAACATTTAAATGAAAAGATTTCAGTTTCAAAAAAGTTGAACATTTTCATGAAGTATTTCGGATTCAAAAAAGTTGAAAATTTTCACGACAGGATTCCGGCTTTTAAAAAGTCGACCATTTTCATGAAGTATTTCAGCTTCAAAAAAGTTGAACATTTTCATGTAAAGATTTCGGCTTCAAAAAAGTTGAAAATTTTCAAGACAGGATTTCGGCTTTAAAAAAGTCAACCTTTTTCATGAAGTATTTCGGCTTTAAAAAAGTTGAACATTTTCATGAAAAGATTTCGGCTTCAAAAACGTTGAACATTTTCATGAAAAGATTTCGGCTTCAAAAAAGTTGAAAATTTTCATGAATTATGTCGGATTCAAAAAAGTTGAAAGTTTTCATGAAGTATTTCGGATTTAAAAAAGTTGAAAATTTTCACGACAGGATTTCGGCTTTAAAAAAGTCGAACATTTTCATGCAGTATTTCAGCTTCAAAAAAGTTGAAAATTTTCATGAAAAGATTTCGTCTTCCAAAAAGTTGACAATTTTCATGAAGTATTAAGGATTAAAAAAAGTTGAACATTTTCACGACAGGATTTCGGCTTCAAAAATGTTGAACATTTTCATGACAGTATTTCGGCTTCAAAAAATGTGAAAATTTTCATTAAATATTTGGGCTTCAAAAAAGTTGAAAATTTTCATGACAGTATTTCGGCTTCAAAAAAGTCGAACATTTTCATGACAGTATTTCGGCTTTAAAAAAGTCGAACATTTTCATGAAGTATTTCAGCTTCAAAAAAGTTGAACATTTTCATGAAAAGATTTCGGCTTCAAAAAAGTTTAAAATTTTAATGGAAAGATTTCGGCTTCAAAAAAGTTTAAAATTTTCATGAAGTATTTCGGATTCAAAAAAGTTTAAAATTTTCATGAAGTATTTCGGATTCAAAAAAGTTGAACATTTTCATGAAAAGATTTCGGCTTCAAAAAAGTTGAACATTTTCATGAAAAGATTTCGGTTTAAAAAAAGTTGAACATTTTCATGAAAAGATTTCAGCTTCAAAAAAGTTGAAAATTTTCATGAAGTATGTCGGATTCAAAAAAGTTGAAAATTTTCATGAAGTATTTCGGAATCAAAAAAGTTGAAAATTTTCACGACAGGATTTCGGCTTTAAAAAAGTCGAACATTTTCATGCAGTATTTCAGCTTCAAAAAAGTTGAAAATTTTCATGAAAAGATTTCGTCTTCCAAAAAGTTGAAAATTTTCATGAAGTATTAAGGATTAAAAAAAGTTGAACATTTTCACGACAGGATTTCGGCTTTAAAAAAGTCGAACATTTTCATGAAGTATTTCAGCTTCAAAAAAGTAGAACATTTTCAGGAAAAGATTTCAGTTTCAAAAAAGTTGAACATTTTCATGAAGTATTTTATCTTCAAAAAGTTGAACATTTTCATGACAGGATTTCGGCTTCAAAAAAGTTGAACATTTTTCATGAAAAGATTTCGGCTTCAAAATAGTTGAAAATTTTCATGAATTATGTCGGATTCAAAAAAGTTGAAAGTTTTCATGAAGTATTTCGGATTTAAAAAAGTTGAAAATTTTCACGACAGGATTTCGGCTTTAAAAAAGTCGAACATTTTCATGCAGTATTTCAGCTTCAAAAAAGTTGAAAATTTTCATGAAAAGATTTCGTCTTCCAAAAAGTTGACAATTTTCATGAAGTATTAAAGATTAAAAAAAGTTGAACATTTTCACGACAGGATTTCGGCTTCAAAAATGTTGAACATTTTCATGACAGTATTTCGGCTTCAAAAAATGTGAAAATTTTCATTAAATATTTGGGCTTCAAAAAAGTTGAAAATTTTCATGACAGTATTTCGGCTTTAAAAAAGTCGAACATTTTCATGACAGTATTTCGGCTTTAAAAAAGTCGAACATTTTCATGAAGTATTTCAGCTTCAAAAAAGTTGAACATTTTCATGAAAAGATTTCGGCTTCAAAAAAGTTTAAAATTTTAATGGAAAGATTTCGGCTTCAAAAAAGTTTAAAATTTTCATGAAGTATTTCGGATTCAAAAAAGTTTAAAATTTTCATGAAGTATTTCGGATTCAAAAAAGTTGAACATTTTCATGAAAAGATTTCGGCTTCAAAAAAGTTGAACATTTTCATGAAAAGATTTCGGTTTAAAAAAAGTTGAACATTTTCATGAAAAGATTTCGGCTTCAAAAAAGTTGAAAATTTTCATGAAGTATGTCGGATTCAAAAAAGTTGAAAATTTTCATGAAGTATTTCGGAATCAAAAAAGTTGAAAATTTTCACGACAGGATTTCGGCTTTAAAAAAGTCGAACATTTTCATGCAGTATTTCAGCTTCAAAAAAGTTGAACATTTTCAGGAAAAGATTTCAGTTCCAAAAAAGTTGAAAATTTTCATGAAGTATTTCGGCTTCAAAAATGTTGAACATTTTCATGACAGTATTTCGGCTTCAAAAAATGTGAAAATTTTCATTAAATATTTGGGCTTCAAAAAAGTTGAAAATTTTCATGACAGTATTTCGGCTTTAAAAAAGTCGAACATTTTCATGACAGTATTTCAGCTTCAAAAAAGTTGAACATTTTCATGAAAATATTTCGGCTTCAAAAAAGTTGAAAATTTTCATGAAAAGATTTCGGCTTCAAAAAAGTTGAACATTTTCATGAAAAGATTTCGGCTTCAAAAAAGTTGAAAATTTTCATGAAGTATGTCGGATTCAAAAAAGTTGAAAATTTTCATGAAGTATTTCGGAATCAAAAAAGTTGAAAATTTTCACGACATGATTTCGGCTTTAAAAAAGTCGAACATTTTCATGCAGTATTTCAGCTTCAAAAAAGTTGAAAATTTTCATGAAAAGATTTCGTCTTCCAAAAAGTTGAAAATTTTCATGAAGTATTAAGGATTAAAAAAAGTTGAACATTTTCATGAAGTATTTTATCTTCAAAAAGTTGAACATTTTCATGACAGGATTTCGGCTTCAAAAAAGTTGAAAATTTTCATGAAGTATTTCGGATTCAAAAAAGTTGAACATTTACAGGAAAAGATTTTAGTTCCAAAAAAGTTGAAAATTTTCATGAAGTATTTCGGCTTCAAAAATGTTGAACATTTTCATGACAGTATTTCGGCTTCAAAAAATGTGAAAATTTTCATTAAATATTTGGGCTTCAAAAAAGTTGAAAATTTTCATGACAGTATTTCGGCTTTAAAAAAGTCGAACATTTTCATGACAGTATTTCGGCTCTAAAAAAGTCGAACATTTTCATGAAGTATTTCAGCTTCAAAAAAGTTGAAAATTTTCATGACAGTATTTCGGCTTCAAAAAAGTTGAACATTTTCATGTCAGGATTTCGGCTTCAAAAAAGTTGAAAATTTTCATGACAGGATTTCGGCTTTAAAAAAGTCAAACATTTTCATGCAGTATTTCAGCTTCAAAAAAGTTGAAAATTTTCTTGAAAAGATTTCGTCTTCCAAAAAGTTGAATATTTTAATGGAAAGATTTCGGCTTTAAAAAAGTCGAACATTTTCATGAAGTATTTCAGCTTCAAAAAAGTAGAACATTTAAAGGAAAAGATTTCAGTTTCAAAAAAGTTGAACATTTTCATGAAGTATTTCAGCTTCAAAAAAGTTGAACATTTTCATGTAAAGATTTCGGCTTCAAAAAAGTTGAATATTTTCAAGACAGGATTTCGGCTTTAAAAAAGTCGACCATTTTCATGAAGTATTTCAGCTTCAAAAAAGTAGAACATTTTCAGGAAAAGATTTCAGTTTCAAAAAAGTTGAACATTTTCATGAAGTATTTTATCTTCAAAAAGTTGAACATTTTCATGACAGGATTTCGGCTTCAAAAAATTTGAACATTTTCATGAAAACATTTCGGCTTCAAAAAAGTTGAAAATTTTCATGAAGTATTTCAGATTCAAAAAAGTTGAACATTTTCATGAAGTATTACAGTTCCAAAAAAGTTGAAAATTTTCATGAAGTATTTCGGCTTCAAAAATGTTGAACATTTTCATGACAGTATTTCGGCTTCAAAAAATGTGAAAATTTTCATTAAATATTTGGGCTTCAAAAAAGTTGAAAATTTTCATGACAGTATTTCGGCTTTAAAAAAGTCGAACATTTTCATGACAGTATTTCGGCTTTAAAAAAGTCGAACATTTTCATGAAGTATTTCAGCTTCAAAAAAGTTGAAAATTTTCATGACAGTATTTCGGCTTCAAAAAAGTTGAACATTTTCATGTCAGGATTTCGGCTTCAAAAAAGTTGAACATTTTCATGAAAAGATTTCGGCTTCAAAAAAGTTGAAAATCTTCATGAAGTATTTCGGATTCAAAAAAGTTGAAAATTTTCATGACAGGATTTCGGCTTTAAAAAAGTCGAAAATTTTCATGCAGTATTTCAGCTTCAAAAAAGTTGAAAATTTTCTTGAAAAGATTTCGTCTTCCAAAAAGTTGAATATTTTAATGGAAAGATTTCGGCTTTAAAAAAGTCGAACATTTTCATGAAGTATTTCAGCTTCAAAAAAGTAGAACATTTAAAGGAAAAGATTTCAGTTTCAAAAAAGTTGAACATTTTCATGAAGAATTTCGGATTCAAAAAAGTTGAAAATTTTCACGACAGGATTTCGGCTTTTAAAAAGTCGACCATTTTCATGAAGTATTTCAGCTTCAAAAAAGTTGAACATTTTCAAGACAGGATTTCGGCTTTAAAAAAGTCAACCTTTTTCATGAAGTATTTCGGCTTTAAAAAAGTTGAACATTTTCATGAAAAGATTTCCGCTTCAAAAACGTTGAACATTTTCATGAAAAGATTTCGGATTCAAAAAAGTTGAAAATTTTCATGAAGTATTTCGAATTCAAAAAAGTCGAACATTTTCAAGACAGGATTTCGGCTTTAAAAAAGTCGACCATTTTCATGAAGTATTTCGGCTTTAAAAAAGTTGCACATTTTCATGACAGGATTTCGGCTTGAAAAAAGTTGAACATTTTCATGAAGTATTTCGGATTCAAAAAAGTTGAAAATTTTCACGACAGGATTTCGGCTTTAAAAAAGTCGACCATTTTCATGAAGTATTTCAGCTTCAAAAAAGTTGAACATTTTCATGAAAAGATTTCGGCTTCAAAAAAGTTGAAAATTTTCATGAAAAGATTTCGGCTTCAAAAAAGTTGAAAATTTTCATGAAAAGATTTCGGCTTCAAAAAAGTTTAAAATTTTAATGGAAAGATTTCGGCTTCAAAAAAGTTTAAAATTTTCATGAAGTATTTCGGATTCAAAAAAGTTGAAAATTTTCATGAAGTATTTCGGATTCAAAAAAGTTGAACATTTTCATGAAAAGATTTCGGCTTCAAAAAAGTTGAACATTTTCATGAAAAGATTTCGGCTTCAAAAAAGTTGAACATTTTCATGAAGTATGTCGGATTCAAAAAAGTTGAAAATTTTCATGAAGTATTTCGGATTCAAAAAAGTTGAAAATTTTCACGACAAGATTTCGGCTTTAAAAAAGTCGAACATTTTCATGAAGTATTTCAGCTTCAAAAAAGTAGAACATTTTCATGAAAAGATTTCGGCTTCAAAATAGTTGAACATTTTCATGAAGTATTTCAGCTTCAAAAAAGTTGAACATTTTCATGTAAAGATTTCGGCTTCAAAAAAGTTGAATATTTTCAAGACAGGATTTCGGCTTTAAAAAAGTCAACCTTTTTCATGAAGTATGTCGGCTTTAAAAAAGTTGAACATTTTCATGAAAAGATTTCCGCTTCAAAAACGTTGAACATTTTCATGAAAAGATTTCGGATTCAAAAAAGTTGAAAATTTTCATGAAGTATTTCGAATTCAAAAAAGTTGAAAATTTTCAAGACAGGATTTCGGCTTTAAAAAAGTCGACCATTTTCATGAAGTATTTCAGCTTCAAAAAAGTAGAACATTTTCAGGAAAAGATTTCAGTTTCAAAAAAGTTGAACATTTTCATGAAGTATTTTATCTTCAAAAAGTTGAACATTTTCATGACAGGATTTCGGCTTCAAAAAATTTGAACATTTTCATGAAAACATTTCGGCTTCAAAAAAGTTGAAAATTTTCATGAAGTATTTCAGATTCAAAAAAGTTTAACATTTTCATGAAGTATTACAGTTCCAAAAAAGTTGAAAATTTTCATGAAGTATTTCGGCTTCAAAAATGTTGAACATTTTCATGACAGTATTTCGGCTTCAAAAAATGTGAAAATTTTCATTAAATATTTGGGCTTCAAAAAAGTTGAAAATTTTCATGACAGTATTTCGGCTTTAAAAAAGTCGAACATTTTCATGACAGTATTTCGGCTTTAAAAAAGTCGAACATTTTCATGAAGTATTTCAGCTTCAAAAAAGTTGAAAATTTTCATGACAGCATTTCGGCTTCAAAAAAGTTGAACATTTTCATGTCAGGATTTCGGCTTCAAAAAAGTTGAACATTTTCATGAAAAGATTTCGGCTTCAAAAAAGTTGAAAATCTTCATGAAGTATTTCGGATTCAAAAAAGTTGAAAATTTTCATGACAGGATTTCGGCTTTAAAAAAGTCGAAAATTTTCATGCAGTATTTCAGCTTCAAAAAAGTTGAAAATTTTCTTGAAAAGATTTCGTCTTCCAAAAAGTTGAATATTTTAATGGAAAGATTTCGGCTTTAAAAAAGTCGAACATTTTCATGAAGTATTTCAGCTTCAAAAAAGTAGAACATTTAAAGGAAAAGATTTCAGTTTCAAAAAAGTTGAACATTTTCATGAAGTATTTCGGATTCAAAAAAGTTGAAAATTTTCACGACAGGATTTCGGCTTTTAAAAAGTCGACCATTTTCATGAAGTATTTCAGCTTCAAAAAAGTTGAACATTTTCAAGACAGGATTTCGGCTTTAAAAAAGTCAACCTTTTTCATGAAGTATTTCGGCTTTAAAAAAGTTGAACATTTTCATGAAAAGATTTCCGCTTCAAAAACGTTGAACATTTTCATGAAAAGATTTCGGATTCAAAAAAGTTGAAAATTTTCATGAAGTATTTCGAATTCAAAAAAGTCGAACATTTTCAAGACAGGATTTCGGCTTTAAAAAAGTCGACCATTTTCATGAAGTATTTCGGCTTTAAAAAAGTTGCACATTTTCATGACAGGATTTCGGCTTGAAAAAAGTTGAACATTTTCATGAAGTATTTCGGATTCAAAAAAGTTGAAAATTTTCACGACAGGATTTCGGCTTTAAAAAAGTCGACCATTTTCATGAAGTATTTCAGCTTCAAAAAAGTTGAACATTTTCATGAAAAGATTTCGGCTTCAAAAAAGTTGAAAATTTTCATGAAAAGATTTCGGCTTCAAAAAAGTTGAAAATTTTCATGAAAAGATTTCGGCTTCAAAAAAGTTTAAAATTTTAATGGAAAGATTTCGGCTTCAAAAAAGTTTAAAATTTTCATGAAGTATTTCGGATTCAAAAAAGTTGAAAATTTTCATGAAGTATTTCGGATTCAAAAAAGTTGAACATTTTCATGAAAAGATTTCGGCTTCAAAAAAGTTGAACATTTTCATGAAAAGATTTCGGCTTCAAAAAAGTTGAACATTTTCATGAAGTATGTCGGATTCAAAAAAGTTGAAAATTTTCATGAAGTATTTCGGATTCAAAAAAGTTGAAAATTTTCACGACAAGATTTCGGCTTTAAAAAAGTCGAACATTTTCATGAAGTATTTCAGCTTCAAAAAAGTAGAACATTTTCATGAAAAGATTTCGGATTCAAAAAAGTTGAACATTTTCATGAAAAGATTTCGGATTCAAAAAAGTTGAAAATTTTCACGACAGGATTTCGGCTTTAAAAAAGTCGACCATTTTCATGAAGTATTTCAGCTTCAAAAAAGTTGAACATTTTCATGAAAAGATTTCGGCTTCAAAAAAGTTGAAAATTTTCATGAAAAGATTTCGGCTTCAAAAAAGTTGAAAATTTTCATGAAAAGATTTCGGCTTCAAAAAAGTTTAAAATTTTAATGGAAAGATTTCGGATTCAAAAAAGTTGAAAATTTTCATGAAGTATTTCGGATTCAAAAAAGTTGAACATTTTCATGAAAAGATTTCGGCTTCAAAAAAGTTGAACATTTTCATGAAAAGATTTCGGCTTCAAAAAAGTTGAACATTTTCATGAAGTATGTCGGATTCAAAAAAGTTGAAAATTTTCATGAAGTATTTCGGATTCAAAAAAGTTGAAAATTTTCACGACAAGATTTCGGCTTTAAAAAAGTCGAACATTTTCATGAAGTATTTCAGCTTCAAAAAAGTAGAACATTTTCATGAAAAGATTTCGGATTCAAAAAAGTTGAACATTTTCATGAAAAGATTTCGGATTCAAAAAAGTTGAAAATTTTCACGACAGGATTTCGGCTTTAAAAAAGTCGACCATTTTCATGAAGTATTTCAGCTTCAAAAAAGTTGAACATTTTCATGAAAAGATTTCGGCTTCAAAAAAGTTGAAAATTTTCATGAAAAGATTTCGGCTTCAAAAAAGTTGTAAATTTTCATGAAAAGATTTCGGCTTCAAAAAAGTTTAAAATTTTAATGGAAAGATTTCGGCTTCAAAAAAGTTTAAAATTTTCATGAAAAGATTTCGGCTTCAAAAAAGTTGAAAATTTTCATGAAAAGATTTCGGCTTCAAAAAAGTTTAAAATTTTAATGGAAAGATTTCGGCTTCAAAAAAGTTTAAAATTTTCATGAAGTATTTCGGATTCAAAAAAGTTGAAAATTTTCATGAAGTATTTCGGATTCAAAAAAGTTGAACATTTTCATGAAAAGATTTCGGCTTCAAAAAAGTTGAACATTTTCATGAAAAGATTTCGGCTTCAAAAAAGTTGAACATTTTCATGAAGTATGTCGGATTCAAAAAAGTTGAAAATTTTCATGAAGTATTTCGGATTCAAAAAAGTTGAAAATTTTCACGACAAGATTTCGGCTTTAAAAAAGTCGAACATTTTCATGAAGTATTTCAGCTTCAAAAAAGTAGAACATTTTCATGAAGTATTACAGTTCCAAAAAAGTTGAAAATTTTCATGAAGTATTTCGGCTTCAAAAATGTTGAACATTTTCATGACAGTATTTCGGCTTCAAAAAATGTGAAAATTTTCATTAAATATTTGGGCTTCAAAAAAGTTGAAAATTTTCATGACAGTATTTCGGCTTTAAAAAAGTCGAACATTTTCATGACAGTATTTCGGCTTTAAAAAAGTCGAACATTTTCATGAAGTATTTCAGCTTCAAAAAAGTTGAAAATTTTCATGACAGCATTTCGGCTTCAAAAAAGTTGAACATTTTCATGTCAGGATTTCGGCTTCAAAAAAGTTGAACATTTTCATGAAAAGATTTCGGCTTCAAAAAAGTTGAAAATCTTCATGAAGTATTTCGGATTCAAAAAAGTTGAAAATTTTCATGACAGGATTTCGGCTTTAAAAAAGTCGAAAATTTTCATGCAGTATTTCAGCTTCAAAAAAGTTGAAAATTTTCTTGAAAAGATTTCGTCTTCCAAAAAGTTGAATATTTTAATGGAAAGATTTCGGCTTTAAAAAAGTCGAACATTTTCATGAAGTATTTCAGCTTCAAAAAAGTAGAACATTTAAAGGAAAAGATTTCAGTTTCAAAAAAGTTGAACATTTTCATGAAGTATTTCGGATTCAAAAAAGTTGAAAATTTTCACGACAGGATTTCGGCTTTTAAAAAGTCGACCATTTTCATGAAGTATTTCAGCTTCAAAAAAGTTGAACATTTTCAAGACAGGATTTCGGCTTTAAAAAAGTCAACCTTTTTCATGAAGTATTTCGGCTTTAAAAAAGTTGAACATTTTCATGAAAAGATTTCCGCTTCAAAAACGTTGAACATTTTCATGAAAAGATTTCGGATTCAAAAAAGTTGAAAATTTTCATGAAGTATTTCGAATTCAAAAAAGTCGAACATTTTCAAGACAGGATTTCGGCTTTAAAAAAGTCGACCATTTTCATGAAGTATTTCGGCTTTAAAAAAGTTGCACATTTTCATGACAGGATTTCGGCTTGAAAAAAGTTGAACATTTTCATGAAGTATTTCGGATTCAAAAAAGTTGAAAATTTTCACGACAGGATTTCGGCTTTAAAAAAGTCGACCATTTTCATGAAGTATTTCAGCTTCAAAAAAGTTGAACATTTTCATGAAAAGATTTCGGCTTCAAAAAAGTTGAAAATTTTCATGAAAAGATTTCGGCTTCAAAAAAGTTGAAAATTTTCATGAAAAGATTTCGGCTTCAAAAAAGTTTAAAATTTTAATGGAAAGATTTCGGCTTCAAAAAAGTTTAAAATTTTCATGAAGTATTTCGGATTCAAAAAAGTTGAAAATTTTCATGAAGTATTTCGGATTCAAAAAAGTTGAACATTTTCATGAAAAGATTTCGGCTTCAAAAAAGTTGAACATTTTCATGAAAAGATTTCGGCTTCAAAAAAGTTGAACATTTTCATGAAGTATGTCGGATTCAAAAAAGTTGAAAATTTTCATGAAGTATTTCGGATTCAAAAAAGTTGAAAATTTTCACGACAAGATTTCGGCTTTAAAAAAGTCGAACATTTTCATGAAGTATTTCAGCTTCAAAAAAGTAGAACATTTTCATGAAAAGATTTCGGATTCAAAAAAGTTGAACATTTTCATGAAAAGATTTCGGATTCAAAAAAGTTGAAAATTTTCACGACAGGATTTCGGCTTTAAAAAAGTCGACCATTTTCATGAAGTATTTCAGCTTCAAAAAAGTTGAACATTTTCATGAAAAGATTTCGGCTTCAAAAAAGTTGAAAATTTTCATGAAAAGATTTCGGCTTCAAAAAAGTTGAAAATTTTCATGAAAAGATTTCGGCTTCAAAAAAGTTTAAAATTTTAATGGAAAGATTTCGGATTCAAAAAAGTTGAAAATTTTCATGAAGTATTTCGGATTCAAAAAAGTTGAACATTTTCATGAAAAGATTTCGGCTTCAAAAAAGTTGAACATTTTCATGAAAAGATTTCGGCTTCAAAAAAGTTGAACATTTTCATGAAGTATGTCGGATTCAAAAAAGTTGAAAATTTTCATGAAGTATTTCGGATTCAAAAAAGTTGAAAATTTTCACGACAAGATTTCGGCTTTAAAAAAGTCGAACATTTTCATGAAGTATTTCAGCTTCAAAAAAGTAGAACATTTTCATGAAAAGATTTCGGATTCAAAAAAGTTGAACATTTTCATGAAAAGATTTCGGATTCAAAAAAGTTGAAAATTTTCACGACAGGATTTCGGCTTTAAAAAAGTCGACCATTTTCATGAAGTATTTCAGCTTCAAAAAAGTTGAACATTTTCATGAAAAGATTTCGGCTTCAAAAAAGTTGAAAATTTTCATGAAAAGATTTCGGCTTCAAAAAAGTTGTAAATTTTCATGAAAAGATTTCGGCTTCAAAAAAGTTTAAAATTTTAATGGAAAGATTTCGGCTTCAAAAAAGTTTAAAATTTTCATGAAAAGATTTCGGCTTCAAAAAAGTTGAAAATTTTCATGAAAAGATTTCGGCTTCAAAAAAGTTTAAAATTTTAATGGAAAGATTTCGGCTTCAAAAAAGTTTAAAATTTTCATGAAGTATTTCGGATTCAAAAAAGTTGAAAATTTTCATGAAGTATTTCGGATTCAAAAAAGTTGAACATTTTCATGAAAAGATTTCGGCTTCAAAAAAGTTGAACATTTTCATGAAAAGATTTCGGCTTCAAAAAAGTTGAACATTTTCATGAAGTATGTCGGATTCAAAAAAGTTGAAAATTTTCATGAAGTATTTCGGATTCAAAAAAGTTGAAAATTTTCACGACAAGATTTCGGCTTTAAAAAAGTCGAACATTTTCATGAAGTATTTCAGCTTCAAAAAAGTAGAACATTTTCATGAAAAGATTTCGGCTTCAAAATAGTTGAAAATTTTCATGAAGTATTTCGGATTCAAAAAAGTTGAACATTTTCATGAAAAGATTTCGGATTCAAAAAAGTTGTACATTTTCATGAAAAGATTTCGGATTCAAAAAAGTTGAAAATTTTCACGACAGGATTTCGGCTTTAAAAAAGTCGACCATTTTCATGAAGTATTTCAGCTTCAAAAAAGTTGAACATTTTCATGAAAAGATTTCGGCTTCAAAAAAGTTGAAAATTTTCATGAAAAGATTTCGGCTTCAAAAAAGTTGAAAATTTTCATGAAAAGATTTCGGCTTCAAAAAAGTTTAAAATTTTAATGGAAAGATTTCGGCTTCAAAAAAGTTTAAAATTTTCATGAAGTATTTCGGATTCAAAAAAGTTGAAAATTTTCATGAAGTATTTCGGATTCAAAAAAGTTGAACATTTTCATGAAAAGATTTCGGCTTCAAAAAAGTTGAACATTTTCATGAAGTATTTCAGCTTCAAAAAAGTAGAACATTTTCATGAAAAGATTTCGGCTTCAAAATAGTTGAAAATTTTCATGAAGTATTTCGGATTCAAAAAAGTTGAAAATTTTCATGAAGTATTTCGGATTCAAAAAAGTTGAACATTTTCATGAAAAGATTTCGGCTTCAAAAAAGTTGAACATTTTCATGAAAAGATTTCGGCTTTAAAAAAGTCGCACATTTTCATGCAGTATTTCAGCTTCAAAAAAGTTGAAAATTTTCATGAAAAGATTTCGTCTTCCAAAAAGTTGAAAATTTTCATGAAGTATTAAGGATTAAAAAAAGTTGAAAATTTTCACGACAGGATTTCAGCTTTAAAAAAGTCGAACATTTTTATGAAGTATTTCAGCTTCAAAAAAGTTGAACATTTTCAGGAAAAGATTTCGGCTTCAAAAAAGTTGAAAATTTTCATGAAAAGATTTCGGCTTCAAAAAAGTTGAAAATTTTCATGAAAAGATTTCGGCTTCAAAAAAGTTTAAAATTTTAATGGAAAGATTTCGGCTTCAAAAAAGTTTAAAATTTTCATGAAAAGATTTCGGCTTCAAAAAAGTTGAAAATTTTCATGAAAAGATTTCGGCTTCAAAAAAGTTTAAAATTTTAATGGAAAGATTTCGGCTTCAAAAAAGTTTAAAATTTTCATGAAGTATTTCGGATTCAAAAAAGTTGAAAATTTTCATGAAGTATTTCGGATTCAAAAAAGTTGAACATTTTCATGAAAAGATTTCGGCTTCAAAAAAGTTGAACATTTTCATGAAAAGATTTCGGCTTCAAAAAAGTTGAACATTTTCATGAAGTATGTCGGATTCAAAAAAGTTGAAAATTTTCATGAAGTATTTCGGATTCAAAAAAGTTGAAAATTTTCACGACAAGATTTCGGCTTTAAAAAAGTCGAACATTTTCATGAAGTATTTCAGCTTCAAAAAAGTAGAACATTTTCATGAAAAGATTTCGGCTTCGAAAAAGTTGAAAATTTTCATGAAAAGATTTCGGCTTCAAAAAAGTTGAAAATTTTCATGAAAAGATTTCGGCTTCAAAAAAGTTGAAAATTTTAATGGAAAGATTTCGGCTTCAAAAAAGTTTAAAATTTTCATGAAAAGATTTCGGCTTCAAAAAAGTTGAAAATTTTCATGAAAAGATTTCGGCTTCAAAAAAGTTTAAAATTTTAATGGAAAGATTTCGGCTTCAAAAAAGTTTAAAATTTTCATGAAGTATTTCGGATTCAAAAAAGTTGAAAATTTTCATGAAGTATTTCGGATTCAAAAAAGTTGAACATTTTCATGAAAAGATTTCGGCTTCAAAAAAGTTGAACATTTTCATGAAAAGATTTCGGCTTCAAAAAAGTTGAACATTTTCATGAAGTATGTCGGATTCAAAAAAGTTGAAAATTTTCATGAAGTATTTCGGATTCAAAAAAGTTGAAAATTTTCACGACAAGATTTCGGCTTTAAAAAAGTCGAACATTTTCATGAAGTATTTCAGCTTCAAAAAAGTAGAACATTTTCATGAAAAGATTTCGGATTCAAAAAAGTTGAACATTTTCATGAAAAGATTTCGGATTCAAAAAAGTTGAAAATTTTCACGACAGGATTTCGGCTTTAAAAAAGTCGACCATTTTCATGAAGTATTTCAGCTTCAAAAAAGTTGAACATTTTCATGAAAAGATTTCGGCTTCAAAAAAGTTGAAAATTTTCATGAAAAGATTTCGGCTTCAAAAAAGTTGAAAATTTTCATGAAAAGATTTCGGCTTCAAAAAAGTTTAAAATTTTAATGGAAAGATTTCGGCTTTAAAAAAGTTTAAAATTTTCATGAAAAGATTTCGGCTTCAAAAAAGTTGAAAATTTTCATGAAAAGATTTCGGCTTCAAAAAAGTTTAAAATTTTAATGGAAAGATTTCGGCTTCAAAAAAGTTTAAAATTTTCATGAAGTATTTCGGATTCAAAAAAGTTGAAAATTTTCATGAAGTATTTCGGATTCAAAAAAGTTGAACATTTTCATGAAAAGATTTCGGCTTCAAAAAAGTTGAACATTTTCATGAAAAGATTTCGGCTTCAAAAAAGTTGAACATTTTCATGAAGTATGTCGGATTCAAAAAAGTTGAAAATTTTCATGAAGTATTTCGGATTCAAAAAAGTTGAAAATTTTCACGACAAGATTTCGGCTTTAAAAAAGTCGAACATTTTCATGAAGTATTTCAGCTTCAAAAAAGTAGAACATTTTCATGAAAAGATTTCGGCTTCAAAATAGTTGAAAATTTTCATGAAGTATTTCGGATTCAAAAAAGTTGAACATTTTCATGAAAAGATTTCGGATTCAAAAAAGTTGTACATTTTCATGAAAAGATTTCGGATTCAAAAAAGTTGAAAATTTTCACGACAGGATTTCGGCTTTAAAAAAGTCGACCATTTTCATGAAGTATTTCAGCTTCAAAAAAGTTGAACATTTTCATGAAAAGATTTCGGCTTCAAAAAAGTTGAAAATTTTCATGAAAAGATTTCGGCTTCAAAAAAGTTGAAAATTTTCATGAAAAGATTTCGGCTTCAAAAAAGTTTAAAATTTTAATGGAAAGATTTCGGCTTCAAAAAAGTTTAAAATTTTCATGAAGTATTTCGGATTCAAAAAAGTTGAAAATTTTCATGAAGTATTTCGGATTCAAAAAAGTTGAACATTTTCATGAAAAGATTTCGGCTTCAAAAAAGTTGAACATTTTCATGAAAAGATTTCGGCTTCAAAAAAGTTGAACATTTTCATGAAGTATGTCGGATTCAAAAAAGTTGAAAATTTTCATGAAGTATTTCGGATTCAAAAAAGTTGAAAATTTTCACGACAAAATTTCGGCTTTAAAAAAGTCGAACATTTTCATGAAGTATTTCAGCTTCAAAAAAGTAGAACATTTTCATGAAAAGATTTCGGCTTCAAAATAGTTGAAAATTTTCATGAAGTATTTCGGATTCAAAAAAGTTGAAAATTTTCATGAAGTATTTCGGATTCAAAAAAGTTGAACATTTTCATGAAAAGATTTCGGCTTCAAAAAAGTTGAACATTTTCATGAAAAGATTTCGGCTTTAAAAAAGTCGCACATTTTCATGCAGTATTTCAGCTTCAAAAAAGTTGAAAATTTTCATGAAAAGATTTCGTCTTCCAAAAAGTTGAAAATTTTCATGAAGTATTAAGGATTAAAAAAAGTTGAAAATTTTCACGACAGGATTTCAGCTTTAAAAAAGTCGAACATTTTTATGAAGTATTTCAGCTTCAAAAAAGTTGAACATTTTCAGGAAAAGATTTCGGCTTCAAAAAAGTTGAAAATTTTCATGAAAAGATTTCGGCTTCAAAAAAGTTTAAAATTTTCATGAAAAGATTTCGGCTTCAAAAAAGTTTAAAATTTTAATGGAAAGATTTCGGCTTCAAAAAAGTTTAAAATTTTCATGAAAAGATTTCGGCTTCAAAAAAGTTTAAAATTTTCATGAAAAGATTTCGGCTTCAAAAAAGTTTAAAATTTTAATGGAAAGATTTCGGCTTCAAAAAAGTTGAAAATTTTCATGAAGTATTTCGGATTCAAAAAAGTTGAAAATTTTCATGAAGTATTTCGGATTCAAAAAAGTTGAACATTTTCATGAAAAGATTTCGGCTTCAAAAAAGTTGAACATTTTCATGAAAAGATTTCGGCTTCAAAAAAATTGAACATTTTCATGAAGTATGTCGGATTCAAAAAAGTTGAAAATTTTCATGAAGTATTTCGGATTCAAAAAAGTTGAAAATTTTCACGACAAGATTTCGGCTTTAAAAAAGTCGAACATTTTCATGAAGTATTTCAGCTTCAAAAAAGTAGAACATTTTCATGAAAAGATTTCGGCTTCGAAAAAGTTGAAAATTTTCATGAAAAGATTTCGGCTTCAAAAAAGTTGAAAATTTTCATGAAAAGATTTCGGCTTCAAAAAAGTTTAAAATTTTAATGGAAAGATTTCGGCTTCAAAAAAGTTTAAAATTTTCATGAAAAGATTTCGGCTTCAAAAAAGTTGAAAATTTTCATGAAAAGATTTCGGCTTCAAAAAAGTTTAAAATTTTAATGGAAAGATTTCGGCTTCAAAAAAGTTTAAAATTTTCATGAAGTATTTCGGATTCAAAAAAGTTGAAAATTTTCATGAAGTATTTCGGATTCAAAAAAGTAGAACATTTTCATGAAAAGATTTCGGCTTCAAAAAAGTTGAACATTTTCATGAAAAGATTTCGGCTTCAAAAAAGTTGAACATTTTCATGAAGTATGTCGGATTCAAAAAAGTTGAAAATTTTCATGAAGTATTTCGGATTCAAAAAAGTTGAAAATTTTCACGACAAGATTTCGGCTTTAAAAAAGTCGAACATTTTCATGAAGTATTTCAGCTTCAAAAAAGTAGAACATTTTCATGAAAAGATTTCGGCTTCGAAATAGTTGAAAATTTTCATGAAGTATTTCGGATTCAAAAAAGTTGAACATTTTCATGAAAAGATTTCGGATTCAAAAAAGTTGAACATTTTCATGAAAAGATTTCGGATTAAAAAAAGTTGAAAATTTTCACGACAGGATTTCGGCTTTAAAAAAGTCGACCATTTTCATGCAGTATTTCAGCTTCAAAAAAGTTGAAAATTTTCATGAAAAGATTTCGTCTTCCAAAAAGTTGAAAATTTTCATGAAGTATTAAGGATTAAAAAAAGTTGAACATTTTCACGACAGGATTTCAGCTTTAAAAAAGTCGAACATTTTTATGAAGTATTTCAGCTTCAAAAAAGTTGAACATTTTCAGGAAAAGATTTCAGTTTCAAAAAAGTTGAACATTTTCATGAAGTATTTTATCTTCAAAAAGTTGAACATTTTCATGACAGGATTTCGGCTTCAAAAAAGTTGAACATTTTTCATGAAAAGATTTCGGCTTCAAAATAGTTGAAAATTTTCATGAAGTATTTCGGATTCAAAAAAGTTGAAAATTTTCATGAAGAATTAAGGATTCAAAAAAGTTGAACATTTTCATGAAAAGATTTCGGCTTCAAAAAAGTTGAACATTTTCATGAAGTATTTCGGATTCAAAAAAGTTGAAAATTTTCACGACAGGATTTCGGCTTTAAAAAAGTTGAACATTTTCATGAAGTATTTCAGCTTCAAAAAAGTTGAACATTTTCATGAAAAGATTTCGGCTTAAAAAAAATGAATATTTTAATGGAAAAATTTCGGCTTCAAAAAAGTTGAAAATTTTCATGAAGTATTTCAGATTCAAAAAAGTTGAAAATTTTCACGACAGGATTTCAGCTTTAGAAAAGTTGAAAATTTTAATGAAGTATTTCAGATTCAAAAAAGTTGAACATTTTCATGAAAAGATTTCGGCTTCAAAAAAGTTGAAAATTTTAATGGAAAGATTTCGGCTTCAAAAAAGTTGAAAATTTTCTTGAAGTACGTCGTTTTCAAAAAAGTTGAAAATTTTCACGACAGGATTTCGGCTTTAAAAAAGTCGAACATTTTCATGCAGTATTTCAGCTTCAAAAAAGTTGAAAATTTTCATGAAAAGATTTCGTCTTCAAAAAAGTTGAAAATTTTCATGAAGTATTTCAGATTGAAAAAAGTTGAACATTTTCACGACAGGATTTCGGCTTCAAAAAAGTCGAACATTTTCATGAAGTATTTCAGATTCAAAAAAGTTGAAAATTTTCACGACAGGATTTCGGCTTTAAAAAAGTCGACCATTTTCATGAAGTACTTCAGCTTCAAAAAAGTTGAAAATTTTCATGAAAAGATTTCGGCTCCAAAAAAGTTGAAAATTTTAATGGAAAGATTTCGGCTTCAATAAAGTTTAAAATTTTCATGAAGTATTTCGGATTCAAAAAAGTTGAAAATTTTCATGAAGTATTTCGGCTCCAAAAAAGTTGAAAATTTTAATGGAAAGATTTCGGCTTCAAAAAAGTTTAAAATTTTCATGAAGTATTTCGGATTCAAAAAAGTTGAAAATTTTCATGAAGTATTTCGGCTCCAAAAAAGTTTAAAATTTTAATGGAAAGATTTCGGCTTCAAAAAAGTTTAAAATTTTCATGAAGTATTTCGGATTCAAAAAAGTTTAAAATTTTCATGAAGTATTTCGGCTCCAAAAAAGTTGAAAATTTTAATGGAAAGATTTCGGCTTCAAAAAAGTTTAAAATTTTCATGAAGTATTTCGGATTCAAAAAAGTTTAAAATTTTCATGAAGTATTTCGGCTCCAAAAAAGTTGAAAATTTTAATGGAAAGATTTCGGCTTCAAAAAAGTTTAAAATTTTCATGAAGTATTTCGGATTCAAAAAAGTTGAAAACTTTCAAGACAGGATTTCGGCTTTAAAAAAGTCGAACATTTTCATGAAGTATTTCGGCTTCAAAAAAGTTGAAAATTTTCACGACAGGATTTCGGCTTTAAAAAAGTCGAACATTTTCATGAAAAGATTTCGGCTTCAAAAAAGTTGAACATTTTCACGACAGGATTTCTGCGTTAAAAAAGTCGAACATTTTCATGAAGTATTTCAGCTTCAAAAAAGTTGAAAATTTTCATGAAAAGATTTCGGCTTCAAAAAAGTTGAAAATTTTCATGAAAAGATTTCGGCTTCAAAAAAGTTGAAAATTTTCACGACAGGATTTCGGCGTTAAAAAAGTCGAACATTTTCATGAAGTATTTCGACTTCAAAAACGTTGAAAATTTTCACGACAGGATTTCGGCTTTAAAAAAGTCGAACATTTTCATGAAGTATTTCGGCTTCAAAAAAGTTGAAAATTTTCACGACAGGATTTCGGCTTTAAAAAAGTCGAACATTTTCATGAAGTATTTGGGCTTCAAAAAAGTTGAAAATTTTCATGAAAAGATTTCGGCTTCAAAAAAGTTGAAAATTTTCATGAAAAGATTTCGGCTTCAAAAAAGTTGAAAATTTTAACAACAGGATTTCGGCTTTAAAAAAGTCGAACATTTTCATGAAGTATTTCGGCTTCAAAAAATTTGAAAATTTTCATGAAGTATTTCGGATTTAAAAAAGTTGAACATTTTCACGACAGGATTTCTGCGTTAAAAAAGTCGAACATTTTCATGAAGTATTTCAGCTTCAAAAAAGTTGAAAATTTTCATGAAAAGATATCGGCTTCAAAAAAGTTTAAAATTTTCATGAAGTATTTCGGATTCAAAAAAGTTGAAAACTTTCAAGACAGGATTTCGGCTTTAAAAAAGTCGAACATTTTCATGAAGTATTTCGGCTTCAAAAAAGTTGAAAATTTTCACGACAGGATTTCGGCTTTAAAAAAGTCGAACATTTTCATGAAAAGATTTCGGCTTCAAAAAAGTTGAACATTTTCACGACAGGATTTCTGCGTTAAAAAAGTCGAACATTTTCATGAAGTATTTCAGCTTCAAAAAAGTTGAAAATTTTCATGAAAAGATTTCGGCTTCAAAAAAGTTGAAAATTTTCATGAAAAGATTTCGGCTTCAAAAAAGTTGAAAATTTTCACGACAGGATTTCGGCGTTAAAAAAGTCGAACATTTTCATGAAGTATTTCGACTTCAAAAACGTTGAAAATTTTCACGACAGGATTTCGGCTTTAAAAAAGTCGAACATTTTCATGAAGTATTTCGGCTTCAAAAAAGTTGAAAATTTTCACGACAGGATTTCGGCTTTAAAAAAGTCGAACATTTTCATGAAGTATTTGGGCTTCAAAAAAGTTGAAAATTTTCATGAAAAGATTTCGGCTTCAAAAAAGTTGAAAATTTTCATGAAAAGATTTCGGCTTCAAAAAAGTTGAAAATTTTAACGACAGGATTTCGGCTTTAAAAAAGTCGAACATTTTCATGAAGTATTTCGGCTTCAAAAAATTTGAAAATTTTCATGAAGTATTTCGGATTTAAAAAAGTTGAACATTTTCACGACAGGATTTCTGCGTTAAAAAAGTCGAACATTTTCATGAAGTATTTCAGCTTCAAAAAAGTTGAAAATTTTCATGAAAAGATATCGGCTTCAAAAAAGTTGAAAATTTTCATGAAAAGATTTCGGCTTCAAAAAAGTTGAAAATTTTCACGACAGGATTTCGGCTTTAAAAAAGTCGAACATTTTCATGAAGTATTTGGTCTTCAAAAAAGTTGAAAATTTTCACGACAGGATTTCGGCTTTAAAAAAGTCGAACATTTTCATGAAGTATTTCGGCTCCAAAAAAGTTGAAAATTTTAATGGAAAGATTTCGGCTTCAAAAAAGTTTAAAATTTTCATGAAGTATTTGGGATTCAAAAAAGTTTAAAATTTTCATGAAGTGTTTCGGCTCCAAAAAAGTTGAAAATTTTAATGGAAAGATTTCGGCTTCAAAAAAGTTTAAAATTTTCATGAAGTATTTCGGATTCAAAAAAGTTGAAAATTTTCAAGACAGGATTTCGGCTTTAAAAAATTCGAACATTTTCATGAAGTATTTCGGCTTCAAAAAAGTTGAAAATTTTCATGAAGTATTTGGGCTTTAAAAAAGTTTAAAATTTTCATGAAGAAATTCGGCTTCAAAAAGGTTGAAAATATTCATGAAGAAATTCGGCTTCAAAAAAGTTTAAAATTTTCATGAAGTATTGAGGCTTCAAAAAAGTTTAAAATTTTGATGAAGAAATTCGGCTTCAAAAAAGTTTTCGTAAGGGGGAGGTGTTTCGTCTTTTTTCAACTTTTTCGTGAGGGGTGGTGTTTCGTCTTTTTTCAACTTTTTCGTAAGGGGGGGTGTTTCGTCTTTTTTCAACTTTTTCGTGAGGGGGGTGGGTCAATTGAAAGTATTCATGAAGAAATTCGGCTTCAAAAAAGTTTTCGCAAGGGGGGGGTGTTTCGTCTTTTTTCAACTTTTTCGTAAGGGGGGGGTGTTTCGTCTTTTTTCAACTTTTTCGTAAAGGGGGGGTGTTTCGTCTTTTTTCAACTTTTTCGTGAGGGGGGTGGGTCAATTGAAAGTATTCATGAAGAAATTCGGCTTCAAAAAAGTTGAAAATTTTAATGGAAAGATTTCGGCTTCAAAAAAGTTGAAAATTTTCTTGAAGTACGTCGTTTTCAAAAAAGTTGAAAATTTTCATGAAGTATTTCGGATTCAAAAAAGTTGAAAATTTTCACGACAGGATTTCGGCTTTAAAAAAGTCGAACATTTTCATGCAGTATTTCAGCTTCAAAAAAGTTGAAAATTTTCATGAAAAGATTTCGTCTTCAAAAAAGTTGAAAATTTTCATGAAGTATTTCAGATTGAAAAAAGTAGAAAATTTTCACGACAGGATTTCGGCTTCAAAAAAGTCGAACATTTTCATGAAGTATTTCAGCTTCAAAAAAGTCGAACATTTTCATGACAGTATTTCGGCTTCAAAAAAGTTAAACATTTTCATGAAGTATTTCGGCTTCAAAAAAGTTGAAAATTTGAATGAAGTATTTCATATTCAAAAAAGTTGAAAATTTTCACGACAGGATTTCAGCTTTAAAAAAGTCGAACATTTTCATGAAGTATTTCAGATTCAAAAAAGTTGAAAATTTTCACGACAGGATTTCGGCTTTAAAAAAGTCGACCATTTTCATGAAGTACTTCAGCTTCAAAAAAGTTGAAAATTTTCATGAAAAGATTTCGGCTCCAAAAAAGTTGAGAATTTTAATGGAAAGATTTCGGCTTCAAAAAAGTTTAAAATTTTCATGAAGTATTTCGGATTCAAAAAAGTTGAACATTTTCATGAAGTATTTCGGCTCCAAAAAAGTTGAAAATTTTAATGGAAAGATTTCGGCTTCAAAAAAGTTTAAAATTTTCATGAAGTATTTCGGCTTCAAAAAAGTTTTCGTAAGGGGGAGGTGTTTCGTCTTTTTTCAACTTTTTCGTGAGGGGTGGTGTTTCGTCTTTTTTCAACTTTTTCGTAAGGGGGGGTGTTTCGTCTTTTTTCAACTTTTTCGTGAGGGGGGTGGGTCAATTGAAAGTATTCATGAAGAAATTCGGCTTCAAAAAAGTTTTCGCAAGGGGGGGGTGTTTCGTCTTTTTTCAACTTTTTCGTAAGGGGGGGGTGTTTCGTCTTTTTTCAACTTTTTCGTAAAGGGGGGGTGTTTCGTCTTTTTTCAACTTTTTCGTGAGGGGGGTGGGTCAATTGAAAGTATTCATGAAGAAATTCGGCTTCAAAAAAGTTGAAAATTTTAATGGAAAGATTTCGGCTTCAAAAAAGTTGAAAATTTTCTTGAAGTACGTCGTTTTCAAAAAAGTTGAAAATTTTCATGAAGTATTTCGGATTCAAAAAAGTTGAAAATTTTCACGACAGGATTTCGGCTTTAAAAAAGTCGAACATTTTCATGCAGTATTTCAGCTTCAAAAAAGTTGAAAATTTTCATGAAAAGATTTCGTCTTCAAAAAAGTTGAAAATTTTCATGAAGTATTTCAGATTGAAAAAAGTAGAAAATTTTCACGACAGGATTTCGGCTTCAAAAAAGTCGAACATTTTCATGAAGTATTTCAGCTTCAAAAAAGTCGAACATTTTCATGACAGTATTTCGGCTTCAAAAAAGTTAAACATTTTCATGAAGTATTTCGGCTTCAAAAAAGTTGAAAATTTGAATGAAGTATTTCATATTCAAAAAAGTTGAAAATTTTCACGACAGGATTTCAGCTTTAAAAAAGTCGAACATTTTCATGAAGTATTTCAGATTCAAAAAAGTTGAAAATTTTCACGACAGGATTTCGGCTTTAAAAAAGTCGACCATTTTCATGAAGTACTTCAGCTTCAAAAAAGTTGAAAATTTTCATGAAAAGATTTCGGCTCCAAAAAAGTTGAAAATTTTAATGGAAAGATTTCGGCTTCAAAAAAGTTTAAAATTTTCATGAAGTATTTCGGATTCAAAAAAGTTGAACATTTTCATGAAGTATTTCGGCTCCAAAAAAGTTGAAAATTTTAATGGAAAGATTTCGGCTTCAAAAAAGTTTAAAATTTTCATGAAGTATTTCGGATTCAAAAAAGTTTAAAATTTTCATGAAGTATTTCGGCTCCAAAAAAGTTGAAAATTTTAATGGAAAGATTTCGGCTTCAAAAAAGTTTAAAATTTTCATGAAGTATTTCGGATTCAAAAAAGTTGAAAACTTTCAAGAAAGGATTTCGGCTTTAAAAAAGTCGAACATTTTCACGACAGGATTTCGGCTTCAAAAAAGTTGAAAATTTTCACGACAGGATTTCGGCTTTAAAAAAGTCGAACATTTTCATGAAAAGATTTCGGCTTGAAAGAAGTTGAACATTTTCACGACAGGATTTCTGCATTAAAAAAGTCGAACATTTTCATGAAGTATTTCAGCTTCAAAAAAGTTGAAAATTTTCATGAAAAGATTTCGGCTTCAAAAAAGTTGAAAATTTTCATGAAAAGATTTCGGCTTCAAAAAAGTTGAAAATTTTCACGACAGGATTTCGGCGTTAAAAAAGTCGAACATTTTCATGAAGTATTTCGACTTCAAAAACGTTGAAAATTTTCATGAAAAGATTTCGGCTCCAAAAAAGTTGAAAATTTTAATGGAAAGATTTCGGCTTCAAAAAAGTTTAAAATTTTCATGAAGTATTTCGGATTCAAAAAAGTTTAAAATTTTCATGAAGTATTTCGGCTCCAAAAAAGTTGAAAATTTTAATGGAAAGATTTCGGCTTCAAAAAAGTTTAAAATTTTCATGAAGTATTTCGGATTCAAAAAAGTTGAAAACTTTCAAGAAAGGATTTCGGCTTTAAAAAAGTCGAACATTTTCATGAAGTATTTCGGCTTCAAAAAAGTTGAAAATTTTCACGACAGGATTTCGGCTTTAAAAAAGTCGAACATTTTCATGAAAAGATTTCGGCTTCAAAAAAGTTGAAAATTTTCATGAAAAGATTTCGGCTTCAAAAAAGTTGAAAATTTTCACGACAGGATTTCGGCGTTAAAAAAGTCGAACATTTTCATGAAGTATTTCGACTTCAAAAACGTTGAAAATTTTCACGACAGGATTTCGGCTTTAAAAAAGTCGAACATTTTCATGAAGTATTTCGGCTTCAAAAAAGTTGAAAATTTTCATGACAGGATTTCGGCTTTAAAAAAGTCGAACATTTTCATGAAGTATTTGGGCTTCAAAAAAGTTGAAAATTTTCATGAAAAGATTTCGGCTTCAAAAAAGTTGAAAATTTTCATGAAAAGATTTCGGCTTCAAAAAAGTTTAAAATTTTAACGACAGGATTTCGGCTTTAAAAAAGTCGAACATTTTCATGAAGTATTTCGGCTTCAAAAAATTTGAAAATTTTCATGAAGTATTTCGGATTTAAAAAAGTTGAACATTTTCACGACAGGATTTCTGCGTTAAAAAAGTCGAACATTTTCATGAAGTATTTCAGCTTCAAAAAAGTTGAAAATTTTCATGAAAAGATATCGGCTTCAAAAAAGTTGAAAATTTTCATGAAAAGATTTCGGCTTCAAAAAAGTTGAAAATTTTCACGACAGGATTTCGGCTTTAAAAAAGTCCAACATTTTCATGAAGTATTTGGTCTTCAAAAAAGTTGAAAATTTTCACGACAGGATTTCGGCTTTAAAAAAGTCGAACATTTTCATGAAGTATTTCGGCTCCAAAAAAGTTGAAAATTTTAATGGAAAGATTTCGGCTTCAAAAAAGTTTAAAATTTTCATGAAGTATTTGGGATTCAAAAAAGTTTAAAATTTTCATGAAGTGTTTCGGCTCCAAAAAAGTTGAAAATTTTAATGGAAAGATTTCGGCTTCAAAAAAGTTTAAAATTTTCATGAAGTATTTCGGATTCAAAAAAGTTGAAAATTTTCAAGACAGGATTTCGGCTTTAAAAAATTCGAACATTTTCATGAAGTATTTCGGCTTCAAAAAAGTTGAAAATTTTCATGAAGTATTTGGGCTTTAAAAAAGTTTAAAATTTTCATGAAGAAATTCGGCTTCAAAAAGGTTGAAAATATTCATGAAGAAATTCGGCTTCAAAAAAGTTTAAAATTTTCATGAAGTATTGAGGCTTCAAAAAAGTTTAAAATTTTGATGAAGAAATTCGGCTTCAAAAAAGTTTTCGTAAGGGGGAGGTGTTTCGTCTTTTTTCAACTTTTTCGTGAGGGGTGGTGTTTCGTCTTTTTTCAACTTTTTCGTAAGGGGGGGTGTTTCGTCTTTTTTCAACTTTTTCGTGAGGGGGGTGGGTCAATTGAAAGTATTCATGAAGAAATTCGGCTTCAAAAAAGTTTTCGCAAGGGGGGGGTGTTTCGTCTTTTTTCAACTTTTTCGTAAGGGGGGGGTGTTTCGTCTTTTTTCAACTTTTTCGTAAAGGGGGGGTGTTTCGTCTTTTTTCAACTTTTTCGTGAGGGGGGTGGGTCAATTGAAAGTCTTCATGAAGAAATTCGGCTTCAAAAAAGTTGAAAATTTTCATGAAGTATTTGGGCTTCAAAAAAGTTGAAAATTTTCATGAAGAAATTCGGCTTCAAAAAAGTTTTCGTAAGGGGGAGGTGTTTCGTCTTTTTTCAACTTTTTCGTGAGGGGGGGTGTTTCGTCTTTTTTCAACTTTTTCGTGAGGGGGGGGGGTGTTTCGTCTTTTTTCAACTTTTTCGTAAGAGGGGGGTGTTTCGTCTTTTTTCAACTTTTTCGTGAGGGGGGTGGGTCAATTGAAAATATTCATGAAGAAATTCGGCTTCAAAAAAGTTGAAAATTTTCATGAAGTATTTGGGCTTCAAAAAAGTTTAAAATTTTCATGAAGAAATTCGGCTTCAAAAAGGTTGAAAATATTCATGAAGAAATTCGGCTACAAAAAAGTTTAAAATTTTCATGAAGTATTTAGGCTTCAAAAAAGTTGAAAATTTTCATGAAGAAATTCGGCTTCAAAAAAGTTTTCGTAAGGGGGAGGTGTTTCGTCTTTTTTCAACTTTTTCGTGAGGGGGGGTGTTTCGTCTTTTTTCAAATTTTTCGTAAGGGGGGGTGTTTCGTCTTTTTTCAACTTTTTCGTAAGGTGGGGGTGTTTCGTCTTTTTTCAACTTTTTCGTAAGAGGGGGGTGTTTTGTCTTTTTTCAACTTTTTCGTGAGGGGGGTGGGTCAATTGAAAGTATTCATGAAGAAATTCGGCTTCAAAAAAGTTGAAGATTTTCATGAAGTATTTGGGCTTCAAAAAAGTTGAAAATTTTCATGAAGAAATTCGGCTTCAAAAAGGTTGAAAATATTCATGAAGAAATTCGGCTTCAAAAAAGATTAAAATTTTCATGAAGTATTTAGGCTTCAAAAAAGTTGAAAATTTTCATGAAGAAATTCGGCTTCAAAAAAGTTTTCGTAAGGGGGAGGTGTTTCGTCTTTTTTCAACTTTTTCGTGAGGGGGGGTGTTTCGTCTTTTTTCAACTTTTTCGTAAGGGGGGGTGTTTCGTCTTTTTTCAACTTTTTCGTGAGGGGGGGTGGGTCAATTGAAAATATTCATGAAGAAATTCGGCTTCAAAAAACTTGAAAATTTTCATGAAGTATTTGGGCTTTAAAAAAGTTTAAAATTTTTATGAAGAAATTCGGCTTCAAAAAGGTTGAAAATATTCATGAAGAAATTCGGCTTCAAAAAAGTTTAAAATTTTCATGAATTATTGAGGCTTCAAAAAAGTTTAAAATTTTCATGAAGAAATTCGGCTTCAAAAAAGTTTTCGTAAGGGGGAGGTGTTTCGTCTTTTTTCAACTTTTTCGTGAGGGGGGGTGTTTCGTCTTTTTTCAACTTTTTCGTAAGGGGGGGGTGTTTCGTCTTTTTTCAACTTTTTCGTGAGGGGGGGTGGGTCAATTGAAAATATTCATGAAGAAATTCGGCTTCAAAAAAGTTGAAAATTTTCATGAAGTATTTGGGCTTCAAAAAAGTTTAAAATTTTCATGAAGGAATTCGGCTTCAAAAAAGTTTTCGTAAGGGGGAGGTGTTTCGTCTTTTTTCAACTTTTTCGTGAGGGGGGGTGTTTCGTCTTTTTTCAACTTTTTCGTGAGGGGGGTGGGTCAATTGAAAGTATTCATGAAGAAATTCGGCTTCAAAAAAGTTTTCGCAAGGGGGGGGTGTTTCGTCTTTTTTCAACTTTTTCGTGAGGGGGGGTGTTTCGTCTTTTTTCAACTTTTTCGTAAAGGGGGGGTGTTTCGTCTTTTTTCAACTTTTTCGTAAGAGGGGGGTGTTTCGTCTTTTTTCAACTTTTTCGTGAGGGGGGGTGGGTCAATTGAAAATATTCATGAAGAAATTCGGCTTCAAAAAAGTTGAAAATTTTCATGAAGTATTTGGGCTTCAAAAAAGTTTAAAATTTTCATGAAGAAATTCGGCTTCAAAAAGGTTGAAAATATTCATGAAGAAATTCGGCTTCAAAAAAGATTAAAATTTTCATGAAGTATTTAGGCTTCAAAAAAGTTGAAAATTTTCATGAAGAAATTCGGCTTCAAAAAAGTTTTCGTAGGGGGGAGGTGTTTCGTCTTTTTTCAACTTTTTCGTGAGGGGGGGTGTTTCGTCTTTTTTCAACCTTTTCGTAAGGGGGGGTGTTTCGTCTTTTTTCAACTTTTTCGTAAGCGGGGGTGGGTCAATTGAAAATATTCATGAAGAAATTCGGCTTCAAAAAAGTTAAAAATTTTAATGAAGTATTTGGGCTTCAAAAAAGTTTAAATTTTTCATGAAGAAATTCGGCTTCAAAAAGGTTGAAAATATTCATGAAGAAATTAGGCTTCAAAAAAGTTTAAAATTTTGATGAAGTATTTCGGCTTCAAAAAAGTTGAAAATTTTCATGAAGAAATTCGGCTTCAAAAAAGTTTTCGTAAGGGGTAGGTGTTTCATCTTTTTTCAACTTTTTCGTGAGGGGGGGTGATTCGTCTTTTTTCAACTTTTTCGTAAGGGGGGGTGTTTCGTCTTTTTTCAACTTTTTCCTAAGCGGGGGTGGGTCAATTGAAAATATTCATGAAGAAATTCAGTTTCAAAAAAGTTTAAAATTTTCATGAAGTATTTGGGCTTCAAAAAAGTTTAAAATTTTCATGAAGAAATTCGGCTTCAAAAAGGTTGAAAATATTCATGAAGAAATTCGGCTTCAAAAAAGTTTAAAATTTTGATGAAGTATTTCGGCTTCAAAAAAGTTGAAAATTTTCATGAAGAAATTCGGCTTCAAAAAAGTTTTCGTAAGGGGGAGGTGTTTCATCTTTTTTCAACTTTTTCGTGAGGGGGGGTGTTTCGTCTTTTTTCAACTTTTTCGTAAGGGGGGGTGTTTCGTCTTTTTTCAACTTTTTCGTGAGGGGGGTGGGTCAATTGAAAGTATTCATGAAGAAATTCGGCTTCAAAAAAGTTGAAAATTTTCATGAAGTATTTGGGCTTCAAAAAAGTTGAAAATTTTCATGAAGAAATTCGGATTCAAAAAAGTTTTCGCAAGGGTGTTTCGTCTTTTTTCAACTTTTTCGTAAGAGGGGTGTGTTTCGTCTTTTTTCAACTTTTTCGTGAGGGGGGTGGGTCAATTGAAAATATTCATGAAGAAATTCAACTTCAAAAAAGTTGAAAATTTTCATGAAGTATTTCGGCTTCAAAAAAGTTGAAAATTTTCATGAAGAAATTCGGCTTCAAAAAAGTTTTCGTAAGGGGGAGGTGTTTCATCTTTTTTCAACTTTTTCGTGAGGGGGGGTGTTTCGTCTTTTTTCAACTTTTTCGTAAGGGGGGGTGTTTCGTCTTTTTTCAACTTTTTCGTGAGGGGGGTGGGTCAATTGAAAGTATTCATGAAGAAATTCGGCTTCAAAAAAGTTGAAAATTTTCATGAAGTATTTGGGCTTCAAAAAAGTTGAAAATTTTCATGAAGAAATTCGGATTCAAAAAAGTTTTCGCAAGGGTGTTTCTTCTTTTTTCAACTTTTTCGTAAGAGGGGTGTGTTTCGTCTTTTTTCAACTTTTTCGTAAGGGGGGTGGGTCAATTGAAAATATTCATGAAGAAATTCAACTTCAAAAAAGTTGAAAATTTTCATGAAGTATTTAGGCTTCAAAAAAGTTTAAAATTTTCATGAAGAAATTCGGCTTCAAAAAAGTTTTCGTAAGGGGGAGGTGTTTCGTCTTTTTTCAACTTTTTCGTGAGGGGGGGTGTTTCGTCTTTTTTCAACTTTTTCGTAAGGGGGGGTGTTTCGTTTTTTTTCAACTTTTTC
Source organism: Labrus mixtus (assembly GCF_963584025.1). Lineage (NCBI taxonomy): Eukaryota > Metazoa > Chordata > Actinopteri > Labriformes > Labridae > Labrus > Labrus mixtus. The sequence goes on from NW_026870158.1 coordinate 43,515, forward strand.
GTAAGGGGGGGGTGTTTCGTCTTTTTTCAACTTTTTCGTAAGAGGGTGGTGTTTCGTCTTTTTTCAACTTTTTCGTGAGGGGGTGGGTCAATTGAAAGTATTCATGAAGAAATTCGGCTTCAAAAAAGTTGAAAATTTTCATGAAGTATTTGGGCTTCAAAAAAGTTGAAAATTTTCATGAAGAAATTCGGCTTCAAAAAAGTTTTCGCAAGGGGGGGGTGTTTCGTATTTTTTCAACTTTTTCCTAAGGGGGGGGTGTTTCGTCTTTTTTCAACTTTTTCGTTAGCGGGGGTGGGTCAATTGAAAATTTTCATGAAGAAATTCGGCTTCAAAAAAGTTTAAAATTTTCATGAAGTATTTGGGCTTGAAATTTTTTTTAAATTTTCATGAAGAAATTCGGCTTCAAAAAAGTTGAAAATTTTCATGAAGAAATTCGGCTTCAAAAAAGTTGAAAATTTTCATGAAGTATTTGGGCTTCAAAAAAGTTGAAAATTTTCATTAAGAAATTCGTCTTCAAAAAAGTTTAAAATTTTCATGAAGTATTTGGGCTTGAAATTTTTTTTAAATTTTCATGAAGAAATTCGGCTTCAAAAAAGTTTAAAATTTTCATGAAGAAATTCGGCTTCAAAAAAGTTGAAAATTTTCATGAAGCATTTGGGCTTGAAATTTTTTTTAAATTTTCATGAAGAAATTCGGCTTCAAAAAAGTTTAAAATTTTCATGAAGTATTTGGGCTTGAAATTTTTTTTAAATTTTCATGAAGAAATTCGGCTTCAAAAAAGTTTTCGCAAGGGGGGGGGTGTTTCGTCTTTTTTCAACTTTTTCGTAAGGGGGGGGTGTGTCGTCTTTTTTCAACTTTTTCGTTAGCGGGGGTGGGTCAATTGAAAATATTCATGAAGAAATTTGGCTTCAAAAAAGATGAAAATTTTCATGAAGTATTTGGGCTTCAAAAAAGTTGAAAATTTTCATGAAGAAATTCGGCTTCAAAAAAGTTGAAAATTTTCATGAAGTATTTGGGCTTCAAAAAAGTTGAAAATTTTCATTAAGAAATTCGGTTTCAAAAAAGTTTAAAATTTTCATGAAGAAATTCGGCTTCAAAAAAGTTGAAAATTTTCATGAAGTATTTGGGCTTGAAATTTTTTTTAAATTTTCATGAAGAAATTCGGCTTCAAAAAAGTTGAAAATTTTCATGAAGAAATTCGGCTTCAAAAAAGTTTAAAATTTTCATGAAGTATTTGGGATTCAAAAAAGTTGAAAATTTTCATTAAGAAATTCGTCTTCAAAAAAGTTTAAAATTTTCATGAAGTATTTGGGCTTGAAATTTTTTTTAAATTTTCATGAAGAAATTCGGCTTCAAAAAAGTTTAAAATTTTCATGAAGAAATTCGGCTTCAAAAAAGTTGAAAATTTTCATGAAGTATTTGGGCTTGAAATTTTTTTTAAATTTTCATGAAGAAATTCGGCTTCAAAAAAGTTGAAAATTTTCATGAAGAAATTCGGCTTCAAAAAAGTTGAAAATTTTCATGAAGTATTTGGGCTTCAAAAAAGTTGAAAATTTTCATGAAGAAATTCGGCTTCAAAAAAGTTTTCGCAAGGGGGGGGTGTTTCGTCTTTTTTCAACTTTTTCGTAAGGGGGGGGTGTGTCGTCTTTTTTCAACTTTTTCGTTAGCGGGGGTGGGTCAATTGAAAATTTTCATGAAGAAATTCGGCTTCAAAAAAGTTTAAAATTTTCATGAAGTATTTGGGCTTGAAATTTTTTTTAAATTTTCATGAAGAAATTCGGCTTCAAAAAAGTTGAAAATTTTCATGAAGAAATTCGGCTTCAAAAAAGTTGAAAATTTTCATGAAGTATTTGGGCTTCAAAAAAGTTGAAAATTTTCATTAAGAAATTCGTCTTCAAAAAAGTTTAAAATTTTCATGAAGTATTTGGGCTTGAAATTTTTTTTAAATTTTCATGAAGAAATTCGGCTTCAAAAAAGTTTAAAATTTTCATGAAGAAATTCGGCTTCAAAAAAGTTGAAAATTTTCATGAAGCATTTGGGCTTGAATTTTTTTTTAAATTTTCATGAAGAAATTCGGCTTCAAAAAAGTTTAAAATTTTCATGAAGTATTTGGGCTTGAAATTTTTTTTAAATTTTCATGAAGAAATTCGGCTTCAAAAAAGTTTTCGCAAGGGGGGGGGTGTTTCGTCTTTTTTCAACTTTTTCGTAAGGGGGGGGTGTGTCGTCTTTTTTCAACTTTTTCGTTAGCGGGGGTGGGTCAATTGAAAATATTCATGAAGAAATTTGGCTTCAAAAAAGATGAAAATTTTCATGAAGTATTTGGGCTTCAAAAAAGTTGAAAATTTTCATGAAGAAATTCGGCTTCAAAAAAGTTGAAAATTTTCATGAAGTATTTGGGCTTCAAAAAAGTTGAAAATTTTCATTAAGAAATTCGGCTTCAAAAAAGTTTAAAATTTTCATGAAGAAATTCGGCTTCAAAAAAGTTGAAAATTTTCATGAAGTATTTGGGCTTGAAATTTTTTTTAAATTTTCATGAAGAAATTCGGCTTCAAAAAAGTTGAAAATTTTCATGAAGAAATTCGGCTTCAAAAAAGTTTAAAATTTTCATGAAGTATTTGGGATTCAAAAAAGTTGAAAATTTTCATTAAGAAATTCGTCTTCAAAAAAGTTTAAAATTTTCATGAAGTATTTGGGCTTGAAATTTTTTTTAAATTTTCATGAAGAAATTCGGCTTCAAAAAAGTTTAAAATTTTCATGAAGAAATTCGGCTTCAAAAAAGTTGAAAATTTTCATGAAGTATTTGGGCTTGAAATTTTTTTTAAATTTTCATGAAGAAATTCGGCTTCAAAAAAGTTGAAAATTTTCATGAAGAAATTCGGCTTCAAAAAAGTTGAAAATTTTCATGAAGTATTTGGGCTTCAAAAAAGTTGAAAATTTTCATTAAGAAATTCGGCTTCAAAAAAGTTTAAAATTTTCATGAAGAAATTCGGCTTCAAAAAAGTTGAAAATTTTCATGAAGTATTTGGGCTTGAAATTTTTTTTAAATTTTCATGAAGAAATTCGGCTTCAAAAAAGTTTAAAATTTTCATGAAGAAATTCGGCTTCAAAACAGTGGAAAATTTTCATGAAGTATTTGGGCTTCAAAAAAGTTGAAAATTTTCATGAAGAAATTCGGCTTCAAAAAAGTTTTCGCAAGGGGGGGGTGTTTCGTCTTTTTTCAACTTTTTCGTAAGGGGGGGGTGTGTCGTCTTTTTTCAACTTTTTCGTTAGCGGGGGTGGGTCAATTGAAAATATTCATGAAGAAATTTGGCTTCAAAAAAGATGAAAATTTTCATGAAGTATTTGGGCTTCAAAAAAGTTGAAAATTTTCATGAAGAAATTCGGCTTCAAAAAAGTTGAAAATTTTCATGAAGTATTTGGGCTTCAAAAAAGTTGAAAATTTTCATTAAGAAATTCGGCTTCAAAAAAGTTTAAAATTTTCATGAAGAAATTCGGCTTCAAAAAAGTTGAAAATTTTCATGAAGTATTTGGGCTTGAATTTTTTTTTAAATTTTCATGAAGAAATTCGGCTTCAAAAAAGTTGAAAATTTTCATGAAGAAATTCGGCTTCAAAAAAGTTGAAAATTTTCATGAAGTATTTGGGCTTCAAAAAAGTTGAAAATTTTCATTAAGAAATTCGTCTTCAAAAAAGTTTAAAATTTTCATGAAGAAATTCGGTTTCAAAAAAGTTTTCGTAAGGGGGAGGTGTTTCGTCTTTTTTCAACTTTTTCGTGAGGGGGGTGGGTCAATTGAAAGTATTCATGAAGAAATTCGGCTTCAAAAAAGTTTTCGCAAGGGGGGGGTGTTTCGTCTTTTTTCAACTTTTTCGTAAGGGGGGGTGTTTCGTCTTTTTTCAACTTTTTCGTAAAGGGGGGGTGTTTCGTCTTTTTTCAACTTTTTCGTAAGAGGGGGGTGTTTCGTCTTTTTTCAACTTTTTCGTGAGGGGGGGTGGGTCAATTGAAAATATTCATGAAGAAATTTGGCTTCAAAAAAGATGAAAATTTTCATGAAGTATTTGGGCTTCAAAAAAGTTGAAAATTTTCATGAAGAAATTCGGCTTCAAAAAAGTTTTCGCAAGGGGGGGGTGTTTCGTTTTTTTTCAACTTTTTCGTAAGGGGGGGGTGTTTCGTCTTTTTTCAACTTTTTCGTTAGCGGGGGTGGGTCAATTGAAAATATTCATGAAGAAATTTGGCTTCAAAAAAGATGAACATTTTCATGAAGTATTTGGGCTTCAAAAAAGTTGAAAATTTTCATGAAGAAATTCGGCTTCAAAAAAGTTGAAAATTTTCATGAAGTATTTGGGCTTCAAAAAAGTTGAAAATTTTCATTAAGAAATTCGGCTTCAAAAAAGTTTAAAATTTTCATGAAGAAATTCGGCTTCAAAAAAGTTTTCGCAAGGGGGGGGTGTTTCGTTTTTTTTCAACTTTTTCGTAAGGGGGGGGTGTTTCGTCTTTTTTCAACTTTTTCGTTAGCGGGGGTGGGTCAATTGAAAATATTCATGAAGAAATTTGGCTTCAAAAAAGATGAACATTTTCATGAAGTATTTGGGCTTCAAAAAAGTTGAAAATTTTCATGAAGAAATTCGGCTTCAAAAAAGTTGAAAATTTTCATGAAGTATTTGGGCTTCAAAAAAGTTGAAAATTTTCATTAAGAAATTCGGCTTCAAAAAAGTTTAAAATTTTCATGAAGAAATTCGGCTTCAAAAAAGTTGAAAATTTTCATGAAGTATTTGGGCTTGAAATTTTTTTTAAATTTTCATGAAGAAATTCGGCTTCAAAAAAGTTGAAAATTTTCATGAAGAAATTCGGCTTCAAAAAAGTTGAAAATTTTCATGAAGTATTTGGGCTTCAAAAAAGTTGAAAATTTTCATTAAGAAATTCGTCTTATAAAAAGTTTAAAATTTTCATGAAGAAATTCGGCTTCAAAACAGTTGAAAATTTTCATGAAGTATTTGGGCTCCAAAAAAGTTGAAAACTTTCATTAAGAAATTCGGCTTCAAAAAAGTTTTCGCAAGGGGGGGGTGTTTCGTCTTTTTTCAACTTTTTCGTAAGGGGGGGGTGTTTCGTCTTTTTTCAACTTTTTCGTAAGAGGGGGGTGTTTCGTCTTTTTTCAACTTTTTCGTGAGGGGGGGTGGGTCAATTGAAAATATTCATGAAGAAATTCGGCTTCAAAAAAGTTGAAATTTTTCATGAAGTATTTGGGCTTCAAAAAATTTAAAATTTTCATTAAGAAATTCGGCTTCAAAAAAGTTTAAAATTTTCATGAAGAAATTCGGCTTCAAAAAAGTTGAAAATTTTCATGAAGTATTTGGGCTTGAAATTTTTTTTAAATTTTCATGAAGAAATTCGGCTTCAAAAAAGTTGAAAATTTTCATGAAGAAATTCGGCTTCAAAAAAGTTGAAAATTTTCATGAAGTATTTGGGCTTCAAAAAAGTTGAAAATTTTCATGAAGAAATTCGGCTTCAAAAAAGTTTTCGCAAGGGGGGGGGTGTTTCGTCTTTTTTCAACTTTTTCGTAAGGGGGGGGTGTGTCGTCTTTTTTCAACTTTTTCGTTAGCGGGGGTGGGTCAATTGAAAATATTCATGAAGAAATTTGGCTTCAAAAAAGATGAAAATTTTCATGAAGTATTTGGGCTTCAAAAAAGTTGAAAATTTTCATGAAGAAATTCGGCTTCAAAAAAGTTGAAAATTTTCATGAAGTATTTGGGCTTCAAAAAAGTTGAAAATTTTCATTAAGAAATTCGGCTTCAAAAAAGTTTAAAATTTTCATGAAGAAATTCGGCTTCAAAAAAGTTGAAAATTTTCATGAAGTATTTGGGCTTGAATTTTTTTTTAAATTTTCATGAAGAAATTCGGCTTCAAAAAAGTTGAAAATTTTCATGAAGAAATTCGGCTTCAAAAAAGTTGAAAATTTTCATGAAGTATTTGGGCTTCAAAAAAGTTGAAAATTTTCATTAAGAAATTCGTCTTCAAAAAAGTTTAAAATTTTCATGAAGAAATTCGGTTTCAAAAAAGTTTTCGTAAGGGGGAGGTGTTTCGTCTTTTTTCAACTTTTTCGTGAGGGGGGTGGGTCAATTGAAAGTATTCATGAAGAAATTCGGCTTCAAAAAAGTTTTCGCAAGGGGGGGGTGTTTCGTCTTTTTTCAACTTTTTCGTAAGGGGGGGGTGTTTCGTCTTTTTTCAACTTTTTCGTAAAGGGGGGGTGTTTCGTCTTTTTTCAACTTTTTCGTAAGAGGGGGGTGTTTCGTCTTTTTTCAACTTTTTCGTGAGGGGGGGTGGGTCAATTGAAAATATTCATGAAGAAATTCGGCTTCAAAAAAGTTGAAAATTTTCATGAAGTATTTGGGCTTCAAAAAAGTTTAAAATTTTCATGAAGAAATTCGGCTTCAAAAAGGTTGAAAATATTCATGAAGAAATTCGGCTTCAAAAAAGATTAAAATTTTCATGAAGAAATTCGGCTTCAAAAAAGTTGAAAATTTTCATGAAGTATTTGGGCTTGAAATTTTTTTTAAATTTTCATGAAGAAATTCGGCTTCAAAAAAGATTAAAATTTTCATGAAGAAATTCGGCTTCAAAAAAGTTGAAAATTTTCATGAAGTATTTGGGCTTCAAAAAAGTTGAAAATTTTCATTAAGAAATTCGGCTTCAAAAAAGTTTAAAATTTTCATGAAGAAATTCGGCTTCAAAAAAGTTGAAAATTTTCATGAAGTATTTGGGCTTGAAATTTTTTTAAAATTTTCATGAAGAAATTCGGCTTCAAAAAAGTTTAAAATTTTCATGAAGAAATTCGGCTTCAAAACAGTGGAAAATTTTCATGAAGTATTTGGGCTTCAAAAAAGTTGAAAATTTTCATGAAGAAATTCGGCTTCAAAAAAGTTTTCGCAAGGGGGGGGTGTTTCGTCTTTTTTCAACTTTTTCGTAAGGGGGGGGTGTGTCGTCTTTTTTCAACTTTTTCGTTAGCGGGGGTGGGTCAATTGAAAATATTCATGAAGAAATTTGGCTTCAAAAAAGATGAAAATTTTCATGAAGTATTTGGGCTTCAAAAAAGTTGAAAATTTTCATGAAGAAATTCGGCTTCAAAAAAGTTGAAAATTTTCATGAAGTATTTGGGCTTCAAAAAAGTTGAAAATTTTCATTAAGAAATTCGGCTTCAAAAAAGTTTAAAATTTTCATGAAGAAATTCGGCTTCAAAAAAGTTGAAAATTTTCATGAAGTATTTGGGCTTGAATTTTTTTTTAAATTTTCATGAAGAAATTCGGCTTCAAAAAAGTTGAAAATTTTCATGAAGAAATTCGGCTTCAAAAAAGTTGAAAATTTTCATGAAGTATTTGGGCTTCAAAAAAGTTGAAAATTTTCATTAAGAAATTCGTCTTCAAAAAAGTTTAAAATTTTCATGAAGAAATTCGGTTTCAAAAAAGTTTTCGTAAGGGGGAGGTGTTTCGTCTTTTTTCAACTTTTTCGTGAGGGGGGTGGGTCAATTGAAAGTATTCATGAAGAAATTCGGCTTCAAAAAAGTTTTCGCAAGGGGGGGGTGTTTCGTCTTTTTTCAACTTTTTCGTAAGGGGGGGGTGTTTCGTCTTTTTTCAACTTTTTCGTAAAGGGGGGGTGTTTCGTCTTTTTTCAACTTTTTCGTAAGAGGGGGGTGTTTCGTCTTTTTTCAACTTTTTCGTGAGGGGGGGTGGGTCAATTGAAAATATTCATGAAGAAATTCGGCTTCAAAAAAGTTGAAAATTTTCATGAAGTATTTGGGCTTCAAAAAAGTTTAAAATTTTCATGAAGAAATTCGGCTTCAAAAAGGTTGAAAATATTCATGAAGAAATTCGGCTTCAAAAAAGATTAAAATTTTCATGAAGAAATTCGGCTTCAAAAAAGTTGAAAATTTTCATGAAGTATTTGGGCTTGAAATTTTTTTTAAATTTTCATGAAGAAATTCGGCTTCAAAAAAGTTGAAAATTTTCATGAAGAAATTCGGCTTCAAAAAAGTTGAAAATTTTCATGAAGTATTTGGGCTTCAAAAAAGTTGAAAATTTTCATTAAGAAATTCGGCTTCAAAAAAGTTTAAAATTTTCATGAAGAAATTCGGCTTCAAAAAAGTTGAAAATTTTCATGAAGTATTTGGGCTTGAAATTTTTTTTAAATTTTCATGAAGAAATTCGGCTTCAAAAAAGTTTAAAATTTTCATGAAGAAATTCGGCTTCAAAACAGTGGAAAATTTTCATGAAGTATTTGGGCTTCAAAAAAGTTGAAAATTTTCATTAAGAAATTCGTCTTATAAAAAGTTTAAAATTTTCATGAAGAAATTCGGCTTCAAAACAGTTGAAAATTTTCATGAAGTATTTGGGCTCCAAAAAAGTTGAAAACTTTCATTAAGAAATTCGGCTTCAAAAAAGTTTTCGCAAGGGGGGGGTGTTTCGTCTTTTTTCAACTTTTTCGTAAGGGGGGGGTGTTTCGTCTTTTTTCAACTTTTTCGTAAGAGGGGGGTGTTTCGTCTTTTTTCAACTTTTTCGTGAGGGGGGGTGGGTCAATTGAAAATATTCATGAAGAAATTCGGCTTCAAAAAAGTTGAAATTTTTCATGAAGTATTTGGGCTTCAAAAAATTTAAAATTTTCATTAAGAAATTCGGCTTCAAAAAAGTTTAAAATTTTCATGAAGAAATTCGGCTTCAAAAAAGTTGAAAATTTTCATGAAGTATTTGGGCTTGAAATTTTTTTTAAATTTTCATGAAGAAATTCGGCTTCAAAAAAGTTGAAAATTTTCATGAAGAAATTCGGCTTCAAAAAAGTTGAAAATTTTCATGAAGTATTTGGGCTTCAAAAAAGTTGAAAATTTTCATGAAGAAATTCGGCTTCAAAAAAGTTTTCGCAAGGGGGGGGGTGTTTCGTCTTTTTTCAACTTTTTCGTAAGGGGGGGGTGTGTCGTCTTTTTTCAACTTTTTCGTTAGCGGGGGTGGGTCAATTGAAAATATTCATGAAGAAATTTGGCTTCAAAAAAGATGAAAATTTTCATGAAGTATTTGGGCTTCAAAAAAGTTGAAAATTTTCATGAAGAAATTCGGCTTCAAAAAAGTTGAAAATTTTCATGAAGTATTTGGGCTTCAAAAAAGTTGAAAATTTTCATTAAGAAATTCGGCTTCAAAAAAGTTTAAAATTTTCATGAAGAAATTCGGCTTCAAAAAAGTTGAAAATTTTCATGAAGTATTTGGGCTTGAATTTTTTTTTAAATTTTCATGAAGAAATTCGGCTTCAAAAAAGTTGAAAATTTTCATGAAGAAATTCGGCTTCAAAAAAGTTGAAAATTTTCATGAAGTATTTGGGCTTCAAAAAAGTTGAAAATTTTCATTAAGAAATTCGTCTTCAAAAAAGTTTAAAATTTTCATGAAGAAATTCGGTTTCAAAAAAGTTTTCGTAAGGGGGAGGTGTTTCGTCTTTTTTCAACTTTTTCGTGAGGGGGGTGGGTCAATTGAAAGTATTCATGAAGAAATTCGGCTTCAAAAAAGTTTTCGCAAGGGGGGGGTGTTTCGTCTTTTTTCAACTTTTTCGTAAGGGGGGGGTGTTTCGTCTTTTTTCAACTTTTTCGTAAAGGGGGGGTGTTTCGTCTTTTTTCAACTTTTTCGTAAGAGGGGGGTGTTTCGTCTTTTTTCAACTTTTTCGTGAGGGGGGGTGGGTCAATTGAAAATATTCATGAAGAAATTCGGCTTCAAAAAAGTTGAAAATTTTCATGAAGTATTTGGGCTTCAAAAAAGTTTAAAATTTTCATGAAGAAATTCGGCTTCAAAAAGGTTGAAAATATTCATGAAGAAATTCGGCTTCAAAAAAGATTAAAATTTTCATGAAGAAATTCGGCTTCAAAAAAGTTGAAAATTTTCATGAAGTATTTGGGCTTGAAATTTTTTTTAAATTTTCATGAAGAAATTCGGCTTCAAAAAAGATTAAAATTTTCATGAAGAAATTCGGCTTCAAAAAAGTTGAAAATTTTCATGAAGTATTTGGGCTTCAAAAAAGTTGAAAATTTTCATTAAGAAATTCGGCTTCAAAAAAGTTTAAAATTTTCATGAAGAAATTCGGCTTCAAAAAAGTTGAAAATTTTCATGAAGTATTTGGGCTTGAAATTTTTTTTAAATTTTCATGAAGAAATTCGGCTTCAAAAAAGTTTAAAATTTTCATGAAGAAATTCGGCTTCAAAACAGTGGAAAATTTTCATGAAGTATTTGGGCTTCAAAAAAGTTGAAAATTTTCATGAAGAAATTCGGCTTCAAAAAAGTTTTCGCAAGGGGGGGGTGTTTCGTCTTTTTTCAACTTTTTCGTAAGGGGGGGGTGTGTCGTCTTTTTTCAACTTTTTCGTTAGCGGGGGTGGGTCAATTGAAAATATTCATGAAGAAATTTGGCTTCAAAAAAGATGAAAATTTTCATGAAGTATTTGGGCTTCAAAAAAGTTGAAAATTTTCATGAAGAAATTCGGCTTCAAAAAAGTTGAAAATTTTCATGAAGTATTTGGGCTTCAAAAAAGTTGAAAATTTTCATTAAGAAATTCGGCTTCAAAAAAGTTTAAAATTTTCATGAAGAAATTCGGCTTCAAAAAAGTTGAAAATTTTCATGAAGTATTTGGGCTTGAATTTTTTTTTAAATTTTCATGAAGAAATTCGGCTTCAAAAAAGTTGAAAATTTTCATGAAGAAATTCGGCTTCAAAAAAGTTGAAAATTTTCATGAAGTATTTGGGCTTCAAAAAAGTTGAAAATTTTCATTAAGAAATTCGTCTTCAAAAAAGTTTAAAATTTTCATGAAGAAATTCGGTTTCAAAAAAGTTTTCGTAAGGGGGAGGTGTTTCGTCTTTTTTCAACTTTTTCGTGAGGGGGGTGGGTCAATTGAAAGTATTCATGAAGAAATTCGGCTTCAAAAAAGTTTTCGCAAGGGGGGGGTGTTTCGTCTTTTTTCAACTTTTTCGTAAGGGGGGGGTGTTTCGTCTTTTTTCAACTTTTTCGTAAAGGGGGGGTGTTTCGTCTTTTTTCAACTTTTTCGTAAGAGGGGGGTGTTTCGTCTTTTTTCAACTTTTTCGTGAGGGGGGGTGGGTCAATTGAAAATATTCATGAAGAAATTCGGCTTCAAAAAAGTTGAAAATTTTCATGAAGTATTTGGGCTTCAAAAAAGTTTAAAATTTTCATGAAGAAATTCGGCTTCAAAAAGGTTGAAAATATTCATGAAGAAATTCGGCTTCAAAAAAGATTAAAATTTTCATGAAGAAATTCGGCTTCAAAAAAGTTGAAAATTTTCATGAAGTATTTGGGCTTGAAATTTTTTTTAAATTTTCATGAAGAAATTCGGCTTCAAAAAAGTTGAAAATTTTCATGAAGAAATTCGGCTTCAAAAAAGTTGAAAATTTTCATGAAGTATTTGGGCTTCAAAAAAGTTGAAAATTTTCATTAAGAAATTCGGCTTCAAAAAAGTTTAAAATTTTCATGAAGAAATTCGGCTTCAAAAAAGTTGAAAATTTTCATGAAGTATTTGGGCTTGAAATTTTTTTTAAATTTTCATGAAGAAATTCGGCTTCAAAAAAGTTTAAAATTTTCATGAAGAAATTCGGCTTCAAAACAGTGGAAAATTTTCATGAAGTATTTGGGCTTCAAAAAAGTTGAAAATTTTCATGAAGAAATTCGGCTTCAAAAAAGTTTTCGCAAGGGGGGGGTGTTTCGTCTTTTTTCAACTTTTTCGTAAGGGGGGGGTGTGTCGTCTTTTTTCAACTTTTTCGTTAGCGGGGGTGGGTCAATTGAAAATATTCATGAAGAAATTTGGCTTCAAAAAAGATGAAAATTTTCATGAAGTATTTGGGCTTCAAAAAAGTTGAAAATTTTCATGAAGAAATTCGGCTTCAAAAAAGTTGAAAATTTTCATGAAGTATTTGGGCTTCAAAAAAGTTGAAAATTTTCATTAAGAAATTCGGCGTCAAAAAAGTTTAAAATTTTCATGAAGAAATTCGGCTTCAAAAAAGTTGAAAATTTTCATGAAGTATTTGGGCTTGAATTTTTTTTTAAATTTTCATGAAGAAATTCGGCTTCAAAAAAGTTGAAAATTTTCATGAAGAAATTCGGCTTCAAAAAAGTTGAAAATTTTCATGAAGTATTTGGGCTTCAAAAAAGTTGAAAATTTTCATTAAGAAATTCGTCTTCAAAAAAGTTTAAAATTTTCATGAAGAAATTCGGTTTCAAAAAAGTTTTCGTAAGGGGGAGGTGTTTCGTCTTTTTTCAACTTTTTCTTGAGGGGGGTGGGTCAATTGAAAGTATTCATGAAGAAATTCGGCTTCAAAAAAGTTTTCGCAAGGGGGGGGTGTTTCGTCTTTTTTCAACTTTTTCGTAAGGGGGGGTGTTTCGTCTTTTTTCAACTTTTTCGTAAAGGGGGGGTGTTTCGTCTTTTTTCAACTTTTTCGTAAGAGGGGGGTGTTTCGTCTTTTTTCAACTTTTTCGTGAGGGGGGGTGGGTCAATTGAAAATATTCATGAAGAAATTTGGCTTCAAAAAAGATGAAAATTTTCATGAAGTATTTGGGCTTCAAAAAAGTTGAAAATTTTCATGAAGAAATTCGGCTTCAAAAAAGTTTTCGCAAGGGGGGGGTGTTTCGTTTTTTTTCAACTTTTTCGTAAGGGGGGGGTGTTTCGTCTTTTTTCAACTTTTTCGTTAGCGGGGGTGGGTCAATTGAAAATATTCATGAAGAAATTTGGCTTCAAAAAAGATGAACATTTTCATGAAGTATTTGGGCTTCAAAAAAGTTGAAAATTTTCATGAAGAAATTCGGCTTCAAAAAAGTTGAAAATTTTCATGAAGTATTTGGGCTTCAAAAAAGTTGAAAATTTTCATTAAGAAATTCGGCTTCAAAAAAGTTTAAAATTTTCATGAAGAAATTCGGCTTCAAAAAAGTTGAAAATTTTCATGAAGTATTTGGGCTTGAAATTTTTTTTAAATTTTCATGAAGAAATTCGGCTTCAAAAAAGTTGAAAATTTTCATGAAGAAATTCGGCTTCAAAAAAGTTGAAAATTTTCATGAAGTATTTGGGCTTCAAAAAAGTTGAAAATTTTCATTAAGAAATTCGTCTTATAAAAAGTTTAAAATTTTCATGAAGAAATTCGGCTTCAAAACAGTTGAAAATTTTCATGAAGTATTTGGGCTCCAAAAAAGTTGAAAACTTTCATTAAGAAATTCGGCTTCAAAAAAGTTTTCGCAAGGGGGGGGTGTTTCGTCTTTTTTCAACTTTTTCGTAAGGGGGGGGTGTTTCGTCTTTTTTCAACTTTTTCGTAAGAGGGGGGTGTTTCGTCTTTTTTCAACTTTTTCGTGAGGGGGGGTGGGTCAATTGAAAATATTCATGAAGAAATTCGGCTTCAAAAAAGTTGAAATTTTTCATGAAGTATTTGGGCTTCAAAAAATTTAAAATTTTCATTAAGAAATTCGGCTTCAAAAAAGTTTAAAATTTTCATGAAGAAATTCGGCTTCAAAAAAGTTGAAAATTTTCATGACGTATTTGGGCTTGAAATTTTTTTTAAATTTTCATGAAGAAATTCGGCTTCAAAAAAGTTGAAAATTTTCATGAAGAAATTCGGCTTCAAAAAAGTTGAAAATTTTCATGAAGTATTTGGGCTTCAAAAAAGTTGAAAATTTTCATGAAGAAATTCGGCTTCAAAAAAGTTTTCGCAAGGGGGGGGGTGTTTCGTCTTTTTTCAACTTTTTCGTAAGGGGGGGGTGTGTCGTCTTTTTTCAACTTTTTCGTTAGCGGGGGTGGGTCAATTGAAAATATTCATGAAGAAATTTGGCTTCAAAAAAGATGAAAATTTTCATGAAGTATTTGGGCTTCAAAAAAGTTGAAAATTTTCATGAAGAAATTCGGCTTCAAAAAAGTTGAAAATTTTCATGAAGTATTTGGGCTTCAAAAAAGTTGAAAATTTTCATTAAGAAATTCGGCTTCAAAAAAGTTTAAAATTTTCATGAAGAAATTCGGCTTCAAAAAAGTTGAAAATTTTCATGAAGTATTTGGGCTTGAATTTTTTTTTAAATTTTCATGAAGAAATTCGGCTTCAAAAAAGTTGAAAATTTTCATGAAGAAATTCGGCTTCAAAAAAGTTGAAAATTTTCATGAAGTATTTGGGCTTCAAAAAAGTTGAAAATTTTCATTAAGAAATTCGTCTTCAAAAAAGTTTAAAATTTTCATGAAGAAATTCGGTTTCAAAAAAGTTTTCGTAAAGGGGAGGTGTTTCGTCTTTTTTCAACTTTTTCGTGAGGGGGGTGGGTCAATTGAAAGTATTCATGAAGAAATTCGGCTTCAAAAAAGTTTTCGCAAGGGGGGGGTGTTTCGTCTTTTTTCAACTTTTTCGTAAGGGGGGGGTGTTTCGTCTTTTTTCAACTTTTTCGTAAAGGGGGGGTGTTTCGTCTTTTTTCAACTTTTTCGTAAGAGGGGGGTGTTTCGTCTTTTTTCAACTTTTTCGTGAGGGGGGGTGGGTCAATTGAAAATATTCATGAAGAAATTCGGCTTCAAAAAAGTTGAAAATTTTCATGAAGTATTTGGGCTTCAAAAAAGTTTAAAATTTTCATGAAGAAATTCGGCTTCAAAAAGGTTGAAAATATTCATGAAGAAATTCGGCTTCAAAAAAGATTAAAATTTTCATGTAGTATTTAGGCTTCAAAAAAGTTGAAAATTTTCATGAAGAAATTCGGCTTCAAAAAGGTTGAAAATATTCATGAAGAAATTCGGCTTCAAAAAAGTTTAAAATTTTCATGAAGTATTGAGGCTTCAAAAAAGTTTAAAATTTTCATGAAGAAATTCGGCTTCAAAAAAGTTTTCGTAACTGGGAGGTGTTTCGTCTTTTTTCAACTTTTTCGTGAGGGGGGGTGTTTCGTCTTTTTTCAACTTTTTCGAAAGGGGGGGGTGTTTCGTCTTTTTTCAACTTTTTCGTAAGAGGGGGGTGTTTCGTCTTTTTTCAACTTTTTCGTGAGGGGGGTGGGTCAATTGAAAGTATTCATGAAGAAATTCGGCTTCAAAAAAGTTGAAGATTTTCATGAAGTATTTGGGCTTCAAAAAAGTTGAAAACTTTCATTAAGAAATTCGGCTTCAAAAAAGTTTTCGCAAGGGTCGGGTGTTTCGTCTTTTTTCAACTTTTTTCGTAAGGGGGGGGTGTTTCGTCTTTTTTCAACTTTTTCGTAAGAGGGGGGTGTTTCGTCTTTTTTCAACTTTTTCGTGAGGGGGGGTGGGTCAATTGAAAATATTCATGAAGAAATTCGGCTTCAAAAAAGTTGAAATTTTTCATGAAGTATTTGGGCTTCAAAAAATTTAAAATTTTCATTAAGAAATTCGTCTTCAAAAAAGTTTAAAATTTTCATGAAGTATTTGGGCTTGAAATTTTTTTTAAATTTTCATGAAGAAATTCGGCTTCAAAAAAGTTGAAAATTTTCATGAAGAAATTCGGCTTCAAAAAAGTTGAAAATTTTCATGAAGCATTTGGGCTTGAAATTTTTTTTAAATTTTCATGAAGAAATTCGGCTTCAAAAAAGTTTAAAATTTTCATGAAGAAATTCGGCTTCAAAACAGTTGAAAATTTTAATGAAGTATTTGGGCTTCAAAAAAGTTGAAAATTTTCATGAAGAAATTCGTCTTCAAAAAAGTTTTCGCAAGGGGGGGGTGTTTCGTCTTTTTTCAACTTTTTCGTAAGGGGGGGGTGTTTCGTCTTTTTTCAACTTTTTCGTTAGCGGGGGTGGGTCAAATGAAAATATTCATGAAGAAATTTGGCTTCAAAAAAGATGAAAATTTTCATGAAGTATTTGGGCTTCAAAAAAGTTGAAAATTTTCATGAAGAAATTCGGCTTCAAAAAAGTTGAAAATTTTCATGAAGTATTTGGGCTTCAAAAAAGTTGAAAATTTTCATTAAGAAATTCGGCTTCAAAAAATTTTAAAATTTTCATGAAGAAATTCGGCTTCAAAAAAGTTGAAAATTTTCATGAAGTATTTGGGCTTGAAATTCTTTTTAAATTTTCATGAAGAAATTCGGCTTCAAAAAAGTTGAAAATTTTCATGAAGAAATTCGGCTTCAAAAAAGTTGAAAATTTTCATGAAGTATTTGGGCTTCAAAAAAGTTGAAAATTTTCATTAAGAAATTCGTCTTCAAAAAAGTTTAAAATTTTCATGAAGAAATTCGGCTTCAAAAAAGTTTAAAATTTTCTTGAAGAAATTCGGCTTCAAAACAGTTGAAAATTTTCATGAAGTATTTGGGCTCCAAAAAAGTTGAAAATTTTCATGAAGAAATTCGGCTTCAAAAAAGTTTTCGCAAGGGGGGGGTGTTTCGTCTTTTTTCAACTTTTTCGTAAGGGGGGGTGTTTCGTCTTTTTTCAACTTTTTCGTGAGGGGGTGGGTCAATTGAAAACATTCATGAAGAAATTCGGCTTCAAAAAAGTTTTCGCAAGGGGGGGGTGTTTCGTCTTTTTTCAACTTTTTCGTAAGGGGGGGGGTGTTTCGTCTTTTTTCAACTTTTTCGTGAGAGGGGGGAGTTTCGTCTTTTTTCAACTTTTTCGTGAGTGGGGTGGGTCAATTGAAAGTATTCATGAAGAAATTCGGCTTCAAAAAAGTTGAAAATTTTCATGAAGTATTTGGGCTTCAAAAAAGTTGAAAATTTTCATGAAGAAATTCGACTTCAAAAAAGATGAACGTTTTCATGAAGTATTTGGGCTTCAAAAAAGTTGAAAATTTTCATGAAGTATTTGGGCTTCAAAAAAGTTGAAAATTTTCATGAAGTATTTGGGCTTCAAAAAAGTTGAAAATATTCATGAAGAAATTCGGCTTCAAAACAGTTGAAAATTTTCATGAAGAAATTCGGCTTCAAAAAAGTTTTCGCAAGGGGGGGGTGTTTCGTCTTTTTTCAACTTTTTCGTAAGGGGGGGGGTGTTTCGTCTTTTTTCAACTTTTTCGTAAAGGGGGGGTGTTTCGTCTTTTTTCAACTTTTTCGTGAGGGGGGTGGGTCAATTGAAAGTATTCATGAAGAAATTCGGCTTCAAAAAAGTTGAAAATTTTCATGAAGTATTTGGGCTTGAAATTTTTTTTAAATTTTCATGAAGAAATTCGGCTTCAAAAAAGTTGAAAATTTTCATGAAGAAATTCGGCTTCAAAAAAGTTGAAAATTTTCATGAAGTATTTGGGCTTCAAAAAAGTTGAAAATTTTCATTAAGAAATTCGGCTTCAAAAAAGTTTAAAATTTTCATGAAGAAATTCGGCTTGAAAATTTTTTTAAATTTTCATGAAGAAATTCGGCTTCAAAAAAGTTTAAAATTTTCATGAAGAAATTCGGCTTCAAAACAGTTGAAAATTTTCATGAAGTATTTGGGCTTCAAAAAAGTTGAAAATTTTCATGAAGAAATTCGGCTTCAAAAAAGTTTTCGCAAGGGTGGGGTGTTTCGTCTTTTTTCAACTTTTTCGTAAGGGTTGTATCGTCTTTTTTCAACTTTTTCGTAAGAGGGGGGTATTTCGTCTTTTTTCAACTTTTTCGTGAGGGGGGTGGGTCAATTGAAAGTATTCATGAAGAAATTCGGCTTCAAAAAAGTTGAAAATTTTCATGTAGTATTTGGGCTTCAAAAATGTTTTAAATTTTCATGAAGAAATTCGGCTCCAAAAAAGTTTTCGCAAGGGGGGGTGTTTCGTCTTTTTTCAACTTTTTCGTAAGGGGGGGTGTTTCCTCTTTTTTCAACTTTTTCATATGGGGGGGTTGGTCAATTGAAATTTTTCATGAAGTATTTGGGCTTCAAAAAAGTTGAAAATTTTCATGAAGTATTTGGGCTTCAAAAAAGTTGAAAATTTTCATGAAGAAATTCGGCTTCAAAAAAGTTGAACGTTTTCATGAAGTATTTGGGCTTCAAAAAAGTTGAAAATTTTCATGAAGTATTTGGGCTTCAAAATTTTTTTAAATTTTCATGAAGAAATTCGGCTTCAAAAAAGTTGAAAATTTTCATGAAGTATTTGGGCTTCAAAAAAGTTGAAAATTTTCATGAAGTATTTGGGCTTCAAAAAAGTTGAAAATATTCATGAAGAAATTTGGCTTCAAAACAGTTGAAAATTTTCATGAAGAAATTCGGCTTCAAAAAAGTTTTCGCAAGGGGGGGGTGTTTCGTCTTTTTTCAACTTTTTCGTAAGGGGGGGGTGTTTCGTCTTTTTTCAACTTTTTCGTAAGAGGGGGGTGTTTCGTCTTTTTTCAACTTTTTCGTAAGAGGGGGGTGGGTCAATTGAAAGTATTCATGAAGAAATTCGGCTTCAAAAAAGTTGATAATTTTCATGAAGTATTTGGGCTTCAAAAAAGTTGAAAATATTCATGAAGAAATTCGGCTTCAAAAAAGTTTTCGCAAGGGGGGGGTGTTTCGTCTTTTTTCAACTTTTTCGTAAGAGGGGGGTGTTTCGTCTTTTTTCAACTTTTTCGTGAGGGGGGGTGGGTCAATTGAAAATATTCATGAAGAAATTCGGCTTCAAAAAAGTTTAAAATTTTCATGAAGAAATTCGGCTTCAAAAAGGTTGAAAATTTTCATGAAGTATTTGTGCTTCAAAAAAGTTGAAAATATTCATGAAGAAATTCGGCTTCAAAAAAGTTGAAAATTTTCATGAAGTATTTGGGCTTGAAAATATTTTTTAAATTTTCATGAAGAAATTCGGCTTCAAAAAAGATTAAAATTTTCATGAAGAAATTCGGCTTCAAAAAAGTTTTCACGAGGGGGGGGTGTTTCGTCGTTTTTCAACTTTTTCGTAAGGGGGGGGTGTTTCGTCTTTTTTCAACTTTTTCGTAAGGGGGGGGTGTTTCGTCTTTTTTCAACTTTTTCGTAAGAGGGGGGTGTTTCGTCCTTTTTCAACTTTTTCGTGAGGGGGGGTGGGTCAATTGAAAATATTCATGAAGAAATTCGGATTCAAAAAAGTTGAAAATTTTCATGAAGTATTTGGGCTTCAAAAATGTTTTAAATTTTCATGAAGAAATTCGGCTTCAAAAAAGTTTAAAATTTTCATGAAGAAATTCGGATTCAAAAAAGATGAAAATTTTCATGAAGTCTTTGGGCTTCGAAAAAGTTGAAAATTTTAATGAAGAAATTCGTCTTCAAAAAAGTTTTCGCAAGGGGGGGTGTTTTGTCTTTTTTCAACTTTTTCGTAAGGGGGGGTGTTTCCTCTTTTTTCAACTTTTTTATATGGGGGGGTTGGTCAATTGAACGTTTTCATGAAGTATTTGGGCTTCAAAAATGTTGAAAATTTTCATGAAGTATTTGGGCTTCAAAAAAGTTGAAAATATTCATGAAGAAATTCGGCTTCAAAAAAGTTTTCGCAAGGGGGGGGTGTTTCGTCTTTTTTCAACTTTTTCGTAAGAGGGGGGTGTTTCGTCTTTTTTCAACTTTTTCGTGAGGGGGGGTGGGTCAATTGAAAATATTCATGAAGAAATTCGGCTTCAAAAAAGTTTAAAATTTTCATGAAGAAATTCGGCTTCAAAAAGGTTGAAAATTTTCATGAAGTATTTGGGCTTGAAATTTTTTTTAAATTTTCATGAAGAAATTCGGCTTCAAAAAAGTTTAAAATTTTCATGAAGAGATTCGGCTTCAAAAAAGTTGAAAATTTTCATGAAGTATTTGGGCTTCAAAAAAGTTGAAAATATTCATGAAGAAATTCGGCTTCAAAAAAGTTGAAAATTTTCATGAAGAAATTCGGCTTCAAAAAAGTTGAAAATTTTCATGAAGTATTTGGGCTTCAAAAAAGTTGAACATTTTCATGAAGAAATTCGGCTTCAAAAAAGTTTTCGCAAGGGGGGAGGTGTTTCGTCTTTTTTCAACTTTTTCGTAAGGGGGGGTGTTTCGTCTTTTTTCAACTTTTTCGTTAGCGGGGGTGGGTCAATTGAAAATATTCATGAAGAAATTTGGCTTCAAAAAAGATGAAAATTTTCATGAAGTATTTGGGCTTCAAAAAAGTTGAAAATTTTCATGAAGAAATTCGGCTTCAAAAAAGTTTTCGCAAGGGGGGGGGTGTTTCGTCTTTTTTCAACTTTTTCGTAAGATGGGGGTGTTTCGTCTTTTTTCAACTTTTTCTTGAGGGGGGGTGGGTCAATTGAAAATATTCATGGAGAAATTCGGCTTCAAAAAAGTTGAAAATTTTCATGAAGTATTTGGGCTTCAAAAAAGTTGAAAATATTCATGAAGAAATTCGGCTTCAAAAAAGTTGAAAATTTTCATGAAGTATTTGGGCTTCAAAAAAGTTGAAAATATTCATGAAGAAATTCGGCTTCAAAAAAGTTGAAAATTTTCATGAAGTATTTGGGCTTCAAAATTTTTTTAAATTTTCATGAAGAAATTCGGCTTCAAAAAAGTTGAAAATTTTCATGAAGTATTTGGGCTTCAAAAAAGTTTAAAATTTTCATGAAGAAATTCGGCTTCAAAAAAGTTGAAAATTTTCATGAAGAAATTCGGCTTCAAAAAAGTTTAAAATTTTCATGAAGAAATTCGGCTTCAAAAAAGTTGAAAATTTTCATGAAGTATTTGGGCTTCAAAAAAGTTGAAAATTTTCATGAAGAAATTCGGCTTCAAAAAAGTTTTCGCAAGGGGGGGGTGTTTCGTCTTTTTTCAAATTTTTCGTAAGGGGGGGGTGTTTCGTCTTTTTACAACTTTTTCGTAAGAGGGGTGTGTTTCGTCTTTTTTCAACTTTTTCGTGAGGGGGTGGGTCAATTGAAAATATTCATGAAGAAATTTGGCTTCAAAAAAGATGAAAATTTTCATGAAGTATTTGGGCTTCAAAAAAGTTGAAAATTTTCATGAAGAAATTCGGCTTCAAAAAAGTTTTCGCAAGGGGGGGGTGTTTCATATTTTTTCAACTTTTTCGTAAGAGGGGGGTGTTTCGTCTTTTTTCAACTTTTTCGTGAGGGGGGGTGGGTCAATTGAAAATTTTCATGAAGAAATTCGCTTCAAAAAAGTTTAAAATTTTCATGAAGAAATTCGGCTTCAAAAAAGATGAAAATTTTCATGAAGTATTTGGGCTTCAAAAAAGTTGAAAATTTTCATGAAGAAATTCGGCTTCAAAAAAGTTGAAAATTTTCATGAAGAAATTCGGCTTCAAAAAAGTTTAAAATTTTCATGAAGAAATTCGGCTTCAAAAAAGTTGAAAATTTTCATGAAGTATTTGGGCTTCAAAAAAGTTGAAAATTTTCATGAAGAAATTCGGCTTCAAAAAAGTTTTTGCAAGGGGGGGGTGTTTCGTCTTTTTTCAACTTTTTCGTAAGAGGGGGGTGTTTCGTCTTTTTTCAACTTTTTCGTGAGGGGGGGTGGGTCAATTGAAAATTTTCATGAAGAAATTCGGCTTCAAAAAAGTTTAAAATTTTCATGAAGAAATTCGGCTTCAAAAAAGATGAAAATTTTCATGAAGTATTTGGGCTTCGAAAAAGTTGAAAATTTTAATGAAGTAATTCGTCTTCAAAAAAGTTTTCGCAAGGGGGGGTGTTTCGTCTTTTTTCAACTTTTTCGTAAGGGGGGGTGTTTCCTCTTTTTTCAACTTTTTCATATGGGGGGGTTGGTCAATTGAAATTTTTCATGAAGTATTTGGGCTTCAAAAAAGTTGAAAATTTTCATGAAGTATTTGGGCTTCAAAAAAGTTGAAAATTTTCATGAAGTTATTCGGCTTCAAAAAAGTTGAACGTTTTCATGAAGTATTTGGGCTTCAAAAAAGTTGAAAATATTCATGAAGAAATTCGGCTTCAAAAAAGTTGAAAATTTTCATGAAGAAATTCGGCTTCAAAAAAGTTTTCGCAAGGGGGGGGTGTTTCGTCTTTTTTCAACTTTATCGTAAGGGGGGGTGTTTCGTCTTTTTTCAACTTTTTCATGAGGGGGGTGGGTCAATTGAAAGTATTCATGAAGAAATTCGGCTTCAAAAAAGTTGAAAATTTTCATGAAGTATTTGGGCTTCAAAAAAGTTGAAAATTTTCATGAAGAAATTCGGCTTCAAAAAAGTTTTCGCAAGGGGGGGGTGTTTCGTCTTTTTTCAACTTTTTCGTAAGGGGGGGGTGTTTCTTCTTTTTTCAACTTTTTCGTAAGAGGGGGGTGTTTCGTCTTTTTTCAACTTTTTCGTGAGGGGGGGTGGGTCAATTGAAAATATTCATGAAGAAATTCGGCTTCAAAAAAGTTGAAAATTTTCATGAAGTATTTGGGCTTCAAAAAAGTTTAAAAATTTCATGAAGCAATTCGGCTTCAAAAAGGTTGAAAATTTTCATGAAGTATTTGGGCTTCAAAAATGTTTTAAATTTTCATGAAGAAATTCGGCTTCAAAAAAGTTTAAAATTTTCATGAAGAAATTCGGCTTCAAAAAAGATGAAAATTTTCATGAAGTATTTGGGCTTCAAAAAAGTTGAAAATTTTCATGAAGAAATTCAGCTTCAAAAAAGATGAACGTTTTCATGAAGTATTTGGGCTTCAAAAAAGTTGAAAATTTTCATGAAGTATTTGGGCTTCAAAAAAGTTGAAAATTTTCATGAAGAAATTCGGCTTCAAAAAAGTTTTCGCGAGGGGGGGGTGTTTCGTCTTTTTTCAACTTTTTCGTAAGGGGGGGGTGTTTCGTCTTTTTTCAACTTTTTCGTAAGGGGGGGTGTTTCGTCTTTTTTCAACTTTTTCGTAAGAGGGGGGTGTTTCGTCTTTTTTCAACTTTTTCGTGAGGGGGGGTGGGTCACTTGAAAATATTCATGAAGATATTCGGCTTCAAAAAAGTTGAAAATTTTCATGAAGTATTTGGGCTTCAAAAATGTTTAAAATTTTCATGAAGAAATTCGGCTTCAAAAAAGATGAAAATTTTCATGAAGTATTTGGGCTTCAAAAAAGTTGAAAATTTTCATGAAGAAATTCGGCTTCAAAAAAGTTTTTGCAAGGGGGGGTGTTTCGTCTTTTTTCAACTTTTTCGTAAGGGGGGGTGTTTCGTCTTTTTTCAACTTTTTCGTGAGGGGGGTGGGTCAATTGAAAGTATTCATGAAGAAATTCGGCTTCAAAAAAGTTGAAAATTTTCATGAAGTATTTGGGCTTCAAAAAAGTTGAAAATTTTCATGAAGAAATTCGGCTTCAAAAAAGTTTTTGCAAGGGGGGGTGTTTCGTCTTTTTTCAACTTTTTCGTAAGGGGGGGGGTGTTTCGTCTTTTTTCAACTTTTTCGTGAGGGGGGGTGGGTCAATTGAAAATATTCATGAAGAAATTCGGCTTCAAAAAGGTTGAAAATTGTCATGAAGTATTTGGGCTTCAAAAATGTTTTAAATTTTCATGAAGAAATTCGGCTTCAAAAAACTTTAAAATTTTCATGAAGAAATTCGGCTTCAATAAAGATGAACGTTTTCATGAAGTATTTGGGCTTCAAAAAAGTTGAAAATTTTCATGAAGTATTTGGGCTTCAAAAAAGTTGAAAATTTTCATGAAGTATTTGGGCTTCAAAAAAGTTGAAAATATTCATTAAGAAATTCGGCTTCAAAACAGTTGAAAATTTTCATGAAGAAATTCGGCTTCAAAAAAGTTTTCGCAAGGGGGGGGTGTTTCGTCTTTTTTCAACTTTTTCGTAAGGGGGGGTGTTTCGTCTTTTTTCAACTTTTTCGTAAGAGGGGGGAGTTTCGTCTTTTTTCAACTTTTTCGTGAGGGGGGTGGGTCAATTGAAAGTATTCATGAAGAAATTCGGCTTCAAAAAAGTTGAAAATTTTCATGAAGTATTTGGGCTTCAAAAAAGTTTTAAATTTTCATGAAGTATTTGGGCTACAAAAATGTTTTAAATTTTCATGAAGAAATTCGGCTTCAAAAAAGTTTAAAATTTTCATGAAGAAATTCGGCTTCAAAAAAGATGAAAATTTTCATGAAGTATTTGGGCTTCAAAAAAGTTGAAAATTTTCATGAAGAAATTCGGCTTCAAAAAAGTTTTCGCAAGGGGGGGTGTTTCGTCTTTTTTCAACTTTTTCGTGAGGGGGGGGTGTTTCCTCTTTTTTCAACTTTTTCATATGGGGGGGTTGGTCAATTGAAAATTTTCATGAAGTATTTGGGCTT
The DNA here is from genome assembly GCF_963584025.1 of Labrus mixtus. NCBI lineage: Eukaryota > Metazoa > Chordata > Actinopteri > Labriformes > Labridae > Labrus > Labrus mixtus. Next base: position 67,578 of record NW_026870158.1, read on the forward strand.
CAAAAAAGTTGAAAATTTTCATGAAGTATTTGGGCTTCAAAAAAGTTGAAAATATTCATGAAGAAATTCGGCTTCAAAAAAGTTGAAAATTTTCATGAAGAAATTCGGCTTCAAAAAAGTTTTCGCAAGGGGGGGGTGTTTCGTCTTTTTTCAACTTTTTCGTAAGGGGGGGGTGTTTCGTCTTTTTTCAACTTTATCGTAAGGGGGGGTGTTTCGTCTTTTTTCAACTTTTTCATGAGGGGGGTGGGTCAATTGAAAGTATTCATGAAGAAATTCGGCTTCAAAAAAGTTGAAAATTTTCATGAAGTATTTGGGCTTCAAAAAAGTTGAAAATTTTCATGAAGAAATTCGGCTTCAAAAAAGTTTTCGCAAGGGGGGGGTGTTTCGTCTTTTTTCAACTTTTTCGTAAGGGGGGGGTGTTTCTTCTTTTTTCAACTTTTTCGTAAGAGGGGGGTGTTTCGTCTTTTTTCAACTTTTTCGTGAGGGGGGGTGGGTCAATTGAAAATATTCATGAAGAAATTCGGCTTCAAAAAAGTTGAAAATTTTCATGAAGTATTTGGGCTTCAAAAAAGTTTAAAAATTTCATGAAGCAATTCGGCTTCAAAAAGGTTGAAAATTTTCATGAAGTATTTGGGCTTCAAAAATGTTTTAAATTTTCATGAAGAAATTCGGCTTCAAAAAAGTTTAAAATTTTCATGAAGAAATTCGGCTTCAAAAAAGATGAAAATTTTCATGAAGTATTTGGGCTTCAAAAAAGTTGAAAATTTTCATGAAGAAATTCAGCTTCAAAAAAGATGAACGTTTTCATGAAGTATTTGGGCTTCAAAAAAGTTGAAAATTTTCATGAAGTATTTGGGCTTCAAAAAAGTTGAAAATTTTCATGAAGAAATTCGGCTTCAAAAAAGTTTTCGCGAGGGGGGGGTGTTTCGTCTTTTTTCAACTTTTTCGTAAGGGGGGGGTGTTTCGTCTTTTTTCAACTTTTTCGTAAGGGGGGGTGTTTCGTCTTTTTTCAACTTTTTCGTAAGAGGGGGGTGTTTCGTCTTTTTTCAACTTTTTCGTGAGGGGGGGTGGGTCACTTGAAAATATTCATGAAGATATTCGGCTTCAAAAAAGTTGAAAATTTTCATGAAGTATTTGGGCTTCAAAAATGTTTAAAATTTTCATGAAGAAATTCGGCTTCAAAAAAGATGAAAATTTTCATGAAGTATTTGGGCTTCAAAAAAGTTGAAAATTTTCATGAAGAAATTCGGCTTCAAAAAAGTTTTTGCAAGGGGGGGTGTTTCGTCTTTTTTCAACTTTTTCGTAAGGGGGGGGGTGTTTCGTCTTTTTTCAACTTTTTCGTGAGGGGGGGTGGGTCAATTGAAAATATTCATGAAGAAATTCGGCTTCAAAAAGGTTGAAAATTGTCATGAAGTATTTGGGCTTCAAAAATGTTTTAAATTTTCATGAAGAAATTCGGCTTCAAAAAACTTTAAAATTTTCATGAAGAAATTCGGCTTCAATAAAGATGAACGTTTTCATGAAGTATTTGGGCTTCAAAAAAGTTGAAAATTTTCATGAAGTATTTGGGCTTCAAAAAAGTTGAAAATTTTCATGAAGTATTTGGGCTTCAAAAAAGTTGAAAATATTCATTAAGAAATTCGGCTTCAAAACAGTTGAAAATTTTCATGAAGAAATTCGGCTTCAAAAAAGTTTTCGCAAGGGGGGGGTGTTTCGTCTTTTTTCAACTTTTTCGTAAGGGGGGGTGTTTCGTCTTTTTTCAACTTTTTCGTAAGAGGGGGGAGTTTCGTCTTTTTTCAACTTTTTCGTGAGGGGGGTGGGTCAATTGAAAGTATTCATGAAGAAATTCGGCTTCAAAAAAGTTGAAAATTTTCATGAAGTATTTGGGCTTCAAAAAAGTTTTAAATTTTCATGAAGTATTTGGGCTACAAAAATGTTTTAAATTTTCATGAAGAAATTCGGCTTCAAAAAAGTTTAAAATTTTCATGAAGAAATTCGGCTTCAAAAAAGATGAAAATTTTCATGAAGTATTTGGGCTTCAAAAAAGTTGAAAATTTTCATGAAGAAATTCGGCTTCAAAAAAGTTTTCGCAAGGGGGGGTGTTTCGTCTTTTTTCAACTTTTTCGTAAGGGGGGGGTGTTTCCTCTTTTTTCAACTTTTTCATATGGGGGGGTTGGTCAATTGAAAATTTTCATGAAGTATTTGGGCTTCAAAAAAGTTGAAAATTTTCATGAAGTATTTGGGCTTCAAAAAAGTTGAAAATTTTCATGAAGAAATTCGGCTTCAAAAAAGTTGAACGTTTTCATGAAGTATTTGGGCTTCAAAAAAGTTGAAAATTTTCATGAAGTATTTGGGCTTCAAAAAAGTTGAAAATATTCATGAAGAAATTCGGCTTCAAAAAAGTTGAAAATTTTCATGAAGTATTTGGGCTTCAAAATTTTTTTAAATTTTCATGAAGAAATTCGGCTTCAAAAAAGTTGAAAATTTTCATGAAGTATTTGGGCTTCAAAAAAGTTGAAAATTTTCATGAAGAAATTCGGCTTCAAAAAAGTTTTCACGAGGGGGGGGTGTTTCGTCGTTTTTCAACTTTTTCGTAAGGGGGGGGTGTTTCGTCTTTTTTCAACTTTTTCGTAAGGGGGGGGTGTTTCGTCTTTTTTCAACTTTTTCGTAAGAGGGGGGTGTTTCGTCCTTTTTCAACTTTTTCGTGAGGGGGGGTGGGTCAATTGAAAATATTCATGAAGAAATTCGGCTTCAAAAAAGTTGAAAATTTTCATGAAGTATTTGGGCTTCAAAAATGTTTTAAATTTTCATGAAGAAATTCGGCTTCAAAAAAGTTTAAAATTTTCATGAAGAAATTCGGCTTCAAAAAAGATGAAAATTTTCATGAAGTATTTGGGCTTCGAAAAAGTTGAAAATTTTAATGAAGAAATTCGTCTTCAAAAAAGTTTTCGCAAGGGGGGGTGTTTTGTCTTTTTTCAACTTTTTCGTAAGGGGGGGTGTTTCCTCTTTTTTCAACTTTTTCATATGGGGGGGTTGGTCAATTGAAATTTTTCATGAAGTATTTGGGCTTCAAAAAAGTTGAAAATTTTCATGAAGTATTTGGGCTTCAAAAAAGTTTAAAATTTTCATGAAGTATTTGGGCTTCAAAAAAGTTGAAAATATTCATGAAGAAATTCGGCTTCAAAAAAGTTGAAAATTTTCATGAAGAAATTCGGCTTCAAAAAAGTTGAAAATTTTCATGAAGTATTTGGGCTTCAAAAAAGTTGAAAATATTCATGAAGAAATTCGGCTTCAAAAAAGTTTTCGCAAGGGGGGGGGTGTTTCGTCTTTTTTCAACTTTTTCGTAAGATGGGGGTGTTTCGTCTTTTTTCAACTTTTTCGTGAGGGGGGGTGGGTCAATTGAAAATATTCATGGAGAAATTCGGCTTCAAAAAAGTTGAAAATTTTCATGAAGTATTTGGGCTTCAAAAAAGTTTAAAAATTTCATGAAGAAATTCGGCTTCAAAAAGGTTGAAAATTTTCATGAAGTATTTGGGCTTCAAAAATGTTTTAAATTTTCATGAAGAAATTCGGCTTCAAAAAAGTTTAAAATTTTCATGAAGAAATTCGGCTTCAAAAAAGTTTTCGCAAGGGGGGGGTGTTTCGTCTTTTTTCAACTTTTTCGTAAGGGGGGGTGTTTCGTCTTTTTTCAACTTTTTCGTGAGGGGGTGGGTCAATTGAAAGTATTCATGAAGAAATTCGGCTTCAAAAAAGTTGAAAATTTTCATGAAGTATTTGGGCTTCAAAAAAGTTGAAAATTTTCATGAAGAAATTCGGCTTCAAAAAAGTTTTCGCAAGGGGGGGTGTTTCGTCTTTTTTCAACTTTTTCGTAAGGGGGGGTGTTTCGTCTTTTTTCAACTTTTTCGTGAGGGGGGTGGGTCAATTGAAAGTATTCATGAAGAAATTCGGCTTCAAAAAAGTTGAAAATTTTCATGAAGTATTTGGGCTTCAAAAAAGTTGAAAATTTTCATGAAGAAATTCGGCTTCAAAAAAGTTTTCGCAAGGGGGGGTGTTTCGTCTTTTTTCAACTTTTTCGTAAGGGGGGGGTGTTTCGTCTTTTTTCAACTTTTTCGTGAGGGGGGGTGGGTCAATTGAAAATATTCATGAAGAAATTCGGCTTCAAAAAGGTTGAAAATTGTCATGAAGTATTTGGGCTTCAAAAATGTTTTAAATTTTCATGAAGAAATTCGGCTTCAAAAAACTTTAAAATTTTCATGAAGAAATTCGGCTTCAAAAAAGTTTAAAATTTTCATGAAGAAATTCGGCTTCAAAAAAGTTGAAAATTTTCATGAAGTATTTGGGCTTCAAAAAAGTTGAAAATTTTCATGAAGTATTTGGGCTTCAAAAAAGTTGAAAATATTCATGAAGAAATTCGGCTTCAAAACAGTTGAAAATTTTCATGAAGAAATTCGGCTTCAAAAAAGTTTTCGCAAGGGGGGGGTGTTTCGTCTTTTTTCAACTTTTTCGTAAGAGGGGGGAGTTTCGTCTTTTTTCAACTTTTTCGTGAGGGGGGTGGGTCAATTGAAAGTATTCATGAAGAAATTCGGCTTAAAAAAAGTTGAAAATTTTCATGAAGTATTCAGGCTTCAAAAAAGTTGAAAATTTTCATGAAGAAATTCAGCTTCAAAAAAGTTTTCACGAGGGGGGGGTGTTTCGTCGTTTTTCAACTTTTTCGTAAGGGGGGGGTGTTTCGTCTTTTTTCAACTTTTTCGTAAGGGGGGGGTGTTTCGTCCTTTTTCAACTTTTTCGTGAGGGTGGTGGGTCAATTGAAAATATTCATGAAGAAATTCGGCTTCAAAAAAGTTGAAAATTTTCATGAAGTATTTAGGCTTCAAAAATGTTTTAAATTTTCATGAAGAAATTCGGCTTCAAAAAAGTTTAAAATTTTCATGAAGAAATTCGGCTTCAAAAAAGATGAAAATTTTCATGAAGTATTTGGGCTTCGAAAAAGTTGAAAATTTTAATGAAGAAATTCGTCTTCAAAAAAGTTTTCGCAAGGGGGGGTGTTTTGTCTTTTTTCAACTTTTTCGTAAGGGGGGGTGTTTCCTCTTTTTTCAACTTTTTCATATGGGGGGGTTGGTCAATTGAAATTTTTCATGAAGTATTTGGGCTTCAAAAAAGTTGAAAATTTTCATGAAGTATTTGGGCTTCAAAAAAGTTGAAAATTTTCATGAAGTATTTGGGCTTCAAAAAAGTTGAAAATATTCATGAAGAAATTCGGCTTCAAAAAAGTTTAAAATTTTCATGAAGAAATTCGGCTTCAAAAAAGTTGAAAATTTTCATGAAGTATTTGGGCTTCAAAAAAGTTGAAAATATTCATGAAGAAATTCGGCTTCAAAAAAGTTGAAAATTTTCATGAAGAAATTCGGCTTCAAAAAAGTTGAAAATTTTCATGAAGTATTTGGGCTTCAAAAAAGTTGAAAATTTTCATGAAGAAATTCGGCTTCAAAAAAGTTTTCGCAAGGGGGGGGGTGTTTCGTCTTTTTTCAACTTTTTCGTAAGGGGGGGTGTTTCGTCTTTTTTCAACTTTTTCGTGAGGGGGGTGGGTCAATTGAAAGTATTCATGAAGAAATTCGGCTTCAAAAAAGTTGAAAATTTTCATGAAGTATTTGGGCTTCGAAAAAGTTGAAAATTTTCATGAAGAAATTCGGCTTCAAAAAAGTTTTCGCAAGGGGGGGTGTTTCGTCTTTTTTCAACTTTTTCATAAGGGGGGGGTGTTTCGTCTTTTTTCAACTTTTTCGTGAGGGGGGGTGGGTCAATTGAAAATATTCATGAAGAAATTCAGCTTCAAAAAGGTTGAAAATTGTCATGAAGTATTTGGGCTTCAAAAATGTTTTAAATTTTCATGAAGAAATTCGGCTTCAAAAAACTTTAAAATTTTCATGAAGAAATTCGGCTTCAAAAAACTTTAAAATTTTCATGAAGAAATTCGGCTTCAAAAAAGTTGAAAATTTTCATGAAGTATTTGGGCTTCAAAAAAGTTGAAAATTTTCATGAAGTATTTGGTCTTCAAAAAAGTTGAAAATATTCATGAAGAAATTCGGCTTCAAAACAGTTGAAAATTTTCATGAAGAAATTCGTCTTTTTTCAACTTTTTCGTAAGGGGGGGGTGTTTCGTCTTTTTTCAACTTTTTCGTGAGGGGGGTGGGTCAATTGAAAGTATTCATGAAGAAATTCGGCTTCAAAAAAGTTGAAAATTTTCATGAAGTATTTGGGCTTCAAAAAAGTTGAAAATTTTCATGAAGAAATTCGGCTTCAAAAAAGTTTTCGCAAGGGGGGGTGTTTCGTCTTTTTTCAACTTTTTCGTAAGGGGGGGGTGTTTCGTCTTTTTTCAACTTTTTCGTGAGGGGGGTGGGTCAATTGAAAGTATTCATGAAGAAATTCGGCTTCAAAAAAGTTGAAAATTTTCATGAAGTATTTGGGCTTCAAAAAAGTTGAAAATTTTCATAAAGAAATTCGGCTTCAAAAAAGTTTTCGCAAGGGGGGGTGTTTCGTCTTTTTTCAACTTTTTCGTAAGGGGGGGGTGTTTCGTCTTTTTTCAACTTTTTCGTAAGAGGGGGGAGTTTCGTCTTTTTTCAACTTTTTCGTGAGGGGGGTGGGTCAATTGAAAGTATTCATGAAGAAATTCGGCTTCAAAAAAGTTGAACATTTTCATGAAGTATTCAGGCTTCAAAAAAGTTGAAAATTTTCATGAAGAAATTCGGCTTCAAAAAAGTTTTCGCGAGGGGGGGGTGTTTCGTCTTTTTTCAAGTTTTTCGTAAGGGGGGGGTGTTTCGTCTTTTTTCAACTTTTTCGTAAGGGGGGGTGTTTTGTCTTTTTTCAACTTTTTCGTAAGAGGGGGGTGTTTCGTCTTTTTTCAACTTTTTCGTGAGGGGGGGTGGGTCAATTGAAAATATTCATGAAGAAATTCGGCTTCAAAAAAGTTGAAAATTTTCATGAAGTATTTGGGCTTCAAAAATGTTTTAAATTTTCATGAAGAAATTCGGCTTCAAAAAAGTTGAAAATTTTCATGAAGAAATTCGGCTTCAAAAAAGTTTTCGCAAGGGGGGGGGTGTTTCGTCTTTTTTCAACTTTTTCGTAAGATGGGGGTGTTTCGTCTTTTTTCAACTTTTTCGTGAGGGGGGGTGGGTCAATTGAAAATATTCATGGAGAAATTCGGCTTCAAAAAAGTTGAAAATTTTCATGAAGTATTTGGGCTTCAAAAAAGTTTAAAAATTTCATGAAGAAATTCGGCTTCAAAAAGGTTGAAAATTTTCATGAAGTATTTGGGCTTCAAAAATGTTTTAAATTTTCATGAAGAAATTCGGCTTCAAAAAAGTTTAAAATTTTCATGAAGAAATTCGGCTTCAAAAAAGTTGAAAATTTTCATGAAGAAATTCGGCTTCAAAAAAGTTTAAAATTTTCATGAAGAAATTCGGCTTCAAAAAAGTTGAAAATTTTCATGAAGTATTTGGGCTTCAAAAAAGTTGAAAATTTTCATGAAGTATTTGGGCTTCAAAAAAGTTGAAAATATTCATGAAGAAATTCGGCTTCAAAACAGTTGAAAATTTTCATGAAGAAATTCGGCTTCAAAAAAGTTTTCGCAAGGGGGGGGGTGTTTCGTCTTTTTTCAACTTTTTCGTAAGGGGGGGTGTTTCGTCTTTTTTCAACTTTTTCGTGAGGGGGGTGGGTCAATTGAAAGTATTCATGAAGAAATTCGGCTTCAAAAAAGTTGAAAATTTTCATGAAGTATTTGGGCTTCAAAAAAGTTGAAAATTTTCATGAAGAAATTCGGCTTCAAAAAAGTTTTCGCAAGGGGGGGTGTTTCGTCTTTTTTCAACTTTTTCATAAGGGGGGGGTGTTTCGTCTTTTTTCAACTTTTTCGTGAGGGGGGGTGGGTCAATTGAAAATATTCATGAAGAAATTCAGCTTCAAAAAGGTTGAAAATTGTCATGAAGTATTTGGGCTTCAAAAATGTTTTAAATTTTCATGAAGAAATTCGGCTTCAAAAAACTTTAAAATTTTCATGAAGAAATTCGGCTTCAAAAAACTTTAAAATTTTCATGAAGAAATTCGGCTTCAAAAAAGTTGAAAATTTTCATGAAGTATTTGGGCTTCAAAAAAGTTGAAAATTTTCATGAAGTATTTGGTCTTCAAAAAAGTTGAAAATATTCATGAAGAAATTCGGCTTCAAAACAGTTGAAAATTTTCATGAAGAAATTCGTCTTTTTTCAAGTTTTTCGTAAGGGGGGGGTGTTTCGTCTTTTTTCAACTTTTTCGTAAGGGGGGGGTGTTTCGTCTTTTTTCAACTTTTTCATGAGGGGGGTGGGTCAATTGAAAGTATTCATGAAGAAATTCGGCTTCAAAAAAGTTGAAAATTTTCATGAAGTATTCAGGCTTCAAAAAAGTTGAAAATTTTCATGAAGAAATTCGGCTTCAAAAAAGTTTTCGCGAGGGGGGGGTGTTTCGTCTTTTTTCAAGTTTTTCGTAAGGGGGGGGTGTTTCGTCTTTTTTCAACTTTTTCGTAAGGGGGGGTGTTTTGTCTTTTTTCAACTTTTTCGTAAGAGGGGGGTGTTTCGTCTTTTTTCAACTTTTTCGTGAGGGGGGGTGGGTCAATTGAAAATTTTCATGAAGAAATTCGGCTTCAAAAAAGTTTTCGCAAGGGGGGGGGTGTTTCGTCTTTTTTCAACTTTTTCGTAAGGGGGGGTGTTTCGTCTTTTTTCAACTTTTTCGTGAGGGGGGTGGGTCAATTGAAAGTATTCATGAAGAAATTCGGCTTCAAAAAAGTTGAAAATTTTCATGAAGTATTTGGGCTTCAAAAAAGTTGAAAATTTTCATGAAGAAATTCGGCTTCAAAAAAGTTTTCGCAAGGGGGGGTGTTTCGTCTTTTTTCAACTTTTTCATAAGGGGGGGGTGTTTCGTCTTTTTTCAACTTTTTCGTGAGGGGGGGTGGGTCAATTGAAAATATTCATGAAGAAATTCAGCTTCAAAAAGGTTGAAAATTGTCATGAAGTATTTGGGCTTCAAAAATGTTTTAAATTTTCATGAAGAAATTCGGCTTCAAAAAACTTTAAAATTTTCATGAAGAAATTCGGCTTCAAAAAACTTTAAAATTTTCATGAAGAAATTCGGCTTCAAAAAAGTTGAAAATTTTCATGAAGTATTTGGGCTTCAAAAAAGTTGAAAATTTTCATGAAGTATTTGGTCTTCAAAAAAGTTGAAAATATTCATGAAGAAATTCGGCTTCAAAACAGTTGAAAATTTTCATGAAGAAATTCGTCTTTTTTCAAGTTTTTCGTAAGGGGGGGGTGTTTCGTCTTTTTTCAACTTTTTCGTAAGGGGGGGGTGTTTCGTCTTTTTTCAACTTTTTCATGAGGGGGGTGGGTCAATTGAAAGTATTCATGAAGAAATTCGGCTTCAAAAAAGTTGAAAATTTTCATGAAGTATTCAGGGTTCAAAAAAGTTGAAAATTTTCATGAAGAAATTCGGCTTCAAAAAAGTTTTCGCGAGGGGGGGGTGTTTCGTCTTTTTTCAAGTTTTTCGTAAGGGGGGGGTGTTTCGTCTTTTTTCAACTTTTTCGTAAGGGGGGGTGTTTTGTCTTTTTTCAACTTTTTCGTAAGAGGGGGGTGTTTCGTCTTTTTTCAACTTTTTCGTGAGGGGGGGTGGGTCAATTGAAAATATTCATGAAGAAATTCGGCTTCAAAAAAGTTGAAAATTTTCATGAAGTATTTGGGCTTCAAAAATGTTTTAAATTTTCATGAAGAAATTCGGCTTCAAAAAAGTTGAAAATTTTCATGAAGAAATTCGGCTTCAAAAAAGTTTTCGCAAGGGGGGGGGTGTTTCGTCTTTTTTCAACTTTTTCGTAAGATGGGGGTGTTTCGTCTTTTTTCAACTTTTTCGTGAGGGGGGGTGGGTCAATTGAAAATATTCATGGAGAAATTCGGCTTCAAAAAAGTTGAAAATTTTCATGAAGTATTTGGGCTTCAAAAATGTTTTAAATTTTCATGAAGAAATTCGGCTTCAAAAAAGTTTAAAATTTTCATGAAGAAATTCGGCTTCAAAAAAGTTGAAAATTTTCATGAAGTATTTGGGCTTCAAAAAAGTTGAAAATTTTCATGAAGAAATTCGGCTTCAAAAAAGTTTTCGCAAGGGGGGGTGTTTCGTCTTTTTTCAACTTTTTCGTAAGGGGGGGTGTTTCGTCTTTTTTCAACTTTTTCGTGAGGGGGGTGGGTCAATTGAAAGTATTCATGAAGAAATTCGGCTTCAAAAAAGTTGTAAATTTTCATGAAGTATTTGGGCTTCAAAAAAGTTGAAAATTTTCATGAAGAAATTCGGCTTCAAAAAAGTTTTCGCAAGGGGGGGTGTTTCGTCTTTTTTCAACTTTTTCATAAGGGGGGGGTGTTTCGTCTTTTTTCAACTTTTTCGTGAGGGGGGGTGGGTCAATTGAAAATATTCATGAAGAAATTCGGCTTCAAAAAGGTTGAAAATTGTCATGAAGTATTTGGGCTTCAAAAATGTTTTAAATTTTCATGAAGAAATTCGGCTTCAAAAAACTTTAAAATTTTCATGAAGAAATTCGGCTTCAAAAAAGTTTAAAATTTTCATGAAGAAATTCGGCTTCAAAAAAGTTGAAAATTTTCATGAAGTATTTGGGCTTCAAAAAAGTTGAAAATTTTCATGAAGTATTTGGGCTTCAAAAAAGTTGAAAATATTCATGAAGAAATTCGGCTTCAAAACAGTTGAAAATTTTCATGAAGAAATTCGGCTTCAAAAAAGTTTTCGCAAGGGGGGGGTGTTTCGTCTTTTTTCAACTTTTTCGTAAGGGGGGGGTGTTTCGTCTTTTTTCAACTTTTTCGTAAGAGGGGGGAGTTTCGTCTTTTTTCAACTTTTTCGTGAGGGGGGTGGGTCAATTGAAAGTATTCATGAAGAAATTCGGCTTCAAAAAAGTGGAAAATTTTCATGAAGTATTCAGGCTTCAAAAAAGTTGAAAATTTTCATGAAGAAATTCGGCTTCAAAAAAGTTTTCGCGAGGGGGGGGTGTTTCGTCTTTTTTCAAGTTTTTCGTAAGGGGGGGTGTTTCGTCTTTTTTCAACTTTTTCTTAAGGGGGGGTGTTTCGTCTTTTTTCAACTTTTTCATAAGAGGGGGGTGTTTCGTCTTTTTTCAACTTTTTCGTGAGGGGGGGTGGGTCAATTGAAAATATTCATGAAGAAATTCGGCTTCAAAAAAGTTGAAAATTTTCATGAAGTATTTGGGCTTCAAAAATGTTTTAAATTTTCATGAAGAAATTCGGCTTCAAAAAAGTTTAAAATTTTCATGAAGAAATTCGGCTTCAAAAAAGATGAAAATTTTCATGAAGTATTTGGGCTTCAAAAAAGTTGAACATTTTCATGAAGAAATTCGGCTTCAAAAAAGTTTTCGCAAGTGGGGGTGTTTCGTCTTTTTTCAACTTTTTCGTAAGGGGGGGTGTTTCCTCTTTTTTCAACTTTTTCATATGGGGGGGTTGGTCAATTGAAATTTTTCATGAAGTATTTGGGCTTCAAAAAAGTTGAAAATTTTCATGAAGTATTTGGGCTTCAAAAAAGTTGAAAATTTTCATGAAGAAATTCGGCTTCAAAAAAGTTGAACGTTTTCATGAAGTATTTGGGCTTCAAAAAAGTTGAAAATTTTCATGAAGTATTTGGGCTTCAAAAAAGTTGAAAATATTCATGAAGAAATTCGGCTTCAAAAAAGTTGAAAATTTTCATGAAGAAATTCGGCTTCAAAAAAGTTGAAAATTTTCATGAAGTATTTGGGCTTCAAAAAAGTTGAAAATTTTCATGAAGAAATTCGGCTTCAAAAAAGTTTTCGCAAGGGGGGGGGTGTTTCGTCTTTTTTCAACTTTTTCGTAAGGGGGGGTGTTTCGTCGTTTTTCAACTTTTTCGTGAGGGGGGGTGGGTCAATTGAAAATATTCATGAAGAAATTCAGCTTCAAAAAGGTTGAAAATTGTCATGAAGTATTTGGGCTTCAAAAATGTTTTAAATTTTCATGAAGAAATTCGGCTTCAAAAAACTTTAAAATTTTCATGAAGAAATTCGGCTTCAAAAAACTTTAAAATTTTCATGAAGAAATTCGGCTTCAAAAAAGTTGAAAATTTTCATGAAGTATTTGGGCTTCAAAAAAGTTGAAAATTTTCATGAAGTATTTGGTCTTCAAAAAAGTTGAAAATATTCATGAAGAAATTCGGCTTCAAAACAGTTGAAAATTTTCATGAAGAAATTCGTCTTTTTTCAAGTTTTTCGTAAGGGGGGGGTGTTTCGTCTTTTTTCAACTTTTTCGTAAGGGGGGGGTTTTTCGTCTTTTTTCAACTTTTTCGTGAGGGGGGTGGGTCAATTGAAAGTATTCATGAAGAAATTCGGCTTCAAAAAAGTTGAAAATTTTCATGAAGTATTTGGGCTTCAAAAAAGTTGAAAATATTCATGAAGAAATTCGGCTTCAAAAAAGTTTTCGCAAGGGGGGGTGTTTCGTCTTTTTTCAACTTTTTCGTAAGGGGGGGGTGTTTCGTCTTTTTTCAACTTTTTCGTGAGGGGGGTGGGTCAATTGAAAGTATTCATGAAGAAATTCGGCTTCAAAAAAGTTGAAAATTTTCATGAAGTATTTGGGCTTCAAAAAAGTTGAAAATTTTCATGAAGAAATTCGGCTTCAAAAAAGTTTTCGCAAGGGGGGGTGTTTCGTCTTTTTTCAACTTTTTCGTAAGGGGGGGGTGTTTCGTCTTTTTTCAACTTTTTCGTAAGAGGGGGGAGTTTCGTCTTTTTTCAACTTTTTCGTGAGGGGGGTGGGTCAATTGAAAGTATTCATGAAGAAATTCGGCTTCAAAAAAGTTGAAAATTTTCATGAAGTATTCAGGCTTCAAAAAAGTTGAAAATTTTCATGAAGAAATTCGGCTTCAAAAAAGTTTTCGCGAGGGGGGGGTGTTTCGTCTTTTTTCAAGTTTTTCGTAAGGGGGGGGTGTTTCGTCTTTTTTCAACTTTTTCGTAAGGGGGGGTGTTTTGTCTTTTTTCAACTTTTTCGTAAGAGGGGGGTGTTTCGTCTTTTTTCAACTTTTTCGTGAGGGGGGTGGGTCAATTGAAAGTATTCATGAAGAAATTCGGCTTCAAAAAAGTTGAAAATTTTCATGAAGTATTTGGGCTTCAAAAAAGTTGAAAATTTTCATGAAGAAATTCGGCTTCAAAAAAGTTTTCGCAAGGGGGGGTGTTTCGTCTTTTTTCAACTTTTTCGTAAGGGGGGGGTGTTTCGTCTTTTTTCAACTTTTTCGTGAGGGGGGTGGGTCAATTGAAAGTATTCATGAAGAAATTCGGCTTCAAAAAAGTTGAAAATTTTCATGAAGTATTTGGGCTTCAAAAAAGTTGAAAATTTTCATGAAGAAATTCGGCTTCAAAAAAGTTTTCGCAAGGGGGGGTGTTTCGTCTTTTTTCAACTTTTTCGTAAGGGGGGGGTGTTTCGTCTTTTTTCAACTTTTTCGTAAGAGGGGGGAGTTTCGTCTTTTTTCAACTTTTTCGTGAGGGGGGTGGGTCAATTGAAAGTATTCATGAAGAAATTCGGCTTCAAAAAAGTTGAAAATTTTCATGAAGTATTCAGGCTTCAAAAAAGTTGAATATTTTCATGAAGAAATTCGGCTTCAAAAAAGTTTTCGCGAGGGGGGGGTGTTTCGTCTTTTTTCAAGTTTTTCGTAAGGGGGGGGTGTTTCGTCTTTTTTCAACTTTTTCGTAAGGGGGGGTGTTTTGTCTTTTTTCAACTTTTTCGTAAGAGGGGGGTGTTTCGTCTTTTTTCAACTTTTTCGTGAGGGGGGGTGGGTCAATTGAAAATATTCATGAAGAAATTCGGCTTCAAAAAAGTTGAAAATTTTCATGAAGTATTTGGGCTTCAAAAATGTTTTAAATTTTCATGAAGAAATTCGGCTTCAAAAAAGTTGAAAATTTTCATGAAGAAATTCGGCTTCAAAAAAGTTTTCGCAAGGGGGGGGGTGTTTCGTCTTTTTTCAACTTTTTCGTAAGATGGGGGTGTTTCGTCTTTTTTCAACTTTTTCGTGAGGGGGGGTGGGTCAATTGAAAATATTCATGGAGAAATTCGGCTTCAAAAAAGTTGAAAATTTTCATGAAGTATTTGGGCTTCAAAAATGTTTTAAATTTTCATGAAGAAATTCGGCTTCAAAAAAGTTTAAAATTTTCATGAAGAAATTCGGCTTCAAAAAAGTTGAAAATTTTCATGAAGTATTTGGGCTTCAAAAAAGTTGAAAATTTTCATGAAGAAATTCGGCTTCAAAAAAGTTTTCGCAAGGGGGGGTGTTTCGTCTTTTTTCAACTTTTTCGTAAGGGGGGGTGTTTCGTCTTTTTTCAACTTTTTCGTGAGGGGGGTGGGTCAATTGAAAGTATTCATGAAGAAATTCGGCTTCAAAAAAGTTGTAAATTTTCATGAAGTATTTGGGCTTCAAAAAAGTTGAAAATTTTCATGAAGAAATTCGGCTTCAAAAAAGTTTTCGCAAGGGGGGGTGTTTCGTCTTTTTTCAACTTTTTCATAAGGGGGGGGTGTTTCGTCTTTTTTCAACTTTTTCGTGAGGGGGGGTGGGTCAATTGAAAATATTCATGAAGAAATTCGGCTTCAAAAAGGTTGAAAATTGTCATGAAGTATTTGGGCTTCAAAAATGTTTTAAATTTTCATGAAGAAATTCGGCTTCAAAAAACTTTAAAATTTTCATGAAGAAATTCGGCTTCAAAAAACTTTAAAATTTTCATGAAGAAATTCGACTTCAAAAAAGTTGAAAGTTTTCATGAAGTATTTGGGCTTCAAAAAAGTTGAAAATTTTCATGAAGTATTTAGGCTTCAAAAAAGTTGAAAATATTCATGAAGAAATTCGGCTTCAAAACAGTTGAAAATTTTCATGAAGAAATTCGGCTTCAAAAAAGTTTTCGCAAGGGGGGGGTGTTTCGTCTTTTTTCAACTTTTTCGTAAGGGGGGGGTGTTTCGTCTTTTTTCAACTTTTTCGTAAGAGGGGGGAGTTTCGTCTTTTTTCATCTTTTTCGTGAGGGGGGTGGGTCAATTGAAAGTATTCATGAAGAAATTCGGCTTCAAAAAAGTTGAAAATTTTCATGAAGTATTCAGGCTTCAAAAAAGTTGAAAATTTTCATGAAGAAATTCGGCTTCAAAAAAGTTTTCGCGAGGGGGGGGTGTTTCGTCTTTTTTCAAGTTTTTCGTAAGGGGGGGGTGTTTCGTCTTTTTTCAACTTTTTCGTAAGGGGGGGTGTTTCGTCTTTTTTCAACTTTTTCATAAGAGGGGGGTGTTTCGTCTTTTTTCAACTTTTTCGTGAGGGGGGGTGGGTCAATTGAAAATATTCATGAAGAAATTCGGCTTCAAAAAAGTTGAAAATTTTCATGAAGTATTTGGGCTTCAAAAATGTTTTAAATTTTCATGAAGAAATTCGGCTTCAAAAAAGTTTAAAATTTTCATGAAGAAATTCGGCTTCAAAAAAGATGAAAATTTTCATGAAGTATTTGGGCTTCAAAAAAGTTGAAAATTTTCATGAAGAAATTCGGCTTCAAAAAAGTTTTCGCAAGTGGGGGTGTTTCGTCTTTTTTCAACTTTTTCGTAAGGGGGGGTGTTTCCTCTTTTTTCAACTTTTTCATATGGGGGGGTTGGTCAATTGAAATTTTTCATGAAGTATTTGGGCTTCAAAAAAGTTGAAAATTTTCATGAAGTATTTGGGCTTCAAAAAAGTTGAAAATTTTCATGAAGAAATTCGGCTTCAAAAAAGTTGAACGTTTTCATGAAGTATTTGGGCTTCAAAAAAGTTGAAAATTTTCATGAAGTATTTGGGCTTCAAAAAAGTTGAAAATATTCATGAAGAAATTCGGCTTCAAAAAAGTTGAAAATTTTCATGAAGTATTTGGGCTTCAAAATTTTTTTTAATTTTCATGAAGAAATTCGGCTTCAAAAAAGTTGAAAATTTTCATGAAGTATTTGGGCTTCAAAAAAGTTGAAAATTTTCATGAAGAAATTCGGCTTCAAAAAAGTTTTCACGAGGGGGGGGTGTTTCGTCCTTTTTCAACTTTTTCGTGAGGGGGGGTGGGTCAATTGAAAATATTCATGAAGAAATTCGGCTTCAAAAAAGTTGAAAATTTTCATGAAGTATTTGGGCTTCAAAAATGTTTTAAATTTTCATGAAGAAATTCGGCTTCAAAAAAGTTTAAAATTTTCATGAAGAAATTCGGCTTCAAAAAAGATGAAAATTTTCATGAAGTATTTGGGCTTCGAAAAAGTTGAAAATTTTAATGAAGAAATTCGTCTTCAAAAAAGTTTTCGCAAGGGGGGGTGTTTTGTCTTTTTTCAACTTTTTCGTAAGGGGGGGTGTTTCCTCTTTTTTCAACTTTTTCATATGGGGGGGTTGGTCAATTGAAATTTTTCATGAAGTATTTGGGATTAAAAAAAGTTGAAAATTTTCATGAAGTATTTGGGCTTCAAAAAAGTTGAAAATATTCATGAAGAAATTCGGCTTCAAAAAAGTTTAAAATTTTCATGAAGAAATTCGGCTTCAAAAAAGTTGAAAATTTTCATGAAGTATTTGGGCTTCAAAAAAGTTGAAAATATTCATGAAGAAATTCGGCTTCAAAAAAGTTGAAAATTTTCATGAAGAAATTCGGCTTCAAAAAAGTTGAAAATTTTCATGAAGTATTTGGGCTTCAAAAAAGTTGAAAATATTCATGAAGAAATTCGGCTTCAAAAAAGTTGAAAATTTTCAAGAAGAAATTCGGCTTCAAAAAAGTTGAAAATTTTCATGAAGTATTTCGGCTTCAAAAAAGTTGAAAATTTTCATGAAGTATTTGGGCTTCAAAAAAGTTGAAAATTTTCATGAAGTATTTGGGCTTCAAAAAAGTTGAAAATATTCATGAAGAAATTCGGCTTCAAAAAAGTTGAAAATTTTCATGAAGAAATTCGGCTTCAAAAAAGTTTTCGCAAGGGGGGGATGTTTCGTCTTTTTTCAACTTTTTCGTAAGAGGGGGGTGTTTCGTCTTTTTTCAACTTTTTCATGAGGGGGGTGGGTCAATTGAAAGTATTCTTGAAGAAATTCGGCTTCAAAAAAGTTGAAAATTTTCATGAAGTATTTGGGCTTCAAAAAAGTTGAAAATTTTCATGAAGAAATTCGGCTTCAAAAAAGTTTTCGCGAGGGGGGGGTGTTTCGTCTTTTTTCAACTTTTTCGTAAAGGGGGGTGTTTCCTCTTTTTTCAACTTTTTCATAAGGGGGGGTTGGTCAATTGAAATTTTTCATGAAGTATTTGGGCTTCAAAAAAGTTGAAAATTTTCATGAAGTATTTGGACTTCAAAAAAGTTGAAAATTTTCAGGAAGTATATGGGCTTCAAAAAAGTTGAAAATATTCATGAAGAAATTCGGCTTCAAAAAAGTTGAAAATTTTCATGAAGTATTTGGGCTTCAAAAAAGTTGAAAATTTTCATGAAGAAATTCGGCTTCAAAAAAGTTGAAAATTTTCATGAAGTATTTGGGCTTCAAAAAAGTTGAAAATTTTCATGAAGAAATTCGGCTTCAAAAAAGTTGAAAATTTTCATGAAGTATTTGGGCTTCAAAAAAGTTGAAAATTTTCATGAAGAAATTCGGCTTCAAAAAAGTTGAAAATTTTCATGAAGAAATTCGGCTTCAAAAAAGTTTTCGCAAGGGGGGGGTGTTTCGTCTTTTTTCAACTTTTTCGAAAGGGGGGGGTGTTTCGTCTTTTTTCAACTTTTTCGTGAGGGGGGTGGGTCAATTAAAAGTATTCATGAAGAAATTCGGCTTCCAAAAAGTTGAAAATTTTCATGAAGAAATTCGGCTTCAAAAAAGTTGAAAATTTTCATGAAGTATTTGGGCTTCAAAAAAGTTGAAAATTTTCATGAAGAAATTCGGCTTCAAAAAAGTTTTCGCAAGGGGGGGATGTTTCGTCTTTTTTCAACTTTTTCGTAAGAGGGGGGTGTTTCGTCTTTTTTCAACTTTTTCATGAGGGGGGTGGGTCAATTGAAAGTATTCTTGAAGAAATTCGGCTTCAAAAAAGTTGAAAATTTTCATGAAGTATTTGGGCTTCAAAAAAGTTGAAAATATTCATGAAGAAATTCGGCTTCAAAAAAGTTTAAAATTTTCATGAAGAAATTCGGCTTCAAAAAAGTTGAAAATTTTCATGAAGTATTTGGGCTTCAAAAAAGTTGAAAATATTCATGAAGAAATTCGGCTTCAAAAAAGTTGAAAATTTTCATGAAGAAATTCGGCTTCAAAAAAGTTGAAAATTTTCATGAAGTATTTGGGCTTCAAAAAAGTTGAAAATATTCATGAAGAAATTCGGCTTCAAAAAAGTTGAAAATTTTCAAGAAGAAATTCGGCTTCAAAAAAGTTGAAAATTTTCATGAAGTATTTCGGCTTCAAAAAAGTTGAAAATTTTCATGAAGTATTTGGGCTTCAAAAAAGTTGAAAATTTTCATGAAGTATTTGGGCTTCAAAAAAGTTGAAAATATTCATGAAGAAATTCGGCTTCAAAAAAGTTGAAAATTTTCATGAAGAAATTCGGCTTCAAAAAAGTTTTCGCAAGGGGGGGATGTTTCGTCTTTTTTCAACTTTTTCGTAAGAGGGGGGTGTTTCGTCTTTTTTCAACTTTTTCATGAGGGGGGTGGGTCAATTGAAAGTATTCTTGAAGAAATTCGGCTTCAAAAAAGTTGAAAATTTTCATGAAGTATTTGGGCTTCAAAAAAGTTGAAAATTTTCATGAAGAAATTCGGCTTCAAAAAAGTTTTCGCGAGGGGGGGGTGTTTCGTCTTTTTTCAACTTTTTCGTAAAGGGGGGTGTTTCCTCTTTTTTCAACTTTTTCATAAGGGGGGGTTGGTCAATTGAAATTTTTCATGAAGTATTTGGGCTTCAAAAAAGTTGAAAATTTTCATGAAGTATTTGGACTTCAAAAAAGTTGAAAATTTTCAGGAAGTATATGGGCTTCAAAAAAGTTGAAAATATTCATGAAGAAATTCGGCTTCAAAAAAGTTGAAAATTTTCATGAAGTATTTGGGCTTCAAAAAAGTTGAAAATTTTCATGAAGAAATTCGGCTTCAAAAAAGTTGAAAATTTTCATGAAGTATTTGGGCTTCAAAAAAGTTGAAAATTTTCATGAAGAAATTCGGCTTCAAAAAAGTTGAAAATTTTCATGAAGTATTTGGGCTTCAAAAAAGTTGAAAATTTTCATGAAGAAATTCGGCTTCAAAAAAGTTGAAAATTTTCATGAAGAAATTCGGCTTCAAAAAAGTTTTCGCAAGGGGGGGGTGTTTCGTCTTTTTTCAACTTTTTCGAAAGGGGGGGGTGTTTCGTCTTTTTTCAACTTTTTCGTGAGGGGGGTGGGTCAATTAAAAGTATTCATGAAGAAATTCGGCTTCCAAAAAGTTGAAAATTTTCATGAAGAAATTCGGCTTCAAAAAAGTTGAAAATTTTCATGAAGTATTTGGGCTTCAAAAAAGTTGAAAATTTTCATGAAGAAATTCGGCTTCAAAAAAGTTTTCGCAAGGGGGGGATGTTTCGTCTTTTTTCAACTTTTTCGTAAGAGGGGGGTGTTTCGTCTTTTTTCAACTTTTTCATGAGGGGGGTGGGTCAATTGAAAGTATTCTTGAAGAAATTCGGCTTCAAAAAAGTTGAAAATTTTCATGAAGTATTTGGGCTTCAAAAAAGTTGAAAATATTCATGAAGAAATTCGGCTTCAAAAAAGTTTAAAATTTTCATGAAGAAATTCGGCTTCAAAAAAGTTGAAAATTTTCATGAAGTATTTGGGCTTCAAAAAAGTTGAAAATATTCATGAAGAAATTCGGCTTCAAAAAAGTTGAAAATTTTCATGAAGAAATTCGGCTTCAAAAAAGTTGAAAATTTTCATGAAGTATTTGGGCTTCAAAAAAGTTGAAAATTTGCATTGAAGTATTTGGGCTTCAAAAAAGTTGAAAATTTTCATGAAGTATTTGGGCTTCAAAAAAGTTGAAAATATTCATGAAGAAATTCGGCTTCAAAAAAGTTGAAAATTTTCATGAAGAAATTCGACTTCAAAAAAGTTTTCGCAAGGGGGGGATGTTTCGTCTTTTTTCAACTTTTTCGTAAGAGGGGGGTGTTTCGTCTTTTTTCAACTTTTTCATGAGGGGGGTGGGTCAATTGAAAGTATTCTTGAAGAAATTCGGCTTCAAAAAAGTTGAAAATTTTCATGAAGTATTTGGGCTTCAAAAAAGTTGAAAATTTTCATGAAGTATTTGGGCTTCAAAAAAGTTGAAAATTTTCATGAAGAAATTCGGCTTCAAAAAAGTTGAAAATTTTCATGAAGAAATTCGGCTTCAAAAAAGTTTTCGCAAGGGGGGGGAGTTTCGTCTTTTTTCAACTTTTTCGAAAGGGGGGGGTGTTTCGTCTTTTTTCAACTTTTTCGTGAGGGGGGTGGGTCAATTAAAAGTATTCATGAAGAAATTCGGCTTCAAAAAAGTTGAAAATTTTCATGAAGAAATTCGGCATCAAAAAAGTTGAAAATTTTCATGAAGTATTTGGGCTTCAAAAAAGTTGAAAATTTTCATGAAAAAATTCGACTTCAAAAAAGTTGAAAATTTTCATGAAGAAATTCGGCTTCAAAAAAGTTTTCGCAAGGGGGGAGTGTTTCGTCTTTTTTCAACTTTTTCGAAAGGGGGGGGTGTTTCGTCTTTTTTCAACTTTTTCGTGAGGGGGGTGGGTCAATTAAAAGTATTCATGAAGAAATTCGGCTTCAAAAAAGTTGAAAATTTTCATGAAGAAATTCGGCTTCAAAAAAGTTGAAAATTTTCATGAAGTATTTGGGCTTCAAAAAAGTTGAAAATTTTCATTAAGAAATTCGGCTTCAAAAAAGTTTTCGCAAGGGGGGGGTGTTTCGTCTTTTTTCAACTTTTTCGTAAGAGGGGGGTGTTTCGTCTTTTTTCAACTTTTTCGTGAGGGGGGGTGGGTCAATTGAAAATATTCATGAAGAAATTCGGCTTCAAAAAAGTTGAAAATTTTCATGAAGTATTTGGGCTTCAAAAAAGTTTAAAATTTTCATGAAGAAATTCGGCTTCAAAAAGGTTGAAAATTTTCATGAAGTATTTGGGCTTCAAAAAAGTTGAACATATTCATGAAGAAATTCGGCTTCCAAAAAGTTGAAAATTTTCATGAAGAAATTCGGCTTCAAAAAAGTTGAAAATTTTCATGAAGTATTTGGGCTTCAAAAAAGTTGAAAATTTTCATGAAGAAATTCGGCTTCAAAAAAGTTTTCGCAAGGTGGGGGGTGTTTCGTCTTTTTTCAACTTTTTCGTAAGGGGGGGGTGTTTCGTCTTTTTTCAACTTTTTCGTTAGCGGGGGTGGGTCAATTGAAAATATTCATGAAGAAATTTGGCTTCAAAAAACATGAAAATTTTCATGAAGTATTTGGGCTTCAAAAAAGTTGAAAATTTTCATGAAGAAATTCGGCTTCAAAAAAGTTTTCGCAAGAGGGGGGGGTGTTTCGTCTTTTTTCAACTTTTTCGAAAGGGGGGGGTGTTTCGTCTTTTTTTTCACTTTTTCGTAAGAGGGGGGTGTTTCGTCTTTTTTCAACTTTTTCGTGAGGGGGGGTGGGTCAATTGAAAATATTCATGAAGAAATTCGGCTTCAAAAAAGTTGAAAATTTTCATAAAGCATTTGGGCTTCAAAAATGTTTTAAATTTTCATGAAGAAATTCGGCTTCAAAAAAGTTTAAAATTTTCATGAAGTATTTGGACTTCAAAAATGTTTTAAATTTTGATGAAGAAATTCGGCTTCAAAAAAGTTTAAAATTTTCATGAAGAAATTCGGCTTCAAAAAAGTTGAAAATTTTCATGAAGTATTTGGGCTTCAAAAATGTTTTAAATTTTCATGAAGAAATTCGGCTTCAAAAAAGTTTTCGCAAGGGGGGGATGTTTCGTCTTTTTTCAACTTTTTCGTAAGAGGGGGGTGTTTCGTCTTTTTTCAACTTTTTCATGAGGGGGGTGGGTCAATTGAAAGTATTCATGAAGAAATTCGGCTTCAAAAAAGTTGAAAATTTTCATGAATTATTTGGGCTTCAAAAAAGTTGAAAATTTTCATGAAGAAATTCGGCTTCAAAAAAGTTTTCGCGAGGGGGGGGTGTTTCGTCTTTTTCCAACTTTTTCGTAAGGGGGGGGTGTTTCGTCTTTTTTCAACTTTTTCGTAAGGGGGGGTGTTTCGTCTTTTTTTTCACTTTTTCGTAAGAGGGGGGTGTTTCGTCTTTTTTCAACTTTTTCGTGAGGGGGGTGGGTCAATTAAAAGTATTCATGAAGAAATTCGGCTTCAAAAAAGTTTAAAATTTTCACGAAGTATTTGGACTTCAAAAATGTTTTAAATTTTGATGAAGAAATTCGGCTTCAAAAAAGTTGAAAATTTTCATGAAGAAATTGGGCTTCAAAAAAGTTGAACGTTTTCATGAAGTATTTGGGCTTCAAAAAAGTTGAAAATTTTCATGAAGTATTTGGGATTCAAAAAAGTTAAAAATTTTCAGGAAGTATATGGGCTTCAAAAAAGTTGAAAATATTCATGAAGAAATTCGGCTTCAAAAAAGTTGAAAATTTTCATGAAGTATTTGGGCTTCAAAAAAGTTGAAAATTTTCATGAAGAAATTCGGCTTCAAAAAAGTTGAAAATTTTCATGAAGTATTTGGGCTTCAAAAAAGTTGAAAATTTTCATGAAGAAATTCGGCTTGAAAAAAGTTGAAAATTTTCATGAAGTATTTGGGCTTCAAAAAAGTTGAAAATTTTCATGAAGAAATTCGGCTTCAAAAAAGTTGAAAATTTTCATGAAGTATTTGGGCTTCAAAAAAGTTGAAAATTTTCATGAAGAAATTCGGCTTCAAAAAAGTTGAAAATTTTCATGAAGAAATTCGGCTTCAAAAAAGTTTTCGCAAGGGGGGGGTGTTTCGTCTTTTTTCAACTTTTTCGAAAGGGGGGGGTGTTTCGTCTTTTTTCAACTTTTTCGTGAGGGGGGTGGGTCAATTAAAAGTATTCATGAAGAAATTCGGCTTCAAAAAAGTTGAAAATTTTCATGAAGAAATTCGGCTTCAAAAAAGTTGAAAATTTTCATGAAGTATTTGGGCTTCAAAAAAGTTGAAAATTTTCATTAAGAAATTCGGCTTCAAAAAAGTTTTCGCAAGGGGGGGGTGTTTCGTCTTTTTTCAACTTTTTCGTAAGAGGGGGGTGTTTCGTCTTTTTTCAACTTTTTCGTGAGGGGGGGTGGGTCAATTGAAAATATTCATGAAGAAATTCGGCTTCAAAAAAGTTGAAAATTTTCATGAAGTATTTGGGCTTCAAAAAAGTTTAAAATTTTCATGAAGAAATTCGGCTTCAAAAAGGTTGAAAATTTTCATGAAGTATTTGGGCTTCAAAAAAGTTGAACATATTCATGAAGAAATTCGGCTTCCAAAAAGTTGAAAATTTTCATGAAGAAATTCGGCTTCAAAAAAGTTGAAAATTTTCATGAAGTATTTGGGCTTCAAAAAAGTTGAAAATTTTCATGAAGAAATTCGGCTTCAAAAAAGTTTTCGCAAGGTGGGGGGTGTTTCGTCTTTTTTCAACTTTTTCGTAAGGGGGGGGTGTTTCGTCTTTTTTCAACTTTTTCGTTAGCGGGGGTGGGTCAATTGAAAATATTCATGAAGAAATTTGGCTTCAAAAAACATGAAAATTTTCATGAAGTATTTGGGCTTCAAAAAAGTTGAAAATTTTCATGAAGAAATTCGGCTTCAAAAAAGTTTTCGCAAGAGGGGGGGGTGTTTCGTCTTTTTTCAACTTTTTCGAAAGGGGGGGGTGTTTCGTCTTTTTTTTCACTTTTTCGTAAGAGGGGGGTGTTTCGTCTTTTTTCAACTTTTTCGTGAGGGGGGGTGGGTCAATTGAAAATATTCATGAAGAAATTCGGCTTCAAAAAAGTTGAAAATTTTCATAAAGCATTTGGGCTTCAAAAATGTTTTAAATTTTCATGAAGAAATTCGGCTTCAAAAAAGTTTAAAATTTTCATGAAGTATTTGGACTTCAAAAATGTTTTAAATTTTGATGAAGAAATTCGGCTTCAAAAAAGTTTAAAATTTTCATGAAGAAATTCGGCTTCAAAAAAGTTGAAAATTTTCATGAAGTATTTGGGCTTCAAAAATGTTTTAAATTTTCATGAAGAAATTCGGCTTCAAAAAAGTTTTCGCAAGGGGGGGATGTTTCGTCTTTTTTCAACTTTTTCGTAAGAGGGGGGTGTTTCGTCTTTTTTCAACTTTTTCATGAGGGGGGTGGGTCAATTGAAAGTATTCATGAAGAAATTCGGCTTCAAAAAAGTTGAAAATTTTCATGAATTATTTGGGCTTCAAAAAAGTTGAAAATTTTCATGAAGAAATTCGGCTTCAAAAAAGTTTTCGAGAGGGGGGGGTGTTTCGTCTTTTTTCAACTTTTTCGTAAGGGGGGGGTGTTTCGTCTTTTTTCAACTTTTTCGTAAGGGGGGGTGTTTCGTCTTTTTTTTCACTTTTTCGTAAGAGGGGGGTGTTTCGTCTTTTTTCAACTTTTTCGTGAGAGGGGGTGGGTCAATTGAAAATATTCATGAAGAAATTCGGCTTCAAAAAAGTTTAAAATTTTCACGAAGTATTTGGACTTCAAAAATGTTTTAAATTTTGATGAAGAAATTCGGCTTCAAAAAAGTTGAAAATTTTCATGAAGAAATTGGGCTTCAAAAAAGTTGAACGTTTTCATGAAGTATTTGGGCTTCAAAAAAGTTGAAAATTTTCAGGAAGTATATGGGCTTCAAAAAAGTTGAAAATATTCATGAAGAAATTCGGCTTCAAAAAAGTTGAAAATTTTCATGAAGTATTTGGGCTTCAAAAAAGTTGAAAATTTTCATGAAGAAATTCGGCTTCAAAAAAGTTTTCGCAAGGGGGGGATGTTTCGTCTTTTTTCAACTTTTTCGTAAGAGGGGGGTGTTTCGTCTTTTTTCAACTTTTTCATGAGGGGGGTGGGTCAATTGAAAGTATTCATGAAGAAATTCGGCTTCAAAAAAGTTGAAAATTTTCATGAATTATTTGGGCTTCAAAAAAGTTGAAAATTTTCATGAAGAAATTCGGCTTCAAAAAAGTTTTCGAGAGGGGGGGGTGTTTCGTCTTTTTTCAACTTTTTCGTAAGGGGGGGGTGTTTCGTCTTTTTTCAACTTTTTCGTAAGGGGGGGTGTTTCGTCTTTTTTTTCACTTTTTCGTAAGAGGGGGGTGTTTCGTCTTTTTTCAACTTTTTCGTGAGAGGGGGTGGGTCAATTGAAAATATTCATGAAGAAATTCGGCTTCAAAAAAGTTTAAAATTTTCACGAAGTATTTGGACTTCAAAAATGTTTTAAATTTTGATGAAGAAATTCGGCTTCAAAAAAGTTGAAAATTTTCATGAAGAAATTGGGCTTCAAAAAAGTTGAACGTTTTCATGAAGTATTTGGGCTTCAAAAAAGTTGAAAATTTTCAGGAAGTATATGGGCTTCAAAAAAGTTGAAAATATTCATGAAGAAATTCGGCTTCAAAAAAGTTGAAAATTTTCATGAAGTATTTGGGCTTCAAAAAAGTTGAAAATTTTCATGAAGAAATTCGGCTTCAAAAAAGTTTTCGCAAGGGGGGGGTGTTTCGTCTTTTTTCAACTTTTTCGTAAGGGGGGGGTGTTTCGTCTTTTTTCAACTTTTTCGTAAGAGGGGGGTGTTTCGTCTTTTTTCAACTTTTTCGTGAGGGGGGTGGGTCAATTGAAAGTCTTCATGAAGAAATTCGGCTTCAAAAAAGTTGAAAATTTTCATGAAGTATTTGGGCTTCAAAAAAGTTGAAAATTTTCATGAAGAAATTCGGATTCAAAAAAGTTTTCGCAAGGGGGGGGTGTTTCGTCTTTTTTCAACTTTTTCGTAAGGGGGGGTGTTTCGTCTTTTTTCAACTTTTTCGTAAGAGGGGGGTGTTTCGTCTTTTTTCAACTTTTTCGTGAGGGGGGTGGGTCAATTGAAAATATTCATGAAGAAATTCGGCTTCAAAAAAGTTGAAAATTTTCATGAAGAAATTCGGCTTCAAAAAAGATGAAAATTTTCATGAAGTATTTGGGCTTCAAAAAAGTTGAAAATTTTCATGAAGAAATTCGGCTTCAAAAAAGTTTTCGTAAGGGGGGGGTGTTTCGTCTTTTTTTTCACTTTTTCGTAAGAGGGGGGTGTTTCGTCTTTTTTCAACTTTTTCGTGAGGGGGGGTGGGTCAATTGAAAATATTCATGAAGAAATTCGGCTTCAAAAAAGTTGAAAATTTTCATGAAGTATTTGGGCTTCAAAAATGTTTTAAATTTTCATGAAGAAATTCGGCTTCAAAAAAGTTTTCGCAAGGGGGGGATGTTTCGTCTTTTTTCAACTTTTTCGTAAGAGGGGGGTGTTTCGTCTTTTTTCAACTTTTTCATGAGGGGGGTGGGTCAATTGAAAGTATTCATGAAGAAATTCGGCTTCAAAAAAGTTTTCGTAAGGGGGGGTGTTTCGTCTTTTTTTTCACTTTTTCGTAAGAGGGGGGTGTTTCGTCTTTTTTCAACTTTTTCGTGAGGGGGGGTGGGTCAATTGAAAATATTCATGAAGAAATTCGGCTTCAAAAAAGTTGAAAATTTTCATGAAGTATTTGGGCTTCAAAAATGTTTTAAATTTTCATGAAGAAATTCGGCTTCAAAAAAGTTTTCGCAAGGGGGGGATGTTTCGTCTTTTTTCAACTTTTTCGTAAGAGGGGGGTGTTTCGTCTTTTTTCAACTTTTTCATGAGGGGGGTGGGTCAATTGAAAGTATTCATGAAGAAATTCGGCTTCAAAAAAGTTTTCGTAAGGGGGGGTGTTTCGTCTTTTTTTTCACTTTTTCGTAAGAGGGGGGTGTTTCGTCTTTTTTCAACTTTTTCGTGAGGGGGGGTGGGTCAATTGAAAATATTCATGAAGAAATTCGGCTTCAAAAAAGTTGAAAATTTTCATGAAGTATTTGGGCTTCAAAAATGTTTTAAATTTTCATGAAGAAATTCGGCTTCAAAAAAGTTTTCGCAAGGGTGGGATGTTTCGTCTTTTTTCAACTTTTTCGTAAGAGGGGGGTGTTTCGTCTTTTTTCAACTTTTTCATGAGGGGGGTGGGTCAATTGAAAGTATTCATGAAGAAATTCGGCTTCAAAAAAGTTGAAAATTTTCATGAATTATTTGGGCTTCAAAAAAGTTGAAAATTTTCATGAAGAAATTCGGCTTCAAAAAAGTTTTCGCGAGGGGGGGGTGTTTCGTCTTTTTTCAACTTTTTCGTAAGGGGGGGGTGTTTCGTCTTTTTTCAACTTTTTCGTAAGGGGGGGTGTTTCGTCTTTTTTTTCACTTTTTCGTAAGAGGGGGGTGTTTCGTCTTTTTTCAACTTTTTCGTGAGAGGGGGTGGGTCAATTGAAAATATTCATGAAGAAATTCGGCTTCAAAAAAGTTTAAAATTTTCACGAAGTATTTGGACTTCAAAAATGTTTTAAATTTTGATGAAGAAATTCGGCTTCAAAAAAGTTGAAAATTTTCATGAAGAAATTGGGCTTCAAAAAAGTTGAACGTTTTCATGAAGTATTTGGGCTTCAAAAAAGTTGAAAATTTTCATGAAGTATTTGGGCTTCAAAAAAGTTGAAAATTTTCAGGAAGTATATGGGCTTCAAAAAAGTTTAAAATATTCATGAAGAAATTCGGCTTCAAAAAAGTTGAAAATTTTCATGAAGTATTTGGGCTTCAAAAAAGTTGAAAATTTTCATGAAGAAATTCGGCTTCAAAAAAGTTTTCGCAAGGGGGGGGTGTTTCGTCTTTTTTCAACTTTTTCGTAAGGGGGGGGTGTTTCGTCTTTTTTCAACTTTTTCGTAAGAGGGGGGTGTTTCGTCTTTTTTCAACTTTTTCGTGAGGGGGGTGGGTCAATTGAAAGTCTTCATGAAGAAATTCGGCTTCAAAAAAGTTGAAAATTTTCATGAAGTATTTGGGCTTCAAAAAAGTTGAAAATTTTCATGAAGAAATTCGGATTCAAAAAAGTTTTCGCAAGGGGGGGGTGTTTCGTCTTTTTTCAACTTTTTCGTAAGGGGGGGGTGTTTCGTCTTTTTTCAACTTTTTCGTAAGGGGGGGTGTTTCGTCTTTTTTCAACTTTTTCGTAAGAGGGGGGTGTTTCGTCTTTTTTCAACTTTTTCGTGAGGGGGGTGGGTCAATTGAAAATATTCATGAAGAAATTCGGCTTCAAAAAAGTTGAAAATTTTCATGAAGAAATTCGGCTTCAAAAAAGATGAAAATTTTCATGAAGTATTTGGGCTTCAAAAAAGTTGAAAATTTTCATGAAGAAATTCGGCTTCAAAAAAGTTTTCGTAAGGGGGGGGTGTTTCGTCTTTTTTTTCACTTTTTCGTAAGAGGGGGGTGTTTCGTCTTTTTTCAACTTTTTCGTGAGGGGGGGTGGGTCAATTGAAAATATTCATGAAGAAATTCGGCTTCAAAAAAGTTGAAAATTTTCATGAAGTATTTGGGCTTCAAAAATGTTTTAAATTTTCATGAAGAAATTCGGCTTCAAAAAAGTTTTCGCAAGGGGGGGATGTTTCGTCTTTTTTCAACTTTTTCGTAAGAGGGGGGTGTTTCGTCTTTTTTCAACTTTTTCATGAGGGGGGTGGGTCAATTGAAAGTATTCATGAAGAAATTCGGCTTCAAAAAAGTTTTCGTAAGGGGGGGTGTTTCGTCTTTTTTTTCACTTTTTCGTAAGAGGGGGGTGTTTCGTCTTTTTTCAACTTTTTCGTGAGGGGGGGTGGGTCAATTGAAAATATTCATGAAGAAATTCGGCTTCAAAAAAGTTGAAAATTTTCATGAAGTATTTGGGCTTCAAAAAAGTTGAAAATTTTCATGAAGTATTTGGGCTTCAAAAAAGTTGAAAATTTTCATGAAGTATTTGGGCTTCAAAAAAGTTGAAAATTTTCAGGAAGTATATGGGCTTCAAAAAAGTTTAAAATATTCATGAAGAAATTCGGCTTCAAAAAAGTTGAAAATTTTCATGAAGTATTTGGGCTTCAAAAAAGTTGAAAATTTTCATGAAGAAATTCGGCTTCAACAAAGTTTTCGCAAGGGGGGGGTGTTTCGTCTTTTTTCAACTTTTTCGTAAGGGGGGGGTGTTTCGTCTTTTTTCAACTTTTTCGTAAGAGGGGGGTGTTTCGTCTTTTTTCAACTTTTTCGTGAGGGGGGTGGGTCAATTGAAAGTCTTCATGAAGAAATTCGGCTTCAAAAAAGTTGAAAATTTTCATGAAGTATTTGGGCTTCAAAAAAGTTGAAAATTTTCATGAAGAAATTCGGCTTCAAAAAAGTTTTCGCAAGGGGGGGGTGTTTCGTCTTTTTTCAACTTTTTCGTAAGGGGGGGGTGTTTCGTCTTTTTTCAACTTTTTCGTAAGAGGGGGGTGTTTCGTCTTTTTTCAACTTTTTCGTGAGGGGGGTGGGTCAATTGAAAGTCTTCATGAAGAAATTCGGCTTCAAAAAAGTTGAAAATTTTCATGAAGTATTTGGGCTTCAAAAAAGTTGAAAATTTTCATGAAGAAATTCGGATTCAAAAAAGTTTTCGCAAGGGGGGGGTGTTTCGTCTTTTTTCAACTTTTTCGTAAGGGGGGGGTGTTTCGTCTTTTTTCAACTTTTTCGTAAGGGGGGGTGTTTCGTCTTTTTTCAACTTTTTCGTAAGAGGGGGGTGTTTCGTCTTTTTTCAACTTTTTCGTGAGGGGGGTGGGTCAATTGAAAATATTCATGAAGAAATTCGGCTTCAAAAAAGTTGAAAATTTTCATGAAGAAATTCGGCTTCAAAAAAGATGAAAATTTTCATGAAGTATTTGGGCTTCAAAAAAGTTGAAAATTTTCATGAAGAAATTCGGCTTCAAAAAAGTTTTCGTAAGGGGGGGGTGTTTCGTCTTTTTTTTCACTTTTTCGTAAGAGGGGGGTGTTTCGTCTTTTTTCAACTTTTTCGTGAGGGGGGGTGGGTCAATTGAAAATATTCATGAAGAAATTCGGCTTCAAAAAAGTTGAAAATTTTCATGAAGTATTTGGGCTTCAAAAATGTTTTAAATTTTCATGAAGAAATTCGGCTTCAAAAAAGTTTTCGCAAGGGGGGGATGTTTCGTCTTTTTTCAACTTTTTCGTAAGAGGGGGGTGTTTCGTCTTTTTTCAACTTTTTCATGAGGGGGGTGGGTCAATTGAAAGTATTCATGAAGAAATTCGGCTTCAAAAAAGTTTTCGTAAGGGGGGTGTTTCGTCTTTTTTTTCACTTTTTCGTAAGAGGGGGGTGTTTCGTCTTTTTTCAACTTTTTCGTGAGGGGGGGTGGGTCAATTGAAAATATTCATGAAGAAATTCGGCTTCAAAAAAGTTGAAAATTTTCATGAAGTATTTGGGCTTCAAAAATGTTTTAAATTTTCATGAAGAAATTCGGCTTCAAAAAAGTTTTCGCAAGGGGGGGATGTTTCGTCTTTTTTCAACTTTTTCGTAAGAGGGGGGTGTTTCGTCTTTTTTCAACTTTTTCATGAGGGGGGTGGGTCAATTGAAAGTATTCATGAAGAATTTCGGCTTCAAAAAAGTTGAAAATTTTCATGAATTATTTGGGCTTCAAAAAAGTTGAAAATTTTCATGAAGAAATTCGGCTTCAAAAAAGTTTTCGCGAGGGGGGGGTGTTTCGTCTTTTTTCAACTTTTTCGTAAGGGGGGGGTGTTTCGTCTTTTTTCAACTTTTTCGTAAGGGGGGGTGTTTCGTCTTTTTTTTCACTTTTTCGTAAGAGGGGGGTGTTTCGTCTTTTTTCAACTTTTTCGTGAGAGGGGGTGGGTCAATTGAAAATATTCATGAAGAAATTCGGCTTCAAAAAAGTTTAAAATTTTCACGAAGTATTTGGACTTCAAAAATGTTTTAAATTTTGATGAAGAAATTCGGCTTCAAAAAAGTTGAAAATTTTCATGAAGAAATTGGGCTTCAAAAAAGTTGAACGTTTTCATGAAGTATTTGGGCTTCAAAAAAGTTGAAAATTTTCATGAAGTATTTGGGCTTCAAAAAAGTTGAAAATTTTCAGGAAGTATATGGGCTTCAAAAAAGTTTAAAATATTCATGAAGAAATTCGGCTTCAAAAAAGTTGAAAATTTTCATGAAGTATTTGGGCTTCAAAAAAGTTGAAAATTTTCATGAAGAAATTCGGCTTCAAAAAAGTTTTCGCAAGGGGGGGGTGTTTCGTCTTTTTTCAACTTTTTCGTAAGGGGGGGGTGTTTCGTCTTTTTTCAACTTTTTCGTAAGAGGGGGGTGTTTCGTCTTTTTTCAACTTTTTCGTGAGGGGGGTGGGTCAATTGAAAGTCTTCATGAAGAAATTCGGCTTCAAAAAAGTTGAAAATTTTCATGAAGTATTTGGGCTTCAAAAAAGTTGAAAATTTTCATGAAGAAATTCGGATTCAAAAAAGTTTTCGCAAGGGGGGGGTGTTTCGTCTTTTTTCAACTTTTTCGTAAGGGGGGGGTGTTTCGTCTTTTTTCAACTTTTTCGTAAGGGGGGGTGTTTCGTCTTTTTTCAACTTTTTCGTAAGAGGGGGGTGTTTCGTCTTTTTTCAACTTTTTCGTGAGGGGGGTGGGTCAATTGAAAATATTCATGAAGAAATTCGGCTTCAAAAAAGTTGAAAATTTTCATGAAGAAATTCGGCTTCAAAAAAGATGAAAATTTTCATGAAGTATTTGGGCTTCAAAAAAGTTGAAAATTTTCATGAAGAAATTCGGCTTAAAAAAATTTTCGTAAGGGGGGGGTGTTTCGTCTTTTTTTTCACTTTTTCGTAAGAGGGGGGTGTTTCGTCTTTTTTCAACTTTTTCGTGAGGGGGGGTGGGTCAATTGAAAATATTCATGAAGAAATTCGGCTTCAAAAAAGTTGAAAATTTTCATGAAGTATTTGGGCTTCAAAAATGTTTTAAATTTTCATGAAGAAATTCGGCTTCAAAAAAGTTTTCGCAAGGGGGGGATGTTTCGTCTTTTTTCAACTTTTTCGTAAAAGGGGGGTGTTTCGTCTTTTTTCAACTTTTTCATGAGGGGGGTGGGTCAATTGAAAGTATTCATGAAGAAATTCAGCTTCAAAAAAGTTGAAAATTTTCATGAAGTATATGGGCTTCAAAAAAGTTGAAAATATTCATGAAGAAATTCGGCTTCAAAAAAGTTGAAAATTTTCATGAAGTATTTGGGCTTCAAAAAAGTTGAAAATATTCATGAAGAAATTCGGCTTCAAAAAAGTTGAAAATTTTCATGAAGAAATTCGGCTTCAAAAAAGTTGAAAATTTTCATGAAGTATTTGGGCTTCAAAAAAGTTGAAAATTTTCATGAAGTATTTGGGCTTCAAAAAAGTTGAAAATTTTCATGAAGTATTTGGGCTTCAAAAAAGTTGAAAATATTCATGAAGAAATTCGGCTTCAAAAAAGTTGAAAATTTTCATGAAGAAATTCGGCTTCAAAAAAGTTTTCGCAAGGGGGGGATGTTTCGTCTTTTTTCAACTTTTTCGTAAGAGGGGGGTGTTTCGTCTTTTTTCAACTTTTTCATGAGGGGGGTGGGTCAATTGAAAGTATTCATGAAGAAATTCGGCTTCAAAAAAGTTGAAAATTTTCATGAAGTATTTGGGCTTCAAAAAAGTTGAAAATTTTCATGAAGAAATTCGGCTTCAAAAAAGTTTTCGCGAGGGGGGGGTGTTTCGTCTTTTTTCAACTTTTTCGTAAAGGGGGGTGTTTCCTCTTTTTTCAACTTTTTCATAAGGGGGGGTTGGTCAATTGAAATTTTTCATGAAGTATTTGGGCTTCAAAAAAGTTGAAAATTTTCATGAAGTATTTGGACTTCAAAAAAGTTGAAAATTTTCAGGAAGTATATGGGCTTCAAAAAAGTTGAAAATATTCATGAAGAAATTCGGCTTCAAAAAAGTTGAAAATTTTCATGAAGTATTTGGGCTTCAAAAAAGTTGAAAATTTTCATGAAGAAATTCGGCTTCAAAAAAGTTTTCGCAAGGGGGGGGTGTTTCGTCTTTTTTCAACTTTTTCGTAAGGGGGGGGTGTTTCGTCTTTTTTCAACTTTTTCGTTAGCGGGGGTGGGTCAATTGAAAATATTCATGAAGAAATTTGGCTTCAAAAAACATGAAAATTTTCATTAAGTATTTGGGCTTCAAAAAAGTTGAAAATTTTCATGAAGAAATTCGGCTTCAAAAAAGTTTTCGCAAGAGGGGGGGGTGTTTCGTCTTTTTTCAACTTTTTCGAAAGGGGGGGGTGTTTCGTCTTTTTTTTCACTTTTTCGTAAGAGGGGGGTGTTTCGTCTTTTTTCAACTTTTTCGTGAGGGGGGGTGGGTCAATTGAAAATATTCATGAAGAAATTCGGCTTCAAAAAAGTTGAAAATTTTCATAAAGTATTTGGGCTTCAAAAATGTTTTAAATTTTCATGAAGAAATTCGGCTTCAAAAAAGTTTAAAATTTTCATGAAGTATTTGGACTTCAAAAATGTTTTAAATTTTGATGAAGAAATTCGGCTTCAAAAAAGTTTAAAATTTTCATGAAGAAATTCGGCTTCAAAAAAGTTGAAAATTTTCATGAAGTATTTGGGCTTCAAAAATGTTTTAAATTTTCATGAAGAAATTCGGCTTCAAAAAAGTTTTCGCAAGGGGGGGATGTTTCGTCTTTTTTCAACTTTTTCGTAAGAGGGGGGTGTTTCGTCTTTTTTCAACTTTTTCATGAGGGGGGTGGGTCAATTGAAAGTATTCATGAAGAAATTCGGCTTCAAAAAAGTTGAAAATTTTCATGAATTATTTGGGCTTCAAAAAAGTTGAAAATTTTCATGAAGAAATTCGGCTTCAAAAAAGTTTTCGCGAGGGGGGGGTGTTTCGTCTTTTTTCAACTTTTTCGTAAGGGGGGGGTGTTTCGTCTTTTTTCAACTTTTTCGTAAGGGGGGGTGTTTCGTCTTTTTTTCACTTTTTCGTAAGAGGGGGGTGTTTCGTCTTTTTTCAACTTTTTCGTAAGAGGGGGGTGTTTCGTCTTTTTTCAACTTTTTCATGAGGGGGGTGGGTCAATTGAAAGTATTCATGAAGAAATTCGGCTTCAAAAAAGTTGAAAATTTTCATGAAGTATTTGGGCTTCAAAAAAGTTGAAAATTTTCATGAAGAAATTCGGCTTCAAAAAAGTTTTCGCGAGGGGGGGGTGTTTCGTCTTTTTTCAACTTTTTCGTAAAGGGGGGTGTTTCCTCTTTTTTCAACTTTTTCATAAGGGGGGGTTGGTCAATTGAAATTTTTCATGAAGTATTTGGGCTTCAAAAAAGTTGAAAATTTTCATGAAGTATTTGGACTTCAAAAAAGTTGAAAATTTTCAGGAAGTATATGGGCTTCAAAAAAGTTGAAAATATTCATGAAGAAATTCGGCTTCAAAAAAGTTGAAAATTTTCATGAAGTATTTGGGCTTCAAAAAAGTTGAAAATTTTCATGAAGAAATTCGGCTTCAAAAAAGTTTTCGCAAGGGGGGGGTGTTTCGTCTTTTTTCAACTTTTTCGTAAGGGGGGGGTGTTTCGTCTTTTTTCAACTTTTTCGTTAGCGGGGGTGGGTCAATTGAAAATATTCATGAAGAAATTTGGCTTCAAAAAACATGAAAATTTTCATTAAGTATTTGGGCTTCAAAAAAGTTGAAAATTTTCATGAAGAAATTCGGCTTCAAAAAAGTTTTCGCAAGAGGGGGGGGTGTTTCGTCTTTTTTCAACTTTTTCGAAAGGGGGGGGTGTTTCGTCTTTTTTTTCACTTTTTCGTAAGAGGGGGGTGTTTCGTCTTTTTTCAACTTTTTCGTGAGGGGGGGTGGGTCAATTGAAAATATTCATGAAGAAATTCGGCTTCAAAAAAGTTGAAAATTTTCATAAAGTATTTGGGCTTCAAAAATGTTTTAAATTTTCATGAAGAAATTCGGCTTCAAAAAAGTTTAAAATTTTCATGAAGTATTTGGACTTCAAAAATGTTTTAAATTTTGATGAAGAAATTCGGCTTCAAAAAAGTTTAAAATTTTCATGAAGAAATTCGGCTTCAAAAAAGTTGAAAATTTTCATGAAGTATTTGGGCTTCAAAAATGTTTTAAATTTTCATGAAGAAATTCGGCTTCAAAAAAGTTTTCGCAAGGGGGGGATGTTTCGTCTTTTTTCAACTTTTTCGTAAGAGGGGGGTGTTTCGTCTTTTTTCAACTTTTTCATGAGGGGGGTGGGTCAATTGAAAGTATTCATGAAGAAATTCGGCTTCAAAAAAGTTGAAAATTTTCATGAATTATTTGGGCTTCAAAAAAGTTGAAAATTTTCATGAAGAAATTCGGCTTCAAAAAAGTTTTCGCGAGGGGGGGGTGTTTCGTCTTTTTTCAACTTTTTCGTAAGGGGGGGGTGTTTCGTCTTTTTTCAACTTTTTCGTAAGGGGGGGTGTTTCGTCTTTTTTTCACTTTTTCGTAAGAGGGGGGTGTTTCGTCTTTTTTCAACTTTTTCGTGAGAGGGGGTGGGTCAATTGAAAATATTCATGAAGAAATTCGGCTTCAAAAAAGTTTAAAATTTTCACGAAGTATTTGGACTTCAAAAATGTTTTAAATTTTGATGAAGAAATTCGGCTTCAAAAAAGTTGAAAATTTTCATGAAGAAATTGGGCTTCAAAAAAGTTGAACGTTTTCATGAAGTATTTGGGCTTCAAAAAAGTTGAAAATTTTCATGAAGTATTTGGGATTCAAAAAAGTTGAAAATTTTCAGGAAGTATATGGGCTTCAAAAAAGTTGAAAATATTCATGAAGAAATTCGACTTCAAAAAAGTTGAAAATTTTCATGAAGTATTTGGGCTTCAAAAAAGTTGAAAATTTTCATGAAGAAATTCGGCTTCAAAAAAGTTGAAAATTTTCATGAAGTATTTGGGCTTCAAAAAAGTTGAAAATTTTCATGAAGAAATTCGGCTTCAAAAAAGTTTTCGTAAGGGGGGGGTGTTTCGTCTTTTTTTTCACTTTTTCGTAAGAGGGGGGTGTTTCGTCTTTTTTCAACTTTTTCGTGAGGGGGGGTGGGTCAATTGAAAATAATCTCGAAGAAATTCGGCTTCAAAAAAGTTGAAAATTTTCATAAAGTATTTGGGCTTCAAAAATGTTTTAAATTTTCATGAAGAAATTGGGCTTCAAAAAAGTTTTCGCAAGGGGGGGATGTTTCGTCTTTTTTCAACTTTTTCGTAAGAGGGGGGTGTTTCGTCTTTTTTCAACTTTTTCATGAGGGGGGTGGGTCAATTGAAAGTATTCATGAAGAAATTCGGCTTCAAAAAAGTTGAAAATTTTCATGAATTATTTGGGCTTCAAAAAAGTTGAAAATTTTCATGAAGAAATTCGGCTTCAAAAAAGTTTTCGCGAGGGGGGGGTGTTTCGTCTTTTTTCAACTTTTTCGTAAGGGGGGGGTGTTTCGTCTTTTTTCAACTTTTTCGTAAGGGGGGGTGTTTCGTCTTTTTTTTCACTTTTTCGTAAGAGGGGGGTGTTTCGTCTTTTTTCAACTTTTTCGTGAGAGGGGGTGGGTCAATTGAAAATATTCATGAAGAAATTCGGCTTCAAAAAAGTTTAAAATTTTCACGAAGTATTTGGACTTCAAAAATGTTTTAAATTTTGATGAAGAAATTCGGCTTCAAAAAAGTTGAAAATTTTCATGAAGAAATTGGGCTTCAAAAAAGTTTTCGTAAGGGGGGGGTGTTTCGTCTTTTTTTTCACTTTTTCGTAAGAGGGGGGTGTTTCGTCTTTTTTCAACTTTTTCGTGAGGGGGGGTGGGTCAATTGAAAATAATCTCGAAGATATTCGGCTTCAAAAAAGTTGAAAATTTTCATAAAGTATTTGGGCTTCAAAAATGTTTTAAATTTTCATGAAGAAATTGGGCTTCAAAAAAGTTTTCGCAAGGGGGGGATGTTTCGTCTTTTTTCAACTTTTTCGTAAGAGGGGGGTGTTTCGTCTTTTTTCAACTTTTTCATGAGGGGGGTGGGTCAATTGAAAGTATTCATGAAGAAATTC
Organism: Labrus mixtus; assembly: GCF_963584025.1. NCBI lineage: Eukaryota > Metazoa > Chordata > Actinopteri > Labriformes > Labridae > Labrus > Labrus mixtus. The sequence continues at coordinate 104,656 of NW_026870158.1, forward strand.
GGCTTCAAAAAAGTTGAAAATTTTCATGAAGAAATTGGGCTTCAAAAAAGTTGAACGTTTTCATGAAGTATTTGGGCTTCAAAAAAGTTGAAAATTTTCATGAAGTATTTGGGCTTCAAAAAAGTTGAAAATTTTCAGGAAGTATATGGGCTTCAAAAAAGTTGAAAATATTCATGAAGAAATTCGGCTTCAAAAAAGTTGAAAATTTTCATGAAGTATTTGGGCTTCAAAAAAGTTGAAAATTTTCATGAAGAAATTCGGCTTCAAAAAAGTTTTCGCAAGAGGGGGTTTTTCGTCTTTTTTCAACTTTTTCTTAATGGGGGGTGTGTTTCGTCTTTTTTCAACTTTTTCGTAAGAGGGGGGTGTTTCGTCTTTTTTCAACTTTTTCGTGAGGGGGGTGGGTCAATTGAAAGTCTTCATGAAGAAATTCGGCTTCAAAAAAGTTGAAAATTTTCATGAAGTATTTGGGCTTCAAAAAAGTTGAAAATTTTCATGAAGAAATTCGGATTCAAAAAAGTTTTCGCAAGGGGGGGGTGTTTCGTCTTTTTTCAACTTTTTCGTAAGGGGGGGGTGTTTCGTCTTTTTTCAACTTTTTCGTAAGGGGGGGTGTTTCGTCTTTTTTCAACTTTTTCGTAAGAGGGGGGTGTTTCGTCTTTTTTCAACTTTTTCGTGAGGGGGGTGGGTCAATTGAAAATATTCATGAAGAAATTCGGCTACAAAAAAGTTGAAAATTTTCATGAAGAAATTCGGCTTCAAAAAAGATGAAAATTTTCATGAAGTATTTGGGCTTCAAAAAAGTTGAAAATTTTCATGAAGTAATTCGGCTTCAAAAAAGTTTTCGCAAGGGGGGGGTGTTTCGTCTTTTTTCAACTTTTTCGTAAGGGGGGGGTGTTTCGTCTTTTTTCAACTTTTTCGTAAGAGGGGGGTGTTTCGTCTTTTTTCAACTTTTTCGTGAGGGGGGTGGGTCAATTGAAAGTCTTCATGAAGAAATTCGGCTTCAAAAAAGTTGAAAATTTTCATGAAGAAATTCGGATTCAAAAAAGTTTTCGCAAGGGGGGGGTGTTTCGTCTTTTTTCAACTTTTTCGTAAGGGGGGGGTGTTTCGTCTTTTTTCAACTTTTTCGTAAGGGGGTGTGTTTCGTCTTTTTTCAACTTTTTCGTAAGAGGGGGGTGTTTCGTCTTTTTTCAACTTTTTCGTGAGGGGGGTGGGTCAATTGAAAATATTCATGAAGAAATTCGGCTTCAAAAAAGTTGAAAATTTTCATGAAGTATTTAGGCTTCAAAAAAGTTGAAAATTTTCATGAAGAAATTCGGCTTCAAAAAAGTTTTCGTAAGGGGGAGGTGTTTCGTCTTTTTTCAACTTTTTCGTGAGGGGGGGTGTTTCGTCTTTTTTCAACTTTTTCGTAAGGGGGGGTGTTTCGTCTTTTTTCAACTTTTTCGTAAGGGGGGGGTGTTTCGTCTTTTTTCAACTTTTTCGTAAGAGGGGGGTGTTTCGTCTTTTTTCAACTTTTTCGTGAGGGGGTGGGTCAATTGAAAGTATTCATGAAGAAATTCGGCTTTAAAAAAGTTGAAAATTTTCATGAAGTATTTGGGCTTCAAAAAAGTTGAAAATTTTCATGAAAAAATTCGGCTTCAAAAATGTTTTCGCAAGGGGGTGGTGTTTCGTCTTTTTTCAACTTTTTCGTAAGGGGGGGGTGTTTCGTCTTTTTTCAACTTTTTCGTAAGGGGGGGGTGTTTCGTCTTTTTTCAACTTTTTCCTAAGGGGGGGGTGTTTCGTCTTTTTTCAACTTTTTCGTGAGGGGGGGGTGTTTCGTCTTTTTTCAACTTTTTCGTAAGAGGGGGGTGTTTCGTCTTTTTTCAACTTTTTCGTAAGGGGGGGTGTTTCGTCTTTTTTCAACTTTTTCGTAAGGTGGGGGTGTTTCGTCTTTTTTCAACTTTTTCGTAAGAGGGGGGTGTTTCGTCTTTTTTCAACTTTTTCGTGAGGGGGGTGGGTCAATTGAAAGTATTCATGAAGAAATTCGGCTTCAAAAAAGTTGAAGATTTTCATGAAGTATTTGGGCTTCAAAAAAGTTGAAAATTTTCATGAAGAAATTCGGCTTCAAAAAAGTTTTCGTAAGGGGGAGGTGTTTCGTCTTTTTTCAACTTTTTCGTGAGGGGGGGTGTTTCGTCTTTTTTCAACTTTTTCGTAAGGGGGGGTGTTTCGTCTTTTTTCAACTTTTTCGTAAGCTGGGGGTGTTTCGTCTTTTTTCAACTTTTTCGTAAGAGGGGGTGTTTCGTCTTTTTTCAACTTTTTCGTGAGGGGGGTGGGTCAATTGAAAGTATTCATGAAGAAATTCGGCTTCAAAAAAGTTGAAGATTTTCATGAAGTATTTGGGCTTCAAAAAAGTTGAAAATTTTCATGAAGAAATTCGGCTTCAAAAAGGTTGAAAATATTCATGAAGAAATTTGTCTTCAAAAAAGATGAACATTTTCATGAAGTATTTAGTCTTCAAAAAAGTTGAAAATTTTCATGAAGAAATTCGGATTCAAAAAAGTTTTCGCAAGGGGGGGGTGTTTCGTCTTTTTTCAACTTTTTCGTAAGGGGGGGGTGTTTCGTCTTTTTTCAACTTTTTCGTAAGAGGGGGGTGTTTCGTCTTTTTTCAACTTTTTCGTGAGGGGGGTGGGTCAATTGAAAATATTCATGAAGAAATTCGGCTTCAAAAAAGTTGAAAATTTTCATGAAGTATTTGGGCTTCAAAAAAGTTTAAAATTTTCATGAAGAAATTCGGCTTCAAAAAGGTTGAAAATATTCATGAAGAAATTCGGCTTCGAAAAAGATTAAAATTTTCATGAAGTATTTAGGCTTCAAAAAAGTTGAAAATTTTCATGAAGAAATTCGGCTTCAAAAAAGATGAACGTTTTCATGAAGTATTTGGGCTTCAAAAAAGTTGAAAATTTTCATGAAGTATTTGGGATTCAAAAAAGTTGAAAATTTTCATGAAGTATATGGGCTTCAAAAAAGTTGAAAATATTCATGAAGAAATTCGGCTTCAACACAGTTGAAAATTTTCATGAAGAAATTCGGCTTCAAAAAAGTTTTCGCAAGAGGGGGGTGTTTCGTCTTTTTTCAACTTTTTCGTAAGGGGGGGGTGTTTCGTCTTTTTTCAACTTTTTCGTAAGAGGGGGGAGTTTCGTCTTTTTTCAACTTTTTCGTGAGGGGGGTGGGTCAATTGAAAGTATTCATGAAGAAATTCGGCTTCAAAAAAGTTGAAAATTTTCATGAAGTATTTGGGCTTCAAAAAAGTTGAAAATTTTCATGAAGAAATTCGGCTTCAAAAAAGTTTTCGCGAGGGGGGGGTGTTTCGTCTTTTTTCAACTTTTTCGTAAGGGGGGGGTGTTTCGTCTTTTTTCAACTTTTTCGTAAGGGGGGTGTTTCGTCTTTTTTCAACTTTTTCGTAAGACGTGGGTGTTTCGTCTTTTTTCAACTTTTTCGTGAGGGGGGGTGGGTCAATTGAAAATTTTCATGAAGTATTTGGGCTTCAAAAATGTTTTAAATTTTCATGAAGAAATTCGGCTTCAAAAAAGTTTAAAATTTTCATGAAGAAATTCGGCTTCAAAAAAGTTTGCGCAAGGGGGGGGTGTTTCGTCTTTTTTCAACTTTTTCGTAAGAGGGGGGTGTTCCGTCTTTTTTCAACTTTTTCGTGAGGGGGGGTGGGTCAATTGAAAATATTCATGAAGAAATTCGGCTTCAAAAAAGTTGAAAATTTTCATGAAGTATTTGGGCTTCAAAAAAGTTGAAAATTTTCATGAAGAAATTCGGCTTCAAAAAGGTTGAAAATATTCATGAAGAAATTTGTCTTCAAAAAAGATGAACATTTTCATGAAGTATTTAGGCTTCAAAAAAGTTGAAAATTTTCATGAAGAAATTCGGATTCAAAAAAGTTTTCGCAAGGGGGGGGTGTTTCGTCTTTTTTCAACTTTTTCGTAAGGGGGGGGTGTTTCGTCTTTTTTCAACTTTTTCGTAAGAGGGGGGTGTTTCGTCTTTTTTCAACTTTTTCGTGAGGGGGGTGGGTCAATTGAAAATATTCATGAAGAAATTCGGCTTCAAAAAAGTTGAAAATTTTCATGAAGTATTTGGGCTTCAAAAAAGTTTAAAATTTTCATGAAGAAATTCGGCTTCAAAAAGGTTGAAAATATTCATGAAGAAATTCGGCTTCGAAAAAGATTAAAATTTTCATGAAGTATTTAGGCTTCAAAAAAGTTGAAAATTTTCATGAAGAAATTCGGCTTCAAAAAAGATGAACGTTTTCATGAAGTATTTGGGCTTCAAAAAAGTTGAAAATTTTCATGAAGTATTTGGGATTCAAAAAAGTTGAAAATTTTCATGAAGTATATGGGCTTCAAAAAAGTTGAAAATATTCATGAAGAAATTCGGCTTCAAAACAGTTGAAAATTTTCATGAAGAAATTCGGCTTCAAAAAAGTTTTCGCAAGAGGGGGGTGTTTCGTCTTTTTTCAACTTTTTCGTAAGGGGGGGGTGTTTCGTCTTTTTTCAACTTTTTCGTAAGAGGGGGGAGTTTCGTCTTTTTTCAACTTTTTCGTGAGGGGGGTGGGTCAATTGAAAGTATTCATGAAGAAATTCGGCTTCAAAAAAGTTGAAAATTTTCATGAAGTATTTGGGCTTCAAAAAAGTTGAAAATTTTCATGAAGAAATTCGGCTTCAAAAAAGTTTTCGCGAGGGGGGGGTGTTTCGTCTTTTTTCAACTTTTTCGTAAGGGGGGGGTGTTTCGTCTTTTTTCAACTTTTTCGTAAGGGGGGTGTTTCGTCTTTTTTCAACTTTTTCGTAAGACGTGGGTGTTTCGTCTTTTTTCAACTTTTTCGTGAGGGGGGGTGGGTCAATTGAAAATTTTCATGAAGTATTTGGGCTTCAAAAATGTTTTAAATTTTCATGAAGAAATTCGGCTTCAAAAAAGTTTAAAATTTTCATGAAGAAATTCGGCTTCAAAAAAGTTGAAAATTTTCATGAAGTATTTGGGCTTCAAAAATTTTTTAAATTTTCATGAAGAAATTCGGCTTCAAAAAAGTTGAAAATTTTCATGAAGTATTTGGGCTTCAAAAAAGTTGAAAATTTTCATGAAGTATTTGGGCTTCAAAAAAGTTGAAAATATTCATGAAGAAATTTGGCTTCAAAACAGTTGAAAATTTTCATGAAGAAATTCGGCTTCAAAAAAGTTTTCGCAAGGGGGGGGTGTTTCGTCTTTTCTCAACTTTTTCGTAAGAGGGGGGTGTTTCGTCTTTTTTCAACTTTTTCGTGAGGGGGGTGGGTCAATTGAAAGTATTCATGAAGAAATTCGGCTTCAAAAAAGTTGAAAATTTTCATGAAGTATTTGGGCTTCAAAAAAGTTGAAAATTTTCATGAAGAAATTCGGCTTCAAAAAAGTTTTCGCGAGGGGGGGGTGTTTCGTCTTTTTTCAACTTTTTCGTAAGGGGGGGGTGTTTCGTCTTTTTTCAACTTTTTCGTAAGGGGGGTGTTTCGTCTTTTTTCAACTTTTTCGTAAGACGTGGGTGTTTCGTCTTTTTTCAATTTTTTCGTGAGGGGGGGTGGGTCAATTGAAAATTTTCATGAAGTATTTGGGCTTCAAAAAAGTTGAAAATTTTCATGAAGTATTTGGGCTTCAAAAAAGTTGAAAATATTCATGAAGAAATTTGGCTTCAAAACAGTTGAAAATTTTCATGAAGAAATTCGGCTTCAAAAAAGTTTTCGCAAGGGGGGGGTGTTTCGTCTTTTCTCAACTTTTTCGTAAGAGGGGGGTGTTTCGTCTTTTTTCAACTTTTTCGTGAGGGGGGTGGGTCAATTGAAAGTATTCATGAAGAAATTCGGCTTCAAAAAAGTTGAAAATTTTCATGAAGTATTTGGGCTTCAAAAAAGTTGAAAATTTTCATGAAGAAATTCGGCTTCAAAAAAGTTTTCGCGAGGGGGGGGTGTTTCGTCTTTTTTCAACTTTTTCGTAAGGGGGGGGTGTTTCGTCTTTTTTCAACTTTTTCGTAAGGGGGGTGTTTCGTCTTTTTTCAACTTTTTCGTAAGACGTGGGTGTTTCGTCTTTTTTCAATTTTTTCGTGAGGGGGGGTGGGTCAATTGAAAATTTTCATGAAGTATTTGGGCTTCAAAAATGTTTTAAATTTTCATGAAGAAATTCGGCTTCAAAAAAGTTTAAAATTTTCATGAAGAAATTCGGCTTCAAAAAAGGTGAAAATTTTCATGAAGTATTTGGGCTTCGAAAAAGTTGAAAATTTTAATGAAGAAATTCGTCTTCAAAAAAGTTTTCGCAAGGGGGGGAGTTTCGTCTTTTTTCAACTTTTTCGTAAGGGGGGGTGTTTCCTCTTTTTTCAACTTTTTCATATGGGGGGATTGGTCAATTGAAATTTTTCATGAAGTATTTGGGCTTCAAAAAAGTTGAAAATTTTCATGAAGTATTTGGGCTTCAAAAAAGTTGAAAATTTTCATGAAGAAATTCGGCTTCAAAAAAGTTGAACGTTTTCATGAAGTATTTGGGCTTCAAAAAAGTTGAAAATTTTCATGAAGAAATTCTGCTTCAAAAAAGTTTTCGCGAGGGGGGGGTGTTTCGTCTTTTTTCAACTTTTTCGTAAGGGGGGGGTGTTTCGTCTTTTTTCAACTTTTTCGTAAGGGGGGTGTTTCGTCTTTTTTCAACTTTTTCGTAAGACGTGGGTGTTTCGTCTTTTTTCAACTTTTTCGTGAGGGGGGGTGGGTCAATTGAAAATTTTCATGAAGTATTTGGGCTTCAAAAATGTTTTAAATTTTCATGAAGAAATTCGGCTTCAAAAAAGTTTAAAATTTTCATGAAGAAATTCGGCTTCAAAAAAGTTGAAAATTTTCATGAAGTATTTGGGCTTCAAAAATTTTTTAAATTTTCATGAAGAAATTCGGCTTCAAAAAAGTTGAAAATTTTCATGAAGTATTTGGGCTTCAAAAAAGTTGAAAATTTTCATGAAGTATTTGGGCTTCAAAAAAGTTGAAAATATTCATGAAGAAATTTGGCTTCAAAACAGTTGAAAATTTTCATGAAGAAATTCGGCTTCAAAAAAGTTTTCGCAAGGGGGGGGTGTTTCGTCTTTTCTCAACTTTTTCGTAAGAGGGGGGTGTTTCGTCTTTTTTCAACTTTTTCGTGAGGGGGGTGGGTCAATTGAAAGTATTCATGAAGAAATTCGGCTTCAAAAAAGTTGAAAATTTTCATGAAGTATTTGGGCTTCAAAAAAGTTTAAAATTTTCATGAAGAAATTCGGCTTCAAAAAGGTTGAAAATATTCATGAAGAAATTCGGCTTCGAAAAAGATTAAAATTTTCATGAAGTATTTAGGCTTCAAAAAAGTTGAAAATTTTCATGAAGAAATTCGGCTTCAAAAAAGATGAACGTTTTCATGAAGTATTTGGGCTTCAAAAAAGTTGAAAATTTTCATGAAGTATTTGGGATTCAAAAAAGTTGAAAATTTTCATGAAGTATATGGGCTTCAAAAAAGTTGAAAATATTCATGAAGAAATTCGGCTTCAACACAGTTGAAAATTTTCATGAAGAAATTCGGCTTCAAAAAAGTTTTCGCAAGAGGGGGGTGTTTCGTCTTTTTTCAACTTTTTCGTAAGGGGGGGGTGTTTCGTCTTTTTTCAACTTTTTCGTAAGAGGGGGGAGTTTCGTCTTTTTTCAACTTTTTCGTGAGGGGGGTGGGTCAATTGAAAGTATTCATGAAGAAATTCGGCTTCAAAAAAGTTGAAAATTTTCATGAAGTATTTGGGCTTCAAAAAAGTTGAAAATTTTCATGAAGAAATTCGGCTTCAAAAAAGTTTTCGCGAGGGGGGGGTGTTTCGTCTTTTTTCAACTTTTTCGTAAGGGGGGGGTGTTTCGTCTTTTTTCAACTTTTTCGTAAGGGGGGTGTTTCGTCTTTTTTCAACTTTTTCGTAAGACGTGGGTGTTTCGTCTTTTTTCAACTTTTTCGTGAGGGGGGGTGGGTCAATTGAAAATTTTCATGAAGTATTTGGGCTTCAAAAATGTTTTAAATTTTCATGAAGAAATTCGGCTTCAAAAAAGTTTAAAATTTTCATGAAGAAATTCGGCTTCAAAAAAGTTTGCGCAAGGGGGGGGTGTTTCGTCTTTTTTCAACTTTTTCGTAAGAGGGGGGTGTTCCGTCTTTTTTCAACTTTTTCGTGAGGGGGGGTGGGTCAATTGAAAATATTCATGAAGAAATTCGGCTTCAAAAAAGTTGAAAATTTTCATGAAGTATTTGGGCTTCAAAAAAGTTGAAAATTTTCATGAAGAAATTCGGCTTCAAAAAGGTTGAAAATATTCATGAAGAAATTTGTCTTCAAAAAAGATGAACATTTTCATGAAGTATTTAGGCTTCAAAAAAGTTGAAAATTTTCATGAAGAAATTCGGATTCAAAAAAGTTTTCGCAAGGGGGGGGTGTTTCGTCTTTTTTCAACTTTTTCGTAAGGGGGGGGTGTTTCGTCTTTTTTCAACTTTTTCGTAAGAGGGGGGTGTTTCGTCTTTTTTCAACTTTTTCGTGAGGGGGGTGGGTCAATTGAAAATATTCATGAAGAAATTCGGCTTCAAAAAAGTTGAAAATTTTCATGAAGTATTTGGGCTTCAAAAAAGTTTAAAATTTTCATGAAGAAATTCGGCTTCAAAAAGGTTGAAAATATTCATGAAGAAATTCGGCTTCGAAAAAGATTAAAATTTTCATGAAGTATTTAGGCTTCAAAAAAGTTGAAAATTTTCATGAAGAAATTCGGCTTCAAAAAAGATGAACGTTTTCATGAAGTATTTGGGCTTCAAAAAAGTTGAAAATTTTCATGAAGTATTTGGGATTCAAAAAAGTTGAAAATTTTCATGAAGTATATGGGCTTCAAAAAAGTTGAAAATATTCATGAAGAAATTCGGCTTCAAAACAGTTGAAAATTTTCATGAAGAAATTCGGCTTCAAAAAAGTTTTCGCAAGAGGGGGGTGTTTCGTCTTTTTTCAACTTTTTCGTAAGGGGGGGGTGTTTCGTCTTTTTTCAACTTTTTCGTAAGAGGGGGGAGTTTCGTCTTTTTTCAACTTTTTCGTGAGGGGGGTGGGTCAATTGAAAGTATTCATGAAGAAATTCGGCTTCAAAAAAGTTGAAAATTTTCATGAAGTATTTGGGCTTCAAAAAAGTTGAAAATTTTCATGAAGAAATTCGGCTTCAAAAAAGTTTTCGCGAGGGGGGGGTGTTTCGTCTTTTTTCAACTTTTTCGTAAGGGGGGGGTGTTTCGTCTTTTTTCAACTTTTTCGTAAGGGGGGTGTTTCGTCTTTTTTCAACTTTTTCGTAAGACGTGGGTGTTTCGTCTTTTTTCAACTTTTTCGTGAGGGGGGGTGGGTCAATTGAAAATTTTCATGAAGTATTTGGGCTTCAAAAATGTTTTAAATTTTCATGAAGAAATTCGGCTTCAAAAAAGTTTAAAATTTTCATGAAGAAATTCGGCTTCAAAAAAGTTGAAAATTTTCATGAAGTATTTGGGCTTCAAAAATTTTTTAAATTTTCATGAAGAAATTCGGCTTCAAAAAAGTTGAAAATTTTCATGAAGTATTTGGGCTTCAAAAAAGTTGAAAATTTTCATGAAGTATTTGGGCTTCAAAAAAGTTGAAAATATTCATGAAGAAATTTGGCTTCAAAACAGTTGAAAATTTTCATGAAGAAATTCGGCTTCAAAAAAGTTTTCGCAAGGGGGGGGTGTTTCGTCTTTTCTCAACTTTTTCGTAAGAGGGGGGTGTTTCGTCTTTTTTCAACTTTTTCGTGAGGGGGGTGGGTCAATTGAAAGTATTCATGAAGAAATTCGGCTTCAAAAAAGTTGAAAATTTTCATGAAGTATTTGGGCTTCAAAAAAGTTGAAAATTTTCATGAAGAAATTCGGCTTCAAAAAAGTTTTCGCGAGGGGGGGGTGTTTCGTCTTTTTTCAACTTTTTCGTAAGGGGGGGGTGTTTCGTCTTTTTCAACTTTTTCGTAAGGGGGGTGTTTCGTCTTTTTTCAACTTTTTCGTAAGACGTGGGTGTTTCGTCTTTTTTCAATTTTTTCGTGAGGGGGGGTGGGTCAATTGAAAATTTTCATGAAGTATTTGGGCTTCAAAAAAGTTGAAAATTTTCATGAAGTATTTGGGCTTCAAAAAAGTTGAAAATATTCATGAAGAAATTTGGCTTCAAAACAGTTGAAAATTTTCATGAAGAAATTCGGCTTCAAAAAAGTTTTCGCAAGGGGGGGGTGTTTCGTCTTTTCTCAACTTTTTCGTAAGAGGGGGGTGTTTCGTCTTTTTTCAACTTTTTCGTGAGGGGGGTGGGTCAATTGAAAGTATTCATGAAGAAATTCGGCTTCAAAAAAGTTGAAAATTTTCATGAAGTATTTGGGCTTCAAAAAAGTTGAAAATTTTCATGAAGAAATTCGGCTTCAAAAAAGTTTTCGCGAGGGGGGGGTGTTTCGTCTTTTTTCAACTTTTTCGTAAGGGGGGGGTGTTTCGTCTTTTTTCAACTTTTTCGTAAGGGGGGTGTTTCGTCTTTTTTCAACTTTTTCGTAAGACGTGGGTGTTTCGTCTTTTTTCAATTTTTTCGTGAGGGGGGGTGGGTCAATTGAAAATTTTCATGAAGTATTTGGGCTTCAAAAATGTTTTAAATTTTCATGAAGAAATTCGGCTTCAAAAAAGTTTAAAATTTTCATGAAGAAATTCGGCTTCAAAAAAGGTGAAAATTTTCATGAAGTATTTGGGCTTCGAAAAAGTTGAAAATTTTAATGAAGAAATTCGTCTTCAAAAAAGTTTTCGCAAGGGGGGGAGTTTCGTCTTTTTTCAACTTTTTCGTAAGGGGGGGTGTTTCCTCTTTTTTCAACTTTTTCATATGGGGGGATTGGTCAATTGAAATTTTTCATGAAGTATTTGGGCTTCAAAAAAGTTGAAAATTTTCATGAAGTATTTGGGCTTCAAAAAAGTTGAAAATTTTCATGAAGAAATTCGGCTTCAAAAAAGTTGAACGTTTTCATGAAGTATTTGGGCTTCAAAAAAGTTGAAAATTTTCATGAAGAAATTCTGCTTCAAAAAAGTTTTCGCGAGGGGGGGGTGTTTCGTCTTTTTTCAACTTTTTCGTAAGGGGGGGGTGTTTCGTCTTTTTTCAACTTTTTCGTAAGGGGGGTGTTTCGTCTTTTTTCAACTTTTTCGTAAGACGTGGGTGTTTCGTCTTTTTTCAACTTTTTCGTGAGGGGGGGTGGGTCAATTGAAAATTTTCATGAAGTATTTGGGCTTCAAAAATGTTTTAAATTTTCATGAAGAAATTCGGCTTCAAAAAAGTTTAAAATTTTCATGAAGAAATTCGGCTTCAAAAAAGTTGAAAATTTTCATGAAGTATTTGGGCTTCAAAAATTTTTTAAATTTTCATGAAGAAATTCGGCTTCAAAAAAGTTGAAAATTTTCATGAAGTATTTGGGCTTCAAAAAAGTTGAAAATTTTCATGAAGTATTTGGGCTTCAAAAAAGTTGAAAATATTCATGAAGAAATTTGGCTTCAAAACAGTTGAAAATTTTCATGAAGAAATTCGGCTTCAAAAAAGTTTTCGCAAGGGGGGGGTGTTTCGTCTTTTCTCAACTTTTTCGTAAGAGGGGGGTGTTTCGTCTTTTTTCAACTTTTTCGTGAGGGGGGTGGGTCAATTGAAAGTATTCATGAAGAAATTCGGCTTCAAAAAAGTTGAAAATTTTCATGAAGTATTTGGGCTTCAAAAAAGTTGAAAATTTTCATGAAGAAATTCGGCTTCAAAAAAGTTTTCGCGAGGGGGGGGTGTTTCGTCTTTTTTCAACTTTTTCGTAAGGGGGGGGTGTTTCGTCTTTTTTCAACTTTTTCGTAAGGGGGGTGTTTCGTCTTTTTTCAACTTTTTCGTAAGACGTGGGTGTTTCGTCTTTTTTCAATTTTTTCGTGAGGGGGGGTGGGTCAATTGAAAATTTTCATGAAGTATTTGGGCTTCAAAAATGTTTTAAATTTTCATGAAGAAATTCGGCTTCAAAAAAGTTTAAAATTTTCATGAAGAAATTCGGCTTCAAAAAAGGTGAAAATTTTCATGAAGTATTTGGGCTTCGAAAAAGTTGAAAATTTTAATGAAGAAATTCGTCTTCAAAAAAGTTTTCGCAAGGGGGGGAGTTTCGTCTTTTTTCAACTTTTTCGTAAGGGGGGGTGTTTCCTCTTTTTTCAACTTTTTCATATGGGGGGATTGGTCAATTGAAATTTTTCATGAAGTATTTGGGCTTCAAAAAAGTTGAAAATTTTCATGAAGTATTTGGGCTTCAAAAAAGTTGAAAATTTTCATGAAGAAATTCGGCTTCAAAAAAGTTGAACGTTTTCATGAAGTATTTGGGCTTCAAAAAAGTTGAAAATTTTCATGAAGAAATTCGGCTTCAAAAAAGTTTTCGCGAGGGGGGGGTGTTTCGTCTTTTTTCAACTTTTTCGTAAGGGGGGGGTGTTTCGTCTTTTTTCAACTTTTTCGTAAGGGGGGTGTTTCGTCTTTTTTCAACTTTTTCGTAAGACGTGGGTGTTTCGTCTTTTTTCAACTTTTTCGTGAGGGGGGGTGGGTCAATTGAAAATTTTCATGAAGTATTTGGGCTTCAAAAATGTTTTAAATTTTCATGAAGAAATTCGGCTTCAAAAAAGTTTAAAATTTTCATGAAGAAATTCGGCTTCAAAAAAGTTGAAAATTTTCATGAAGTATTTGGGCTTCAAAAATTTTTTAAATTTTCATGAAGAAATTCGGCTTCAAAAAAGTTGAAAATTTTCATGAAGTATTTGGGCTTCAAAAAAGTTGAAAATTTTCATGAAGTATTTGGGCTTCAAAAAAGTTGAAAATATTCATGAAGAAATTTGGCTTCAAAACAGTTGAAAATTTTCATGAAGAAATTCGGCTTCAAAAAAGTTTTCGCAAGGGGGGGGTGTTTCGTCTTTTCTCAACTTTTTCGTAAGAGGGGGGTGTTTCGTCTTTTTTCAACTTTTTCGTGAGGGGGGTGGGTCAATTGAAAGTATTCATGAAGAAATTCGGCTTCAAAAAAGTTGAAAATTTTCATGAAGTATTTGGGCTTCAAAAAAGTTGAAAATTTTCATGAAGAAATTCGGCTTCAAAAAAGTTTTCGCGAGGGGGGGGTGTTTCGTCTTTTTTCAACTTTTTCGTAAGGGGGGGGTGTTTCGTCTTTTTTCAACTTTTTCGTAAGGGGGGTGTTTCGTCTTTTTTCAACTTTTTCGTAAGACGTGGGTGTTTCGTCTTTTTTCAATTTTTTCGTGAGGGGGGGTGGGTCAATTGAAAATTTTCATGAAGTATTTGGGCTTCAAAAATGTTTTAAATTTTCATGAAGAAATTCGGCTTCAAAAAAGTTTAAAATTTTCATGAAGAAATTCGGCTTCAAAAAAGGTGAAAATTTTCATGAAGTATTTGGGCTTCGAAAAAGTTGAAAATTTTAATGAAGAAATTCGTCTTCAAAAAAGTTTTCGCAAGGGGGGGAGTTTCGTCTTTTTTCAACTTTTTCGTAAGGGGGGGTGTTTCCTCTTTTTTCAACTTTTTCATATGGGGGGATTGGTCAATTGAAATTTTTCATGAAGTATTTGGGCTTCAAAAAAGTTGAAAATTTTCATGAAGTATTTGGGCTTCAAAAAAGTTGAAAATTTTCATGAAGAAATTCGGCTTCAAAAAAGTTGAAAATTTTCATGAAGTATTTGGGATTCAAAAATTTTTAAAATTTTCATGAAGAAATTCGGCTTCAAAAAAGTTTTCGCGAGGGGGGGGTGTTTCGTCTTTTTTCAACTTTTTCGTAAGGGGGGGTGTTTCGTCTTTTTTCAACTTTTTCATAAGAGGGGGGTGTTTCGTCTTTTTTCAACTTTTTCGTGAGGGGGGGTGGGTCAATTGAAAATATTCATGAAGAAATTCGGCTTCAAAAAAGTTGAAAATTTTCATGAAGTATTTGGGCTTCAAAAATGTTTTAAATTTTCATGAAGAAATTCGGCTTCAAAAAAGTTTAAAATTTTCATGAAGAAATTCGGCTTAAAAAAAGATGAAAATTTTCATGAAGTATTTGGGCTTCGAAAAAGTTGAAAATTTTAATGAAGAAATTGGTCTTCAAAAAAGTTTTCGCAAGGGGGGGTGTTCCGTCTTTTTTCAACTTTTTCGTAAGGGGGGGTGTTTCCTCTTTTTTCAACTTTTTCATATGGGGGGGTTGGTCAATTGAAATTTTTCATGAAGTATTTGGGCTTCAAAAAAGTTGAAAATTTTCATGAAGTATTTGGGCTTCAAAAAAGTTGAAAATATTCATGAAGAAATTCGGCTTCAAAAAAGTTGAAAATTTTCATGAAGTATTTGGGCTTCAAAAATTTTTTAAATTTTCATGAAGAAATTCGGCTTCAAAAAAGTTGAAAATTTTCATGAAGTATTTGGGCTTCGAAAAAGTTGAAAATTTTAATGAAGAAATTGGTCTTCAAAAAAGTTTTCGCAAGGGGGGGTGTTTCGTCTTTTTTCAACTTTTTCGTAAGGGGGGGTGTTTCCTCTTTTTTCAACTTTTTCATATGGGGGGGTTGGTCAATTGAAATTTTTCATGAAGTATTTGGGCTTCAAAAAAGTTGAAAATTTTCATGAAGTATTTGGGCTTCAAAAAAGTTGAAAATATTCATGAAGAAATTCGGCTTCAAAAAAGTTGAAAATTTTCATGAAGTATTTGGGCTTCAAAAATTTTTTAAATTTTCATGAAGAAATTCGGCTTCAAAAAAGTTGAAAATTTTCATGAAGTATTTGGGCTTCAAAAAAGTTGAAAATTTTCATGAAGTATTTGGGCTTCAAAAAAGTTGAAAATATTCATGAAGAAATTTGGCTTCAAAACAGTTGAAAATTTTCATGAAGAAATTCGGCTTCAAAAAAGTTTTCGCAAGGGGGGGGTGTTTCGTCTTTTCTCAACTTTTTCGTAAGAGGGGGGTGTTTCGTCTTTTTTCAACTTTTTCGTGAGGGGGGTGGGTCAATTGAAAGTATTCATGAAGAAATTCGGCTTCAAAAAAGTTGAAAATTTTCATGAAGTATTTGGGCTTCAAAAAAGTTGAAAATTTTCATTAAGAAATTCGGCTTCAAAAAAGTTTTCGCGAGGGGGGGGTGTTTCGTCTTTTTTCAACTTTTTCGTAAGGGGGGGGTGTTTCGTCTTTTTTCAACTTTTTCGTAAGGGGGGTGTTTCGTCTTTTTTCAACTTTTTCGTAAGACGTGGGTGTTTCGTCTTTTTTCAACTTTTTCGTGAGGGGGGGTGGGTCAATTGAAAATTTTCATGAAGTATTTGGGCTTCAAAAATGTTTTAAATTTTCATGAAGAAATTCGGCTTCAAAAAAGTTTAAAATTTTCATGAAGAAATTCGGCTTCAAAAAAGGTGAAAATTTTCATGAAGTATTTGGGCTTCGAAAAAGTTGAAAATTTTAATGAAGAAATTCGTCTTCAAAAAAGTTTTCGCAAGGGGGGGTGTTTCGTCTTTTTTATACTTTTTCGTAAGGGGGGGTGTTTCCTCTTTTTTCAACTTTTTCATATGGGGGGGTTGGTCAATTGAAATTTTTCATGAAGTATTTGGGCTTCAAAAAAGTTGAAAATTGTCATGAAGTATTTGGGCTTCAAAAAAGTTGAAAATTTTCATGAAGAAATTCGGCTTCAAAAAAGTTGAACGTTTTCATGAAGTATTTGGGCTTCAAAAAAGTTGAAAATTTTCATGAAGTATTTGGGCTTCAAAAAAGTTGAAAATATTCATGAAGAAATTCGGCTTCAAAAAAGTTGAAAATTTTCATGAAGTATTTGGGCTTCAAAAAAGTTGAAAATTTTCATGAAGAAATTCGGCTTCAAAAAAGTTTTCGCGAGGGGGGGGTGTTTCGTCTTTTTTCAACTTTTTCGTAAGGGGGGGTGTTTCGTCTTTTTTCAACTTTTTCGTAAGGGGGGGTGTTTCGTCTTTTTTCAACTTTTTCGTGAGGGGGGTGGGTCAATTGAAAGTATTCATGAAGAAATTCGGCTTCAAAAAAGTTGAAAATTTTCATGAAGTATTTGGGCTTCAAAAAAGTTGAAAATTTTCATGAAGAAATTCGGCTTCAAAAAAGTTTTCGCAAGGGGGGGTGTTTCGTGTTTTTTCAACTTTTTCGTAAGGGGGGGTGTTTCGTCTTTTTTCAACTTTTAAGTAAGGGGGTGGGTCAATTGAAAGTATTCATGAAGAAATTCGGATTCAAAAAAGTTGAAAATTTTCATGAAGTATTTGGGCTTCAAAAAAGTTGAAAATTTTCATGAAGAAATTCGGCTTCAAAAAAGTTTTCGCAAGGGGGGGTGTTTCGTGTTTTTTCAACTTTTTCGTAAGGGGGGGTGTTTCGTCTTTTTTCAACTTTTTCGTAAGGGGGGGGTGTTTCGTCTTTTTTCAACTTTTTCGTAAGGGGGGGTGTTTCGTCTTTTTTCAACTTTTTCGTGAGGGGGGTGGGTCAATTGAAAGTATTCATGAAGAAATTCGGCTTCAAAAAAGTTGAAAATTTTCATGAAGTATTTGGGCTTCAAAAAAGTTGAAAATTTTCATGAAGAAATTCGGCTTCAAAAAAGTTTTCGCAAGGGGGGGGGTGTTTCGTCTTTTTTCAACTTTTTCGAAAAGGGGGGGGTGTTTCGTCTTTTTTCAACTTTTTCGTAAGAGGGGGGTGTTTCGTCTTTTTTCAACTTTTTCGTGAGGGGGGGTGGGTCAATTGAAAATATTCATGAAGAAATTCGGCTTCAAAAAAGTTGAAAATTTTCATGAACTATTTGGGCTTCGAAAAAGTTGAAAATTTTAATGAAGAAATTCGTCTTCAAAAAAGTTTAAAATTTTCATGAAGAAATTCGGCTTCAAAAAAGATGAAAATTTTCATGAAGTATTTGGGCTTCGAAAAAGTTGAAAATTTTAATGAAGAAATTCGGCTTCAAAATTTTTTAAAATTTTCATGAAGAAATTCGGCTTCAAAAAAGTTGAAAATTTTCATGAAGCATTTGGGCTTCAACAAAGTTGAAAATTTTCATGAAGAATTTGGGCTTCAAAAAAGTTGAAAATATTCATGAAGAAATTTGGCTTCAAAACAGTTGAAAATTTTCATGAAGAAATTCGGCTTCAAAAAAGTTTTCGCAAGGGGGGGGTGTTTCGTCTTTTTTCAACTTTTTCGTAAGAGGGGGGTGTTTAGTCTTTTTTCAACTTTTTCGTGAGGGGGGTGGGTCAATTGAAAGTATTCATGAAGAAATTCGGCTTCAAAAATGTTTAAAATTTTCATGAAGAAATTCGGCTTCAAAAAAGATGAAAATTTTCATGAAGTATTTGGGCTTCGAAAAAGTTGAACATTTTAATGAAGAAATTCGTCTTCAAAAAGGTTTTCGCAAGGGGGGGTGTTTCGTCTTTTTTCAACTTTTTCGTAAGGGGGGGGTGTTTCGTCTTTTTTCAACTTTTTCGTAAGGGGGGGTGTTTCGTCTTTTTTCAACTTTTTCGTGAGGGGGGGTGGGTCAATTGAAAATATTCATGAAGATATTCGGCTTCAAAAAAGTTGAAAATTTTCATGAAGAAATTCGGCTTCAAAAAAGTTGAAAATTTTCATGAAGAAATTCGGCTTCAAAAAAGATGAAAATTTTCATGAAGTATTTGGGCTTCGAAAAAGTTGAAAATTTTAATGAAGAAATTCGTCTTCAAAAAGGTTTTCGCAAGGGGGGGTGTTTCGTCTTTTTTCAACTTTTTCGTAAGGGGGGGTGTTTCCTCTTTTTTCAACTTTTTCATATGGGGGGGTTCGTCAATTGAAATTTTTCATGAAGTGTTTGGGCTTCAAAAAAGTTGAAAATTTTCATGAAGTATTTGGGCTTCAAAAAAGTTGAAAATTTTCATGAAGAAATTCGGCTTCAAAAAAGTTGAACGTTTTCATGAAGTATTTGGGCTTCAAAAAAGTTGAAAATTTTCATGAAGTATTTGGGCTTCAAAAAAGTTGAAAATATTCATGAAGAAATTCGGCTTCAAAAAAGTTGAAAATTTTCATGAAGTATTTGGGCTTCAAAAATTTTTAAAATTTTCATGAAGAAATTCGGCTTCAAAAAAGTTGAAAATTTTCATGAAGTATTTGGGCTTCAAAAAAGTTGAAAATTTTCATGAAGAAATTCGGCTTCAAAAAAGTTTTCGCAAGGGGGGGGTGTTTCGTCTTTTTTCAACTTTTTCGTAAGGGGGGGTGTTTCGTTTTTTTTCAACTTTTTCGTAAGAGGGGGGTGTTTCGTCTTTTTTCAACTTTTAAGTGAGGGGGTGGGTCAATTGAAAGTATTCATGAAGAAATTCGGATTCAAAAAAGTTGAAAATTTTCATGAAGTATTTGGGCTTCAAAAAAGTTTTCGCAAGGGGGGGTGTTTCGTGTTTTTTCAACTTTTTCGTAAGGGGGGGGTGTTTCGTCTTTTTTCAACTTTTTCGTAAGGGGGGGTTGTTTCGTCTTTTTTCAACTTTTTCGTAAGGGGGGGTGTTTCGTCTTTTTTCAACTTTTTCGTGAGGGGGTGGGTCAATTGAAAGTATTCATGAAGAAATTCGGCTTCAAAAAAGTTGAAAATTTTCATGAAGTATTTGGGCTTCAAAAAAGTTGAAAATTTTCATTCGGCTTCAAAAAAGTTTTCGCAAGGGGGGGGTGTTTCGTCTTTTTTCAACTTTTTCGTAAGAGGGGGGGTGTTTCGTCTTTTTTCAACTTTTTCGTGAGGGGGGTGGGTCAATTGAAAGTATTCATGAAGAAATTCGGCTTCAAAAAAGTTGAAAATTTTCATGAAGTATTTGGGCTTCAACAAAGTTGAAAATTTTCATGAAGAATTTGGGCTTCAAAAAAGTTGAAAATATTCATGAAGAAATTTGAAGAAATTCGGCTTCAAAAAAGTTGAAAATTTTCATGAAGTATTTGGGCTTCAAAAAAGTTGAAAATTTTCATTCGGCTTCAAAAAAGTTTTCGCAAGGGGGGGGTGTTTCGTCTTTTTTCAACTTTTTCGTAAGGGGGGGGTGTTTCGTCTTTTTTCAACTTTTTCGTAAGAGGGGGGTGTTTCGTCTTTTTTCAACTTTTTCGTGAGGGGGGGTGGGTCAATTGAAAATATTCATGAAGAAATTCGGCTTCAAAAAAGTTGAAAATTTTCATGAAGTATTTGGGCTTCGAAAAAGTTGAAAATATTCATGAAGAAATTCGGCTTCAAAAAAGTTTTCGCAAGGGGGGGGTGTTTCGTCTTTTTTCAACTTTTTCGTAAGAGGGGGGGTGTTTCGTCTTTTTTCAACTTTTTCGTGAGGGGGGTGGGTCAATTGAAAGTATTCATGAAGAAATTCGGCTTCAAAAAAGTTGAAAATTTTCATGAAGTATTTGGGCTTCAACAAAGTTGAAAATTTTCATGAAGAATTTGGGCTTCAAAAAAGTTGAAAATATTCATGAAGAAATTTGGCTTCAAAACAGTTGAAAATTTTCATGAAGAAATTCGGCTTCAAAAAAGTTTTCGCAAGGGGGGGGTGTTTCGTCTTTTTTCAACTTTTTCGTAAGAGGGGGGTGTTTCGTCTTTTTTCAACTTTTTCGTGAGGGGGGTGGGTCAATTGAAAGTATTCATGAAGAAATTCGGCTTCAAAAAAGTTTAAAATTTTCATGAAGAAATTCGGCTTCAAAAAGGTTGAAAATTTTCATGAAGTATTTGGGCTTCGAAAAAGTTGAAAATTTTAATGAAGAAATTCGTCTTCAAAAAAGTTGAAAATTTTCATGAAGAATTTCGGCTTCAAAAAAGTTTTCGCGAGGGGGGGGTGTTTCGTCTTTTTTCAACTTTTTCGTAAGAGGGGGGTGTTTCGTCTTTTTTCAACTTTTTCGTGAGGGGGGTGGGTCAATTGAAAGTATTCATGAAGAAATTCGGCTTCAAAAAAGTTTAAAATTTTCATGAAGAAATTCGGCTTCAAAAAGGTTGAAAATTTTCATGAAGTATTTGGGCTTCGAAAAAGTTGAAAATTTTAATGAAGAAATTCGTCTTCAAAAAAGTTGAAAATTTTCATGAAGAAATTCGGCTTCAAAAAAGTTTTCGCGAGGGGGGGGTGTTTCGTCTTTTTTCAACTTTTTCGTAAGGGGGGGTGTTTCGTCTTTTTTCAACTTTTTCGTAAGAGGGGGGTGTTTCGTCTTTTTTCAACTTTTTCGTGAGGGGGGGTGGGTCAATTGAAAATATTCATGAAGAAATTCGGCTTCAAAAAAGTTGAAAATTTTCATGAAGTATTTGGGCTTCAAAAATGTTTAAAATTTTCATGAAGAAATTCGGCTTCAAAAAAGATGAAAATTTTCATGAAGTATTTGGGCTTCGAAAAAGTTGAAAATTTTAATGAAGAAATTCGTCTTCAAAAAGGTTTTCGCAAGGGGGGGTGTTTCGTCTTTTTTCAACTTTTTCGTAAGGGGGGGTGTTTCGTCTTTTTTCAACTTTTTCGTAAGAGGGGGTGTTTCGTCTTTTTTCAACTTTTTCGTAAGAGGGGGGTGTTTCGTCTTTTTTCAACTTTTTCGTGAGGGGGGGTGGGTCAATTGAAAATATTCATGAAGATATTCGGCTTCAAAAATGTTGAAAATTTTCATGAAGAAATTCGGCTTCAAAAAAGTTTAAAATTTTCATGAAGAAATTCGGCTTCAAAAAAGATGAAAATTTTCATGAAGTATTTGGGCTTCGAAAAAGTTGAAAATTTTAATGAAGAAATTCGTCTTCAAAAAGGTTTTCGCAAGGGGGGGTGTTTCGTCTTTTTTCAACTTTTTCGTAAGGGGGGGTGTTTCCTCTTTTTTCAACTTTTTCATATGGGGGGGTTCGTCAATTGAAATTTTTCATGAAGTATTTGGGCTTCAAAAAAGTTGAAAATTTTCATGAAGAAATTCGGCTTCAAAAAAGTTGAACGTTTTCATGAAGTATTTGGGCTTCAAAAAAGTTGAAAATTTTCATGAAGTATTTGGGCTTCAAAAAAGTTGAAAATATTCATGAAGAAATTCGGCTTCAAAAAAGTTGAAAATTTTCATGAAGTATTTGGGCTTCAAAATTTTTTAAAATTTTCATGAAGAAATTCGGCTTCAAAAAAGTTGAAAATTTTCATGAAGTATTTGGGCTTCAAAAAAGTTGAAAATTTTCATGAAGAAATTCGGCTTCAAAAAAGTTTTCGCGAGGGTGGGGTGTTTCGTCTTTTTTCAACTTTTTCGTAAGGGGGGGGTGTTTCGTCTTTTTTTCAACTTTTTCGTAAGGGGGGGTGTTTCGTCTTTTTTCAACTTTTTCGTAAGAGGGGGGTGTTTCGTCTTTTTTCAACTTTTTCGTGAGGGGGGGTTGGTCAATTGAAAATATTCATGAAGAAATTCGGCTTCAAAAAAGTTGAAAATTTTCATGAAGTATTTGGGCTTCAAAAATGTTTTAAATTTTCATGAAGAAATTCGGCTTCAAAAAAGTTTAAAATTTTCATGAAGAAATTCGGCTTCAAAAAAGATGAAAATTTTCATGAAGTATTTGGGCTTCAAATAAGTTGAAAATTTTCATGAAGAAATTCTGCTTCAAAAAAGTTTTCGCAAGGGGGGGTGTTTCGTCTTTTTTCAACTTTTTCGTAAGAGGGGGGTGTTTCGTCTTTTTTCAACTTTTTCGTGAGGGGGGGTGGGTCAATTGAAAATTTTCATGAAGAAATTCGGCTTCAAAAAGGTTGAAAATTTTCATGAAGTATTTGGGCTTCAAAAATGTTTTAAATTTTCATGAAGAAATTCGGCTTCAAAAAACTTTAAAATTTTCATGAAGAAATTCGGCTTCAAAAAAGATGAACGTTTTCATGAAGTATTTGGGCTTCAAAAAAGTTGAAAAATTTTCATGAAGTATTTGGGCTTCAAAAAAGTTAAAAATTTTCATGAAGTATTTGGGCTTCAAAAAAGTTGAAAATATTCATGAAGAAATTCGGCTTCAAAACAGTTGAAAATTTTCATGAAGAAATTCGGCTTCAAAAAAGTTTTCGCAAGGGGGGGGTGTTTCGTCTTTTTTCAACTTTTTCGTAAGGGGGGGGTGTTTCGTCTTTTTTCAACTTTTTCGTAAGAGGGGGGAGTTTCGTCTTTTTTCAACTTTTTCGTGAGGGGGGTGGGTCAATTGAAAGTATTCATGAAGAAATTCGGCTTCAAAAAAGTTGAAAATTTTCATGAAGTATTTGGGCTTCAAAAAAGTTGAAAATTTTCATGAAGAAATTCGGCTTCAAAAAAGTTTTCGCGAGGGGGGGGTGTTTTGTCTTTTTTCAACTTTTTCGTAAGGGGGGGGTGTTTCGTCTTTTTTCAACTTTTTTGTAAAAGGGGGGTGTTTCGTCTTTTTTCAACTTTTTCGTAAGAGGGGGGGTGGGTCAATTGAAAATATTCATGAAGATATTCGGCTTCAAAAAAGTTGAAAATTTTCATGAAGTATTTGGGCTTCAAAAATGTTTAAAATTTTCATGAAGAAATTCGGCTTCAAAAAAGATGAAAATTTTCATGAAGTATTTGGGCTTCGAAAAAGTTGAAAATTTTAATGAAGAAATTCGTCTTCAAAAAGGTTTTCGCAAGGGGGGGTGTTTCGTCTTTTTTACACTTTTTCGTAAGGGGGGGGTGTTTCGTCTTTTTTCAACTTTTTCGTAAGGGGGGTTGTTTCGTCTTTTTTCAACTTTTTCGTAAGAGGGGGGTGTTTCGTCTTTTTTCAACTTTTTCGTGAGGGGGGGTGGGTCAATTGAAAATATTCATGAAGATATTCGACTTCAAAAAAGTTGAAAATTTTCATGAAGAAATTCGGCTTCAAAAAAGTTTAAAATTTTCATGAAGAAATTCGGCTTCAAAAAGGTTTTCGCAAGGGGGGGTGTTTCGTCTTTTTTCAACTTTTTCGTAAGGGGGGGTGTTTCCTCTTTTTTCAAATTTTTCATATGGGGGGGTTGGTCAATTGAAATTTTTCATGAAGTATTTGGGCTTCAAAAAAGTTGAAAATTTTCATGAAGTATTTGGGCTTCAAAAAAGTTGAAAATTTTCATGAAGAAAATCGGCTTCAAAAAAGTTGAACGTTTTCATGAAGTATTTGGGCTTCAAAAAAGTTGAAAATATTCATGAAGAAATTCGGCTTCAAAAAAGTTGAAAATTTTCATGAAGTATTTGGGCTTCAAAAATTTTTTAAATTTTCATGAAGAAATTCGGCTTCAAAAAAGTTGAAAATTTTCATGAAGTATCTGGGCTTCAAAAAAGTTGAAAATTTTCATGAAGAAATTCGGCTTCAAAAAAGTTTTCGCAAAGGGGGGGTGTTTCGTCTTTTTTCAACTTTTTCGTAAGGGGGGGGTGTTTCGTCTTTTTTCAACTTTTTCGTAAGAGGGGGGTGTTTCGTCTTTTTTCAACTTTTTCGTGAGGGGGGGTGGGTCAATTGAAAATATTCATGAAGAAATTCGGCTTCAAAAAAGTTGAAAATTTTCATGAAGAAATTCGGCTTCAAAAATTTTTTCGCAAGGGGGGGGTGTTTCGTCTTTTTTCAACTTTTTCGTAAGGGGGGGGGTTTTTCGTCTTTTTTCAACTTTTTCGTAAGAGGGGGGTGTTTCGTCTTTTTTCAACTTTTTCGTGAGGGGGGGTGGGTCAATTGAAAATATTCATGAAGAAATTCGGCTTCAAAAAAGTTGAAAATTTTCATGAAGTATTTGGGCTTCGAAAAAGTTGAAAATATTCATGAAGAAATTCGTCTTCAAAAAAGTTTTCGCAAGGGGGGGTGTTTCGTCTTTTTTCAACTTTTTCGTAAGGGGGGGTGTTTCCTCTTTTTTCAACTTTTTCATATGGGGGGGTTGGTCAATTGAAATTTTTCATGAAGTATTTGGGTTTCAAAAAAGTTGAAAATTTTCATGAAGTATTTGGGCTTCAAAAAAGTTGAAAATTTTCATGAAGAAATTCGGCTTCAAAAAAGTTGTACGTTTTCATGAAGTATTTGGGCTTCAAAAAAGTTGAAAATTTTCATGAAGTATTTGGGCTTCAAAAAAGTTGAAAATATTCATGAAGAAATTCGGCTTCAAAAAACTTGAAAATTTTCATGAAGTATTTGGGCTTCAAAATTTTTTTAAATTTTCATGAAGAAATTCGGCTTCAAAAAAGTTGAAAATTTTCATGAAGTATTTGGGCTTCAAAAAAGTTGAAAATTTTCATGAAGAAATTCGGCTTCAAAAAAGTTTTCGCAAGGGGGGGGTGTTTCGTCTTTTTTCAACTTTTTCGTAAGGGGGGGTGTTTCGTCTTTTTTCAACTTTTTCGTAAGAGGGGGGTGTTTCGTCTTTTTTCAACTTTTTCGTGAGGGGGTGGGTCAATTGAAAGTATTCATGAAGAAATTCGGCTTCAAAAAAGTTGAAAATTTTCATGAAGTATTTGGGCTTCAAAAAAGTTGAAAATTTTCATGAAGAAATTCGGCTTCAAAAAAGTTTTCGCAAGGGGGGGTGTTTCGTCTTTTTACAACTTTTTCGTAAGGGGGGGTGTTTCGTCTTTTTTCAACTTTTTCGTGAGGGGGGTGGGTCAATTGAAAGTATTCATGAAGAAATTCGGCTTCAAAAAAGTTTTCGCAAGGGGGGGTGTTTTGTCTTTTTTCAACTTTTTCGTAAGGGGGGGTGTTTCGTCTTTTTTCAACTTTTTCGTGAGGGGGGGTGGGTCAATTGAAAATATTCATGAAGAAATTCGGCTTCAAAAAGGTTGAAAATTTTCATGAAGTATTTGGGCTTCAAAAATGTTTTAAATTTTCATGAAGAAATTCGGCTTCAAAAAACTTTAAAATTTTCATGAAGAAATTCGGCTTCAAAAAAGATGAAAATTTTCATGAAGTATTTGGGCTTCAAAAAAGTTGAAAATTTTAATGAAGAAATTCGGCTTCAAAAAAGATGAACGTTTTCATGAAGTATTTGGGCTTCAAAAAATTTGAAAATTTTCATGAAGTATTTTGGCTTCAAAAAAGTTGAAAGTATTCATGAAGAAATTCGGCTTCAAAAAAGTTGAAAATATTCATGAAGAAATTCGGCTTCAAAACAGTTGAAAATTTTCATGAAGAAATTTGGCTTCAAAAAAGTTTTCGCAAGGGGGGGGTGTTTTCGTCTTTTTTCAACTTTTTCGTAAGGGGGGGGTGTTTCGTCTTTTTTCAACTTTTTCGTGAGGGGGGGTGTTTCGTCTTTTTTCAACTTTTTCGTAAGAGGGGATGTTTCGTCTTTTTTCAACTTTTTCGTGAGGGGGGTGGGTCAATTGAAAGTATTCATGAAGAAATTCGGCTTCAAAAAAGTTGAAGAATTTTCATGAAGTATTTGGGCTTCAAAAAAGTTCAAAATTTTCATGAAGAAATTCGGCTTCAAAAAAGTTTTCGCAAGGGGGGGGTGTTTCGTCTTTTTTCAACTTTTTCGTGAGGGGGGGTGTTTCGTCTTTTTTCAACTTTTTCGTAAGAGGGGATGTTTCGTCTTTTTTCAACTTTTTCGTGAGGGGGGTGGGTCAATTGAAAGTATTCATGAAGAAATTCGGCTTCAAAAAAGTTGAAGATTTTCATGAAGTATTTGGGCTTCAAAAAAGTTGAAAATTTCATGAAGAAATTCGGCTTCAAAAAAGTTTTCGCAAGGGGGGGGTGTTTCGTCTTTTTTCAACTTTTTCGTAAGGGGGGGGTGTTTCGTCTTTTTTCAACTTTTTCGTAAGGGGGGGGTGTTTCGTCTTTTTTCAACTTTTTCGAAAGAGGGGGGTGTTTCGTCTTTTTTCAACTTTTTCGTGAGGGGGGTGTGTCAATTGAAAGTATTCATGAAGAAATTCGGCTTCAAAAAAGTTTTCGCAAGGGGGGGGGTGTTTCGTCTCTTTTCAACTTTTTCGTAAGGGGGGGGTGTTTCGTCTTTTTTCAACTTTTTATTAAAGGGGGGGTGTTTCGTCTTTTTTCAACTTTTTCGTAAGAGGGGGGTGTTTCGTCTTTTTTCAACTTTTTCGTGAGGGGGTGGGTCAATTGAAAGTATTCATGAAGAAATTCGGCTTCAAAAAAGTTGAAAATTTTCATGAAGTATTTGGGCTTCAAAAAAGTTGAAAATTTTCATGAAGAAATTCGGCTTCAAAAAGGTTGAAAATATTCATGAAGAAATTCGGCTTCAAAAAAGTTTAAAATTTTCATGAAGTATTTAGGCTTCAAAAAAGTTGAAAATTTTCATGAAGAAATTCGGCTTCAAAAAAGTTTTCGTAAGGGGAAGGTGTTTCGTCTTTTTTCAACTTTTTCGTGAGGGGTGGTGTTTCATCTTTTTTCAACTTTTTCGTAAGGGGGGGTGTTTCGTCTTTTTTCAACTTTTTCGTAAGGTGGGGGTGTTTCGTCTTTTTTCAACTTTTTCGTGAGAGGGGGGTGTTTCGTCTTTTTTCAACTTTTTCGTAAGCGGGGGTGGGTCAATTGAAAATATTCATGAAGAAATTTGTCTTCAAAAAAGATGAAAATTTTCATGAAGTATTTAGGCTTCAAAAAAGTTGAAAATTTTCATGAAGAAATTCGGATTCAAAAAAGTTTTCGCAAGGGGGGGGTGTTTCGTCTTTTTTCAACTTTTTCGTAAGGGGGGGGTGTTTCGTCTTTTTTCAACTTTTTCGTAAGAGGGGGGTGTTTCGTCTTTTTTCAACTTTTTCGTGAGGGGGGTGGGTCAATTGAAAATATTCATGAAGAAATTCGGCTTCAAAAAAGTTGAAAATTTTCATGAAGTATTTGGGCTTCAAAAAAGTTTAAAATTTTCATGAAGAAATTCGGCTTCAAAAACGTTGAAAATTTTCATGATGAAATTCGGCTTCAAAAAAGATTAAAATTTTCATGAAGTATTTAGGCTTCAAAAAAGTTGAAAATTTTCATGAAGAAATTCGGCTTCAAAAAAGTTTTCGTAAGGGGGAGGTGTTTCGTCTTTTTTCAACTTTTTCGTGAGGGGGGGTGTTTCGTCTTTTTTCAACTTTTTCGTAAGGGGGGGTGTTTCGTCTTTTTTCAACTTTTTCGTAAGCGGGGGTGGGTCAATTGAAAATATTCATGAAGAAATTCGGCTTCAAAAAAGTTAAAAATTTTCATGAAGTATTTGGGCTTCAAAAAAGTTTAAAATTTTCATGAAGAAATTCGGCTTCAAAAAGGTTGAAAATATTCATGAAGAAATTCGGCTTTAAAAAAGTTGAAAATTTTGATGAAGTATTTGGGCTTCAAAAAAGTTGAAAATATTCATGAAGAAATTCGGCTTCAAAAAAGTTTTCGTAAGGGGTGGTGTTTCATCTTTTTTCAACTTTTTCGTGAGGGGGGGTGTTTCGTCTTTTTTCAACTTTTTCGTAAGGGGGGGTGTTTCGTCTTTTTTCAACTTTTTCGTGAGGGGGGTGGGTCAATTGAAAGTATTCATGAAGAAATTCGGCTTCAAAAAAGTTTAAAATTTTCATGAAGTATTTGGGCTTCAAAAAAGTTGAAAATTTTCATGAAGTAATTCGGCTTCAAAAAAGTTTTCGCAAGGGGGGGGGTGTTTCGTCTTTTTTCAACTCTTTCGTTAGGGGGGGGTGTTTCGTCTTTTTTCAACTTTTTCGTAAGAGGGGGGTGTTTCGTCTTTTTTCAACTTTTTCGTGAGGGGGTGGGTCAATTGAAAGTATTCATGAAGAAATTCGGCTTCAAAAAAGTTGAAAATTTTCAGGAAGTATTTGGGCTTCAAAAAAGTTGAAAATTTTCATGAATTATTTAGGCTTCAAAAAAGTTGAAAATTTTCATGAAGAAATTCGGCTTCAAAAAAGTTTTCGTAAGGGGGAGGTGTTTCGTCTTTTTTCAACTTTTTCGTGAGGGGGGGTGTTTCGTCTTTTTTCAACTTTTTCGTAAGGGGGGGTGTTTCGTCTTTTTTCAACTTTTTCGTAAGCGGGGGTGGGTCAATTGAAAATATTCATGAAGAAATTCGGCTTCAAAAAAGTTTAAAATTTTCATGAAGTATTTGGGCTTCAAAAAAGTTGAAAATTTTCATGAAGTAATTCGGCTTCAAAAAAGTTTTCGCAAGGGGGGGGGTGTTTCGTCTTTTTTCAACTCTTTCGTAAGGGGGGGGTGTTTCGTCTTTTTTCAACTTTTTCGTAAGAGGGGGGTGTTTCGTCTTTTTTCAACTTTTTCGTGAGGGGGGGGTGTTTCGTCTTTTTTCAACTTTTTCGTAAGGGGGGGTGTTTCGTCTTTTTTCAACTTTTTCGTAAGGGGGGGTGTTTCGTCTTTTTTCAGCTTTTTCGTAAGCGGGGGTGGGTCAATTGAAAATATTCATGAAGAAATTCGGCTTCAAAAAAGTTTAAAATTTTCATGAAGTATTTGGGCTTCAAAAAAGTTTAAAATTTTCATGAAGAAATTCGGCTTCTAAAAGGTTGAAAATATTCATGAAGAAATTCGGCTTTAAAAAAGTTGAAAATTTTGATGAAGTATTTGGGCTTCAAAAAAGTTGAAAATATTCATGAAGAAATTCGGCTTCAAAAAAGTTTTCGTAAGGGGTGGTGTTTCATCTTTTTTCAACTTTTTCGTGAGGGGGGGTGTTTCGTCTTTTTTCAACTTTTTCGTAAGGGGGGGTGTTTCGTCTTTTTTCAACTTTTTCGTGAGGGGGGTGGGTCAATTGAAAGTATTCATGAAGAAATTCGGCTTCAAAAAAGTTTAAAATTTTCATGAAGTATTTGGGCTTCAAAAAAGTTGAAAATTTTCATGAAGTAATTCGGCTTCAAAAAAGTTTTCGCAAGGGGGGGGGTGTTTCGTCTTTTTTCAACTCTTTCGTAAGGGGGGGGTGTTTCGTCTTTTTTCAACTTTTTCGTAAGAGGGGGGTGTTTCGTCTTTTTTCAACTTTTTCGTGAGGGGGTGGGTCAATTGAAAGTATTCATGAAGAAATTCGGCTTCAAAAAAGTTGAAAATTTTCAGGAAGTATTTGGGCTTCAAAAAAGTTGAAAATTTTCATGAAGAAATTCGGCTTCAAAAAGGTTGAAAATTTTCATGAAGTATTTGGGCTTAAAGAATGTTTTAAATTTTCATGAAGAAATTCGGCTTCAAAAAAGTTTAAAATTTTCATGAAGAAATTCGGTTTCAAAAAAGATGAAAATTTTCATGAAGTATTTGGGCTTCAAAAAAGTTGAAAATTTTCATGAAAAAATTCGGCTTCAAAAAAGATGAACGTTTTCATGAAGTATTTGGGCTTCAAAAAAGTTGAAAATTTTCATGAAGAAATTCGGCTTCAAAAAAGTTTTCGCGAGGGGGGGGTGTTTCGTCTTTTTTCAACTTTTTCATAAGGGGGGGTTGGTCAATTGAAATTTTTCATGAAGTATTTGGGCTTCAAAAAAGTTGAAAATTTTCATGAAGAAATTGGGCTTCAAAAAAGTTGAACGTTTTCATGAAGTATTTGGGCTTCAAAAAAGTTGAAAATTTTCATGAAGTATTTGGGCTTCAAAAAAGTTGAAAATTTTCAGGAAGTATATGGGCTTCAAAAAAGTTGAAAATATTCATGAAGAAATTCGGCTTCAAAAAAGTTTAAAATTTTCATGAAGTATTTGGGCTTCAAAAAAGTTTAAAATTTTCATGAAGAAATTCGGCTTTAAAAAGGTTGAAAATATTCATGAAGAAATTCGGCTTCAAAAAAGTTTAAAATTTTGATGAAGTATTTCGGCTTCAAAAAAGTTGAAAATTTTCATGAAGAAATTCGGCTTCAAAAAAGTTTTCGTAAGGGGGAGGTGTTTCATCTTTTTTCAACTTTTTCGTGAGGGGGGGTGTTTCGTCTTTTTTCAACTTTTTCGTAAGGGGGGGTGTTTCGTCTTTTTTCAACTTTTTCGTGAGGGGGGTGGGTCAATTGAAAGTATTCATGAAGAAATTCGGCTTCAAAAAAGTTGAAAATTTTCATGAAGTATTTGGGCTTCAAAAAAGTTGAAAATTTTCATGAAGTAATTCGGCTTCAAAAAAGTTTTCGCAAGGGGGGGGGTGTTTCGTCTTTTTTCAACTTTTTCGTAAGGGGGGGGTGTTTCGTCTTTTTTCAACTTTTTCGTAAGAGGGGAGTGTTTCGTCTTTTTTCAACTTTTTCGTGAGGGGGGTGGGTCAATTGAAAGTCTTCATGAAGAAATTCGGCTTCAAAAAAGTTGAAAATTTTCATGAAGTATTTGGGCTTCAAAAAAGTTGAAAAATTTCATGAAGAAATTCGGCTTCAAAAAGGTTGAAAATTTTCATGAAGTATTTGGGCTTAAAAAATGTTTTAAATTTTCATGAAGAAATTCGGCTTCAAAAAAGTTTAAAATTTTCATGAAGAAATTCGGTTTCAAAAAAGATGAAAATTTTCATGAAGTATTTGGGCTTCAAAAAAGTTGAAAATTTTCATGAAGTATTTGGGCTTCAAAAAAGTTGAAAATTTTCATGAAGTATTTGGGCTTCAAAAAAGTTGAAAATTTTCATGAAGAAATTCGGCTTCAAAAAAGTTTTCGCGAGGGGGGGGTGTTTCGTCTTTTTTCAACTTTTTCATAAGGGGAGGTTGGTCAATTGAAATTTTTCATGAAGTATTTGGGCTTCAAAAAAGTTGAAAATTTTCATGAAGAAATTGGGCTTCAAAAAAGTTGAACGTTTTCATGAAGTATTTGGGCTTCAAAAAAGTTGAAAATTTTCATGAAGTATTTGGGCTTCAAAAAAGTTGAAAATTTTCAGGAAGTATATGGGCTTCAAAAAAGTTGAAAATATTCATGAAGAAATTCGGCTTCAAAAAAGTTTAAAATTTTCATGAAGTATTTGGGCTTCAAAAAAGTTTAAAATTTTCATGAAGAAATTCGGCTTTAAAAAGGTTGAAAATATTCATGAAGAAATTCGG
This sequence comes from Labrus mixtus, assembly GCF_963584025.1. NCBI lineage: Eukaryota > Metazoa > Chordata > Actinopteri > Labriformes > Labridae > Labrus > Labrus mixtus. Next base: position 135,465 of record NW_026870158.1, read on the forward strand.
CTTCAAAAAAGTTTAAAATTTTGATGAAGTATTTCGGCTTCAAAAAAGTTGAAAATTTTCATGAAGAAATTCGGCTTCAAAAAAGTTTTCGTAAGGGGGAGGTGTTTCATCTTTTTTCAACTTTTTCGTGAGGGGGGGTGTTTCGTCTTTTTTCAACTTTTTCGTAAGGGGGGGTGTTTCGTCTTTTTTCAACTTTTTCGTGAGGGGGGTGGGTCAATTGAAAGTCTTCATGAAGAAATTCGGCTTCAAAAAAGTTGAAAATTTTCATGAAGAAATTCGGCTTCAAAAAAGTTTTCGCAAGGGGGGGGGTGTTTCGTCTTTTTTCAACTTTTTCGTAAGGGGGGGGTGTTTCGTCTTTTTTCAACTTTTTCGTAAGGGGGGGTGTTTCGTCTTTTTTCAACTTTTTCGTAAGAGGGGGGTGTTTCGTCTTTTTTCAACTTTTTCGTGAGGGGGGGTGGGTCAATTGAAAATATTCATGAAGAAATTCGGCTTCAAAAAAGTTGAAAATTTTCATGAAGTATTTGGGCTTCAAAAAAGTTGAAAATTTTCATGAAGAAATTCGGCTTCAAAAAAGATGAATGTTTTCATGAAGTATTTGGGCTTCAAAAAAGTTGAAAATTTTCATGAAGTATTTGGGCTTCAAAAAAGTTGAAAATTTTCATGAAGTATTTCTGCTTCAAAAAAGTTGAAAATATTCATGAAGAAATTCGGCTTCAAATCAGTTGAAAATTTTCATGAAGAAATTCGGCTTCAAAAAAGTTTTCGCAAGGGGGGGGTGTTTCGTCTTTTTTCAACTTTTTCGTAAGGGGGGGGTGTGTCGTCTTTTTTCAACTTTTTCGTTAGCGGGGGTGGGTCAATTGAAAATATTCATGAAGAAATTTGGCTTCAAAAAAGATGACAATTTTCATGAAGTATTTGGGCTTCAAAAAAGTTGAAAATTTTCATGAAGAAATTCGGCTTCAAAAAAGTTGAAAATTTTCATTAAGAAATTCGGCTTCAAAAAAGTTGAAAATTTTCATGAAGTACTTGTGCTTCAAAAAAGTTGAAAATATTCATGAAGAAATTCGGCTTCAAAACAGTTTTCGCAGGGGGGGGTGTTTCGTCTTTTTTCAACTTTTTCGTAAGGGGGGGTGTTTCGTCTTTTTTCAACTTTTCGTAAGAGGGGGGTGTTTCGTCTTTTTTCAACTTTTTCGTGAGGGGGTGGGTCAATTGAAAATATTCATGAAGAAATTCGGCTTCAAAAAAGTTTTCGCAAGGGGGGGGGTGTTTCGTCTTTTTTCAACTTTTTCGTAAGGGGGGGGTGTGTCGTCTTTTTTCAACTTTTTCGTTAGCGGGGGTGGGTCAATTGAAAATATTCATGAAGAAATTTGGCTTCAAAAAAGATGACAATTTTCATGAAGTATTTGGGCTTCAAAAAAGTTGAAAATTTTCATGAAGAAATTCGGCTTCAAAAAAGTTGAAAATTTTCATGAAGTATTTGGGCTTCAAAAAAGTTGAAAATTTTCATTAAGAAATTCGGCTTCAAAAAAGTTTAAAATTTTCATGAAGAAATTCGGCTTCAAAAAAGTTGAAAATTTTCATGAAGTATTTGGGCTTGAAATTTTTTTTAAATTTTCATGAAGAAATTCGGCTTCAAAAAAGTTGAAAATTTTCATGAAGAAATTCGGCTTCAAAAAAGTTTAAAATTTTCATGAAGTATTTGGGCTTCAAAAAAGTTGAAAATTTTCATTAAGAAATTCGGCTTCAAAAAAGTTTAAAATTTTCATGAAGAAATTCGGCTTCAAAAAAGTTGAAAATTTTCATGAAGTATTTGGGCTTGAAAATTTTTTTAAATTTTCATGAAGAAATTCGGCTTCAAAAAAGTTTAAAATTTTCATGAAGAAATTCGGCTTCAAAACAGTTGAAAATTTTCATGAAGTATTTGGGCTTCAAAAAAGTTGAAAATTTTCATGAAGAAATTCGGCTTCAAAAAAGTTTTCGCAAGGGGGGGGTGTTTAGTCTTTTTTCTACTTTTTCGTAAGGGGGGGGTGTTTCGTCTTTTTTCAACTTTTTCGTAAGAGGGGTGTGTTTCGTCTTTTTTCAACTTTTTCGTGAGGGGGTGGGTCAATTGAAAATATTCATGAAGAAATTCGGCTTCAAAAAAGTTTTCGCAAGGGGGGGGTGTTTAGTCTTTTTTCAACTTTTTCGTAAGGGGGGGGTGTTTCGTCTTTTTTCAACTTTTTCGTTAGCGGGGGTGGGTCAATTGAAAATATTCATGAAGAAATTTGGCTTCTAAAAAGATGAAAATTTTCATGAAGTATTTGGGCTTCAAAAAAGTTGAAAATTTTCATGAAGAAATTCGGCTTCAAAAAAGTTTTCGCAAGGGGGGGGTGTTTCGTCTTTTTTAAACTTTTTCGTAAGGGTTGTATCGTCTTTTTTCAACTTTTTCGTAAGAGGGGGGTATTTCATCTTTTTTCAACTTTTTCGTGAGGGGGGTGGGTCAATTGAAAGTATTCATGAAGAAATTCGGCTTCAAAAAAGTTGAAAATTTTCATGAAGTATTTGGGCTTCAAAAAAGTTGAAAATTTTCATGAAGAAATTCGGCTTCAAAAAAGTTTTCGCAAGGGGGGGGTGTTTCGTCTTTTTTCAACTTTTTCGTAAGGGTTGTATCGTCTTTTTTCAACTTTTTCGTAAGAGGGGGGTATTTCGTCTTTTTTCAACTTTTTCGTGAGGGGGGTGGGTCAATTGAAAGTATTCATGAAGAAATTCGGCTTCAAAAAAGTTGAAAATTTTCATGAAGTATTTGGGCTTCAAAAAAGTTGAAAATTTTCATGAAGTATTTGGGCTTCAAAAAAGTTGAAAATATTCATGAAGAAATTTGGCTTCAAAACAGTTGAAAATTTTCATGAAGAAATTCGGCTTCAAAAAAGTTTTCGCAAGGGAGGGGTGTTTCGTCTTTTTTCAACTTTTTCGTAAGGGGGGGTGTTTCGTCTTTTTTCAACTTTTTCGTGAGGGGGGTGGGTCAATTGAAAGTATTCATGAAGAAATTCGGCTTCAAAAAAGTTGAAAATTTTCATGAAGTATTTGGGCGTGAAATTTTTTTTAAATTTTCATGAAGAAATTCGGCTTCAAAAAAGTTGAAAATTTTCATGAAGTATTTGGGCTTCAAAAAAGTTGAAAATTTTCATTAAGAAATTCGGCTTCAAAAAAGTTGAAAATTTTCATGAAGAAATTCGGCTTCAAAAAAGTTGAAAATTTTCATGAAGAAATTCGGCTTCAAAACAGTTGAAAATTTTCATGAAGTATTTGGGCTTCAAAAAAGTTGAAAATTTTCATGAAGAAATTCGGCTTCAAAACAGTTGAAAATTTTCATGAAGAAATTCGGCTTCAAAAAAGTTTTCGCGAGGGGGGGGTGTTTCGTCTTTTTTCAACTTTTTCGTAAGGGGGGGTGTTTCGTCTTTTTTCAACTTTTTCGTAAGAGGGGTGTGTTTCGTCTTTTTTCAACTTTTTCGTAAGGGGGGGGTGTTTCGTCTTTTTTCAACTTTTTCGTAAGGGTGGAGTTTCGTCTTTTTTCAACTTTTTCGTGAGGGGGTGGGTCAATTGAAAGTATTCATGAAGAAATTCGGCTTCAAAAAAGTTGAAAATTTTCATGAAGTATTTGGGCTTCAAAAAAGTTGAAAATTTTCATGAAGAAATTCGGCTTCAAAAAAGATGAACGTTTTCATGAAGTATTTGGGCTTCAAAAAAGTTGAAAATTTTCATGAAGTATTTGAGCTTCAAAAAAGTTGAAAATTTTCATGAAGTATTTGGGCTTCAAAAAAGTTGAAAATATTCATGAAGAAATTCGGCTTCAAAACAGTTGAAAATTTTCATGAAGAAATTCGGCTTCAAAAAAGTTTTCGCAAGGGGGGGGTGTTTCGTCTTTTTTCAACTTTTTCGTAAGGGGGGGGTGTTTCGTCTTTTTTCAACTTTTTCGTAAGAGGGGGGAGTTTCGTCTTTTTTCAACTTTTTCGTGAGGGGGGTGGGTCAATTGAAAGTATTCATGAAGAAATTCGGCTTCAAAAAAGTTGAAAATTTTCATGAAGTATTTGGGCTTCAAAAAAGTTGAACATTTTCATGAAGAAATTCGGCTTCAAAAAAGTTTTCGCGAGGGGGGGGTGTTTCGTCTTTTTTCAACTATTTCGTAAGGGGGGGGTGTTTCGTCTTTTTTCAACTTTTTCGTAAGGGGGGGTGTTTCGTCTTTTTTCAACTTTTCGTAAGAGGGGGGTGTTTCGTCTTTTTTCAACTTTTTCGTGAGGGGGGGTGGGTCAATTGAAAATATTCATGAAGAAATTCGGCTTCCAAAAAGTTGAACATTTTCATGAAGTATTTGGGCTTCAAAAAAGTTGAAAATTTTCATGAAGAAATTCGGCTTCAAAAAAGTTGAAAATTTTCATGAAGTATTTGGGCTTGAAATTTTTTTTAAATTTTCATGAAGAAATTCAGCTTCAAAAAAGTTGAAAATTTTCATGAAGAAATTCGGCTTCGAAAAAGTTGAAAATTTTCATGAAGTATTTGGGCTTCAAAAAAGTTGAAAATTTTCATTAAGAAATTCGGCTTCAAAAAAGTTGAAAATTTTAATGAAGAAATTCGGCTTCAAAAAAGTTGAAAATTTTCATGAAGTATTTGGGCTTGAAATTTTTTTTAAATTTTCATGAAGAAATTCGGCTTCAAAAAAGTTTAAAATTTTCATGAAGAAATTCGGCTTCAAAAAAGTTGAAAATTTTCATGAAGTATTTGGGCTTCAAAAAAGTTGAAAATTTTCATGAAGTATTTGGGCTTCAATAAAGTTGAAAATTTTCATGAAGTATTTGGGCTTCAATAAAGTTGAAAATTTTCATGAAGTATTTGGGCTTCAAAAAAGTTGAAAATTTTCATGAAGAAATTCGGCTTCAAAAAAGTTGAAAATTTTCATGAAGTATTTGTGCTTCAAAAAAGTTGAAAATTTTCATGAAGTATTTGGGCTTCAAAAAAGTTGAAAATATTCATGAAGAAATTCGGCTTCAAAAAAGTTTTCGCAAGGGGGGGGTGTTTCGTCTTTTTTCAACTTTTTCGTAAGGGGGTGGTGTTTCGTCTTTTTTCAACTTTTTCGTAAGAGGGGGGTGTTTCGTCTTTTTTCAACTTTTTCGTGAGGGGGGTGGGTCAATTGAAAGTATTCATGAAGAAATTCGGCTTCAAAAAAGTTGAAAATTTTCATGAAGTATTTGGGCTTCAAAAAAGTTGAAAATTTTCATGAAGAAATTGGGCTTCAAAAAAGTTGAAAATATTCATGAAGAAATTTGGCTTCAAAACAGTTGAAAATTTTCATGAAGAAATTCGGCTTCAAAAAAGTTTTCGCAAGGGGGGGGTGTTTCGTCTTTTTTCAACTTTTTCGTAAGGGGGTGGTGTTTCGTCTTTTTTCAACTTTTTCGTAAGAGGGGGGTGTTTCGTCTTTTTTCAACTTTTTCGTGAGGGGGGTGGGTCAATTGAAAGTATTCATGAAGAAATTGGGCTTCAAAAAAGTTGAAAATATTCATGAAGAAATTTGGCTTCAAAACAGTTGAAAATTTTCATGAAGAAATTCGGCTTCAAAAAAGTTTTCGCAAGGGGGGGGTGTTTCGTCTTTTTTCAACTTTTTCGTAAGGGGGTGGTGTTTCGTCTTTTTTCAACTTTTTCGTAAGAGGGGGGTGTTTCGTCTTTTTTCAACTTTTTCGTGAGGGGGGTGGGTCAATTGAAAGTATTCATGAAGAAATTCGGCTTCAAAAAAGTTGAAAATTTTCATGAAGTATTTGGGCTTCAAAAAAGTTGAAAATTTTCATGAAGAAATTCGGCTTCAAAAAAGTTTTCGCGAGGGGGGGGTGTTTCGTCTTTTTTCAACTTTTTCGTAAGGGGGGGTGTTTCCTCTTTTTTCAACTTTTTCATATGGGGGGGTTGGTCAATTGAAATTTTTCATGAAGTATTTGGGCTTCAAAAAAGTTGAAAATTTTCATGAAGTATTTGGGCTTCAAAAAAGTTGAAAATTTTCATGAAGAAATTCGGCTTCAAAAAAGTTGAACGTTTTCATGAAGTATTTGGGCTTCAAAAAAGTTGAAAATTTTCATGAAGTATTTGGGCTTCAAAAAAGTTGAAAATATTCATGAAGAAATTCGGCTTCAAAAAAGTTGAAAATTTTCATGAAGTATTTGGGCTTCAAATTTTTTTTAAATTTTCATGAAGAAATTCGGCTTCAAAAAAGTTGAAAATTTTCATGAAGTATTTGGGCTTCAAAAAAGTTGAAAATTTTCATGAAGAAATTCGGCTTCAAAAAAGTTTTCGCAAGGGGGGGGTGTTTCTTCTTTTTTCAACTTTTTCGTAAGGGGGGGTGTTTCGTCTTTTTTCAACTTTTTCGTAAGAGGGGGGAGTTTCGTCTTTTTTCAACTTTTTCGTGAGGGGGGTGGGTCAATTGAAAGTATTCATGAAGAAATTCGGCTTCAAAAAAGTTGAAAATTTTCATGAAGTATTTGGGCTTCAAAAATGTTTTAAATTTTCATGAAGAAATTCGGCTTCAAAAAAGTTTAAAATTTTCATGAAGAAATTCGGCTTCAAAAAAGTTGAAAATTTTCATGAAGAAATTCGGCTTCAAAAAAGTTTTCGCGAGGGGGGGGTGTTTCGTCTTTTTTCAACTTTTTCGTAAGGGGGGGTGTTTCCTCTTTTTTCAACTTTTTCATATGGGGGGGTTGGTCAATTGAAATTTTTCATGAAGTATTTGGGCTTCAAAAAAGTTGAAAATTTTCATGAAGTATTTGGGCTTCAAAAAAGTTGAAAATTTTCATGAAGAAATTCGGCTTCAAAAAAGTTGAACGTTTTCATGAAGTATTTGGGCTTCAAAAAAGTTGAAAATTTTCATGAAGTATTTGGGCTTCAAAAAAGTTGAAAATATTCATGAAGAAATTCGGCTTCAAAGAAGTTGAAAATTTTCATGAAGTATTTGGGCTTCAAAATTTTTTTAAATTTTCATGAAGAAATTCGACTTCAAAAAAGTTGAAAATTTTCATGAAGTATTTGGGCTTCAAAAAAGTTGAAAATTTTCATGAAGAAATTCGGCTTCAAAAAAGTTTTCGCAAGGGGGGGGTGTTTCGTCTTTTTTCAACTTTTTCGTAAGGGGGGGTGTTTCGTCTTTTTTCAACTTTTTCGTAAGAGGGGGGAGTTTTGTCTTTTTTCAACTTTTTCGTGAGGGGGGTGGGTCAATTGAAAGTATTCATGAAGAAATTCGGCTTCAAAAAAGTTGAAAATTTTCATGAAGTATTTGGGCTTCAAAAATGTTTTAAATTTTCATGAAGAAATTCGGCTTCAAAAAAGTTTAAAATTTTCATGAAGAAATTCGGCTTCAAAAAAGATGAAAATTTTCATGAAGTATTTGGGCTTCGAAAAAGTTGAAAATTTTAATGAAGAAATTGGTCTTCAAAAAAGTTTTCGCAAGGGGGGGTGTTTCGTCTTTTTTCAACTTTTTCGTAAGGGGGGGTGTTTCCTCTTTTTTCAACTTTTTCATATGGGGGGGTTGGTCAATTGAAATTTTTCATGAAGTATTTGGGCTTCAAAAAAGTTGAAAATTTTCATGAAGTATTTGGGCTTCAAAAAAGTTGAAAATTTTCATGAAGAAATTCGGCTTCAAAAAAGTTGAACGTTTTCATGAAGTATTTGGGCTTCAAAAAAGTTGAAAATTTTCATGAAGTATTTGGGCTTCAAAAAAGTTGAAAATATTCATGAAGAAATTCGGCTTCAAAAAAGTAGAAAATTTTCATGAAGTATTTGGGCTTCAAAATATTTTTAAATTTTCATGAAGAAATTCGGCTTCAAAAAAGTTGAAAATTTTCATCAAGTATTTGGGCTTCAAAATTTTTTTAAATTTTCATGAAGAAATTCGGCTTCAAAAAAGTTGAAAATTTTCATGAAGTATTTGGGCTTCAAAAAAGTTGAAAATTTTCATGAAGAAATTCGGCTTCAAAAAAGTTTTCGCAAGGGGGGGTGTTTCGTCTTTTTTCAACTTTTTCGTAAGGGGGGGTGTTTCGTCTTTTTTCAACTTTTTCGTAAGAGGGGGGAGTTTCGTCTTTTTTCAACTTTTTCGTGAGGGGGGTGGGTCAATTGAAAGTATTCATGAAGAAATTCGGCTTCAAAAAAGTTGAAAATTTTCATGAAGTATTTGGGCTTCAAAAATGTTTTAAATTTTCATGAAGAAATTCGGCTTCAAAAAAGTTTAAAATTTTCATGGAGAAATTCGGCTTCAAAAAAGATGAAAATTTTCATGAAGTATTTGGGCTTCAAAAAAGTTGAAAATTTTCATGAAGTATTTGGGCTTCAAAAAAGTTGAAAATATTCATGAAGAAATTCGGCTTCAAAAAAGTAGAAAATTTTCATGAAGTATTTGGGCTTCAAAATATTTTTAAATTTTCATGAAGAAATTCGGCTTCAAAAAAGTTGAAAATTTTCATGAAGTATTTGGGCTTCAAAAAAGTTGAAAATTTTCATGAAGAAATTCGGCTTCAAAAAAGCTTTCACGAGGGGGGGGTGTTTCGTCGTTTTTCAACTTTTTCGTAAGGGGGGGGTGTTTCGTCTTTTTTCAACTTTTTCGTAAGGGGGGGGTGTTTCGTCTTTTTTCAACTTTTTCGTGAGGGGGGGGTGGGTCAATTGAAAATATTCATGAAGAAATTCGGCTTCAAAAAAGTTGAACATTTTCATGAAGTATTTGGGCTTCAAAAATGTTTTAAATTTTCATGAAGAAATTCGGCTTCAAAAAAGTTGAAAATTTTCATGAAGAAATTCGGCTTCAAAAAAGTTTTCGCAAGGGGGGGATGTTTCGTCTTTTTTCAACTTTTTCATGAGGGGGGTGGGTCAATTGAAAGTATTCATGAAGAAATTCGGCTTCAAAAAAGTTGAAAATTTTCATGAAGTATTTGGGCTTCAAAAAAGTTGAAAATTTTCATGACGAAATTCGGCTTCAAAAAAGTTTTCGCGAGGGGGGGGTGTTTCGTCTTTTTTCAACTTTTTCGTAAGGGGGGGTGTTTCCTCTTTTTTCAACTTTTTCATAAGGGGGGGTTGGTCAATTGAAATTTTTCATGAAGTATTTGGGCTTCAAAAAAGTTGAAAATTTTCATGAAGAAATTGGGCTTCAAAAAAGTTGAACGTTTTCATGAAGTATTTGGGCTTCAAAAAAGTTGAAAATTTTCATGAAGTATTTGGGCTTCAAAAAAGTTGAAAATTTTCATGAAGTATTTGGGCTTCAAAAAAGTTGAAAATATTCATGAAGAAATTCGGATTCAAAAAAGTTGAAAATTTTCATGAAGAAATTCGGCTTCAAAAAAGTTGAAAATTTTCATGAAGTATTTGGGCTTCAAAAAAGTTGAAAATATTCATGAAGAAATTCGGATTCAAAAAAGTTGAAAATTTTCATGAAGAAATTCGGCTTCAAAAAAGTTGAAAATTTTCATGAAGTATTTGGGCTTCAAAAAAGTTGAAAATTTTCATGAAGAAATTCGGCTTCAAAAAAGTTTTCGTAACTGGGAGGTGTTTCGTCTTTTTTCAACTTTTTCGTGAGGGGGGGTGTTTCGTCTTTTTTCAACTTTTTCGTAAGGGGGGGGTGTTTCGTCTTTTTTCAACTTTTTCGTAAGAGGGGGGTGTTTCGTCTTTTTTCAACTTTTTCGTGAGGGGGGTGGGTCAATTGAAAGTATTCATGAAGAAATTCGGCTTCAAAAAAGTTGAAGATTTTCATGAAGTATTTGGGCTTCAAAAAAGTTGAAAACTTTCATGAAGAAATTCGGCTTCAAAAAAGTTTTCGCAAGGGGGGGTGTTTCGTCTTTTTTCAACTTTTTCGTAAGGGGGGGGTGTTTCGTCTTTTTTCAACTTTTTCGTAAGAGGGGGGTGTTTCGTCTTTTTTCAACTTTTTCGTGAGGGGGGGTGGGTCAATTGAAAACATTCATGAAGAAATTCGGCTTCAAAAAAGTTGAAAATTTTCATGAAGTATTTGGGCTTCAAAAAAGTTTAAAATTTTCATGAAGAAATTCGGCTTCAAAAAGGTTGAAAATATTCATGAAGAAATTCGGCTTCAAAAAAGATTAAAATTTTCATGAAGTATTTAGGCTTCAAAAAAGTTGAAAATTTTCATGAAGAAATTCGGCTTCAAAAAAGTTTTCGTAAGGGGGAGGTGTTTCGTCTTTTTTCAACTTTTTCGTGAGGGGGGGTGTTTCGTCTTTTTTCAACTTTTTCGTAAGGGGGGGTGTTTCGTCTTTTTTCAACTTTTTCGTGAGGGGGGTGGGTCAATTGAAAATATTCATGAAGAAATTCGGCTTCAAAAAAGTTGAAAATTTTCATGAAGTATTTGGGCTTCAAAAAAGTTGAAAATTTTCATGAAGAAATTGGGCTTCAAAAAAGTTGAACGTTTTCATGAAGTATTTGGGCTTCAAAAAAGTTGAAAATTTTCATGAAGTATTTGGGCTTCAAAAAAGTTGAAAATTTTCATGAAGTATTTGGGCTTCAAAAAAGTTGAAAATATTCATGAAGAAATTCGGATTCAAAAAAGTTGAAAATTTTCATGAAGAAATTCGGCTTCAAAAAAGTTTTCGCAAGGGGGGGGTGTTTCGTCTTTTTTCAACTTTTTCGAAAGGGGGGGGTGTTTCGTCTTTTTTCAACTTTTTCGTAAGAGGGGGGTGTTTCGTCTTTTTTCAACTTTTTTGTGAGGGGGGTGGGTCAATTGAAAGTATTCATGAAGAAATTCGGCTTCAAAAAAGTTGAAAATTTTCATGAAGTATTTGGGCTTCAAAAAAGTTTAAAATTTTCATGAAGAAATTCGGCTTCAAAAAGGTTGAAAATATTCATGAAGAAATTCGGCTTCAAAAAAGTTTAAAATTTTCATGAAGTATTTGGGCTTCAAAAAAGTTGAAAATTTTCATGAAGAAATTCGGCTTCAAAAAAGTTTTCGTAAGGGGGAGGTGTTTCATCTTTTTTCAACTTTTTCGTGAGGGGGGGTGTTTCGTCTTTTTTCAACTTTTTCGTAAGGGGGGGTGTTTCGTCTTTTTTCAACTTTTTCGTGAGGGGGTGGGTCAATTGAAATTATTCATGAAGAAATTCGGCTTCAAAAAAGTTGAAAATTTTCATGAAGAAATTCGGCTTCAAAAAAGTTGAAAATTTTCATGAAGTATTTGGGCTTCAAAAAAGTTTAAAATTTTCATTAAGAAATTCGGCTTCAAAAAAGTTTTCGCAAGGGGGGGGTGTTTCGTCTTTTTTCAACTTTTTCGTAAGAGGGGGGTGTTTCGTCTTTTTTCAACTTTTTCGTGAGGGGGGGTGGGTCAATTGAAAATATTCATGAAGAAATTCGGCTTCAAAAAAGTTGAAAATTTTCATGAAGTATTTGGACTTCAAAAAAGTTTAAAATTTTCATGAAGAAATTCGGCTTCAAAAAGGTTGAAAATATTCATGAAGAAATTCGGCTTCAAAAAAGATTAAAATTTTCATGAAGTATTTAGGCTTCAAAAAAGTTGAAAATTTTCATGAAGAAATTCGGCTTCAAAAAGGTTGAAAATATTCATGAAGAAATTCGGCTTCAAAAAAGTTTAACATTTTCATGAAGTATTGAGGCTTCAAAAAAGTTTAAAATTTTCATGAAGAAATTCGGCTTCAAAAAAGTTTTCGTAACTGGGAGGTGTTTCGTCTTTTTTCAACTTTTTCGTGAGGGGGGGTGTTTCGTCTTTTTTCAACTTTTTCGTAAGGGGGGGGTGTTTCGTCTTTTTTCAACTTTTTCGTAAGAGGGGGGTGTTTCGTCTTTTTTCAACTTTTTCGTGAGGGGGGTGGGTCAATTGAAAGTATTCATGAAGAAATTCGGCTTCAAAAAAGTTGAAGATTTTCATGAAGTATTTGGGCTTCAAAAAAGTTGAAAACTTTCATGAAGAAATTCGGCTTCAAAAAAGTTTTCGCAAGGGGGGGTTGTTTCGTCTTTTTTCAACTTTTTCGTAAGGGGGGGGTGTTTCGTCTTTTTTCAACTTTTTCGTAAGAGGGGGGTGTTTCGTCTTTTTTCAACTTTTTCGTGAGGGGGGGTGGGTCAATTGAAAACATTCATGAAGAAATTCGGCTTCAAAAAAGTTGAAAATTTTCATGAAGTATTTGGGCTTCAAAAAAGTTTAAAATTTTCATGAAGAAATTCGGCTTCAAAAAGGTTGAAAATATTCATGAAGAAATTCGGCTTCAAAAAAGATTAAAATTTTCATGAAGTATTTAGGCTTCAAAAAAGTTGAAAATTTTCATGAAGAAATTCGGCTTCAAAAAAGTTTTCGTAAGGGGGAGGTGTTTCGTCTTTTTTCAACTTTTTCGTGAGGGGGGGTGTTTCGTCTTTTTTCAACTTTTTCGTAAGGGGGGGTGTTTCGTCTTTTTTCAACTTTTTCGTAAGGGGGGGGTGTTTCGTCTTTTTTCAACTTTTTCGTGAGGGGGGTGGGTCAATTGAAAATATTCATGAAGAAATTCAGCTTCAAAAAAGTTGAAAATTTTCATGAAGTAATTCGGCTTCGAAAAAGTTTTCGCAAGGGGGGGGTGTTTCGTCTTTTTTCAACTTTTTCGTAAGAGGGGGGTGTTTCGTCTTTTTTCAACTTTTTCGTGAGGGGGGTGGGTCAATTGAAAATATTCATGAAGAAATTCGGCTTCAAAAAAGTTGAAAATTTTCATGAAGTATTTGGGCTTCAAAAAAGTTGAAAATTTTCATGAAGAAATTCGGCTTCAAAAAAGTTTTCGCAAGGGGGGTGTGTTTCGTATTTTTTCAACTTTTTCCTAAGGGGGGGGTGTTTCGTCTTTTTTCAACTTTTTTGTGAGGGGGGGGGTGTTTCGTCTTTTTTCAACTTTTTCGTAAGAGGGGGGTGTTTCGTCTTTTTTCAACTTTTTCGTGAGGGGGGTGGGTCAATTGAAAATATTCATGAAGAAATTCGGCTTCAAAAAAGTTTAAAATTTTCATGAAGTATTTGGGCTTCAAAAAAGTTTAAAATTTTCATGAAGAAATTCGGCTTCAAAAAGGTTGAAAATATTCATGAAGAAATTCGGCTTCAAAAAAGTTTAAAATTTTCATGAAGAAATTCGGCTTCAAAAAGGTTGAAAATTTTCATGAATTATTTGGGCTTCAAAAAAGTTGAAAATATTCATGAAGAAATTCGGCTTCAAAAAAGTTGAAAATTTTCATGAAGTATTTGGGTTTGAAATTTTTTTTAAATTTTCATGAAGAATTTCGGCTTCAAAAAAGTTTAAAATTTTCATGAAGAAATTCGGCTTCAAAAAAGTTGAAAATTTTCATGAAGTATTTGGGCTTCAAAAAAGTTGAAAATTTTCATGAAGTATTTGGGCTTCAAAAAAGTTGAAAATTTTCATGAAGAAATTCGGCTTCAAAAAAGTTGAAAATTTTCATGAAGTATTTGGGCTTCAAAAAAGTTGAAAATTTTCATGAAGAAATTCGGCTTCAAAAAAGTTTTCGCAAGGGGGGGGTGTTTCGTCTTTTTTCAACTTTTTCGTAAGAGGGGGGTGTTTCGTCTTTTTTCAACTTTTTCGTGAGGGGGGGTGGGTCAATTGAAAATATTCATGAAGAAATTCGGCTTCAAAAAAGTTGAAAATTTTCATGAAGTATTTGGGCTTCAAAAAAGTTGAAAATTTTCATGAAGTATTTGGGCTTCAAAAAAGTTTAAAATTTTCATGAAGAAATTCGGCTTCAAAAAAGTTTTCGCAAGGGGGGGGTGTTTCGTCTTTTTTCAACTTTTTCGTAAGGGGGGGGTGTTTCGTCTTTTTTCAACTTTTTCGTGAGGGGGTGGGTCAATTGAAAATATTCATGAAGAAATTCGGCTTCAAAAAAGTTTTCACAAGGGGGGGGGGTGTTTCGTCTTTTTTCAACTTTTTCGTAAGGGGGGGTGTTTCGTTTTTTTTCAACTTTTCCGTTAGCGGGGGTGGGTCAATTGAAAATATTCATGAAGAAATTTGGCTTCAAAAAAGATGAGAATTTTCATGAAGTATTTGGGCTTCAAAAAAGTTGAAAATTTTCATGAAGAAATTCGGCTTCAAAAAAGTTTTCGCAAGGGGGGGGTGTTTCGTCTTTTTTCAACTTTTTCGTAAGGGGTGGGTGTTTCGTCTTTTTTCAACTTTTTCGTAAGGGGGGGTGTTTCGTCTTTTTTCAACTTTTTCGTAAGAGGGGGGTGTTTCGTCTTTTTTCAACTTTTTCGTAAGAGGGGGGAGTTTCGTCTTTTTTCAACTTTGTCGTGAGGGGGGTGGGTCAATTGAAAGTATTCATGAAGAAATTCGGCTTCAAAAAAGTTGAAAATTTTCATGAAGTATTTGGGCTTCAAAAAAGTTTTCGCAAGGGGGGGGTGTTTCGTCTTTTTTCAACTTTTTCGTAAGGGGGGGTGTTTCGTCTTTTTTCAACTTTTTCGTAAGAGGGGTGTGTTTCGTCTTTTTTCAACTTTTTCGTGAGGGGGTGGGTCAATTGAAAATATTCATGAAGAAATTCGGCTTCAAAAAAGGTTTCGCAAGGGGGGGGGGTGTTTCGTCTTTTTTCAACTTTTTCGTAAGGGGGTGGGTCAATTGAAAATATTCATGAAGAAATTCGGCTTCAAAAAAGTTGAAAATTTTCATGAAGAAATTCGGCTTCAAAAAAGTTTAAAATTTTCATGAAGAAATTCGGCTTCAAAAAAGTTGAAAATTTTCATGAAGTATTTGGGCTTTAAATTTTTTTTAAATTTTCATGAAGAAATTCGGCTTCAAAAAAGTTGAAAATTTTCATGAAGAAATTCGGCTTCAAAAAAGTTGAAAATTTTCATGAAGTATTTGGGCTTCAAAAAAGTTGAAAATTTTCATGAAGAAATTCGGCTTCAAAAAAGTTTAAAATTTTCATGAAGAAATTCGGCTTCAAAAAAGTTGAAAATTTTCATGAAGTATTTGGGCTTGAAATTTTTTTTAAAATTTTCATGAAGAAATTCGGCTTCAAAAAAGTTTAAAATTTTCATGGAGAAATTCGGCTTCAAAACAGTTGAAAATTTTCATGAAGTATTTGGGCTTCAAAAAAGTTGAAAATTTTCATGAAGAAATTCGGCTTCAAAAAAGTTTTCGCAAGGGGGGGTGTTTCGTCTTTTTTCAACTTTTTCGCAAGGGGGGGGTGTTTCGTCATTTTTCAACTTTTTCGTAAGAGGGGTGTGTTTCGTCTTTTTTCAACTTTTTCGTGAGGGGGTGGGTCAATTGAAAATATTCATGAAGAAATTCGGCTTCAAAAAAGTTTTCGCAAGGGGGGGGTGTTTCGTCTTTTTTCAACTTTTTCGTAAGGGGGGTGTGTTTCGTCTTTTTTCTACTTTTTTGTTTGCGGGGGTGGGTCAATTGAAAATATTCATGAAGAAATTTGGCTTCAAAAAAGATGAAAATTTTCATGAAGTATTTGGGCTTCAAAAAAGTTGAAAATTTTCATGAAGAAATTCGGCTTCAAAAAAGTTTTCGCAAGGGGGGGGTGTTTCGTCTTTTTTCAACTTTTTCGTAAGGGTTGTATCGTCTTTTTTCAACTTTTTCGTAAGAGGGGGGTATTTCGTCTTTTTTCAACTTTTTCGTGAGGGGGGTGGGTCAATTGAAAGTATTCATGAAGAAATTCGGCTTCAAAAAAGTTGAAAATTTTCATGAAGTATTTGGGCTTCAAAAAAGTTGAAAATTTTCATGAAGAAATTCGGCTTCAAAAAAGTTTTCGCGAGGGGGGGGGTGTTTCGTCTTTTTTCAACTTTTTCGTAAGGGGGGGGTGTTTCGTCTTTTTTCAACTTTTTCGTAAGGGGGGGTGTTTCGTCTTTTTTCAACTTTTTCGTAAGAGGGGGGTGTTTCGTCTTTTTTCAACTTTTTCGTGAGGGGGGGTGGGTCAATTGAAAATATTCATGAAGATATTCGGCTTCAAAAAAGTTGAAAATTTTCATGAAGTATTTGGGCTTCAAAAATGTTTTAAATTTTCATGAAGAAATTCGGCTTCAAAAAAGTTGAAAATTTTCATGAAGAAATTCGGCTTCAAAAAAGTTGAAAATTTTCATGAAGAAATTCGGCTTCAAAAAAGTTGAAAATTTTCATGAAGTATTTGGGCTTGAAATTTTTTTTTAAATTTTCATGAAGAAATTCGGCTTCAAAAAAGTTTAAAATTTTCATGGAGAAATTCGGCTTCAAAACAGTTGAAAATTTTCATGAAGTATTTGGGCTTCAAAAAAGTTGAAAATTTTCATGAAGAAATTCGGCTTCAAAAAAGTTTTCGCAAGGGGGGGGTGTTTCGTCTTTTTTCAACTTTTTCGCAAGGGGGGGGTGTTTCGTCATTTTTCAACTTTTTCGTAAGAGGGGTGTGTTTCGTCTTTTTTCAACTTTTTCGTGAGGGGGTGGGTCAATTGAAAACATTCATGAAGAAATTCGGCTTCAAAAAAGTTTTCACAAGGGGGGGGTGTTTCGTCATTTTTCAACTTTTTCGTAAGAGGGGTGTGTTTCGTCTTTTTTCAACTTTTTCGTGAGGGGGTGGGTCAATTGAAAATTTTCATTAAGAAATTCGGCTTCAAAAAAGTTGAAAATTTTCATGAAGAAATTCGGCTTCAAAAAAGTTGAAAATTTTCATGAAGTATTTGGGCTTCAAAAAAGTTGAAAATTTTCATTAAGAAATTCGGCTTCAAAAAAGTTTAAAATTTTCATGAAGAAATTCGGCTTCAAAAAAGTTGAAAATTTTCATGAAGTATTTGGGCTTGAAATTTTTTTTTAAATTTTCATGAAGAAATTCGGCTTCAAAAAAGTTTAAAATTTTCATGGAGAAATTCGGCTTCAAAACAGTTGAAAATTTTCATGAAGTATTTGGGCTTCAAAAAAGTTGAAAATTTTCATGAAGAAATTCGGCTTCAAAAAAGTTTTCGCAAGGGGGGGGTGTTTCGTCTTTTTTCAACTTTTTCGTAAGGGGGGGTGTTTCGTCTTTTTTCAACTTTTCGTAAGAGGGGGGTTTTTCTTCTTTTTTCAACTTTTTCGTGAGGGGGTGGGTCAATTGAAAATATTCATGAAGAAATTCGGCTTCAAAAAAGTTTTCGCAAGGGGGGGGGGTGTTTCGTCTTTTTTCAACTTTTTCGTTAGCGGGGGTGGGTCAATTGAAAATATTCATGAAGAAATTTGGCTTCAAAAAAGATGACAATTTTCATGAAGTATTTGGGCTTCAAAAAAGTTGAAAATTTTCATGAAGAAATTCGGCTTCAAAAAAGTTGAAAATTTTCATGAAGTATTTGGGCTTCAAAAAAGTTGAAAATTTTCATTAAGAAATTCAGCTTCAAAAAAGTTGAAAATTTTCATGAAGTATTTGTGCTTCAAAAAAGTTGAAAATATTCATGAAGAAATTCAGCTTCAAAACAGTTGAAAATTTTCATGAAGAAATTCGGCTTCAAAAAAGTTTTCGCAAGGGAGGGGTGTTTCGTCTTTTTTCAACTTTTTCGTAAGGGGGGGTGTTTCGTCTTTTTTCAACTTTTCGTAAGAGGGGGGTGTTTCGTCTT
Source organism: Labrus mixtus (assembly GCF_963584025.1). Taxonomy (NCBI): domain Eukaryota; kingdom Metazoa; phylum Chordata; class Actinopteri; order Labriformes; family Labridae; genus Labrus; species Labrus mixtus. Next base: position 152,978 of record NW_026870158.1, read on the forward strand.
TTTTCAACTTTTTCGTGAGGGGGTGGGTCAATTAAAATTTTCATGAAGAAATTCGGCTTCAAAAAAGATGACAATTTTCATGAAGTATTTGGGCTTCAAAAAAGTTGAAAATTTTCATGAAGAAATTCGGCTTCAAAAAAGTTGAAAATTTTCATGAAGTATTTGGGCTTCAAAAAAGTTGAAAATTTTCATGAAGAAATTCGGCTTCAAAAAAGTTTTCGCGAGGGGGGGGGGTGTTTCGTCTTTTTTCAACTTTTTCGTAAGGGGGGGTGTTTCGTCTTTTTTCAACTTTTTCGTAAGAGGGGGGTGTTTCGTCTTTTTTCAACTTTTTCGTGAGGGGGGGTGGGTCAATTGAAAATATTCATGAAGATATTCGGCTTCAAAAAAGTTGAAAATTTTCATGAAGTATTTGGGCTTCAAAAATGTTTTAAATTTTCATGAAGAAATTCGGCTTCAAAAAAGTTGAAAATTTTCATGAAGAAATTCGGCTTCAAAAAAGTTGAAAATTTTCATGAAGTATTTGGGCTTCAAAAAAGTTGAAAATTTTCATTAAGAAATTCGGCTTCAAAAAAGTTTAAAATTTTCATGAAGAAATTCGGCTTCAAAAAAGTTGAAAATTTTCATGAAGTATTTGGGCTTCAAAAATGTTTTAAATTTTCATGAAGACATTCGGCTTCAAAAAAGTTGAAAATTTTCATGAAGAAATTCGGCTTCAAAAAAGTTGAAAATTTTCATGAAGTATTTGGGCTTCAAAAAAGTTGAAAATTTTCATTAAGAAATTCGGCTTCAAAAAAGTTTAAAATTTTCATGAAGAAATTCGGCTTCAAAAAAGTTGAAAATTTTCATGGAGAAATTCGGCTTCAAAACAGTTGAAAATTTTCATGAAGTATTTGGGCTTCAAAAAAGTTGAAAATTTTCATGAAGAAATTCGGCTTCAAAAAAGTTTTCGCAAGGGGGGGGTGTTTCGTCTTTTTTCAACTTTTTCGCAAGGGGGGGGTGTTTCGTCATTTTTCAACTTTTTCGTAAGAGGGGTGTGTTTCGTCTTTTTTCAACTTTTTCGTGAGGGGGTGGGTCAATTGAAAACATTCATGAAGAAATTCGGCTTCAAAAAAGTTTTCACAAGGGGGGGGTGTTTCGTCTTTTTTCAACTTTTTCGTAAGGGGGGGGTGTTTCGTCTTTTTTCAACTTTTTCGTTTGCGGGGGTGTGTTTCGTCTTTTTTCAACTTTTTCGTGAGGGGGTGGGTCAATTGAAAACATTCATGAAGAAATTCGGCTTCAAAAAAGTTTTCACAAGGGGGGGGTGTTTCGTCTTTTTTCAACTTTTTCGTAAGGGGGGGGTGTTTCGTCTTTTTTCAACTTTTTCGTTTGCGGGGGTGTGTTTCGTCTTTTTTCAACTTTTTCGTGAGGGGGTGGGTCAATTGAAAACATTCATGAAGAAATTCGGCTTCAAAAAAGTTTTCACAAGGGGGGGGTGTTTCGTCTTTTTTCAACTTTTTCGTAAGGGGGGGGTGTTTCGTCTTTTTTCAACTTTTTCGTTTGCGGGGGTGGGTCAATTGAAAATATTCATGAAGAAATTTAGCTTCAAAAAAGATGAAAATTTTCATGAAGTATTTGGGCTTCAAAAAAGTTGAAAATTTTCATGAAGAAATTCGGCTTCAAAAAAGTTTTCGCAAGGGGGGGGTGTTTCGTCTTTTTTCAACTTTTTCGTAAGGGTTGTATCGTCTTTTTTCAACTTTTTCGTAAGAGGGGGGTATTTCGTCTTTTTTCAACTTTTTCGTGAGGGGGGTGGGTCAATTGAAAGTATTCATGAAGAAATTCGGCTTCAAAAAAGATGAAAATTTTCATGAAGTATTTGGGCTTCGAAAAAGTTGAAAATTTTCATGAAGAAATTCGTCTTCAAAAAAGTTTTCGCAAGGGGGGGTGTTTCGTCTTTTTTCAACTTTTTCGTGAGGGGGGGTGTTTCCTCTTTTTTCAACTTTTTCATATGGGGGGGTTGGTCAATTGAAATTTTTCATGAAGTATTTGGGCTTCAAAAAAGTTGAAAATTTTCATGAAGTATTTGGGCTTCAAAAAAGTTGAAAATTTTCATGAAGAAATTCGGCTTCAAAAAAGTTGAACGTTTTCATGAAGTATTTGGGCTTCAAAAAAGTTGAAAATTTTCATGAAGTATTTGGGCTTCAAAAAAGTTGAAAATATTCATGAAGAAATTTGGCTTCAAAACAGTTGAAAATTTTCATGAAGAAATTCGGCTTCAAAAAAGATGAACGTTTTCATGAAGTATTTGGGCTTCAAAAAAGTTGAAAATTTTCATGAAGTATTTGGGCTTCAAAAAAGTTGAACATTTTCATGAAGTATTTGTGCTTCAAAAAAGTTGAAAATATTCATGTAGAAATTCGGCTTCAAAACAGTTGAAAATTTTCATGAAGAAATTCGGCTTCAAAAAAGTTTTCGCGAGGGGGGGGGGTGTTTCGTCTTTTTTCAACTTTTTCGTAAGGGGGGGGTGTTTCGTCTTTTTTCAACTTTTTCGTAAGGGGGGGGTGTTTCGTCTTTTTTCAACTTTTTCGTAAGAGGGGGGTGTTTCGTCTTTTTTCAACTTTTTCGTGAGGGGGGGTGGGTCAATTGAAAATTTTCATGAAGAAATTCGGCTTCAAAAAAGTTGAAAATTTTCATGAAGAAATTCGGCTTCAAAAAAGTTGAAAATTTTCATGAAGTATTTGGGCTTCAAAAAAGTTGAAAATTTTCATTAAGAAATTCGGCTTCAAAAAAGTTTAAAATTTTCATGAAGAAATTCGGCTTCAAAAAAGTTGAAAATTTTCATGAAGTATTTGGGCTTCAAAAATGTTTTAAATTTTCATGAAGAAATTCGGCTTCAAAAAAGTTGAAAATTTTCATGAAGAAATTCGGCTTCAAAAAAGTTTAAAATTTTCATGGAGAAATTCGGCTTCAAAACAGTTGAAAATTTTCATGAAGTATTTGGGCTTCAAAAAAGTTGAAAATTTTCATGAAGAAATTCGGCTTCAAAAAAGTTTTCGCAAGGGGGGGGTGTTTCGTCTTTTTTCAACTTTTTCGCAAGGGGGGGGTGTTTCGTCATTTTTCAACTTTTTCGTAAGAGGGGTGTGTTTCGTCTTTTTTCAACTTTTTCGTGAGGGGGTGGGTCAATTGAAAACATTCATGAAGAAATTCGGCTTCAAAAAAGTTTTCACAAGGGGGGGGTGTTTCGTCTTTTTTCAACTTTTTCGTAAGGGGGGGGTGTTTCGTCTTTTTTCAACTTTTTCGTTTGCGGGGGTGGGTCAATTGAAAATATTCATGAAGAAATTTAGCTTCAAAAAAGATGAAAATTTTCATGAAGTATTTGGGCTTCAAAAAAGTTGAAAATTTTCATGAAGAAATTCGGCTTCAAAAAAGTTTTCGCAAGGGGGGGGTGTTTCGTCTTTTTTCAACTTTTTCGTAAGGGTTGTATCGTCTTTTTTCAACTTTTTCGTAAGAGGGGGGTATTTCGTCTTTTTTCAACTTTTTCGTGAGGGGGGTGGGTCAATTGAAAGTATTCATGAAGAAATTCGGCTTCAAAAAAGATGAAAATTTTCATGAAGTATTTGGGCTTCGAAAAAGTTGAAAATTTTCATGAAGAAATTCGTCTTCAAAAAAGTTTTCGCAAGGGGGGGTGTTTCGTCTTTTTTCAACTTTTTCGTGAGGGGGGGTGTTTCCTCTTTTTTCAACTTTTTCATATGGGGGGGTTGGTCAATTGAAATTTTTCATGAAGTATTTGGGCTTCAAAAAAGTTGAAAATTTTCATGAAGTATTTGGGCTTCAAAAAAGTTGAAAATTTTCATGAAGAAATTCGGCTTCAAAAAAGTTGAACGTTTTCATGAAGTATTTGGGCTTCAAAAAAGTTGAAAATTTTCATGAAGTATTTGGGCTTCAAAAAAGTTGAAAATATTCATGAAGAAATTTGGCTTCAAAACAGTTGAAAATTTTCATGAAGAAATTCGGCTTCAAAAAAGATGAACGTTTTCATGAAGTATTTGGGCTTCAAAAAAGTTGAAAATTTTCATGAAGTATTTGGGCTTCAAAAAAGTTGAACATTTTCATGAAGTATTTGTGCTTCAAAAAAGTTGAAAATATTCATGTAGAAATTCGGCTTCAAAACAGTTGAAAATTTTCATGAAGAAATTCGGCTTCAAAAAAGTTTTCGCGAGGGGGGGGGGTGTTTCGTCTTTTTTCAACTTTTTCGTAAGGGGGGGGTGTTTCGTCTTTTTTCAACTTTTTCGTAAGGGGGGGGTGTTTCGTCTTTTTTCAACTTTTTCGTAAGAGGGGGGTGTTTCGTCTTTTTTCAACTTTTTCGTGAGGGGGGGTGGGTCAATTGAAAATTTTCATGAAGATATTCGGCTTCAAAAAAGTTGAAAATTTTCATGAAGTATTTGGGCTTCAAAAATGTTTTAAATTTTCATGAAGAAATTCGGCTTCAAAAAAGTTGAAAATTTTCATGAAGAAATTCGGCTTCAAAAAAGTTGAAAATTTTCATGAAGTATTTGGGCTTCAAAAAAGTTGAAAATTTTCATTAAGAAATTCGGCTTCAAAAAAGTTTAAAATTTTCATGAAGAAATTCGGCTTCAAAAAAGTTTAAAATTTTCATGGAGAAATTCGGCTTCAAAACAGTTGAAAATTTTCATGAAGTATTTGGGCTTCAAAAAAGTTGAAAATTTTCATGAAGAAATTCGGCTTCAAAAAAGTTTTCGCAAGGGGGGGGTGTTTCGTCTTTTTTCAACTTTTTCGCAAGGGGGGGGTGTTTCGTCATTTTTCAACTTTTTCGTAAGAGGGGTGTGTTTCGTCTTTTTTCAACTTTTTCGTGAGGGGGTGGGTCAATTGAAAACATTCATGAAGAAATTCGGCTTCAAAAAAGTTTTCACAAGGGGGGGGTGTTTCGTCTTTTTTCAACTTTTTCGTAAGGGGGGGGTGTTTCGTCTTTTTTCAACTTTTTCGTTTGCGGGGGTGGGTCAATTGAAAATATTCATGAAGAAATTTAGCTTCAAAAAAGATGAAAATTTTCATGAAGTATTTGGGCTTCAAAAAAGTTGAAAATTTTCATGAAGAAATTCGGCTTCAAAAAAGTTTTCGCAAGGGGGGGGTGTTTCGTCTTTTTTCAACTTTTTCGTAAGGGTTGTATCGTCTTTTTTCAACTTTTTCGTAAGAGGGGGGTATTTCGTCTTTTTTCAACTTTTTCGTGAGGGGGGTGGGTCAATTGAAAGTATTCATGAAGAAATTCGGCTTCAAAAAAGATGAAAATTTTCATGAAGTATTTGGGCTTCGAAAAAGTTGAAAATTTTCATGAAGAAATTCGTCTTCAAAAAAGTTTTCGCAAGGGGGGGTGTTTCGTCTTTTTTCAACTTTTTCGTGAGGGGGGGTGTTTCCTCTTTTTTCAACTTTTTCATATGGGGGGGTTGGTCAATTGAAATTTTTCATGAAGTATTTGGGCTTCAAAAAAGTTGAAAATTTTCATGAAGTATTTGGGCTTCAAAAAAGTTGAAAATTTTCATGAAGAAATTCGGCTTCAAAAAAGTTGAACGTTTTCATGAAGTATTTGGGCTTCAAAAAAGTTGAAAATTTTCATGAAGTATTTGGGCTTCAAAAAAGTTGAAAATATTCATGAAGAAATTTGGCTTCAAAACAGTTGAAAATTTTCATGAAGAAATTCGGCTTCAAAAAAGATGAACGTTTTCATGAAGTATTTGGGCTTCAAAAAAGTTGAAAATTTTCATGAAGTATTTGGGCTTCAAAAAAGTTGAACATTTTCATGAAGTATTTGTGCTTCAAAAAAGTTGAAAATATTCATGTAGAAATTCGGCTTCAAAACAGTTGAAAATTTTCATGAAGAAATTCGGCTTCAAAAAAGTTTTCGCGAGGGGGGGGGGTGTTTCGTCTTTTTTCAACTTTTTCGTAAGGGGGGGGTGTTTCGTCTTTTTTCAACTTTTTCGTAAGGGGGGGGTGTTTCGTCTTTTTTCAACTTTTTCGTAAGAGGGGGGTGTTTCGTCTTTTTTCAACTTTTTCGTGAGGGGGGGTGGGTCAATTGAAAATTTTCATGAAGATATTCGGCTTCAAAAAAGTTGAAAATTTTCATGAAGTATTTGGGCTTCAAAAATGTTTTAAATTTTCATGAAGAAATTCGGCTTCAAAAAAGTTTAAAATTTTCATGAAGAAATTCGGCTTCAAAAAAGATGAAAATTTTCATGAAGTATTTGGGCTTCGAAAAAGTTGAAAATTTTAATGAAGAAATTCGTCTTCAAAAAAGTTTTCGCAAGGGGGGGTGTTTCGTCTTTTTTCAACTTTTTCGTGAGGGGGGGTGTTTCCTCTTTTTTCAACTTTTTCATATGGGGGGGTTGGTCAATTGAAATTTTTCATGAAATATTTGGGCTTCAAAAAAGTTGAACATTTTCATGAAGAAATTCGGCTTCAAAAAAGTTGAACGTTTTCATGAAGTATTTGGGCTTCAAAAAAGTTGAAAATTTTCATGAAGTATTTGGGCTTCAAAAAAGTTGAAAATATTCATGAAGAAATTTGGCTTCAAAACAGTTGAAAATTTTCATGAAGAAATTCGGCTTCAAAAAAGATGAACGTTTTCATGAAGTATTTGGGCTTCAAAAAAGTTGAAAATTTTCATGAAGTATTTGGGCTTCAAAAAAGTTGAAAATTTTCATGAAGAAATTCGGCTTCAAAAAAGTTTTCGCAAGGGGGGGGTGTTTCGTCTTTTTTCAACTTTTTCGCAAGGGGGGGGTGTTTCGTCATTTTTCAACTTTTTCGTAAGAGGGGTGTGTTTCGTCTTTTTTCAACTTTTTCGTGAGGGGGTGGGTCAATTGAAAACATTCATGAAGAAATTCGGCTTCAAAAAAGTTTTCACAAGGGGGGGGTGTTTCGTCTTTTTTCAACTTTTTCGTAAGGGGGGGGTGTTTCGTCTTTTTTCAACTTTTTCGTTTGCGGGGGTGGGTCAATTGAAAATATTCATGAAGAAATTTAGCTTCAAAAAAGATGAAAATTTTCATGAAGTATTTGGGCTTCAAAAAAGTTGAAAATTTTCATGAAGAAATTCGGCTTCAAAAAAGTTTTCGCAAGGGGGGGGTGTTTCGTCTTTTTTCAACTTTTTCGTAAGGGTTGTATCGTCTTTTTTCAACTTTTTCGTAAGAGGGGGGTATTTCGTCTTTTTTCAACTTTTTCGTGAGGGGGGTGGGTCAATTGAAAGTATTCATGAAGAAATTCGGCTTCAAAAAAGATGAAAATTTTCATGAAGTATTTGGGCTTCGAAAAAGTTGAAAATTTTCATGAAGAAATTCGTCTTCAAAAAAGTTTTCGCAAGGGGGGGTGTTTCGTCTTTTTTCAACTTTTTCGTGAGGGGGGGTGTTTCCTCTTTTTTCAACTTTTTCATATGGGGGGGTTGGTCAATTGAAATTTTTCATGAAATATTTGGGCTTCAAAAAAGTTGAACATTTTCATGAAGAAATTCGGCTTCAAAAAAGTTGAACGTTTTCATGAAGTATTTGGGCTTCAAAAAAGTTGAAAATTTTCATGAAGTATTTGGGCTTCAAAAAAGTTGAAAATATTCATGAAGAAATTTGGCTTCAAAACAGTTGAAAATTTTCATGAAGAAATTCGGCTTCAAAAAAGATGAACGTTTTCATGAAGTATTTGGGCTTCAAAAAAGTTGAAAATTTTCATGAAGTATTTGGGCTTCAAAAAAGTTGAAAATTTTCATGAAGAAATTCGGCTTCAAAAAAGTTTTCGCAAGGGGGGGGTGTTTCGTCTTTTTTCAACTTTTTCGCAAGGGGGGGGTGTTTCGTCATTTTTCAACTTTTTCGTAAGAGGGGTGTGTTTCGTCTTTTTTCAACTTTTTCGTGAGGGGGTGGGTCAATTGAAAACATTCATGAAGAAATTCGGCTTCAAAAAAGTTTTCACAAGGGGGGGGTGTTTCGTCTTTTTTCAACTTTTTCGTAAGGGGGGGGTGTTTCGTCTTTTTTCAACTTTTTCGTTTGCGGGGGTGGGTCAATTGAAAATATTCATGAAGAAATTTAGCTTCAAAAAAGATGAAAATTTTCATGAAGTATTTGGGCTTCAAAAAAGTTGAAAATTTTCATGAAGAAATTCGGCTTCAAAAAAGTTTTCGCAAGGGGGGGGTGTTTCGTCTTTTTTCAACTTTTTCGTAAGGGTTGTATCGTCTTTTTTCAACTTTTTCGTAAGAGGGGGGTATTTCGTCTTTTTTCAACTTTTTCGTGAGGGGGGTGGGTCAATTGAAAGTATTCATGAAGAAATTCGGCTTCAAAAAAGATGAAAATTTTCATGAAGTATTTGGGCTTCGAAAAAGTTGAAAATTTTCATGAAGAAATTCGTCTTCAAAAAAGTTTTCGCAAGGGGGGGTGTTTCGTCTTTTTTCAACTTTTTCGTGAGGGGGGGTGTTTCCTCTTTTTTCAACTTTTTCATATGGGGGGGTTGGTCAATTGAAATTTTTCATGAAGTATTTGGGCTTCAAAAAAGTTGAAAATTTTCATGAAGTATTTGGGCTTCAAAAAAGTTGAAAATTTTCATGAAGAAATTCGGCTTCAAAAAAGTTGAACGTTTTCATGAAGTATTTGGGCTTCAAAAAAGTTGAAAATTTTCATGAAGTATTTGGGCTTCAAAAAAGTTGAAAATATTCATGAAGAAATTTGGCTTCAAAACAGTTGAAAATTTTCATGAAGAAATTCGGCTTCAAAAAAGATGAACGTTTTCATGAAGTATTTGGGCTTCAAAAAAGTTGAAAATTTTCATGAAGTATTTGGGCTTCAAAAAAGTTGAACATTTTCATGAAGTATTTGTGCTTCAAAAAAGTTGAAAATATTCATGTAGAAATTCGGCTTCAAAACAGTTGAAAATTTTCATGAAGAAATTCGGCTTCAAAAAAGTTTTCGCGAGGGGGGGGGTGTTTCGTCTTTTTTCAACTTTTTCGTAAGGGGGGGGTGTTTCGTCTTTTTTCAACTTTTTCGTAAGGGGGGGGTGTTTCGTCTTTTTTCAACTTTTTCGTAAGAGGGGGGTGTTTCGTCTTTTTTCAACTTTTTCGTGAGGGGGGGTGGGTCAATTGAAAATTTTCATGAAGATATTCGGCTTCAAAAAAGTTGAAAATTTTCATGAAGTATTTGGGCTTCAAAAATGTTTTAAATTTTCATGAAGAAATTCGGCTTCAAAAAAGTTTAAAATTTTCATGAAGAAATTCGGCTTCAAAAAAGATGAAAATTTTCATGAAGTATTTGGGCTTCGAAAAAGTTGAAAATTTTAATGAAGAAATTCGTCTTCAAAAAAGTTTTCGCAAGGGGGGGTGTTTCGTCTTTTTTCAACTTTTTCGTGAGGGGGGGTGTTTCCTCTTTTTTCAACTTTTTCATATGGGGGGGTTGGTCAATTGAAATTTTTCATGAAATATTTGGGCTTCAAAAAAGTTGAAAATTTTCATGAAGAAATTCGGCTTCAAAAAAGTTGAACGTTTTCATGAAGTATTTGGGCTTCAAAAAAGTTGAAAATTTTCATGAAGTATTTGGGCTTCAAAAAAGTTGAAAATATTCATGAAGAAATTTGGCTTCAAAACAGTTGAAAATTTTCATGAAGAAATTCGGCTTCAAAAAAGATGAACGTTTTCATGAAGTATTTGGGCTTCAAAAAAGTTGAAAATTTTCATGAAGTATTTGGGCTTCAAAAAAGTTGAAAATTTTCATGAAGTATTTGTGCTTCAAAAAAGTTGAAAATATTCATGAAGAAATTCGGCTTCAAAACAGTTGAAAATTTTCATGAAGAAATTCGGCTTCAAAAAAGTTTTCGCAAGGGGGGGGTGTTTCGTCTTTTTTCAACTTTTTCGTAAGGGGGGGGTGTTTCGTCTTTTTTCAACTTTTTCGTAAGAGGGGTGTGTTTCGTCTTTTTTCAACTTTTTCGTAAGGGGGGGGTGTTTCGTCTTTTTTCAACTTTTTCGTAAGAGGGGGGTGTTTCGTCTTTTTTCAACTTTTTCGTGAGGGGGGTGGGTCAATTGAAAGTATTCATGAAGAAATTCGGCTTCAAAAAAGTTGAAAATTTTCATGAAGTATTTGGGCTTGAAATTTTTTTTAAATTTTCATGAAGAAATTCGGCTTCAAAAAAGTTGAAAATTTTCATGAAGAAATTCGGCTTCAAAAAAGTTGAAAATTTTCATGAAGTATTTGGGCTTCAAAAAAGTTGAAAATTTTCATTAAGAAATTCGGCTTCAAAAAAGTTTAAAATTTTCATGAAGAAATTCGGCTTCAAAAAAGTTTAAAATTTTCATGAAGTATTTGGGCTTGAAAATTTTTTTAAATTTTCATGAAGAAATTCGGCTTCAAAAAAGTTAAAAATTTTCATGAAGAAATTCGGCTTCAAAACAGTTGAAAATTTTCATGAAGTATTTGGGCTCCAAAAAAGTTGAAAATTTTCATGAAGAAATTCGGCTTCAAAAAAGTTTTCGCAAGGGGGGGGTGTTTCGTCTTTTTTCAACTTTTTCGTAAGGGGGGGGGTGTTTCGTCTTTTTTCAACTTTTTCGTAAGAGGGGTGTGTTTCGTCTTTTTTCAACTTTTTCGTGAGGGGGTGGGTCAATTGAAAGTATTCATGAAGAAATTCGGCTTCAAAAAAGTTTTCGCAAGGGGGGGGTGTTTCGTCTTTTTTAAACTTTTTCGTAAGGCGGGGGTGTTTCGTCTTTTTTCAACTTTTTCGTAAGGGGGGAGTTTCGTCTTTTTTCAACTTTTTCGTGAGGGGGGTGGGTCAATTGAAAGTATTCATGAAGAAATTCGGCTTCAAAAAAGTTGAAAATTTTCATGAAGAAATTCGGCTTCAAAAAAGTTTTCGCGAGGGGGGGGTGTTTCGTCTTTTTTCAACTTTTTCGTAAGGGGGGGGTGTTTCGTCTTTTTTCAACTTTTTCGTAAGGGGGGGTGTTTCGTCTTTTTTCAACTTTTTCGTAAGAGGGGGATGTTTCGTCTTTTTTCAACTTTTTCGTGAGGGGGGTGGGTCAATTGAAAGTATTCATGAAGAAATTCGGCTTCAAAAAAGTTGAAAATTTTCATGAAGAAATTCGGCTTCAAAAAAGTTTTCGCGAGGGGGGGGTGTTTCGTCTTTTTTCAACTTTTTCGTAAGGGGGGGGTGTTTCGTCTTTTTTCAACTTTTTCGTAAGGGGGGGTGTTTCGTCTTTTTTCAACTTTTTCGTAAGAGGGGGATGTTTCGTCTTTTTTCAACTTTTTCGTGAGGGGGGGTGGGTCAATTGAAAATATTCATGAAGAAATTCGGCTTCAAAAAAGTTGAAAATTTTCATGAAGTATTTGGGCTTCAAAAAAGTTGAAAATTTTCATGAAGTATTTGTGCTTCAAAAAAGTTGAAAATATTCATGAAGAAATTCGGCTTCAAAACAGTTGAAAATTTTCATGAAGAAATTCGGCTTCAAAAAAGTTTTCGCAAGGGGGGGGTGTTTCGTCTTTTTTCAACTTTTTCGTAAGGGGGGGGTGTTTCGTCTTTTTTCAACTTTTTTGTAAGAGGGGTGTGTTTCGTCTTTTTTCAACTTTTTCGTGAGGGGGTGGGTCAATTGAAAATATTCATGAAGAAATTCGGCTTCAAAAAAGTTTTCGCAAGGGGGGGGTGTTTCGTCTTTTTTAAACTTTTTCGTAAGGGGGGGGTGTTTCGTCTTTTTTCAACTTTTTCGTAAGGGGGGAGTTTCGTCTTTTTTCAACTTTTTCGTGAGGGGGGTGGGTCAATTGAAAGTATTCATGAAGAAATTCGGCTTCAAAAAAGTTGAAAATTTTCATGAAGTATTTGGGCTTCAAAAAAGTTGAAAATTTTCATGAAGAAATTCGGCTTCAAAAAAGATGAACGTTTTCATGAAGTATTTGGGCTTCAAAAAAGTTGAAAATTTTCATGAAGTATTTGGGCTTCAAAAAAGTTGAAAATTTTCATGAAGTATTTGTGCTTCAAAAAAGTTGAAAATATTCATGAAGAAATTCGGCTCAAAACAGTTGAAAATTTTCATGAAGAAATTCGGCTTCAAAAAAGTTTTCGCAAGGGGGGGGTGTTTCGTCTTTTTTCAACTTTTTCGTAAGGGGGGGTGTTTCGTCTTTTTTCAACTTTTCGTAAGAAGGGGGTGTTTCGTCTTTTTTCAACTTTTTCGTGAGGGGGTGGGTCAATTGAAAATATTCATGAAGAAATTCGGCTTCAAAAAAGTTTTCGCAAGGGGGGGGGTGTTTCGTCTTTTTTCAACTTTTTCGTAAGGGGGGGGTGTGTCGTCTTTTTTCAACTTTTTCGTTAGCGGGGGTGGGTCAATTGAAAATATTCATGAAGAAATTTGGCTTCAAAAAAGATGACAATTTTCATGAAGTATTTGGGCTTCAAAAAAGTTGAAAATTTTCATGAAGAAATTCGGCTTCAAAAAAGTTGAAAATTTTCATGAAGTATTTGGGCTTCAAAAAAGTTGAAAATTTTCATTAAGAAATTCAGCTTCAAAAAAGTTGAAAATTTTCATGAAGTATTTGTGCTTCAAAAAAGTTGAAAATATTCATGAAGAAATTCGGCTTCAAAACAGTTGAAAATTTTCATGAAGAAATTCGGCTTCAAAAAAGTTTTCGCAAGGGAGGGGTGTTTCGTCTTTTTTCAACTTTTTCGTAAGGGGGGGTGTTTCGTCTTTTTTCAACTTTTCGTAAGAGGGGGGTGTTTCGTCTTTTTTCAACTTTTTCGTGAGGGGGTGGGTCAATTGAAAATATTCATGAAGAAATTCGGCTTCAAAAAAGATGACAATTTTCATGAAGTATTTGGGCTTCAAAAAAGTTGAAAATTTTCATGAAGAAATTCGGCTTCAAAAAAGTTGAAAATTTTCATGAAGTATTTGGGCTTCAAAAAAGTTGAAAATTTTCATTAAGAAATTCAGCTTCAAAAAAGTTTGAAATTTTCATGAAGAAATTCGGCTTCAAAAAAGTTGAAAATTTTCATTAAGAAATTCAGCTTCAAAAAAGTTTGAAATTTTCATGAAGAAATTCGGCTTCAAAAAAGTTTTCGCAAGGGGGGGGTGTTTCGTCTTTTTTCAACTTTTTCGTAAGGGGGGGGTGTTTCGTCTTTTTTCAACTTTTTCGTAAGAGGGGTGTGTTTCGTCTTTTTTCAACTTTTTCGTGAGGGGGTGGGTCAATTGAAAATATTCATGAAGAAATTCAGTTTCAAAAAAGTTTTCGCAAGGGGGGGGTGTTTCGTCTTTTTTAAACTTTTTCGTAAGGGGGGGGTGTTTCGTCTTTTTTCAACTTTTTCGTAAGGGGGGAGTTTCGTCTTTTTTCAACTTTTTCGTGAGGGGGGTGGGTCAATTGAAAGTATTCATGAAGAAATTCGGCTTCAAAAAAGTTGAAAATTTTCATGAAGTATTTGGGCTTCAAAAAAGTTGAAAATTTTCATGAAGAAATTCGGCTTCAAAAAAGATGAACGTTTTCATGAAGTATTTGGGCTTCAAAAAAGTTGAAAATTTTCATGAAGAAATTCGGCTTCAAAAAAGATGAACGTTTTCATGAAGTATTTGGGCTTCAAAAAAGTTGAAAATTTTCATGAAGTATTTGGGCTTCAAAAAAGTTGAAAATTTTCATGAAGTATTTGTGCTTCAAAAAAGTTGAAAATATTCATGAAGAAATTAGGCTTCAAAACAGTTGAAAATTTTCATGAAGAAATTCGGCTTCAAAAAAGTTTTCGCAAGGGGGGGGTGTTTCGTCTTTTTTCAACTTTTTCGTAAGGGGGGGTGTTTCGTCTTTTTTCAACTTTTCGTAAGAGGGGGGTGTTTCGTCTTTTTTCAACTTTTTCGTGAGGGGGTGGGTCAATTGAAAATATTCATGAAGAAATTCGGCTTCAAAAAAGTTTTCGCAAGGGGGGGGGGTGTTTCGTCTTTTTTCAACTTTTTCGTAAGGGGGGGGTGTGTCGTCTTTTTTCAACTTTTTCGTTAGCGGGGGTGGGTCAATTGAAAATATTCATGAAGAAATTTGGCTTCAAAAAAGATGACAATTTTCATGAAGTATTTGGGCTTCAAAAAAGTTGAAAATTTTCATGAAGAAATTCGGCTTCAAAAAAGTTGAAAATTTTCATGAAGTATTTGGGCTTCAAAAAAGTTGAAAATTTTCATTAAGAAATTCGGCTTCAAAAAAGTTGAAAATTTTCATGAAGTATTTGGGCTTCAAAAAAGTTGAAAATTTTCATGAAGAAATTCGGCTTCAAAAAAGATGAACGTTTTCATGAAGTATTTGGGCTTCAAAAAAGTTGAAAATTTTCATGAAGTATTTGGGCTTCAAAAAAGTTGAAAATTTTCATGAAGTATTTGTGCTTCAAAAAAGTTGAAAATATTCATGAAGAAATTCGGCTTCAAAACAGTTGAAAATTTTCATGAAGAAATTCGGCTTCAAAAAAGTTTTCGCAAGGGGGGGGTGTTTCGTCTTTTTTCAACTTTTTCGTGAGGGGGGGTGTTTCGTCTTTTTTCAACTTTTCGTAAGAGGGGGGTGTTTCGTCTTTTTTCAACTTTTTCGTGAGGGGGTGGGTCAATTGAAAATATTCATGAAGAAATTCGGCTTCAAAAAAGTTTTCGCAAGGGGGGGGGGTGTTTCGTCTTTTTTCAACTTTTTCGTAAGGGGGGGGTGTGTCGTCTTTTTTCAAGTTTTTCGTTAGCGGGGGTGGGTCAATTGAAAATATTCATGAAGAAATTTGGCTTCAAAAAAGATGACAATTTTCATGAAGTATTTGGGCTTCAAAAAAGTTGAAAATTTTCATGAAGAAATTCGGCTTCAAAAAAGTTGAAAATTTTCATGAAGTATTTGGGCTTCAAAAAAGTTGAAAATTTTCATTAAGAAATTCGGCTTCAAAAAAGTTGAAAATTTTCATGAAGTATTTGTGCTTCAAAAAAGTTGAAAATATTCATGAAGAAATTCGGCTTCAAAACAGTTGAAAATTTTCATGAAGAAATTCGGCTTCAAAAAAGTTTTCGCAAGGGGGGGGTGTTTCGTCTTTTTTCAACTTTTTCGTAAGGGGGGGTGTTTCGTCTTTTTTCAACTTTTCGTAAGAGGGGGGTGTTTCGTCTTTTTTCAACTTTTTCGTGAGGGGGTGGGTCAATTGAAAATATTCATGAAGAAATTCGGCTTCAAAAAAGATGACAATTTTCATGAAGTATTTGGGCTTCAAAAAAGTTTAAAATTTTCATGAAGAAATTCGGCTTCAAAAAAGATGAACATTTTCATGAAGTATTTGGGCTTCGAAAAAGTTGAAAATATTAATGAAGAAATTCGTCTTCAAAAAAGTTTTCGCAAGGGGGGGTGTTTCGTCTTTTTTCAACTTTTTCGTGAGGGGGGGTGTTTCCTCTTTTTTCAACTTTTTCATATGGGGGGGTTGGTCAATTGAAATTTTTCATGAAGTATTTGGGCTTCAAAAAAGTTGAAAATTTTCATGAAGAAATTCGGCTTCAAAAAAGTTGAACGCTTTCATGAAGTATTTGGGCTTCAAAAAAGTTGAAAATTTTCATGAAGTATTTGGGCTTCAAAAAAGTTGAAAATATTCATGAAGAAATTCGGCTTCAAAAAAGTTGAAAATTTTCATGAAGTATTTCGGCTTCAAAATTTTTTAAAATTTTCATGAAGAAATTCGGCTTCAAAAAAGTTGAAAATTTTCATGAAGTATTTGGGCTTGAAATTTTTTTTAAATTTTCATGAAGAAATTCGGCTTCAAATAAGTTGAAAATTTTCATGAAGAAATTCGGCTTCAAAAAAGTTGAAAATTTTCATGAAGTATTTGGGCTTCAAAAAAGTTGAAAATTTTCATTAAGAAATTCGGCTTCAAAAAAGTTTAAAATTTTCATGAAGAAATTCGGCTTCAAAAAAGTTGAAAATTTTCATGAAGTATTTGGGCTTGAAATTTTTTTTAAATTTTCATGAAGAAATTCGGCTTCAAAAAAGTTGAAAATTTTCATGAAGAAATTCGGCTTCAAAAAAGTTGAAAATTTTCAAGAAGTATTTGGGCTTCAAAAAAGTTGAAAATTTTCATTAAGAAATTCGGCTTCAAAAAAGTTTAAAATTTTCATGAAGAAATTCGGCTTCAAAAAAGTTGAAAATTTTCATGAAGTATTTGGGCTTTTAAAATTTTTTTAAATTTTCATGAAGAAATTCGGCTTCAAAAAAGTTTAAAATTTTCATGAAGAAATTCGGCTTCAAAACAGTTGAAAATTTTCATGAAGTATTTGGGCTTCAAAAAAGTTGAAAATTTTCATGAAGAAATTCGGCTTCAAAAAAGTTTTCGCAAGGGGGGGGTGTTTCGTCTTTTTTCAACTTTTTCGTAAGGGTTGTATCGTCTTTTTTCAACTTTTTCGTAAGAGGGGGGTATTTCGTCTTTTTTCAACTTTTTCGTGAGGGGGGTGGGTCAATTGAAAGTATTCATGAAGAAATTCGGCTTCAAAAAAGTTGAAAATTTTCATGAAGTATTTGGGCTTCAAAAAAGTTGAAAATTTTCATGAAGAAATTCGGCTTCAAAAAAGTTTTCGCGAGGGGGGGGTGTTTAGTCTTTTTTCAACTTTTTCGTAAGGGGGGGGTGTTTCGTCTTTTTTCAACTTTTTCGTAAGGGGGGGTGTTTCGTCTTTTTTGAACTTTTTCGTAAGAGGGGGGTGTTTCGTCTTTTTTCAACTTTTTCGTGAGGGGGGGTGGGTCAATTGAAAATATTCATGAAGATATTCGGCTTCAAAAAAGTTGAAAATTTTCATGAAGTGTTTGGGCTTCAAAAATGTTTTAAATTTTCATGAAGAAATTCGGCTTCAAAAAAGTTTAAAATTTTCATGAAGAAATTAGGCTTCAAAAAAGATGAACATTTTCATGAAGTATTTGGGCTTCGAAAAAGTTGAAAATTTTAATGAAGAAATTCGTCTTTAAAAAAGTTTTCGCAAGGGGGGGTGTTTCGTCTTTTTTCAACTTTTTCGTGAGGGGGGGTGTTTCCTCTTTTTTCAACTTTTTCGTGAGGGGGGGTGTTTCCTCTTTTTTCAACTTTTTCATATGGGGGGGTTGGTCAATTGAAAATTTTCATGAAGTATTTGGGCTTCAAAAAAGTTGAAAATTTTCATGAAGAAATTCGGCTTCAAAAAAGTTGAACGCTTTCATGAAGTATTTGGGCTTCAAAAAAGTTGAAAATTTTCATGAAGTATTTGGGCTTCAAAAAAGTTGAAAATATTCATGAAGAAATTCGGCTTCAAAAAAGTTGAAAATTTTCATGAAGTATTTGGGCTTCAAAATTTTTTAAAATTTTCATGAAGAAATTCGGCTTCAAAAAAGTTGAAAATTTTCATGAAGTATTTGGGCTTGAAATTTTTTTTAAATTTTCATGAAGAAATTCGGCTTCAAAAAAGTTGAAAATTTTCATGAAGAAATTCGGCTTCAAAAAAGTTGAAAATTTTCATGAAGTATTTGGGCTTCAAAAAAGTTGAAAATTTTCATTAAGAAATTCGGCTTCAAAAAAGTTTAAAATTTTCATGAAGAAATTCGGCTTCAAAAAAGTTGAAAATTTTCATGAAGTATTTGGGCTTGAAATTTTTTTTAAATTTTCATGAAGAAATTCGGCTTCAAAAAAGTTGAAAATTTTCATGAAGAAATTCGGCTTCAAAAAAGTTTAAAATTTTCATGAAGTATTTGGGCTTTTAAAATTTTTTTAAATTTTCATGAAGAAATTCGGCTTCAAAAAAGTTTAAAATTTTCATGAAGAAATTCGGCTTCAAAACAGTTGAAAATTTTCATGAAGTATTTGGGCTTCAAAAAAGTTGAAAATTTTCATGAAGAAATTCGGCTTCAAAAAAGTTTTCGCAAGGGGGGGGTGTTTCGTCTTTTTTCAACTTTTTCGTAAGGGTTGTATCGTCTTTTTTCAACTTTTTCGCAAGGGGGGGTGTTTCGTCTTTTTTCAACTTTTTCGTGAGGGGGGGTGTTTCCTCTTTTTTCAACTTTTTCATATGGGGGGGTTGGTCAATTGAAAATTTTCATGAAGTATTTGGGCTTCAAAAAAGTTGAAAATATTCATGAAGAAATTCGGCTTCAAAAAAGTTGAAAATTTTCATGAAGTATTTGGGCTTCAAAATTTTTTAAAATTTTCATGAAGAAATTCGGCTTCAAAAAAGTTGAAAATTTTCATGAAGTATTTGTGCTTCAAAAAAGTTGAAAATTTTCATGAAGTATTTGGGCTTCAAAAAAGTTGAAAATATTCATGAAGAAATTTGGCTTCAAAACAGTTGAAAATTTTCATGAAGAAATTCGGCTTCAAAAAAGTTTTCGCAAGTGAGGGGTGTTTCGTCTTTTTTCAACTTTTTCGTAAGGGGGGGGTGTTTCGTCTTTTTTCAACTTTTTCGTAAGAGGGGGGTGTTTCGTCTTTTTTCAACTTTTTCGTGAGGGGGGTGGGTCAATTGAAAGTATTCATGAAGAAATTCGGCTTCAAAAAAGTTGAAAATTTTCATGAAGTATTTGGGCTTGAAATTTTTTTTAAATTTTCATGAAGAAATTCGGCTTCAAAAAAGTTGAAAATTTTCATGAAGAAATTCGGCTTCAAAAAAGTTGAAAATTTTCATGAAGTATTTGGGCTTCAAAAAAGTTGAAAATTTTCATTAAGAAATTCGGCTTCAAAAAAGTTGAAAATTTTCATGAAGAAATTCGGCTTCAAAAAAGTTAAAAATTTTCATGAAGTATTTGGGCTTGAAAATTTTTTTAAATTTTCATGAAGAAATTCGGCTTCAAAAAAGTTTAAAATTTTCATGAAGAAATTCGGCTTCAAAACAGTTGAAAATTTTCATGAAGTATTTGGGCTTCAAAAAAGTTGAAAATTTTCATGAAGAAATTCGGCTTCAAAACAGTTGAAAATTTTCATGAAGAAATTCGGCTTCAAAAAAGTTTTCGCGAGGGGGGGGTGTTTCGTCTTTTTTCAACTTTTTCGTAAGGGGGGGTGTTTCGTCTTTTTTCAACTTTTTCGTAAGAGGGGTGTGTTTCGTCTTTTTTCAACTTTTTCGTAAGGGGGGGGTGTTTCGTCTTTTTTCAACTTTTTCGTAAGAGGGGGGTGTTTCGTCTTTTTTCAACTTTTTCGTGAGGGGGGTGGGTCAATTGAAAGTATTCATGAAGAAATTCGGCTTCAAAAAAGTTGAAAATTTTCATGAAGTATTTGGGCTTGAAATTTTTTTTAAATTTTCATGAAGAAATTCGGCTTCAAAAAAGTTGAAAATTTTCATGAAGAAATTCGGCTTCAAAAAAGTTGAAAATTTTCATGAAGTATTTGGGCTTCAAAAAAGTTGAAAATTTTCATTAAGAAATTCGGCTTCAAAAAAGTTGAAAATTTTCATGAAGAAATTCGGCTTCAAAAAAGTTAAAAATTTTCATGAAGTATTTGGGCTTGAAAATTTTTTTAAATTTTCATGAAGAAATTCGGCTTCAAAAAAGTTTAAAATTTTCATGAAGAAATTCGGCTTCAAAACAGTTGAAAATTTTCATGAAGTATTTGGGCTTCAAAAAAGTTGAAAATTTTCATGAAGAAATTCGGCTTCAAAACAGTTGAAAATTTTCATGAAGAAATTCGGCTTCAAAAAAGTTTTCGCGAGGGGGGGGTGTTTCGTCTTTTTTCAACTTTTTCGTAAGGGGGGGTGTTTCGTCTTTTTTCAACTTTTTCGTAAGAGGGGTGTGTTTCGTCTTTTTTCAACTTTTTCGTGAGGGGGGGGTGTTTCGTCTTTTTTCAACTTTTTCGTAAGGGTGGAGTTTCGTCTTTTTTCAACTTTTTCGTGAGGGGGGTGGGTCAATTGAAAGTATTCATGAAGAAATTCGGCTTCAAAAAAGTTGAAAATTTTCATGAAGTATTTGGGCTTCAAAAAAGTTGAAAATTTTCATGAAGAAATTCGGCTTCAAAAAAGTTTTCGCGAGGGGGGGGTGTTTCGTCTTTTTTCAACTTTTTCGTAAGGGGGGGGTGTTTCGTCTTTTTTCAACTTTTTCGTAAGGGGGGGTGTTTCGTCTTTTTTCAACTTTTTCGTAAGAGGGGGGTGTTTCGTCTTTTTTCAACTTTTTCGTGAGGGGGGGGTGTTTCGTCTTTTTTCAACTTTTTCGTAAGGGTGGAGTTTCGTCTTTTTTCAACTTTTTCGTGAGGGGGGTGGGTCAATTGAAAGTATTCATGAAGAAATTCAGCTTCAAAAAAGTTGAAAATTTTCATGAAGTATTTGGGCTTCAAAAAAGTTGAAAATTTTCATGAAGAAATTCGGCTTCAAAACAGTTGAAAATTTTCATGAAGTATTTGGGCTTCAAAAAAGTTGAAAATTTTCATGAAGAAATTCGGCTTCAAAACAGTTGAAAATTTTCATGAAGAAATTCGGCTTCAAAAAAGTTTTCGCGAGGTGGGGGTGTTTCGTCTTTTTTCAACTTTTTCGTAAGGGGGGGTGTTTCGTCTTTTTTCAACTTTTTCGTAAGAGGGGTGTGTTTCGTCTTTTTTCAACTTTTTCGTGAGGGGGGGGTGTTTCGTCTTTTTTCAACTTTTTCGTAAGGGTGGAGTTTCGTCTTTTTTCAACTTTTTCGTGAGGGGGGTGGGTCAATTGAAAGTATTCATGAAGAAATTCGGCTTCAAAAAAGTTTTCGCGAGGGGGGGGTGTTTCGTCTTTTTTCAACTTTTTCGTAAGGGGGGGGTGTTTCGTCTTTTTTCAACTTTTTCGTAAGGGGGGGTGTTTCGTCTTTTTTCAACTTTTTCGTAAGAGGGGGGTGTTTCGTCTTTTTTCAACTTTTTCGTGAGGGGGGGTGGGTCAATTGAAAATATTCATGAAGAAATTCGGCTTCAAAAAAGTTGAAAATTTTCATGAAGTATTTGGGCTTCAAAAAAGTTGAAAATTTTCATGAAGAAATTCGGCTTCAAAAAAGATGAACGTTTTCATGAAGTATTTGGGCTTCAAAAAAGTTGAAAATTTTCATGAAGTATTTGGGCTTCAAAAAAGTTGAAAATTTTCATGAAGTATTTGGGCTTCAATAAAGTTGAAAATATTCATGAAGAAATTCGGCTTCAAAACAGTTGAAAATTTTCATGAAGAAATTCGGCTTCAAAAAAGTTTTCGCAAGGGGGGGGTGTTTCGTCTTTTTTCAACTTTTTCGTAAGGGGGGGGGTGTTTCGTCTTTTTTCAACTTTTTCGTAAGAGGGGGGAGTTTCGTCTTTTTTCAACTTTTTCGTGAGGGGGGTGGGTCAATTGAAAGTATTCATGAAGAAATTCGGCTTCAAAAAAGTTGAAAATTTTCATGAAGTATTTGGGCTTCAAAAAAGTTGAAAATTTTCATGAAGAAATTCGGCTTCAAAAAAGTTGAAAATTTTCATGAAGTATTTGGGCTTGAAATTTTTTTTAAATTTTCATGAAGAAATTCAGCTTCAAAAAAGTTGAAAATTTTCATGAAGAAATTCGGCTTCAAAAAAGTTGAAAATTTTCATGAAGTATTTGGGCTTTAAAAAAGTTGAAAATTTTCATTAAGAAATTCGGCTTCAAAAAAGTTGAAAATTTTCATGAAGAAATTCGGCTTCAAAAAAGTTGAAAATTTTCATGAAGTACTTGGGCTTGAAATTTTTTTTAAATTTTCATGAAGAAATTCGGCTTCAAAAAAGTTTAAAATTTTCATGAAGAAATTCGGCTTCAAAACAGTTGAAAATTTTCATGAAGTATTTGGGCTTCAAAAAAGTTGAAAATTTTCATGAAGAAATTCGGCTTCAAAAAAGATGAACGTTTTCATGAAGTATTTGGGCTTCAAAAAAGTTGAAAATTTTCATGAAGTATTTGGGCTTCAAAAAAGTTGAAAATTTTCATGAAGTATTTGGGCTTCAATAAAGTTGAAAATATTCATGAAGAAATTCGGCTTCAAAACAGTTGAAAATTTTCATGAAGAAATTCGGCTTCAAAAAAGTTTTCGCAAGGGGGGGTGTTTCGTCTTTTTTCAACTTTTTCGTAAGGGGGGGGGTGTTTCGTCTTTTTTCAACTTTTTCGTAAGAGGGGGGAGTTTCGTCTTTTTTCAACTTTTTCGTGAGGGGGGTGGGTCAATTGAAAGTATTCATGAAGAAATTCGGCTTCAAAAAAGTTGAAAATTTTCATGAAGTATTTGGGCTTCAAAAAAGTTGAAAATTTTCATGAAGAAATTCGGCTTCAAAAAAGTTGAAAATTTTCATGAAGTATTTGGGCTTGAAATTTTTTTTAAATTTTCATGAAGAAATTCAGCTTCAAAAAAGTTGAAAATTTTCATGAAGAAATTCGGCTTCAAAAAAGTTGAAAATTTTCATGAAGTATTTGGGCTTCAAAAAAGTTGAAAATTTTCATTAAGAAATTCGGCTTCAAAAAAGTTGAAAATTTTCATGAAGAAATTCGGCTTCAAAAAAGTTGAAAATTTTCATGAAGTACTTGGGCTTGAAATTTTTTTTAAATTTTCATGAAGAAATTCGGCTTCAAAAAAGTTTAAAATTTTCATGAAGAAATTCGGCTTCAAAACAGTTGAAAATTTTCATGAAGTATTTGGGCTTCAAAAAAGTTGAAAGTTTTCATGAAGAAATTCGGCTTCAAAAAAGTTTTCGCAAGGGGGGGGTGTTTCGTCTTTTTTCAACTTTTTCATAAGGGGGGGGTGTTTCTTCTTTTTTCAACTTTTTCGTAAGAGGGGTGTGTTTCGTCTTTTTTCAACTTTTTCGTGAGGGGGTGGGTCAATTGAAAATATTCATGAAGAAATTCGGCTTCAAAAAAGTTTTCGCAAAAGGGGGGGTGTTTCGTCTTTTTTCAACTTTTTCGTAAGGGGGGGGTGTTTCGTCTTTTTTCAACTTTTTCGTTAGCGGGGGTGGGTCAATTGAAAATATTCATGAAGAAATTTGGCTTCAAAAAAGATGAAAATTTTCATGAAGTATTTGGGCTTCAAAAAAGTTGAAAATTTTCATGAAGAAATTCGGCTTCAAAAAAGTTTTCGCGAGGGGGGGGTGTTTAGTCTTTTTTCAACTTTTTCGTAAGGGGGGGTGTTTCGTCTTTTTTCAACTTTTTCGTAAGAGGGGGGTGTTTCGTCTTTTTTCAACTTTTTCGTGAGGGGGGGTGGGTCAATTGAAAATTTTCATGAAGATATTCGGCTTCAAAAAAGTTTAAAATTTTCATGAAGAAATTCGGCTTCAAAAAAGATGAACATTTTCATGAAGTATTTGGGCTTCGAAAAAGTTGAAAATTTTAATGAAGAAATTCATCTTCAAAAAAGTTTTCGCAAGGGGGGGTGTTTCGTCTTTTTTCAACTTTTTCGTGAGGGGGGGTGTTTCCTCTTTTTTCAACTTTTTCATATGGGGGGGTTGGTCAATTGAAATTTTTCATGAAGTATTTGGGCTTCAAAAAAGTTGAAAATTTTCATGAAGTATTTGGGCTTCAAAAAAGTTGAAAATTTTCATGAAGAAATTCGGCTTCAAAAAAGTTGAACGTTTTCATGAAGTATTTGGGCTTCAAAAAAGTTGAAAATTTTCATGAAGTATTTGGGCTTCAAAAAAGTTGAAAATATTCATGAAGAAATTCGGCTTCAAAAAAGTAGAAAATTTTCATGAAGTATTTGGGCTTCAAAATATTTTTAAATTTTCATGAAGAAATTCGGCTTCAAAAAAGTTTAAAATTTTCATGAAGTATTTGGGCTTCAAAAAAGTTGAAAATTTTCATGAAGAAATTCGGCTTCAAAAAAGTTGAAAATTTTCATGAAGAAATTCGGCTTCAAAAAAGTTTTCGCGAGGGGGGGGTGTTTCGTCTTTTTTCAACTTTTTCGTAAGGGGGGGTGTTTCGTCTTTTTTCAACTTTTTCGTAAGAGGGGTGTGTTTCGTCTTTTTTCAACTTTTTCGTGAGGGGGGGGTGTTTCGTCTTTTTTCAACTTTTTCGTAAGGGTGGAGTTTCGTCTTTTTTCAACTTTTTCGTGAGGGGGGTGGGTCAATTGAAAGTATTCATGAAGAAATTCGGCTTCAAAAAAGTTGAAAATTTTCATGAAGTATTTGGGCTTCAAAAAAGTTGAAAATTTTCATGAAGAAATTCGGCTTCAAAAAAGTTTTCGCGAGGGGGGGGTGTTTCGTCTTTTTTCAACTTTTTCGTAAGGGGGGGGTGTTTCGTCTTTTTTCAACTTTTTCGTAAGGGGGGGTGTTTCGTCTTTTTTCAACTTTTTCGTAAGAGGGGGGTGTTTCGTCTTTTTTCAAATTTTTTGGGAGGGGGGGTGTTTCGTCTTTTTTCAACTTTTTCGTAAGGGTGGAGTTTCGTCTTTTTTCAACTTTTTCGTGAGGGGGGTGGGTCAATTGAAAGTATTCATGAAGAAATTCGGCTTCAAAAAAGTTGAAAATTTTCATGAAGAAATTCGGCTTCAAAACAGTTGAAAATTTTCATGAAGTATTTGGGCTTCAAAAAAGTTGAAAATTTTCATGAAGAAATTCGGCTTCAAAACAGTTGAAAATTTTCATGAAGAAATTCGGCTTCAAAAAAGTTTTCGCGAGGTGGGGGTGTTTCGTCTTTTTTCAACTTTTTCGTAAGGGGGGGTGTTTCGTCTTTTTTCAACTTTTTCGTAAGAGGGGTGTGTTTCGTCTTTTTTCAACTTTTTCGTGAGGGGGGGGTGTTTCGTCTTTTTTCAACTTTTTCGTAAGGGTGGAGTTTCGTCCTTTTTCAACTTTTTCGTGAGGGGGGTGGGTCAATTGAAAGTATTCATGAAGAAATTCGGCTTCAAAAAAGTTGAAAATTTTCATGAAGTATTTGGGCTTCAAAAAAGTTGAAAATTTTCATGAAGAAATTCGGCTTCAAAAAAGTTTTCGCGAGGGGGGGGTGTTTCGTCTTTTTTCAACTTTTTCGTAAGGGGGGGGTGTTTCGTCTTTTTTCAACTTTTTCGTAAGGGGGGGTGTTTCGTCTTTTTTCAACTTTTTCGTAAGAGGGGGGTGTTTCGTCTTTTTTCAACTTTTTCGTGAGGGGGGGTGGGTCAATTGAAAATATTCATGAAGAAATTCGGCTTCAAAAAAGTTGAAAATTTTCATGAAGTATTTGGGCTTCAAAAAAGTTGAAAATTTTCATGAAGAAATTCGGCTTCAAAAAAGATGAACGTTTTCATGAAGTATTTGGGCTTCAAAAAAGTTGAAAATTTTCATGAAGTATTTGGGCTTCAAAAAAGTTGAAAATTTTCATGAAGTATTTGGGCTTCAATAAAGTTGAAAATATTCATGAAGAAATTCGGCTTCAAAACAGTTGAAAATTTTCATGAAGAAATTCGGCTTCAAAAAAGTTTTCGCAAGGGGGGGGTGTTTCGTCTTTTTTCAACTTTTTCGTAAGGGGGGGGGTGTTTCGTCTTTTTTCAACTTTTTCGTAAGAGGGGGGAGTTTCGTCTTTTTTCAACTTTTTCGTGAGGGGGGTGGGTCAAATGAAAGTATTCATGAAGAAATTCGGCTTCAAAAAAGTTGAAAATTTTCATGAAGTATTTGGGCTTCAAAAAAGTTGAAAATTTTCATGAAGAAATTCGGCTTCAAAAAAGTTGAAAATTTTCATGAAGTATTTGGGCTTCAAAAAAGTTGAAAATTTTCATTAAGAAATTCGGCTTCAAAAAAGTTTAAAATTTTCATGAAGAAATTCGGCTTCAAAAAAGTTGAAAATTTTCATGAAGTATTTGGGCTTGAAATTTTTTTTAAATTTTCATGAAGAAATTCAGCTTCAAAAAAGTTGAAAATTTTCATGAAGAAATTCGGCTTCAAAAAAGTTGAAAATTTTCATGAAGTATTTGGGCTTCAAAAAAGTTGAAAATTTTCATTAAGAAATTCGGCTTCAAAAAAGTTGAAAATTTTCATGAAGAAATTCGGCTTCAAAAAAGTTGAAAATTTTCATGAAGTACTTGGGCTTGAAATTTTTTTTAAATTTTCATGAAGAAATTCGGCTTCAAAAAAGTTTAAAATTTTCATGAAGAAATTCGGCTTCAAAACAGTTGAAAATTTTCATGAAGTATTTGGGCTTCAAAAAAGTTGAAAATTTTCATGAAGAAATTCGGCTTCAAAAAAGTTTTCGCAAGGGGGGGGTGTTTCGTCTTTTTTCAACTTTTTCGTAAGGGGGGGTGTTTCGTCTTTTTTCAACTTTTTCGTAAGAGGGGTGTGTTTCGTCTTTTTTCAACTTTTTCGTGAGGGGGTGGGTCAATTGAAAATATTCATGAAGAAATTCGGCTTCAAAAAAGTTTTCGCAAAAGGGGGGGTGTTTCGTCTTTTTTCAACTTTTTCGTAAGGGGGGGGTGTTTCGTCTTTTTTCAACTTTTTCGTTAGCGGGGGTGGGTCAATTGAAAATATTCATGAAGAAATTTGGCTTCAAAAAAGATGAAAATTTTCATGAAGTATTTGGGCTTCAAAAAAGTTGAAAATTTTCATGAAGAAATTCGGCTTCAAAAAAGTTTTCGCGAGGGGGGGGTGTTTAGTCTTTTTTCAACTTTTTCGTAAGGGGGGGTGTTTCGTCTTTTTTCAACTTTTTCGTGAGGGGGGGTGGGTCAATTGAAAATATTCATGAAGAAATTCGGCTTCAAAAAGGTTGAAAATATTCATGAAGAAATTCGGCTTCAAAAAAGATTAAAATTTTCATGAAGTATTTAGGCTTCAAAAAAGTTGAAAATTTTCATGAAGAAATTCGGCTTCAAAAAGGTTGAAAATATTCATGAAGAAATTCGGCTTCAAAAAAGTTTAAAATTTTCATGAAGTATTGAGGCTTCAAAAAAGTTTAAAATTTTCATGAAGAAATTCGGCTTCAAAAAAGTTTTCGTAACTGGGAGGTGTTTCGTCTTTTTTCAACTTTTTCGTGAGGGGGGGTGTTTTGTCTTTTTTCAACTTTTTCGTAAGGGGGGGGTGTTTCGTCTTTTTTCAACTTTTTCGTAAGAGGGGGGTGTTTCGTCTTTTTTCAACTTTTTCGTGAGGGGGGTGGGTCAATTGAAAGTATTCATGAAGAAATTCGGCTTCAAAAAAGTTGAAGATTTTCATGAAGTATTTGGGCTTCAAAAAAGTTGAAAACTTTCATGAAGTATTTGGGCTTCAAAAAAGTTGAAAATATTCATGAAGAAATTCGGCTTCAAAAAAGTAGAAAATTTTCATGAAGTATTTGGGCTTCAAAAAAGTTTAAAATTTTCATGAAGAAATTCGGCTTCAAAAAAGATGAAAATTTTCATGAAGTATTTGGGCTTCAAAAAAGTTGAAAATTTTTATGAAGTATTTGGGCTTCAAAAAAGTTGAAAATATTCATGAAGAAATTCGGCTTCAAAAAAGTTGAAAATTTTCATGACGAAATTCGGCTTCAAAAAAGTTTTCGCGAGTGGGGGGTGTTTCGTCTTTTTTCAACTTTTTCGTAAGGGGGGGTGTTTCCTCTTTTTTCAACTTTTTCATAAGGGGGGGTTGGTCAATTGAAATTTTTCATGAAGTATTTGGGCTTCAAAAAAGTTGAAAATATTCATGAAGAAATTCGGATTCAAAAAAGTTGAAAATTTTCATGAAGAAATTCGGCTTCAAAAAAGTTGAAAATTTTCATGAAGTATTTGGGCTTCAAAAAAGTTGAAAATTTTCATGAAGAAATTCGGCTTCAAAAAAGTTGAAAATTTTCATGAAGTATTTGGGCTTCAAAAAAGTTGAAAACTTTCATGAAGAAATTCGGCTTCAAAAAAGTTTTCGCAAGGGGGGGGTGTTTCGTCTTTTTTCAACTTTTTCGAAAGGGGGGGGTGTTTCGTCTTTTTTCAACTTTTTCGTAAGAGGGGGGTGTTTCGTCTTTTTTCAACTTTTTCGTGAGGGGGGTGGGTCAATTGAAAGTATTCATGAAGAAATTCGGCTTCAAAAAAGTTGAAAATTTTCATGAAGAAATTCGGCTTCAAAAAAGTTTTCGCAAGGGGGGGGTGTTTCGTCTTTTTTCAACTTTTTCGAAAGGGGGGGGTGTTTCGTCTTTTTTCAACTTTTTCGTAAGAGGGGGGTGTTTCGTCTTTTTTCAACTTTTTCGTGAGGGGGGTGGGTCAATTGAAAGTATTCATGAAGAAATTCGGCTTCAAAAAAGTTGAAAATTTTCATAAAGTATTTGGGCTTCAAAAAAGTTTAAAATTTTCATGAAGAAATTCGGATTCAAAAAGGTTGAAAATATTCATGAAGAAATTCGGCTTCAAAAAAGTTTAAAATTTTCATGAAGTATTTGGGCTTCAAAAAAGTTGAAAATTTTCATGAAGAATTTCGGCTTCAAAAAAGTTTTCGTAAGGGGGAGGTGTTTCATCTTTTTTCAACTTTTTCGAAAGGGGGGGGTGTTTCGTCTTTTTTCAACTTTTTCGTAAGAGGGGGGTGTTTCGTCTTTTTTCAACTTTTTCGTGAGGGGGGTGGGTCAATTGAAAGTATTCATGAAGAAATTCGGCTTCAAAAAAGTTGAAAATTTTCATAAAGTATTTGGGCTTCAAAAAAGTTTAAAATTTTCATGAAGAAATTCGGATTCAAAAAGGTTGAAAATATTCATGAAGAAATTCGGCTTCAAAAAAGTTTAAAATTTTCATGAAGTATTTGGACTTCAAAAAAGTTTAAAATTTTCATGAAGAAATTCGGCTTCAAAAAGGTTGAAAATATTCATGAAGAAATTCGGCTTAAAAAAGATTAAAATTTTCATGAAGTATTTAGGCTTCAAAAAAGTTGAAAATTTTCATGAAGAAATTCGGCTTCAAAAAGGTTGAAAATATTCATGAAGAAATTCGGCTTCAAAAAAGTTTAAAATTTTCATGAAGTATTGAGGCTTCAAAAAAGTTTAAAATTTTCATGAAGAAATTCGGCTTCAAAAAAGTTTTCGTAACTGGGAGGTGTTTCGTCTTTTTTCAACTTTTTCGTGAGGGGGGGTGTTTTGTCTTTTTTCAACTTTTTCGTAAGGGGGGGGTGTTTCGTCTTTTTTCAACTTTTTCGTAAGAGGGGGGTGTTTCGTCTTTTTTCAACTTTTTCGTGAGGGGGGTGGGTCAATTGAAAGTATTCATGAAGAAATTCGGCTTCAAAAAAGTTGAAGATTTTCATGAAGTATTTGGGTTTCAAAAAAGTTAAAAACTTTCATGAAGTATTTGGGCTTCAAAAAAGTTGAAAATATTCATGAAGAAATTCGGCTTCAAAAAAGTAGAAAATTTTCATGAAGTATTTGGGCTTCAAAATATTTTTAAATTTTCATGAAGAAATTCGGCTTCAAAAAAGTTGAAAATTTTCATGAAGTATTTGGGCTTCAAAAAAGTTGAAAATTTTCATGAAGAAATTCGGCTTCAAAAAAGTTTTCACGAGGGGGGGGTGTTTCGTCGTTTTTCAACTTTTTCGTAAGGGGGGGGTGTTTCGTCTTTTTTCAACTTTTTCGTAAGGGGGGGGTGTTTCGTCTTTTTTCAACTTTTTCGTAAGAGGGGGGTGTTTCGTCCTTTTTCAACTTTTTCGTGAGGGGGGGTGGGTCAATTGAAAATATTCATGAAGAAATTCGGCTTCAAAAAAGTTGAACATTTTCATGAAGTATTTGGGCTTCAAAAATGTTTTAAATTTTCATGAAGAAATTCGGCTTCAAAAAAGATTAAAATTTTCATGAAGAAATTCGGCTTCAAAAAAGATGAAAATTTTCATGAAGTATTTGGGCTTCGAAAAAGTTGAAAATTTTAATGAAGAAATTGGTCTTCAAAAATTTTTTCGCAAGGGGGGGTGTTTCGTCTTTTTTCAACTTTTTCGTAAGGGGGGGTGTTTCCTCTTTTTTTAACTTTTTCATATGGGGGGGTTGGTCAATTGAAATTTTTCATGAAGTATTTGGGCTTCAAAAAAGTTGAAAATTTTCATGAAGTATTTGGGCTTCAAAAAAGTTGAAAATTTTCATGAAGAAATTCGGCTTCAAAAAAGTTGAACGTTTTCATGAAGTATTTGGGCTTCAAAAAAGTTGAAAATTTTCATGAAGTATTTGGGCTTCAAAAAAGTTGAAAATATTCATGAAGAAATTCGGCTTCAAAAAAGTAGAAAATTTTCATGAAGTATTTCGGCTTCAAAATATTTTTAAATTTTCATGAAGAAATTCGGCTTCAAAAAAGTTGAAAATTTTCATGAAGTATTTGGGCTTCAAAAAAGTTTTCACGAGGGGGGGGTGTTTCGTCGTTTTTCAACTTTTTCGTAAGGGGGGGGTGTTTCGTCTTTTTTCAACTTTTTCGTAAGAGGGGGGTGTTTCGTCCTTTTTCAACTTTTTCGTGAGGGGGGGTGGGTCAATTGAAAATATTCATGAAGAAATTCTTCTTCAAAAAAGTTTAAAATTTTCATGAAGAAATTCGGCTTCAAAAAGGTTGAAAATTTTCATGAAGTATTTGGGCTTCAAAAAAGTTGAAAATATTCATGAAGAAATTCGGCTTCAAAAAAGTTGAAAATTTTCATGAAGTATTTGGGCTTGAAATTTTTTTTAAATTTTCATGAAGAAATTCGGCTTCAAAAAAGTTTAAAATTTTCATGAAGAAATTCGGCTTCAAAAAAGTTGAAAATTTTCATGAAGTATTTGGGCTTCAAAAAAGTTGAAAATATTCATGAAGAAATTCGGCTTCAAAAAAGTTGAACATTTTCATGAAGAAATTCGGCTTCAAAAAAGTTGAAAATTTTCATGAAGTATTTGGGCTTCAAAAAAGTTGAAAATTTTCATGAAGAAATTCGGCTTCAAAAAAGTTTTCGCAAGGGGGGGGGTGTTTCGTCTTTTTTCAACTTTTTCGTAAGGGGGGGGTGTTTCGTCTTTTTTCAACTTTTTCGTTAGCGGGGGTGGGTCAATTGAGAATATTCATGAAGAAATTCGGCTTCAAAAAAGTTTTCGCAAGGGGGGGGGTGTTTCGACTTTTTTCAACTTTTTCGTGAGATGGGGGTGTTTCGTCTTTTTTCAACTTTTTCGTGAGGGGGGGTGGGTCAATTGAAAATATTCATGGAGAAATTCAGCTTCAAAAAAGTTGAAAATTTTCATGAAGTATTTGGGCTTCAAAAAAGTTGAAAATTTTCATGAAGTATTTGGGCTTCAAAAAAGTTTAAAAATTTCATGAAAAAATTCGGCATCAAAAAGGTTGAAAATTTTCATGAAGTATTTGGGCTTCAAAAATGTTTTAAATTTTCATGAAGAAATTCGGCTTCAAAAAAGTTTAAAATTTTCATGAAGAAATTCGGCTTCAAAAAAGATGAAAATTTTCATGAAGTATTTGGGCTTCAAAATAGTTGAAAATTTTCATGAAAAAATTCGGCTTCAAAAAAGATGAACGTTTTCATGAAGTATTTGGGCTTCAAAAAAGTTGAAAATTTTCATGAAGTATTTGGGCTTCAAAAAAGTTGAAAATATTCATGAAGAAATTCGGCTTCAAAAAAGTTGAAAATTTTCATGACGAAATTCGGCTTCAAAAAAGTTTTCGCGAGGGGGGGGTGTTTCGTCTTTTTTCAACTTTTTCGTAAGGGGGGGTGTTTCCTCTTTTTTCAACTTTTTCATAAGGGGGGGTTGGTCAATTGAAATTTTTCATGAAGTATTTGGGCTTCAAAAAAGTTGAAAATTTTCATGAAGAAATTGGGCTTCAAAAAAGTTGAACGTTTTCATGAAGTATTTGGGCTTCAAAAAAGTTGAAAATTTTCATGAAGTATTTGGGCTTCAAAAAAGTTGAAAATTTTCATGAAGTATTTGGGCTTCAAAAAAGTTGAAAATATTCATAAAGAAATTCGGATTCAAAAAAGTTGAAAATTTTCATGAAGAAATTCGGCTTCAAAAAAGTTGAAAATTTTCATGAAGTATTTGGGCTTCAAAAAAGTTGAAAATATTCATGAAGAAATTCGGATTCAAAAAAGTTGAAAATTTTCATGAAGAAATTCGGCTTCAAAAAAGTTGAAAATTTTCATGAAGTATTTGGGCTTCAAAAAAGTTGAAAATTTTCATGAAGAAATTCGGCTTCAAAAAAGTTGAAAATTTTCATGAAGTATTTGGGCTTCAAAAAAGTTGAAAATTTTCATGAAGAAATTCGGCTTCAAAAAAGTTTTCGCAAGGGGGGGGTGTTTCGTCTTTTTTCAACTTTTTCGAAAGGGGGGGGTGTTTCGTCTTTTTTCAACTTTTTCGTAAGAGGGGGGTGTTTCGTCTTTTTTCAACTTTTTCGTGAGGGGGGTGGGTCAATTGAAAGTATTCATGAAGAAATTCGGCTTCAAAAAAGTTGAAAATTTTCATGAAGTATTTGGGCTTCAAAATAGTTGAAAATTTTCATGAAAAAATTCGGCTTCAAAAAAGATGAACGTTTTCATGAAGTATTTGGGCTTCAAAAAAGTTGAAAATTTTCATGAAGTATTTGGGCTTCAAAAAAGTTGAAAATATTCATGAAGAAATTCGGCTTCAAAAAAGTTGAAAATTTTCATGACGAAATTCGGCTTCAAAAAAGTTTTCGCGAGGAGGGGGTGTTTCGTCTTTTTTCAACTTTTTCGTAAGGGGGGGTGTTTCCTCTTTTTTCAACTTTTTCATAAGGGGGGGTTGGTCAATTGAAATTTTTCATGAAGTATTTGGGCTTCAAAAAAGTTGAAAATTTTCATGAAGAAATTGGGCTTCAAAAAAGTTGAACGTTTTCATGAAGTATTTGGGCTTCAAAAAAGTTTAAAAATTTCATGAAAAAATTCGGCATCAAAAAGGTTGAAAATTTTCATGAAGTATTTGGGCTTCAAAAATGTTTTAAATTTTCATGAAGAAATTCGGCTTCAAAAAAGTTTAAAATTTTCATGAAGAAATTCGGCTTCAAAAAAGATGAAAATTTTCATGAAGTATTTGGGCTTCAAAATAGTTGAAAATTTTCATGAAAAAATTCGGCTTCAAAAAAGATGAACGTTTTCATGAAGTATTTGGGCTTCAAAAAAGTTGAAAATTTTCATGAAGTATTTGGGCTTCAAAAAAGTTGAAAATATTCATGAAGAAATTCGGCTTCAAAAAAGTTGAAAATTTTCATGACGAAATTCGGCTTCAAAAAAGTTTTCGCGAGGGGGGGGTGTTTCGTCTTTTTTCAACTTTTTCGTAAGGGGGGGTGTTTCCTCTTTTTTCAACTTTTTCATAAGGGGGGGTTGGTCAATTGAAATTTTTCATGAAGTATTTGGGCTTCAAAAAAGTTGAAAATTTTCATGAAGAAATTGGGCTTCAAAAAAGTTGAACGTTTTCATGAAGTATTTGGGCTTCAAAAAAGTTGAAAATTTTCATGAAGTATTTGGGCTTCAAAAAAGTTGAAAATTTTCATGAAGTATTTGGGCTTCAAAAAAGTTGAAAATATTCATAAAGAAATTCGGATTCAAAAAAGTTGAAAATTTTCATGAAGAAATTCGGCTTCAAAAAAGTTGAAAATTTTCATGAAGTATTTGGGCTTCAAAAAAGTTGAAAATATTCATGAAGAAATTCGGATTCAAAAAAGTTGAAAATTTTCATGAAGAAATTCGGCTTCAAAAAAGTTGAAAATTTTCATGAAGTATTTGGGCTTCAAAAAAGTTGAAAATTTTCATGAAGAAATTCGGCTTCAAAAAAGTTGAAAATTTTCATGAAGTATTTGGGCTTCAAAAAAGTTGAAAATTTTCATGAAGAAATTCGGCTTCAAAAAAGTTTTCGCAAGGGGGGGGTGTTTCGTCTTTTTTCAACTTTTTCGAAAGGGGGGGGTGTTTCGTCTTTTTTCAACTTTTTCGTAAGAGGGGGGTGTTTCGTCTTTTTTCAACTTTTTCGTGAGGGGGGTGGGTCAATTGAAAGTATTCATGAAGAAATTCGGCTTCAAAAAAGTTGAAAATTTTCATGAAGTATTTGGGCTTCAAAATAGTTGAAAATTTTCATGAAAAAATTCGGCTTCAAAAAAGATGAACGTTTTCATGAAGTATTTGGGCTTCAAAAAAGTTGAAAATTTTCATGAAGTATTTGGGCTTCAAAAAAGTTGAAAATATTCATGAAGAAATTCGGCTTCAAAAAAGTTGAAAATTTTCATGACGAAATTCGGCTTCAAAAAAGTTTTCGCGAGGAGGGGGTGTTTCGTCTTTTTTCAACTTTTTCGTAAGGGGGGGTGTTTCCTCTTTTTTCAACTTTTTCATAAGGGGGGGTTGGTCAATTGAAATTTTTCATGAAGTATTTGGGCTTCAAAAAAGTTGAAAATTTTCATGAAGAAATTGGGCTTCAAAAAAGTTGAACGTTTTCATGAAGTATTTGGGCTTCAAAAAAGTTGAAAATTTTCATGAAGTATTTGGGCTTCAAAAAAGTTGAAAATTTTCATGAAGTATTTGGGCTTCAAAAAAGTTGAAAATATTCATAAAGAAATTCGGATTCAAAAAAGTTGAAAATTTTCATGAAGAAATTCGGCTTCAAAAAAGTTGAAAATTTTCATGAAGTATTTGGGCTTCAAAAAAGTTGAAAATATTCATGAAGAAATTCGGATTCAAAAAAGTTGAAAATTTTCATGAAGAAATTCGGCTTCAAAAAAGTTGAAAATTTTCATGAAGTATTTGGGCTTCAAAAAAGTTGAAAATTTTCATGAAGAAATTCGGCTTCAAAAAAGTTGAAAATTTTCATGAAGTATTTGGGCTTCAAAAAAGTTGAAAATTTTCATGAAGAAATTCGGCTTCAAAAAAGTTTTCGCAAGGGGGGGGTGTTTCGTCTTTTTTCAACTTTTTCGAAAGGGGGGGGTTTTTCGTCTTTTTTCAACTTTTTCGTAAGAGGGGGGTGTTTCGTCTTTTTTCAACTTTTTCGTGAGGGGGGTGGGTCAATTGAAAGTATTCATGAAGAAATTCGGCTTCAAAAAAGTTTAAAATTTTCATGAAGTATTTGGTCTTCAAAAAAGTTTAAAATTTTCATGAAGAAATTCGGCTTCAAAAAAGTTTTCGCAAGGGGGGGGTGTTTCGTCTTTTTTCAACTTTTTCGAAAGGGGGGGGTGTTTCGTCTTTTTTCAACTTTTTCGTAAGAGGGGGGTGTTTCGTCTTTTTTCAACTTTTTCGTGAGGGGGGTGGGTCAATTGAAAGTATTCATGAAGAAATTCGGCTTCAAAAAAGTTGAAAATTTTCATGAAGTATTTGGGCTTCAAAAAAGTTTAAAATTTTCATGAAGAAATTCGGCTTCAAAAAGGTTGAAAATATTCATGAAGAAATTCGGCTTCAAAAAAGTTTAAAATTTTCATGAAGTATTTGGGCTTCAAAAAAGTTGAAAATTTTCATGAAGAAATTCGGCTTCAAAAAAGTTTTCGTAAGGGGGAGGTGTTTCATCTTTTTTCAACTTTTTCGAAAGGGGGGGGTGTTTCGTCTTTTTTCAACTTTTTCGTAAGAGGGGGGTGTTTCGTCTTTTTTCAACTTTTTCGTGAGGGGGGTGGGTCAATTGAAAGTATTCATGAAGAAATTCGGCTTCAAAAAAGTTGAAAATTTTCATGAAGTATTTGGGCTTCAAAAAAGTTTAAAATTTTCATGAAGAAATTCGGCTTCAAAAAGGTTGAAAATATTCATGAAGAAATTCGGCTTCAAAAAAGTTGAAAATTTTCATGAAGTATTTGGGCTTCAAAAAAGTTGAAAATTTTCATGAAGAAATTCGGCTTCAAAAAAGTTTTCGTAAGGGGGAGGTGTTTCATCTTTTTTCAACTTTTTCGTGAGGGGGGGTGTTTCGTCTTTTTTCAACTTTTTCGTAAGGGGGGGTGTTTCGTCTTTTTTCAACTTTTTCGTGAGGGGGGTGGGTCAATTGAAATTATTCATGAAGAAATTCGGCTTCAAAAAAGTTGAAAATTTTCATGAAGAAATTCGGCTTCAAAAAAGTTGAAAATTTTCATGAAGTATTTGGGCTTCAAAAAAGTTGAAAATATTCATGAAGAAATTCGGCTTCAAAAAAGTTGAAAATTTTCATGAAGAAATTCGGCTTCAAAAAAGTTGAAAATTTTCATGAAGTATTTGGGCTTCAAAAAAGTTGAAAATTTTCATGAAGAAATTCGGCTTCAAAAAAGTTTTCGCAAGGGGGGGGGTGTTTCGTCTTTTTTCAACTTTTTCGTAAGGGGGGGGTGTTTCGTCTTTTTTCAACTTTTTCGTTAGCGGGGGTGGGTCAATTGAAAATATTCATGAAGAAATTCGGCTTCAAAAAAGTTTTCGCAAGGGGGGGGGTGTTTCGTCTTTTTTCAACTTTTTCGTGAGATGGGGGTGTTTCGTCTTTTTTCAACTTTTTCGTGAGGGGGGGTGGGTCAATTGAAAATATTCATGGAGAAATTCAGCTTCAAAAAAGTTGAAAATTTTCATGAAGTATTTGGGCTTCAAAAAAGTTTAAAAATTTCATGAAAAAATTCGGCATCAAAAAGGTTGAAAATTTTCATGAAGTATTTGGGCTTCAAAAATGTTTTAAATTTTCATGAAGAAATTCGGCTTCAAAAAAGTTTAAAATTTTCATGAAGAAATTCGGCTTCAAAAAAGATGAAAATTTTCATGAAGTATTTGGGCTTCAAAATAGTTGAAAATTTTCATGAAAAAATTCGGCTTCAAAAAAGATGAACGTTTTCATGAAGTATTTGGGCTTCAAAAAAGTTGAAAATTTTCATTAAGTATTTGGGCTTCAAAAAAGTTGAAAATATTCATGAAGAAATTCGGCTTCAAAAAAGTTGAAAATTTTCATGACGAAATTCGGCTTCAAAAAAGTTTTCGCGAGGGGGGGGTGTTTCGTCTTTTTTCAACTTTTTCGTAAGGGGGGGTGTTTCCTCTTTTTTCAACTTTTTCATAAGGGGGGGTTGGTCAATTGAAATTTTTCATGAAGTATTTGGGCTTCAAAAAAGTTGAAAATTTTCATGAAGAAATTGGGCTTCAAAAAAGTTGAACGTTTTCATGAAGTATTTGGGCTTCAAAAAAGTTGAAAATATTCATAAAGAAATTCGGATTCAAAAAAGTTGAAAATTTTCATGAAGAAATTCGGCTTCAAAAAAGTTGAAAATTTTCATGAAGTATTTGGGCTTCAAAAAAGTTGAAAATATTCATGAAGAAATTCGGATTCAAAAAAGTTGAAAATTTTCATGAAGAAATTCGGCTTCAAAAAAGTTGAAAATTTTCATGAAGTATTTGGGCTTCAAAAAAGTTGAAAATTTTCATGAAGAAATTCGGCTTCAAAAAAGTTGAAAATTTTCATGAAGTATTTGGGCTTCAAAAAAGTTGAAAATTTTCATGAAGAAATTCGGCTTCAAAAAAGTTTTCGCAAGGGGGGGGTGTTTCGTCTTTTTTCAACTTTTTCGAAAGGGGGGGGTGTTTCGTCTTTTTTCAACTTTTTCGTAAGAGGGGGGTGTTTCGTCTTTTTTCAACTTTTTCGTGAGGGGGGTGGGTCAATTGAAAGTATTCATGAAGAAATTCGGCTTCAAAAAAGTTGAAAATTTTCATGAAGTATTTGGGCTTCAAAAAAGTTTAAAATTTTCATGAAGAAATTCGGCTTCAAAAAAGTTTTCGCAAGGGGGGGGTGTTTCGTCTTTTTTCAACTTTTTCGAAAGGGGGGGGTGTTTCGTCTTTTTTCAACTTTTTCGTAAGAGGGGGGTGTTTCGTCTTTTTTTAACTTTTTCGTGAGGGGGGTGGGTCAATTGAAAGTATTCATGAAGAAATTCGGCTTCAAAAAAGTTGAAAATTTTCATGAAGTATTTGGGCTTCAAAAAAGTTTAAAATTTTCATGAAGAAATTCGGCTTCAAAAAAGTTTTCGCAAGGGGGGGGTGTTTCGTCTTTTTTCAACTTTTTCGAAAGGGGGGGGTGTTTCGTCTTTTTTCAACTTTTTCGTAAGAGGGGGGTGTTTCGTCTTTTTTCAACTTTTTCGTGAGGGGGGTGGGTCAATTGAAAGTATTCATGAAGAAATTCGGCTTCAAAAAAGTTGAAAATTTTCATGAAGTATTTGGGCTTCAAAAAAGTTTAAAATTTTCATGAAGAAATTCGGCTTCAAAAAGGTTGAAAATATTCATGAAGAAATTCGGCTTCAAAAAAGTTGAAAATTTTCATGAAGTATTTGGGCTTCAAATAAGTTGAAAATATTCATGAAGTATTTGGGCTTCAAAAAAGTTGAAAATATTCATGAAGAAATTCGGATTCAAAAAAGTTGAAAATTTTCATGAAGAAATTCGGCTTCAAAAAAGTTGAAAATTTTCATGAAGTATTTGGGCTTCAAATAAGTTGAAAATTTTCATGAAGTATTTGGGCTTCAAAAAAGTTGAAAATATTCATGAAGAAATTCGGATTCAAAAAAGTTGAAAATTTTCATGAAGAAATTCGGCTTCAAAAAAGTTGAAAATTTTCATGAAGTATTTGGGCTTCAAAAAAGTTGAAAATTTTCATGAAGAAATTCGGCTTCAAAAAAGTTGAAAATTTTCATGAAGTATTTGGGCTTCAAAAAAGTTGAAAATTTTCATGAAGAAATTCGGCTTCAAAAAAGTTTTCGCAAGGG
This sequence comes from Labrus mixtus, assembly GCF_963584025.1. NCBI lineage: Eukaryota > Metazoa > Chordata > Actinopteri > Labriformes > Labridae > Labrus > Labrus mixtus. The sequence goes on from NW_026870158.1 coordinate 191,368, forward strand.
GGGGGTGTTTCGTCTTTTTTCAACTTTTTCGAAAGGGGGGGGTTTTTCGTCTTTTTTCAACTTTTTCGTAAGAGGGGGGTGTTTCGTCTTTTTTCAACTTTTTCGTGAGGGGGGTGGGTCAATTGAAAGTATTCATGAAGAAATTCGGCTTCAAAAAAGTTGAAAATTTTCATGAAGTATTTGGGCTTCAAAAAAGTTTAAAATTTTCATGAAGAAATTCGGCTTCAAAAAAGTTTTCGCAAGGGGGGGGTGTTTCGTCTTTTTTCAACTTTTTCGTGAGGGGGGGTGTTTCGTCTTTTTTCAACTTTTTCGTAAGGGGGGGGTGTTTCGTCTTTTTTCAACTTTTTCGTAAGAGGGGGGTGTTTCGTCTTTTTTCAACTTTTTCGTGAGGGGGGGTGGGTCAATTGAAAATATTCATGAAGAAATTCAGCTTCAAAAAAGTTGAAAATTTTCATGAAGTAATTCGGCTTCAAAAAAGTTTTCGCAAGGGGGGGGTGTTTCGTCTTTTTTCAACTTTTTCGAAAGAGGGGGTTGTTTCGTCTTTTTTCAACTTTTTCGTGAGGGGGGTGGGTCAATTGAAATTATTCATGAAGAAATTCGGCTTCAAAAAAGTTGAAAATTTTCATGAAGAAATTCGGCTTCAAAAAAGTTGAAAATTTTCATGAAGTATTTGGGCTTCAAAAAAGTTGAAAATTTTCATGAAGAAATTCGGCTTCAAAAAAGTTTTCGTAAGGGGGAGGTGTTTCATCTTTTTTCAACTTTTTCGTGAGGGGGGGTGTTTCGTCTTTTTTCAACTTTTTCGTAAGGGGGGGTGTTTCGTCTTTTTTCAACTTTTTCGTGAGGGGGGTGGGTCAATTGAAATTATTCATGAAGAAATTCGGCTTCAAAAAAGTTGAAAATTTTCATGAAGAAATTCGGCTTCAAAAAAGTTGAAAATTTTCATGAAGTATTTGGGCTTCAAAAAAGTTGAAAATTTTCATTAAGAAATTCGGCTTCAAAAAAGTTTTCGCAAGGGGGGGGTGTTTCGTCTTTTTTCAACTTTTTCGTAAGAGGGGGGTGTTTCGTCTTTTTTCAACTTTTTCGTGAGGGGGGGTGGGTCAATTGAAAATATTCATGAAGAAATTCGGCTTCAAAAAAGTTGAAAATTTTCATGAAGTATTTGGACTTCAAAAAAGTTTAAAATTTTCATGAAGAAATTCGGCTTCAAAAAGGTTGAAAATATTCATGAAGAAATTCGGCTTCAAAAAAGATTAAAATTTTCATGAAGTATTTAGGCTTCAAAAAAGTTGAAAATTTTCATGAAGAAATTCGGCTTCAAAAAGGTTGAAAATATTCATGAAGAAATTCGGCTTCAAAAAAGTTTAAAATTTTCATGAAGTATTGAGGCTTCAAAAAAGTTTAAAATTTTCATGAAGAAATTCGGCTTTAAAAAAGTTTTCGTAACTGGGAGGTGTTTCGTCTTTTTTCAACTTTTTCGTGAGGGGGGGTGTTTCGTCTTTTTTCAACTTTTTCGTAAGGTGGGGGTGTTTCGTCTTTTTTCAACTTTTTCGTAAGAGGGGGGTGTTTCGTCTTTTTTCAACTTTTTCGTGAGGGGGGTGGGTCAATTGAAAGTATTCATGAAGAAATTCGGCTTCAAAAAAGTTGAAGATTTTCATGAAGTATTTGGGCTTCAAAAAAGTTGAAAACTTTCATGAAGAAATTCGGCTTCAAAAAAGTTTTCGCAAGGGGGGGGTGTTTCGTCTTTTTTCAACTTTTTCGTAAGGGGGGGGGTGTTTCGTCTTTTTTCAACTTTTTCGTAAGAGGGGGGTGTTTCGTCTTTTTTCAACTTTTTCGTGAGGGGGGGTGGGTCAATTGAAAACATTCATGAAGAAATTCGGCTTCAAAAAAGTTGAAAATTTTCATGAAGTATTTGGGCTTCAAAAAAGTTTAAAATTTTCATGAAGAAATTCGGCTTCAAAAAGGTTGAAAATATTCATGAAGAAATTCGGCTACAAAAAAGATTAAAATTTTCATGAAGTATTTAGGCTTCAAAAAAGTTGAAAATTTTCATGAAGAAATTCGGCTTCAAAAAAGTTTTCGTAAGGGGAAGGTGTTTCGTCTTTTTTCAACTTTTTCGTGAGGGGGGGTGTTTCGTCTTTTTTCAACTTTTTCGTAAGGGGGGGGTGTTTCGTCTTTTTTCAACTTTTTCGTGAGGGGGGGTGGGTCAATTGAAAATATTCATGAAGAAATTCAGCTTCAAAAAAGTTGAAAATTTTCATGAAGTAATTCGGCTTCAAAAAAGTTTTCGCAAGGGGGGGGTGTTTCGTCTTTTTTCAACTTTTTCGAAAGAGGGGGTTGTTTCGTCTTTTTTCAACTTTTTCGTGAGGGGGGTGGGTCAATTGAAATTATTCATGAAGAAATTCGGCTTCAAAAAAGTTGAAAATTTTCATGAAGAAATTCGGCTTCAAAAAAGTTGAAAATTTTCATGAAGTATTTGGGCTTCAAAAAAGTTGAAAATTTTCATTAAGAAATTCGGCTTCAAAAAAGTTTTCGCAAGGGGGGGGTGTTTCGTCTTTTTTCAACTTTTTCGTAAGAGGGGGGTGTTTCGTCTTTTTTCAACTTTTTCGTGAGGGGAGGTGGGTCAATTGAAAATATTCATGAAGAAATTCGGCTTCAAAAAAGTTGAAAATTTTCATGAAGTATTTGGACTTCAAAAAAGTTTAAAATTTTCATGAAGAAATTCGGCTTCAAAAAGGTTGAAAATATTCATGAAGAAATTCGGCTTCAAAAAAGATTAAAATTTTCATGAAGTATTTAGGCTTCAAAAAAGTTGAAAATTTTCATGAAGAAATTCGGCTTCAAAAAGGTTGAAAATATTCATGAAGAAATTCGGCTTCAAAAAAGTTTAAAATTTTCATGAAGTATTGAGGCTTCAAAAAAGTTTAAAATTTTCATGAAGAAATTCGGCTTTCAAAAAGTTTTCGTAACTGGGAGGTGTTTCGTCTTTTTTCAACTTTTTCGTGAGGGGGGGTGTTTCGTCTTTTTTCAACTTTTTCGTAAGGTGGGGGTGTTTCGTCTTTTTTCAACTTTTTCGTAAGAGGGGGGTGTTTCGTCTTTTTTCAACTTTTTCGTGAGGGGGGTGGGTCAATTGAAAGTATTCATGAAGAAATTCGGCTTCAAAAAAGTTGAAAACTTTCATGAAGAAATTCGGCTTCAAAAAAGTTTTCGCAAGGGGGGGGTGTTTCGTCTTTTTTCAACTTTTTCGTAAGGGGGGGGTGTTTCGTCTTTTTTCAACTTTTTCGTAAGAGGGGGGTGTTTCGTCTTTTTTCAACTTTTTCGTGAGGGGGGGTGGGTCAATTGAAAACATTCATGAAGAAATTCGGCTTCAAAAAAGTTGAAAATTTTCATGAAGTATTTGGGCTTCAAAAAAGTTGAAAATTTTCATGAAGAAATTCGGCTTCAAAAAGGTTGAAAATATTCATGAAGAAATTCGGCTACAAAAAAGATTAAAATTTTCATGAAGTATTTAGGCTTCAAAAAAGTTGAAAATTTTCATGAAGAAATTCGGCTTCAAAAAAGTTTTCGTAAGGGGAAGGTGTTTCGTCTTTTTTCAACTTTTTCGTGAGGGGGGGTGTTTCGTCTTTTTTCAACTTTTTCGTAAGGGGGGGTGTTTCGTCTTTTTTCAACTTTTTCGTAAGAGGGGGGTGTTTCGTCTTTTTTCAACTTTTTCGTGAGGGGGGGTGGGTCAATTGAAAGTATTCATGAAGTATTTGGGCTTCAAAAAAGTTGAAAACTTTCATGAAGAAATTCGGCTTCAAAAAAGTTTTCGTAAGGGGAAGGTGTTTCGTCTTTTTTCAACTTTTTCGTGAGGGGGGGTGTTTCGTCTTTTTTCAACTTTTTCGTGAGGGGGGGTGGGTCAATTGAAAGTATTCATGAAGTATTTAGGCTTCAAAAAAGTTGAAAATTTTCATGAAGAAATTCGGCTTCAAAAAAGTTTTCGTAAGGGGAAGGTGTTTCGTCCTTTTTCAACTTTTTCGTGAGGGGGGGTGTTTCGTCTTTTTTCAACTTTTTCGTAAGGGGGGGTGTTTCGTCTTTTTTCAACTTTTTCGTAAGGGGGGGTGGGTCAATTGAAAGTATTCATGAAGTATTTGGGCTTCAAAAAAGTTTTCATGAAGCATACTTTTTTGAAGTATTTGGGCTTCAAAAAAGTTGAAAACTTTCATGAAGAAATTCGGCTTCAAAAAAGTTTTCGCAAGGGGGGGGTGTTTCGTCTTTTTTCAACTTTTTCGTAAGGGGGGGGTGTTTCGTCTTTTTTCAACTTTTTCGTAAGAGGGGGGTGTTTCGTCTTTTTTCAACTTTTTCGTGAGGGGGGGTGGGTCAATTGAAAACATTCATGAAGAAATTCGGCTTCAAAAAAGTTGAAAATTTTCATGAAGTATTTGGGCTTCAAAAAAGTTTAAAATTTTCATGAAGAAATTCGGCTTCAAAAAGGTTGAAAATATTCATGAAGAAATTCGGCTACAAAAAAGATTAAAATTTTCATGAAGTATTTAGGCTTCAAAAAAGTTGAAAATTTTCATGAAGAAATTCGGCTTCAAAAAAGTTTTCGTAAGGGGAAGGTGTTTCGTCTTTTTTCAACTTTTTCGTGAGGGGGGGTGTTTCGTCTTTTTTCAACTTTTTCGTAAGGGGGGGTGTTTCGTCTTTTTTCAACTTTTTCGTAAGGGGGGGTGTTTCGTCTTTTTTCAACTTTTTCGTAAGAGGGGGGTGTTTCGTCTTTTTTCAACTTTTTCGTGAGGGGGGGTGGGTCAATTGAAAATATTCATGAAGAAATTCAGCTTCAAAAAAGTTGAAAATTTTCATGAAGTAATTCGGCTTCAAAAAAGTTTTCGCAAGGGGGGGGTGTTTCGTCTTTTTTCAACTTTTTCGAAAGAGGGGGTTGTTTCGTCTTTTTTCAACTTTTTCGTGAGGGGGGTGGGTCAATTGAAAATATTCATGAAGAAATTCGGCTTCAAAAAAGTTGAAAATTTTCATGAAGTATTTGGGCTTCAAAAAAGTTGAAAATTTTCATGAAGAAATTCGGCTTCAAAAAAGTTTTCGCAAGGGGGGTGTGTTTCGTATTTTTTCAACTTTTTCCTAAGGGGGGGGTGTTTCGTCTTTTTCAACTTTTTCGTGAGGGGGGGGTGTTTCGTCTTTTTTCAACTTTTTCGTAAGAGGGGGGTGTTTCGTCTTTTTTCAACTTTTTCGTGAGGGGGGGTGGGTCAATTGAAAATATTCATGAAGAAATTCGGCTTCAAAAAAGTTGAAAATTTTCATGAAGTATTTGGGCTTCAAAAAAGTTGAAACTTTTCATGAAGTATTTGGGCTTCAAAAAAGTTGAAAATTTTCATGAAGAAATTCGGCTTCAAAAAAGTTGAAAATTTTCATGAAGTATTTGGGCTTGAAAATTTTTTTAAATTTTCATGAAGAAATTCGGCTTCAAAAAAGTTGAAAATTTTCATGAAGAAATTCGGCTTCAAAAAAGTTGAAAATTTTCATGAAGTATTTGGGCTTCAAAAAAGTTGAAAATTTTCATGAAGTATTTGGGCTTCAAAAAAGTTGAAAATTTTCATGAAGAAATTCGGCTTCAAAAAAGTTGAAAATTTTCATGAAGTATTTGGGCTTCAAAAAAGTTGAAAATTTTCATGAAGAAATTCGGCTTCAAAAAAGTTTTCGCAAAGGGGGGGTGTTTCGTCTTTTTTCAACATTTTCGTGAGGGGGGGTGGGTCAATTGAAAATATTCATGAAGAAATTCGGCTTCAAAAAAGTTGAAAATTTTCATGAAGTATTTGGGCTTCAAAAAAGTTGAAAATTTTCATGAAGTATTTGGGCTTCAAAAAAGTTGAAAATTTTCATGAAGAAATTCGGCTTCAAAAAAGTTGAAAATTTTCATGAAGTATTTGGGCTTCAAAAAAGTTGAAAATTTTCATGAAGAAATTCGGCTTCAAAAAAGTTTTCGCAAGGGGGGGGTGTTTCGTCTTTTTTCAACTTTTTCGTAAGAGGGGGGTGTTTCGTCTTTTTTCAACTTTTTCGTGAGGGGGGGTGGGTCAATTGAAAATATTCATGAAGAAATTCGGCTTCAAAAAAGTTGAAAATTTTCATGAAGTATTTGGGCTTCAAAAAAGTTGAAAATTTTCATGAAGTATTTGGGCTTCAAAAAAGTTGAAAATTTTCATGAAGAAATTCGGCTTCAAAAAAGTTGAAAATTTTCATGAAGTATTTGGGCTTGAAATTTTTTTTAAATTTTCATGAAGAAATTCGGCTTCAAAAAAGTTGAAAATTTTCATGAAGAAATTCGGCTTCAAAAAAGTTGAAAATTTTCATGAAGTATTTGGGCTTCAAAAAAGTTTAAAATTTTCATGAAGAAATTCGGCTTCAAAAAAGTTTTCGCAAGGGGGGGTGTTTCGTCTTTTTTCAACTTTTTCGTAAGGGGGGGGTGTTTCGTCTTTTTTCAATTTTTTCGTGAGGGGGTGGGTCAATTGAAAATATTCATGAAGAAATTCGGCTTCAAAAAAGTTTTCGCAAGGGGGGCGGTGTTTCGTCTTTTTTCAACTTTTTCGTAAGGGGGGGTGTTTCGTTTTTTTTCAACTTTTCCGTTAGCGGGGGTGGGTCAATTGAAAATATTCATGAAGAAATTTGGCTTCAAAAAAGATGAAAATTTTCATGAAGTATTTGGGCTTCAAAAAAGTTGAAAATTTTCATGAAGAAATTCGGCTTCAAAAAAGTTTTCGCAAGAGGGGGGTGTTTCGTCTTTTTTCAACTTTTTCGTGAGGGGGGTGGGTCAATTGAAAATTTTCATGAAGAAATTCGGCTTCAAAAAAGTTTAAAATTTTCATGAAGAAATTCGGCTTCAAAAAAGATGAAAATTTTCATGAAGTATTTGGGCTTGAAATTTTTTTTAAATTTTCATGAAGAAATTCGGCTTCAAAAAAGTTGAAAATTTTCATGAAGAAATTCGGCTTCAAAAAAGTTGAAAATTTTCATGAAGTATTTGGGCTTCAAAAAAGTTTAAAATTTTCATGAAGAAATTCGGCTTCAAAAAAGTTTTCGCAAGGGGGGGGTGTTTCGTCTTTTTTCAACTTTTTCGTAAGGGGGGGGTGTTTCGTCTTTTTTAAATTTTTTCGTGAGGGGGTGGGTCAATTGAAAATATTCATGAAGAAATTCGGCTTCAAAAAAGTTTTCGCAAGGGGGGGGGTGTTCCGTCTTTTTTCAACTTTTTCGTAAGGGGGGGTGTTTCGTTTTTTTTCAACTTTTCCGTTAGTGGGGGTGGGTCAATTGAAAATATTCATGAAGAAATTTGGCTTCAAAAAAGTTTAAAATTTTCATGAAGAAATTCGGCTTCAAAAAGGTTGAAAATATTCATGAAGAAATTCGGCTTCAAAAAAGTTTAAAATTTTCATGAAGTATTGAGGCTTCAAAAAAGTTTAAAATTTTCATGAAGAAATTCGGCTTTCAAAAAGTTTTCGTAACTGGGAGGTGTTTCGTCTTTTTTCAACTTTTTCGTGAGGGGGGGTGTTTCGTCTTTTTTCAACTTTTTCGTAAGGTGGGGGTGTTTCGTCTTTTTTCAACTTTTTCGTAAGAGGGGGGTGTTTCGTCTTTTTTCAACTTTTTCGTGAGGGGGGTGGGTCAATTGAAAGTATTCATGAAGAAATTCGGCTTCAAAAAAGTTGAAAACTTTCATGAAGAAATTCGGCTTCAAAAAAGTTTTCGCAAGGGGGGGGTGTTTCGTCTTTTTTCAACTTTTTCGTAAGGGGGGGGTGTTTCGTCTTTTTTCAACTTTTTCGTAAGAGGGGGGTGTTTCGTCTTTTTTCAACTTTTTCGTGAGGGGGGGTGGGTCAATTGAAAACATTCATGAAGAAATTCGGCTTCAAAAAAGTTGAAAATTTTCATGAAGTATTTGGGCTTCAAAAAAGTTTAAAATTTTCATGAAGAAATTCGGCTTCAAAAAGGTTGAAAATATTCATGAAGAAATTCGGCTACAAAAAAGATTAAAATTTTCATGAAGTATTTAGGCTTCAAAAAAGTTGAAAATTTTCATGAAGAAATTCGGCTTCAAAAAAGTTTTCGTAAGGGGAAGGTGTTTCGTCTTTTTTCAACTTTTTCGTGAGGGGGGGTGTTTCGTCTTTTTTCAACTTTTTCGTAAGGGGGGGTGTTTCGTCTTTTTTCAACTTTTTCGTAAGGGGGGGGTGTTTCGTCTTTTTTCAACTTTTTCGTAAGAGGGGGGTGTTTCGTCTTTTTTCAACTTTTTCGTGAGGGGGGGTGGGTCAATTGAAAGTATTCATGAAGTATTTGGGCTTCAAAAAAGTTGAAAACTTTCATGAAGAAATTCGGCTTCAAAAAAGTTTTCGTAAGGGGAAGGTGTTTCGTCTTTTTTCAACTTTTTCGTGAGGGGGGGTGTTTCGTCTTTTTTCAACTTTTTCGTGAGGGGGGGTGGGTCAATTGAAAGTATTCATGAAGTATTTAGGCTTCAAAAAAGTTGAAAATTTTCATGAAGAAATTCGGCTTCAAAAAAGTTTTCGTAAGGGGAAGGTGTTTCGTCTTTTTTCAACTTTTTCGTGAGGGGGGGTGTTTCGTCTTTTTTCAACTTTTTCGTAAGGGGGGGTGTTTCGTCTTTTTTCAACTTTTTCGTAAGGGGGGGTGGGTCAATTGAAAGTATTCATGAAGTATTTGGGCTTCAAAAAAGTTTTCATGAAGCATACTTTTTTGAAGTATTTGGGCTTCAAAAAAGTTGAAAACTTTCATGAAGAAATTCGGCTTCAAAAAAGTTTTCGCAAGGGGGGGGTGTTTCGTCTTTTTTCAACTTTTTCGTAAGGGGGGGGTGTTTCGTCTTTTTTCAACTTTTTCGTAAGAGGGGGGTGTTTCGTCTTTTTTCAACTTTTTCGTGAGGGGGGGTGGGTCAATTGAAAACATTCATGAAGAAATTCGGCTTCAAAAAAGTTGAAAATTTTCATGAAGTATTTGGGCTTCAAAAAAGTTTAAAATTTTCATGAAGAAATTCGGCTTCAAAAAGGTTGAAAATATTCATGAAGAAATTCGGCTACAAAAAAGATTAAAATTTTCATGAAGTATTTAGGCTTCAAAAAAGTTGAAAATTTTCATGAAGAAATTCGGCTTCAAAAAAGTTTTCGTAAGGGGAAGGTGTTTCGTCTTTTTTCAACTTTTTCGTGAGGGGGGGTGTTTCGTCTTTTTTCAACTTTTTCGTAAGGGGGGGTGTTTCGTCTTTTTTCAACTTTTTCGTAAGGGGGGGTGTTTCGTCTTTTTTCAACTTTTTCGTAAGAGGGGGGTGTTTCGTCTTTTTTCAACTTTTTCGTGAGGGGGGGTGGGTCAATTGAAAATATTCATGAAGAAATTCAGCTTCAAAAAAGTTGAAAATTTTCATGAAGTAATTCGGCTTCAAAAAAGTTTTCGCAAGGGGGGGGTGTTTCGTCTTTTTTCAACTTTTTCGAAAGAGGGGGTTGTTTCGTCTTTTTTCAACTTTTTCGTGAGGGGGGTGGGTCAATTGAAAATATTCATGAAGAAATTCGGCTTCAAAAAAGTTGAAAATTTTCATGAAGTATTTGGGCTTCAAAAAAGTTGAAAATTTTCATGAAGAAATTCGGCTTCAAAAAAGTTTTCGCAAGGGGGGTGTGTTTCGTATTTTTTCAACTTTTTCCTAAGGGGGGGGTGTTTCGTCTTTTTCAACTTTTTCGTGAGGGGGGGGTGTTTCGTCTTTTTTCAACTTTTTCGTAAGAGGGGGGTGTTTCGTCTTTTTTCAACTTTTTCGTGAGGGGGGGTGGGTCAATTGAAAATATTCATGAAGAAATTCGGCTTCAAAAAAGTTGAAAATTTTCATGAAGTATTTGGGCTTCAAAAAAGTTGAAAATTTTCATGAAGTATTTGGGCTTCAAAAAAGTTGAAAATTTTCATGAAGAAATTCGGCTTCAAAAAAGTTGAAAATTTTCATGAAGTATTTGGGCTTGAAAATTTTTTTAAATTTTCATGAAGAAATTCGGCTTCAAAAAAGTTGAAAATTTTCATGAAGAAATTCGGCTTCAAAAAAGTTGAAAATTTTCATGAAGTATTTGGGCTTCAAAAAAGTTTAAAATTTTCATGAAGAAATTCGGCTTCAAAAAAGTTTTCGCAAGGGGGGGTGTTTCGTCTTTTTTCAACTTTTTCGTAAGGGGGGGGTGTTTCGTCTTTTTTCAATTTTTTCGTGAGGGGGTGGGTCAATTGAAAATATTCATGAAGAAATTCGGCTTCAAAAAAGTTTTCGCAAGGGGGGCGGTGTTTCGTCTTTTTTCAACTTTTTCGTAAGGGGGGGTGTTTCGTTTTTTTTCAACTTTTCCGTTAGCGGGGGTGGGTCAATTGAAAATATTCATGAAGAAATTTGGCTTCAAAAAAGATGAAAATTTTCATGAAGTATTTGGGCTTCAAAAAAGTTGAAAATTTTCATGAAGAAATTCGGCTTCAAAAAAGTTTTCGCAAGAGGGGGGTGTTTCGTCTTTTTTCAACTTTTTCGTGAGGGGGGTGGGTCAATTGAAAATTTTCATGAAGAAATTCGGCTTCAAAAAAGTTTAAAATTTTCATGAAGAAATTCGGCTTCAAAAAAGATGAAAATTTTCATGAAGTATTTGGGCTTGAAATTTTTTTTAAATTTTCATGAAGAAATTCGGCTTCAAAAAAGTTGAAAATTTTCATGAAGAAATTCGGCTTCAAAAAAGTTGAAAATTTTCATGAAGTATTTGGGCTTCAAAAAAGTTTAAAATTTTCATGAAGAAATTCGGCTTCAAAAAAGTTTTCGCAAGGGGGGGGTGTTTCGTCTTTTTTCAACTTTTTCGTAAGGGGGGGGTGTTTCGTCTTTTTTAAATTTTTTCGTGAGGGGGTGGGTCAATTGAAAATATTCATGAAGAAATTCGGCTTCAAAAAAGTTTTCGCAAGGGGGGGGGTGTTCCGTCTTTTTTCAACTTTTTCGTAAGGGGGGGTGTTTCGTTTTTTTTCAACTTTTCCGTTAGCGGGGGTGGGTCAATTGAAAATATTCATGAAGAAATTTGGCTTCAAAAAAGTTTAAAATTTTCATGAAGAAATTCGGCTTCAAAAAGGTTGAAAATATTCATGAAGAAATTCGGCTTCAAAAAAGTTTAAAATTTTCATGAAGTATTGAGGCTTCAAAAAAGTTTAAAATTTTCATGAAGAAATTCGGCTTTCAAAAAGTTTTCGTAACTGGGAGGTGTTTCGTCTTTTTTCAACTTTTTCGTGAGGGGGGGTGTTTCGTCTTTTTTCAACTTTTTCGTAAGGTGGGGGTGTTTCGTCTTTTTTCAACTTTTTCGTAAGAGGGGGGTGTTTCGTCTTTTTTCAACTTTTTCGTGAGGGGGGTGGGTCAATTGAAAGTATTCATGAAGAAATTCGGCTTCAAAAAAGTTGAAAACTTTCATGAAGAAATTCGGCTTCAAAAAAGTTTTCGCAAGGGGGGGGTGTTTCGTCTTTTTTCAACTTTTTCGTAAGGGGGGGGTGTTTCGTCTTTTTTCAACTTTTTCGTAAGAGGGGGGTGTTTCGTCTTTTTTCAACTTTTTCGTGAGGGGGGGTGGGTCAATTGAAAACATTCATGAAGAAATTCGGCTTCAAAAAAGTTTTCGCAAGGGGGGGGTGTTTCGTCTTTTTTCAACTTTTTCGTAAGGGGGGGGTGTTTCGTCTTTTTTAAATTTTTTCGTGAGGGGGTGGGTCAATTGAAAATATTCATGAAGAAATTCGGCTTCAAAAAAGTTTTCGCAAGGGGGGGGGTGTTCCGTCTTTTTTCAACTTTTTCGTAAGGGGGGGTGTTTCGTTTTTTTTCAACTTTTCCGTTAGCGGGGGTGGGTCAATTGAAAATATTCATGAAGAAATTTGGCTTCAAAAAAGTTTAAAATTTTCATGAAGAAATTCGGCTTCAAAAAGGTTGAAAATATTCATGAAGAAATTCGGCTTCAAAAAAGTTTAAAATTTTCATGAAGTATTGAGGCTTCAAAAAAGTTTAAAATTTTCATGAAGAAATTCGGCTTTCAAAAAGTTTTCGTAACTGGGAGGTGTTTCGTCTTTTTTCAACTTTTTCGTGAGGGGGGGTGTTTCGTCTTTTTTCAACTTTTTCGTAAGGTGGGGGTGTTTCGTCTTTTTTCAACTTTTTCGTAAGAGGGGGGTGTTTCGTCTTTTTTCAACTTTTTCGTGAGGGGGGTGGGTCAATTGAAAGTATTCATGAAGAAATTCGGCTTCAAAAAAGTTGAAAACTTTCATGAAGAAATTCGGCTTCAAAAAAGTTTTCGCAAGGGGGGGGTGTTTCGTCTTTTTTCAACTTTTTCGTAAGGGGGGGGTGTTTCGTCTTTTTTCAACTTTTTCGTAAGAGGGGGGTGTTTCGTCTTTTTTCAACTTTTTCGTGAGGGGGGGTGGGTCAATTGAAAACATTCATGAAGAAATTCGGCTTCAAAAAAGTTGAAAATTTTCATGAAGTATTTGGGCTTCAAAAAAGTTTAAAATTTTCATGAAGAAATTCGGCTTCAAAAAGGTTGAAAATATTCATGAAGAAATTCGGCTACAAAAAAGATTAAAATTTTCATGAAGTATTTAGGCTTCAAAAAAGTTGAAAATTTTCATGAAGAAATTCGGCTTCAAAAAAGTTTTCGTAAGGGGAAGGTGTTTCGTCTTTTTTCAACTTTTTCGTGAGGGGGGGTGTTTCGTCTTTTTTCAACTTTTTCGTAAGGGGGGGTGTTTCGTCTTTTTTCAACTTTTTCGTAAGGGGGGGGTGTTTCGTCTTTTTTCAACTTTTTCGTAAGAGGGGGGTGTTTCGTCTTTTTTCAACTTTTTCGTGAGGGGGGGTGGGTCAATTGAAAGTATTCATGAAGTATTTGGGCTTCAAAAAAGTTGAAAACTTTCATGAAGAAATTCGGCTTCAAAAAAGTTTTCGTAAGGGGAAGGTGTTTCGTCTTTTTTCAACTTTTTCGTGAGGGGGGGTGTTTCGTCTTTTTTCAACTTTTTCGTGAGGGGGGGTGGGTCAATTGAAAGTATTCATGAAGTATTTAGGCTTCAAAAAAGTTGAAAATTTTCATGAAGAAATTCGGCTTCAAAAAAGTTTTCGTAAGGGGAAGGTGTTTCGTCTTTTTTCAACTTTTTCGTGAGGGGGGGTGTTTCGTCTTTTTTCAACTTTTTCGTAAGGGGGGGTGTTTCGTCTTTTTTCAACTTTTTCGTAAGGGGGGGTGGGTCAATTGAAAGTATTCATGAAGTATTTGGGCTTCAAAAAAGTTTTCATGAAGCATACTTTTTTGAAGTATTTGGGCTTCAAAAAAGTTGAAAACTTTCATGAAGAAATTCGGCTTCAAAAAAGTTTTCGCAAGGGGGGGGTGTTTCGTCTTTTTTCAACTTTTTCGTAAGGGGGGGGTGTTTCGTCTTTTTTCAACTTTTTCGTAAGAGGGGGGTGTTTCGTCTTTTTTCAACTTTTTCGTGAGGGGGGGTGGGTCAATTGAAAACATTCATGAAGAAATTCGGCTTCAAAAAAGTTGAAAATTTTCATGAAGTATTTGGGCTTCAAAAAAGTTTAAAATTTTCATGAAGAAATTCGGCTTCAAAAAGGTTGAAAATATTCATGAAGAAATTCGGCTACAAAAAAGATTAAAATTTTCATGAAGTATTTAGGCTTCAAAAAAGTTGAAAATTTTCATGAAGAAATTCGGCTTCAAAAAAGTTTTCGTAAGGGGAAGGTGTTTCGTCTTTTTTCAACTTTTTCGTGAGGGGGGGTGTTTCGTCTTTTTTCAACTTTTTCGTAAGGGGGGGTGTTTCGTCTTTTTTCAACTTTTTCGTAAGGGGGGGTGTTTCGTCTTTTTTCAACTTTTTCGTAAGAGGGGGGTGTTTCGTCTTTTTTCAACTTTTTCGTGAGGGGGGGTGGGTCAATTGAAAATATTCATGAAGAAATTCAGCTTCAAAAAAGTTGAAAATTTTCATGAAGTAATTCGGCTTCAAAAAAGTTTTCGCAAGGGGGGGGTGTTTCGTCTTTTTTCAACTTTTTCGAAAGAGGGGGTTGTTTCGTCTTTTTTCAACTTTTTCGTGAGGGGGGTGGGTCAATTGAAAATATTCATGAAGAAATTCGGCTTCAAAAAAGTTGAAAATTTTCATGAAGTATTTGGGCTTCAAAAAAGTTGAAAATTTTCATGAAGAAATTCGGCTTCAAAAAAGTTTTCGCAAGGGGGGTGTGTTTCGTATTTTTTCAACTTTTTCCTAAGGGGGGGGTGTTTCGTCTTTTTCAACTTTTTCGTGAGGGGGGGGTGTTTCGTCTTTTTTCAACTTTTTCGTAAGAGGGGGGTGTTTCGTCTTTTTTCAACTTTTTCGTGAGGGGGGGTGGGTCAATTGAAAATATTCATGAAGAAATTCGGCTTCAAAAAAGTTGAAAATTTTCATGAAGTATTTGGGCTTCAAAAAAGTTGAAAATTTTCATGAAGTATTTGGGCTTCAAAAAAGTTGAAAATTTTCATGAAGAAATTCGGCTTCAAAAAAGTTGAAAATTTTCATGAAGTATTTGGGCTTGAAAATTTTTTTAAATTTTCATGAAGAAATTCGGCTTCAAAAAAGTTGAAAATTTTCATGAAGAAATTCGGCTTCAAAAAAGTTGAAAATTTTCATGAAGTATTTTGGCTTCAAAAAAGTTGAAAATTTTCATGAAGTATTTGGGCTTCAAAAAAGTTGAAAATTTTCATGAAGAAATTCGGCTTCAAAAAAGTTGAAAATTTTCATGAAGTATTTGGGCTTCAAAAAAGTTGAAAATTTTCATGAAGAAATTCGGCTTCAAAAAAGTTTTCGCAAGGGGGGGGTGTTTCGTCTTTTTTCAACATTTTCGTGAGGGGGGGTGGGTCAATTGAAAATATTCATGAAGAAATTCGGCTTCAAAAAAGTTGAAAATTTTCATGAAGTATTTGGGCTTCAAAAAAGTTGAAAATTTTCATGAAGTATTTGGGCTTCAAAAAAGTTGAAAATTTTCATGAAGAAATTCGGCTTCAAAAAAGTTGAAAATTTTCATGAAGTATTTGGGCTTCAAAAAAGTTGAAAATTTTCATGAAGAAATTCGGCTTCAAAAAAGTTTTCGCAAGGGGGGGGTGTTTCGTCTTTTTTCAACTTTTTCGTAAGAGGGGGGTGTTTCGTCTTTTTTCAACTTTTTCGTGAGGGGGGGTGGGTCAATTGAAAATATTCATGAAGAAATTCGGCTTCAAAAAAGTTGAAAATTTTCATGAAGTATTTGGGCTTCAAAAAAGTTGAAAATTTTCATGAAGTATTTGGGCTTCAAAAAAGTTGAAAATTTTCATGAAGAAATTCGGCTTCAAAAAAGTTGAAAATTTTCATGAAGTATTTGGGCTTGAAAATTTTTTTAAATTTTCATGAAGAAATTCGGCTTCAAAAAAGTTGAAAATTTTCATGAAGAAATTCGGCTTCAAAAAAGTTGAAAATTTTCATGAAGTATTTGGGCTTCAAAAAAGTTGAAAATTTTCATGAAGAAATTCGGCTTCAAAAAAGTTGAAAATTTTCATGAAGTATTTGGGCTTGAAAATTTTTTTAAATTTTCATGAAGAAATTCGGCTTCAAAAAAGTTGAAAATTTTCATGAAGAAATTCGGCTTCAAAAAAGTTGAAAATTTTCATGAAGTATTTGGGCTTCAAAAAAGTTGAAAATTTTCATGAAGTATTTGGGTTTCAAAAAAGTTGAAAATTTTCATGAAGAAATTCGGCTTCAAAAAAGTTGAAAATTTTCATGAAGTATTTGGGCTTCAAAAAAGTTGAAAATTTTCATGAAGAAATTCGGCTTCAAAAAAGTTTTCGCAAGGGGGGGGTGTTTCGTCTTTTTTCAACATTTTCGTGAGGGGGGGTGGGTCAATTGAAAATATTCATGAAGAAATTCGGCTTCAAAAAAGTTGAAAATTTTCATGAAGTATTTGGGCTTCAAAAAAGTTGAAAATTTTCATGAAGTATTTGGGCTTCAAAAAAGTTGAAAATTTTCATGAAGAAATTCGGCTTCAAAAAAGTTGAAAATTTTCATGAAGTATTTGGGCTTCAAAAAAGTTGAAAATTTTCATGAAGAAATTCGGCTTCAAAAAAGTTTTCGCAAGGGGGGGGTGTTTCGTCTTTTTTCAACTTTTTCGTAAGAGGGGGGTGTTTCGTCTTTTTTCAACTTTTTCGTGAGGGGGGGTGGGTCAATTGAAAATATTCATGAAGAAATTCGGCTTCAAAAAAGTTGAAAATTTTCATGAAGTATTTGGGCTTCAAAAAAGTTGAAAATTTTCATGAAGTATTTGGGCTTCAAAAAAGTTGAAAATTTTCATGAAGAAATTCGGCTTCAAAAAAGTTGAAAATTTTCATGAAGTATTTGGGCTTGAAAATTTTTTTAAATTTTCATGAAGAAATTCGGCTTCAAAAAAGTTGAAAATTTTCATGAAGAAATTCGGCTTCAAAAAAGTTGAAAATTTTCATGAAGTATTTGGGCTTCAAAAAAGTTTAAAATTTTCATGAAGAAATTCGGCTTCAAAAAAGTTTTCGCAAGGGGGGGTGTTTCGTCTTTTTTCAACTTTTTCGTAAGGGGGGGGTGTTTCGTCTTTTTTCAATTTTTTCGTGAGGGGGTGGGTCAATTGAAAATATTCATGAAGAAATTCGGCTTCAAAAAAGTTTTCGCAAGGGGGGCGGTGTTTCGTCTTTTTTCAACTTTTTCGTAAGGGGGGGTGTTTCGTTTTTTTTCAACTTTTCCGTTAGCGGGGGTGGGTCAATTGAAAATATTCATGAAGAAATTTGGCTTCAAAAAAGATGAAAATTTTCATGAAGTATTTGGGCTTCAAAAAAGTTGAAAATTTTCATGAAGAAATTCGGCTTCAAAAAAGTTTTCGCAAGAGGGGGGTGTTTCGTCTTTTTTCAACTTTTTCGTGAGGGGGGTGGGTCAATTGAAAATTTTCATGAAGAAATTCGGCTTCAAAAAAGTTTAAAATTTTCATGAAGAAATTCGGCTTCAAAAAAGATGAAAATTTTCATGAAGTATTTGGGCTTGAAATTTTTTTTAAATTTTCATGAAGAAATTCGGCTTCAAAAAAGTTGAAAATTTTCATGAAGAAATTCGGCTTCAAAAAAGTTGAAAATTTTCATGAAGTATTTGGGCTTCAAAAAAGTTTAAAATTTTCATGAAGAAATTCGGCTTCAAAAAAGTTTTCGCAAGGGGGGGGTGTTTCGTCTTTTTTCAACTTTTTCGTAAGGGGGGGGTGTTTCGTCTTTTTTAAATTTTTTCGTGAGGGGGTGGGTCAATTGAAAATATTCATGAAGAAATTCGGCTTCAAAAAAGTTTTCGCAAGGGGGGGGGTGTTCCGTCTTTTTTCAACTTTTTCGTAAGGGGGGGTGTTTCGTTTTTTTTCAACTTTTCCGTTAGCGGGGGTGGGTCAATTGAAAATATTCATGAAGAAATTTGGCTTCAAAAAAGATTAAAATTTTCATGAAGAAATTCGGCTTCAAAAAAGTTGAAAATTTTCATGAAGTATTTGGGCTTGAAAATTTTTTTAAATTTTCATGAAGAAATTCGGCTTCAAAAAAGTTGAAAATTTTCATGAAGAAATTCGGCTTCAAAAAAGTTTAAAATTTTCATGAAGTATTTGGGCTTCAAAAAAGTTTAAAATTTTCATGAAGAAATTCGGCTTCAAAAAAGTTTTCTCAAGGGGGGGGTGTTTCGTCTTTTTTCAACTTTTTCGTAAGGGGGGGGTGTTTCGTCTTTTTTCAATTTTTTCGTGAGGGGGTGGGTCAATTGAAAATATTCATGAAGAAATTCGGCTTCAAAAAAGTTTTCGCAAGGGGGGCGGTGTTTCGTCTTTTTTCAACTTTTTCGTAAGGGGGGGTGTTTCGTTTTTTTTCAACTTTTCCGTTAGCGGGGGTGGGTCAATTTAAAATATTCATGAAGAAATTTGGCTTCAAAAAAGATGAAAATTTTCATGAAGTATTTGGGCTTCAAAAAAGTTGAAAATTTTCATGAAGAAATTCGGCTTCAAAAAAGTTTTCGCAAGAGGGGGGTGTTTCGTCTTTTTTCAACTTTTTCGTGAGGGGGGTGGGTCAATTGAAAATTTTCATGAAGAAATTCGGCTTCAAAAAAGTTTAAAATTTTCATGAAGAAATTCGGCTTCAAAAAAGATGAAAATTTTCATGAAGTATTTGGGCTTGAAAATTTTTTTAAATTTTCATGAAGAAATTCGGCTTCAAAAAAGTTGAAAATTTTCATGAAGAAATTCGGCTTCAAAAAAGTTTAAAATTTTCATGAAGAAATTCGGCTTCAAAAAAGATGAAAATTTTCATGAAGTATTTGGGCTTCAAAAAAGTTGAAAATTTTCATGAAGAAATTCGGCTTAAAAAAAGTTTTCGCAAGGGGGGGGTGTTTCGTCTTTTTTCAACTTTTTCGAAAGAGGGGGGTGTTTCGTCTTTTTTCAACTTTTTCGTGAGGGGGGGTGGGTCAATTGAAAATATTCATGAAGAAATTCGGCTTCAAAAAAGTTGAAAATTTTCATGAAGTATTTGGGCTTCAAAAAAGTTGAAAATTTTCATGAAGAAATTCGGCTTCAAAAAAGTTGAAAATTTTCATGAAGTATTTGGGCTTCAAAAAAGTTAAAAATTTTCATGAAGAAATTCGGCTTCAAAAAAGTTGAAAATTTTCATGAAGTATTTGGGCTTCAAAAAAGTTGAAAATTTTCATGAAGTATTTGGGCTTCAAAAAAGTTGAAAATTTTCATGAAGAAATTCGGCTTCAAAAAAGTTGAAAATTTTCATGAAGTATTTGGGCTTGAAATTTTTTTTAAATTTTCATGAAGAAATTCGGCTTCAAAAAAGTTTAAAATTTTCATGAAGAAATTCGGCTTCAAAAAAGTTTAAAATTTTTATGAAGTATTTGGGATTCAAAAAAGTTTAAAATTTTCATGAAGAAATTCGGCTTCAAAAAAGTTTTCGCAAGGGGGGGGTGTTTCATCTTTTTTCAACTTTTTCGTAAGGGGGGGGTGTTTCGTCTTTTTTCAACTTTTTCGTGAGGGGGTGGGTCAATTGAAAATATTCATGAAGAAATTCGGCTTCAAAAAAGTTTTCGCAAGGGGGGGGGGGTGTTTCGTCTTTTTTCAACTTTTTCGTAAGGGGGGGGTGTTTCGTTTTTTTTCAACTTTTCCGTTAGCGGGGGTGGGTCAATTGAAAATATTCATGAAGAAATTTGGCTTCAAAAAAGATGAAAATTTTCATGAAGTATTTGGGCTTCAAAAAAGTTGAAAATTTTCATGAAGAAATTCGGCTTCAAAAAAGTTTTCGCAAGAGGGGGGTGTTTTGTCTTTTTTCAACTTTTTCGTGAGGGGGGTGGGTCAATTGAAAATTTTCATGAAGAAATTCGGCTTCAAAAAAGTTTAAAATTTTCATGAAGAAATTCGGCTTCAAAAAAGATGAAAATTTTCATGAAGTATTTGGGCTTCAAAAAAGTTGAAAATTTTCATTAAGAAATTCGGCTTCAAAAAAGTTTTCGCAAGGGGGGGGTGTTTCGTCTTTTTTCAACTTTTTCGTAAGGGGGGGGTGTTTCGTTTTTTTTCAACTTTTCCGTTAGCGGGGGTGGGTCAATTGAAAATATTCATGAAGAAATTTGGCTTCAAAAAAGATGAAAATTTTCATGAAGAAATTCGGCTTCAAAAAAGTTGAAAATTTTCATGAAGTTTTTGGGCTTCAAAAAAGTTGAAAATTTTCATTAAGAAATTCGGCTTCAAAAAAGTTGAAAATTTTCATGAAGAAATTTGGCTTCAAAAAAGTTGAAAATTTTCATGAAGAAATTCGGCTTCAAAAAAGTTGAAAATTTTCATGAAGTATTTGGGCTTCAAAACAGTTGAAAATTTTCATGAAGAAATTCGGCTTCAAAAAAGTTTTCGCAAGGGGGGGGGTGTTTCGTCTTTTTTCAACTTTTTCGTAAGGGGGGGATGTTTCGTCTTTTTTCAACTTTTTCGTAAGAGGGGTGTGTTTCGTCTTTTTTCAACTTTTTCGTGAGGGGGTGGGTCAATTGAAAATATTCATGAAGAAATTCGGATTCAAAAAAGTTTTCGCAAGGGGGGGGGGTGTTTCGTCTTTTTTCAACTTTTTCGTAAGGGGGGGTGTTTCGTTTTTTTTCAACTTTTTCGTTAGCGGGGGTGGGTCAATTGAAAATACTCATGAAGAAATTTGGCTTCAAAAAAGATGAAAATTTTCATGAAGTATATGGGCTTCAAAAAAGTTGAAAATTTTCATGAAGAAATTCGGCTTCAAAAAAGTTTTCGCAAGGGGGGGTGTTTCGTCTTTTTTCAACTTTTTCGTAAGAGGGGGGTGTTTCGTCTTTTTTCAACTTTTTCGTGAGGGGGGGTGGGTCAATTGAATATTTTCATGAAGAAATTCGGCTTCAAAAAAGTTTAAAATTTTCATGAAGAAATTCGGCTTCAAAAAAGATGAAAATTTTAATAAAGAAATTCGTCTTCAAAAAAGTTTTCGCAAGGGGGGGTGTTTCGTCTTTTTTCAACTTTTTCGTAAGGGGGGGTGTTTCCTATTTTTTCAACTTTTTCATATGGGGGGGTTGGTCAATTGAAATTTTTCATGAAGTATTTGGGCTTCAAAAAAGTTGAAAATTTTCATGAAGTATTTTGGCTTCAAAAAAGTTGAAAATTTTCATGAAGAAATTCGGCTTCAAAAAAGTTGAACGTTTTCATGAAGTATTTGGGCTTCAAAAAAGTTGAAAATTTTCATGAAGTATTTGGGCTTCAAAAAAGTTGAAAATATTCATGAAGAAATTCGGCTTCAAAAAAGTTGAAAATTTTCATGAAGTATTTGGGCTTCAAAATTTTTTTAAATTTTCATGAAGAAATTCGGCTTCAAAAAAGTTGAAAATTTTCATGAAGTATTTGGGCTTCAAAAAAGTTGAAAATTTTCATGAAGAAATTCGGCTTCAAAAAAGTTTTCGCAAGGGGGGGGTGTTTCGTCTTTTTTCAACTTTTTCGTAAGAGGGGGGTGTTTCGTCTTTTTTCAACTTTTTCGTGAGGGGGTGGGTCAATTGAAAGTATTCATGAAGAAATTCGGCTTCAAAAAAGTTTTCGCAAGTGGGGGGTTTTTTCGTCTTTTTTCAACTTTTTCGTTAGCGGGGGTGGGTCAATTGAAAATATTCATGAAGAAATTTGGCTTCAAAAAAGATGAAAATTTTCATGAAGTATTTGGGCTTCAAAAATTTTTTAAATTTTCATGAAGAAATTCGGCTTCAAAAAAGTTGAAAATTTTCATGAAGTATTTGGGCTTCAAAAAAGTTGAAAATTTTCATGAAGAAATTCGGCTTCAAAAAAGTTTTCGCAAGGGGGGGGTTTTTCTTCTTTTTCAAATTTTTCGTAAGGGGGGGTGTTTCGTCTTTTTTCAACTTTTTTGTAAGAGGGGGGTGTTTCGTCTTTTTTCAACTTTTTCGTGAGGGGGTGGGTCAATTGAAAGTATTCATGAAGAAATTCGGCTTCAAAAAAGTTGAAAATTTTCATGAAGTATTTGGGCTTCAAAAAAGTTGAAAATTTTCATGAAGAAATTCGGCTTCAAAAAAGTTTAAAATTTTCATGAAGAAATTCGGCTTCAAAAAAGTTGAAAATTTTCATGAAGTATTTGGGCTTCAAAAAAGTTGAAAATTTTCATGAAGTATTTGGGCTTCAAAAAAGTTTTCGCAAGGGGGGGTGTTTCGTCTTTTTTCAACTTTTTCGTAAGGGGGGGTGTTTCGTCTTTTTTCAACTTTTTCGTAAGAGGGGGGTATTTCGTCTTTTTTCAACTTTTTCGTGAGGGGGGTGGGTCAATTGAAAGTATTCATGAAGAAATTCGGCTTCAAAAAAGTTTTCGCAAGGGGGGGGTGTTTCGTCTTTTTTCAACTTTTTCGTAAGGGGGGGGTGTTTCGTTTTTTTTCAACTTTTCCGTTAGCGGGGGTGGGTCAATTGAAAATATTCATGAAGAAATTTGGCTTCAAAAAAGATGAAAATTTTCATGAAGAAATTCGGCTTCAAAAAAGTTGAAAATTTTCATGAAGTTTTTGGGCTTCAAAAAAGTTGAAAATTTTCATTAAGAAATTCGGCTTCAAAAAAGTTGAAAATTTTCATGAAGAAATTTGGCTTCAAAAAAGTTGAAAATTTTCATGAAGAAATTCGGCTTCAAAAAAGTTGAAAATTTTCATGAAGTATTTGGGCTTCAAAACAGTTGAAAATTTTCATGAAGAAATTCGGCTTCAAAAAAGTTTTCGCAAGGGGGGGGGTGTTTCGTCTTTTTTCAACTTTTTCGTAAGGGGGGGATGTTTCGTCTTTTTTCAACTTTTTCGTAAGAGGGGTGTGTTTCGTCTTTTTTCAACTTTTTCGTGAGGGGGTGGGTCAATTGAAAATATTCATGAAGAAATTCGGATTCAAAAAAGTTTTCGCAAGGGGGGGGGGTGTTTCGTCTTTTTTCAACTTTTTCGTAAGGGGGGGTGTTTCGTTTTTTTTCAACTTTTTCGTTAGCGGGGGTGGGTCAATTGAAAATACTCATGAAGAAATTTGGCTTCAAAAAAGATGAAAATTTTCATGAAGTATATGGGCTTCAAAAAAGTTGAAAATTTTCATGAAGAAATTCGGCTTCAAAAAAGTTTTCGCAAGGGGGGGTGTTTCGTCTTTTTTCAACTTTTTCGTAAGAGGGGGGTGTTTCGTCTTTTTTCAACTTTTTCGTGAGGGGGGGTGGGTCAATTGAATATTTTCATGAAGAAATTCGGCTTCAAAAAAGTTTAAAATTTTCATGAAGAAATTCGGCTTCAAAAAAGATGAAAATTTTAATAAAGAAATTCGTCTTCAAAAAAGTTTTCGCAAGGGGGGGTGTTTCGTCTTTTTTCAACTTTTTCGTAAGGGGGGGTGTTTCCTATTTTTTCAACTTTTTCATATGGGGGGGTTGGTCAATTGAAATTTTTCATGAAGTATTTGGGCTTCAAAAAAGTTGAAAATTTTCATGAAGTATTTTGGCTTCAAAAAAGTTGAAAATTTTCATGAAGAAATTCGGCTTCAAAAAAGTTGAACGTTTTCATGAAGTATTTGGGCTTCAAAAAAGTTGAAAATTTTCATGAAGTATTTGGGCTTCAAAAAAGTTGAAAATATTCATGAAGAAATTCGGCTTCAAAAAAGTTGAAAATTTTCATGAAGTATTTGGGCTTCAAAATTTTTTTAAATTTTCATGAAGAAATTCGGCTTCAAAAAAGTTGAAAATTTTCATGAAGTATTTGGGCTTCAAAAAAGTTGAAAATTTTCATGAAGAAATTCGGCTTCAAAAAAGTTTTCGCAAGGGGGGGGTGTTTCGTCTTTTTTCAACTTTTTCGTAAGAGGGGGGTGTTTCGTCTTTTTTCAACTTTTTCGTGAGGGGGTGGGTCAATTGAAAGTATTCATGAAGAAATTCGGCTTCAAAAAAGTTTTCGCAAGTGGGGGGTTTTTTCGTCTTTTTTCAACTTTTTCGTTAGCGGGGGTGGGTCAATTGAAAATATTCATGAAGAAATTTGGCTTCAAAAAAGATGAAAATTTTCATGAAGTATTTGGGCTTCAAAAATTTTTTAAATTTTCATGAAGAAATTCGGCTTCAAAAAAGTTGAAAATTTTCATGAAGTATTTGGGCTTCAAAAAAGTTGAAAATTTTCATGAAGAAATTCGGCTTCAAAAAAGTTTTCGCAAGGGGGGGGTTTTTCTTCTTTTTCAAATTTTTCGTAAGGGGGGGTGTTTCGTCTTTTTTCAACTTTTTTGTAAGAGGGGGGTGTTTCGTCTTTTTTCAACTTTTTCGTGAGGGGGTGGGTCAATTGAAAGTATTCATGAAGAAATTCGGCTTCAAAAAAGTTGAAAATTTTCATGAAGTATTTGGGCTTCAAAAAAGTTGAAAATTTTCATGAAGAAATTCGGCTTCAAAAAAGTTTAAAATTTTCATGAAGAAATTCGGCTTCAAAAAAGTTGAAAATTTTCATGAAGTATTTGGGCTTCAAAAAAGTTGAAAATTTTCATGAAGTATTTGGGCTTCAAAAAAGTTTTCGCAAGGGGGGGTGTTTCGTCTTTTTTCAACTTTTTCGTAAGGGGGGGTGTTTCGTCTTTTTTCAACTTTTTCGTAAGAGGGGGGTATTTCGTCTTTTTTCAACTTTTTCGTGAGGGGGGTGGGTCAATTGAAAGTATTCATGAAGAAATTCGGCTTCAAAAAAGTTTTCGCAAGGGTGTTTCGTCTTTTTTCAACTTTTTCGTAAGGGGGGGGTGTTTCGTCTTTTTTCAACTTTTTCGTAAGGGGGTGGGTCAATTGAAAATATTCATGAAGAAATTTGGCTTCAAAAAAGATGAAAATTTTCATGAAGTATTTGGGCTTCAAAAAAGTTGAAAATTTTCATGAAGAAATTCGGCTTCAAAAAAGTTTTCGCAAGGGGGGGGTGTTTCGTCTTTTTTCAACTTTTTCGTGAGGGGGGTGGGTCAATTGAAAGTATTCATGAAGAAATTCGGCTTCAAAAAAGTTTTCGCAAGGGGGGGGGTGTTTCGTCTTTTTTCAACTTTTTCGTTAGCGGGGGTGGGTCAATTGAAAATATTCATGAAGAAATTTGGCTTCAAAAAAGATGAAAATTTTCATGAAGTATTTGGGCTTCAAAAAAGTTGAAAATTTTCATGAAGTATTTGATCTTCAAAAAAGTTGAAAATTTTCATGAAGAAATTCGGCTTCAAAAAAGTTGAAAATTTTCATGAAGAAATTCGGCTTCAAAAAAGTTTTCGTAAGGGGGGGTGTTTCGTCTTTTTCAAATTTTTCGTAAGGGGGGGTGTTTCGTCTTTTTTCAACTTTTTTGTAAGAGGGGGGTGTTTCGTCTTTTTTCAACTTTTTCGTGAGGGGGTGGGTCAATTGAAAGTATTCATGAAGAAATTCGGCTTCAAAAAAGTTGAAAATTTTCATGAAGTATTTGGGCTTCAAAAAAGTTGAAAATTTTCATGAAGAAATTCGGCTTCAAAAAAGTTTTCGCAAGGGGGGGTGTTTCGTCTTTTTTCAACTTTTTCGTAAGGGGGGGGTGTTTCGTCTTTTTTCAACTTATTCGTAAGGGGGGGGTGTTTCGTCTTTTTTCAACTTTTTCGTAAGGGGGGGTGTTTCGTCTTTTTTCAACTTTTTCGTGAGGGGGGTGGGTCAATTGAAAGTATTCATGAAGAAATTCGGCTTCAAAAAAGTTTTCGCAAGGGGGGGGGTGTTTCGTCTTTTTTCAACTTTTTCGTTAGCGGGGGTGGGTCAATTGAAAATATTCATGAAGAAATTTGGCTTCAAAAAAGATGAAAATTTTCATGAAGTATTTGGGCTTCAAAAAAGTTGAAAATTTTCATGAAGTATTTGATCTTCAAAAAAGTTGAAAATTTTCATGAAGAAATTCGGCTTCAAAAAAGTTGAAAATTTTCATGAAGAAATTCGGCTTCAAAAAAGTTTTCGTAAGGGGGGGTGTTTCGTCTTTTTCAAATTTTTCGTAAGGGGGGGTGTTTCGTCTTTTTTCAACTTTTTTGTAAGAGGGGGGTGTTTCGTCTTTTTTCAACTTTTTCGTGAGGGGGTGGGTCAATTGAAAGTATTCATGAAGAAATTCGGCTTCAAAAAAGTTGAAAATTTTCATGAAGTATTTGGGCTTCAAAAAAGTTGAAAATTTTCATGAAGAAATTCGGCTTCAAAAAAGTTTTCGCAAGGGGGGGTGTTTCGTCTTTTTTCAACTTTTTCGTAAGGGGGGGGTGTTTCGTCTTTTTTCAACTTATTCGTAAGGGGGGGGTGTTTCGTCTTTTTTCAACTTTTTCGTAAGGGGGGGTGTTTCGTCTTTTTTCAACTTTTTCGTGAGGGGGGTGGGTCAATTGAAAGTATTCATGAAGAAATTCGGCTTCAAAAAAGTTGAAAATTTTCATGAAGTATTTGGGCTTCAAAAAAGTTGAAAATTTTCATGAAGAAATTCGGCTTCAAAAAAGTTTTCGTAAGGGGGAGGTGTTTCATCTTTTTTCAACTTTTTCGTGAGGGGGGGTGTTTCGTCTTTTTTCAACTTTTTCGTAAGGGGGGGTGTTTCGTCTTTTTTCAACTTTTTCGTGAGGGGGTGGGTCAATTGAAAATATTCATGAAGAAATTCGGCTTCAAAAAAGTTGAAAATTTTCATGAAGTATTTAGGCTTCAAAAAAGTTGAAAATTTTCATGAAGAAATTCGGCTTCAAAAAAGTTTTCGTAAGGGGGAAGTGTTTCGTCTTTTTTCAACTTTTTCGTGAGGGGGGGTGTTTCGTCTTTTTTCAACTTTTTCGTAAGGGGGGGTGTTTCGTCTTTTTTCAACTTTTTCGTAAGGGGGGGGTGTTTCGTCTTTTTTCAACTTTTTCGTAAGAGGGGGGTGTTTCTTCTTTTTTCAACTTTTTCGTGAGGGGGTGGGTCAATTGAAAGTATTCATGAAGAAATTCGGCTTCAAAAAAGTTGAAAATTTTCATGAAGTATTTGGGATTCAAAAAAGTTGAAAATTTTCATGAAGAAATTCGGCTTCAAAAAAGTTTTCGCAAGGGGGGGGTGTTTCGTCTTTTTTCAACTTTTTCCTAAGGGGGGGGTGTTTCGTCTTTTTTCAACTTTTTCGTGAGGGGGGGGTGTTTCGTCTTTTTTCAACTTTTTCGTGAGGGGGGTGGGTCAAATGAAAATATTCATGAAGAAATTCGGCTTCAAAAAAGTTGAAAATTTTCATGAAGTATTTGGGCTTCATAAAAGTTTAAAATTTTCATGAAGAAATTCGGCTTCAAAAAGGTTGAAAATATTCATGAAGAAATTTGGCTTCAAAAAAGTTTAAAATTTTCATGAAGTATTTAGGCTTCAAAAAAGTTGAAAATTTTCATGAAGAAATTCGGCTTCAAAAAAGTTTTCGTAAGGGGGAGGTGTTTCGTCTTTTTTCAACTTTTTCGTGAGTGGGGGTGTTTCGTCTTTTTTCAACTTTTTCGTAAGGGGGGGTGTTTCGTCTTTTTTCAACTTTTTCGTAAGGTGGGGGTGTTTCGTCTTTTTTCAACTTTTTCGTAAGAGGGGGGTGTTTCGTCTTTTTTCAACTTTTTCGTGAGGGGGTGGGTCAATTGAAAGTATTCATGAAGAAATTCGGCTTCAAAAAAGTTGAAAATTTTCATGAAGAAATTCGGCTTCAAAAAAGTTTAAAATTTTCATGAAGTATTTGGGCTTCAAAAAAATTGAAAATTTTCATTAAGAAATTCGGCTTCAAAAAAGTTTAAAATTTTCATGAAGAAATTCGGCTTCAAAAAAGTTGAAAATTTTCATGAAGTATTTGGGCTTGAAATTTTTTTTAAATTTTCATGAAGAAATTCAGCTTCAAAAAAGTTGAAAATTTTCATGAAGAAATTCGGCTTCAAAAAAGTTGAAAATTTTCATGAAGTATTTGGGCTTCAAAAAAGTTGAAAATTTTCATTAAGAAATTCGGCTTCAAAAAAGTTGAAAATTTTCATGAAGTATTTGGGCTTGAAAATTTTTTTAAATTTTCATGAAGAAATTCGGCTTCAAAAAAGTTTAAAATTTTCATGAAGAAATTCGGCTTCAAAACAGTTGAAAATTTTCATGAAGTATTTGGGCTTCAAAAAAGTTGAAAATTTTCATGAAGAAATTCGGCTTCAAAAAAGTTTTCGCAAGGGGGGGGTGTTTCGTCTTTTTTCAACTTTTTCGTAAGGGGGGGGTGTTTCGTCTTTTTTCAACTTTTTCGTAAGAGGAGTGTGTTTCGTCTTTTTTCAACTTTTTCGTGAGGGGGTTGGTCAATTGAAAATATTCATGAAGAAATTTGGCTTCAAAAAAGATGAAAATTTTCATGAAGTATTTGGGCTTCAAAAAAGTTGAAAATTTTCATGAAGAAATTCGGCTTCAAAAAAGTTTTTGCAAGGGGGTGGTGTTTCGTCTTTTTTCAACTTTTTCGTAAGGGTTGTATCGTCTTTTTTCAACTTTTTCGTGAGGGGGTGGGTCAATTGAAAGTATTCATGAAGAAATTCGGCTTCAAAAAAGTTGAAAATTTTCATGAAGTATTTGGGCTTCAAAAAAATTGAAAATTTTCATGAAGAAATTCGGCTTCAAAAAAGTTTTCGCGAGGGGGGGGTGTTTCGTCTTTTTTCAACTTTTTCGTAAGGGGGGGGTGTTTCGTCTTTTTTCAACTTTTTCGTAAGGGGGGGTGTTTCGTCTTTTTTCAACTTTTTCGTAAGAGGGGGGTGTTTCATCTTTTTTCAACTTTTTCGTTAGCGGGGGTGGGTCAATTGAAAATATTCATGAAGAAATTCGGCTTCAAAAAAGTTTTCTCAAGGGGGGGGGTGTTTCGTCTTTTTTCAACTTTTTCGTAAGATGGGGGTGTTTCGTCTTTTTTCAACTTTTTCGTGAGGGGGGGTGGGTCAATTGAAAATATTCATGGAGAAATTCGGCTTCAAAAAAGTTGAAAATTTTCATGAAGTATTTGGGCTTCAAAAAAGTTTAAAATTTTCATGAAGAAATTCGGCTTCAAAAAAGTTGAACGTTTTCATGAAGTATTTGGGCTTCAAAAAATTTGAAAATATTCATGAAGAAATTCGGCTTCAAAAAAGTTTTCGCAAGGGGGGGGTGTTTCGTCTTTTTTCAACTTTTTCGTAAGAGGGGGGTGTTTCGTCTTTTTTCAACTTTTTCGTGAGGGGGGGTGGGTCAATTGAAAATTTTCATGAAGAAATTCGGCTTCAAAAAGGTTGAAAATATTCATGAAGAAATTCGGCTTCAAAAAAGATTAAAATTTTCATGAAGTATTTGGGCTTCAAAAAAGTTGAAAATTTTCATGAAGAAATTCGGCATCAAAAAAGTTTTCGTAAGGGGGAGGTGTTTCATCTTTTTTCAACTTTTTCGTGAGGGGGGGTGTTTCGTCTTTTTTCAACTTTTTCGTAAGGGGGGGTGTTTCGTCTTTTTTCAACTTTTTCGTGAGGGGGGTGGGTCAATTGAAAGTATTCATGAAGAAATTCGGCTTCAAAAAAGTTGAAAATTTTCATGAAGTATTTGGGCTTCAAAAAAGTTGAAAATTTTCATGAAGTAATTCGGCTTCAAAAAAGTTTTCGCAAGGGGGGGGTGTTTCGTCTTTTTTCAACTCTTTCGTAAGGGGGGGGTGTTTCGTCTTTTTTCAACTTTTTCGTAAGAGGGGGGTGTTTCGTCTTTTTTCAACTTTTTCGTGAGGGGGGTGGGTCAATTGAAAATATTCATGAAGAAATTCGGCTTTAAAAAAGTTGAAAATTTTCATGAAGTATTTAGGCTTCAAAAAAGTTGAAAATTTTCATGAAGAAATTCGGCTTCAAAAAAGTTTTCGTAAGGGGGAGGTGTTTCGTCTTTTTTCAACTTTTTCGTGAGGGGGGGTGTTTCGTCTTTTTTCAACTTTTTCGTAAGGGGGGGTGTTTCGTCTTTTTTCAACTTTTTCGTAAGGGGGGGTGTTTCGTCTTTTTTCAACTTTTTCGTAAGAGGGGGGTGTTTCGTCTTTTTTCAACTTTTTCGTGAGGGGGTGGGTCAATTGAAAGTATTCATGAAGAAATTCGGCTTCAAAAAAGTTGAAAATTTTCATGAAGAAATTCGGCTTCAAAAAAGTTTAAAATTTTCATGAAGTATTTGGGCTTCAAAAAAGTTGAAAATTGTCATTAAGAAATTCGGCTTCAAAAAAGTTTAAAATTTTCATGAAGAAATTCGGCTTCAAAAAAGTTGAAAATTTTCATGAAGTATTTGGGCTTGAAATTTTTTTTAAATTTTCATGAAGAAATTCAGCTTCAAAAAAGTTGAAAATTTTCATGAAGAAATTCGGCTTCAAAAAAGTTGAAAATTTTCATGAAGTATTTGGGCTTCAAAAAAGTTGAAAATTTTCATTAAGAAATTCGGCTTCAAAAAAGTTTAAAATTTTCATGAAGAAATTCGGCTAGAAAAAAGTTGAAAATTTTCATGAAGTATTTGGGCTTGAAAATTTTTTTAAATTTTCATGAAGAAATTCGGCTTCAAAAAAGTTTAAAATTTTCATGAAGAAATTCGGCTTCAAAACAGTTGAAAATTTTCATGAAGTATTTGGGCTTCAAAAAAGTTGAAAATTTTCATGAAGAAATTCGGCTTCAAAAAAGTTTTCGCAAGGGGGGGGTGTTTCGTCTTTTTTCAACTTTTTCGTAAGGGGGGGGTGTTTCGTCTTTTTTCAACTTTTTCGTAAGAGGAGTGTGTTTCGTCTTTTTTCAACTTTTTCGTGAGGGGGTTGGTCAATTGAAAATATTCATGAAGAAATTCGGCTTCAAAAAAGTTTTCGCAAGGGGGGGGTGTTTCGTCTTTTTTCAACTTTTTCGTTAGCGGGGGTGGGTCAATTGAAAATATTCATGAAGAAATTTGGCTTCAAAAAAGATGAAAATTTTCATGAAGTATTTGGGCTTCAAAAAAATTGAAAATTTTCATGAAGTATTTGGGCTTCAAAAAAGTTGAAAATTTTCATGAAGAAATTCGGCTTCAAAAAAGTTTTCGCAAGGGGGGGGTGTTTCGTCTTTTTTCAACTTTTTCGTAAGGGGGGGGTGTTTCGTCTTTTTTCAACTTTTTCGTAAGAGGAGTGTGTTTCGTCTTTTTTCAACTTTTTCGTGAGGGGGTTGGTCAATTGAAAATATTCATGAAGAAATTCGGCTTCAAAAAAGTTTTCGCAAGGGGGGGGTGTTTCGTCTTTTTTCAACTTTTTCGTAAGGGTTGTATCGTCTTTTTTCAACTTTTTCGTGAGGGGGTGGGTCAATTGAAAGTATTCATGAAGAAATTCGGCTTCAAAAAAGTTGAAAATTTTCATGAAGTATTTGGGCTTCAAAAAAATTGAAAATTTTCATGAAGAAATTCGGCTTCAAAAAAGTTTTCGCGAGGGGGGGGTGTTTCGTCTTTTTTCAACTTTTTCGTAAGGGGGGGTTGTTTCGTCTTTTTTCAACTTTTTCGTAAGGGGGGGTGTTTCGTCTTTTTTCAACTTTTTCGTAAGAGGGGGGTGTTTCATCTTTTTTCAACTTTTTCGTTAGCGGGGGTGGGTCAATTGAAAATATTCATGAAGAAATTCGGCTTCAAAAAAGTTTTCGCAAGGGGGGGGGGTGTTTCGTCTTTTTTCAACTTTTTCGTAAGATGGGGGTGTTTCGTCTTTTTTCAACTTTTTCGTAAGAGGGGGGTGTTTCGTCTTTTTTCAACTTTTTCGTGAGGGGGGGTGGGTCAATTGAAAATATTCATGAAGAAATTCGGCTTCAAAAAAGTTTAAAATTTTCATGAAGAAATTCGGCTTCAAAAGGTTGAAAATTTTCATGAAGTATTTGGGCTTCAAAAAAGTTGAAAATATACATGAAGAAATCTGGCTTCAAAAAAGTTGAAGATTTTCATGAAGTATTTGGGCTTGAAATTTTTTTTAAATTTTCATGAAGAAATTCGGCTTCAAAAAAGTTGAAAATTTTCATGAAGAAATTCGGCTTCAAAAAAGTTTTCGCAAGAGGGGGGTGTTTCGTCTTTTTTCAACTTTTTCGTGAGGGGGGTGGGTCAATTGAAAATTTTCATGAAGAAATTCGGCTGCAAAAAAGTTTAAAATTTTCATGAAGAAATTCGGCTTCAAAAAAGATGAAAATTTTCATGAAGTATTTGGGCTTCAAAAAAGTTGAAAATGTTCATTAAGAAATTCGGCTTCAAAAAAGTTGAAAATTTTCATGAAGTATTTGGGCTTCAAAAAAGTTGAAAATTTTCATTAAGAAATTCGGCTTCAAAAAAGTTGAAAATTTTCATGAAGTATTTGGGCTTGAATTTTTTTTTTAAATTTTCATGAAGAAATTCGGCTTCAAAAAAGTTTAAAATTTTCATGAAGAAATTCGGCTTCAAAACAGTTGAAAATTTTCATGAAGTATTTGGGCTTCAAAAAAGTTGAACATTTTCATGAAGAAATTCGGCTTCAAAAAAGTTTTCGCAAGGGGGGGGTGTTTCGTCTTTTTTCAACTTTTTCGTAAGGGGGGGGTGTTTCGTCTTTTTTCAACTTTTTCGTAAGAGGAGTGTGTTTCGTCTTTTTTCAACTTTTTCGTGAGGGGGTTGGTCAATTGAAAATATTCATGAAGAAATTCGGCTTCAAAAAAGATGAAAATTTTCATGAAGTATTTGGGCTTCAAAAAAGTTGAAAATTTTCATGAAGAAATTCGGCTTCAAAAAAGTTTTTGCAAGGGGGTGGTGTTTCGTCTTTTTTCAACTTTTTCGTAAGGGTTGTATCGTCTTTTTTCAACTTTTTCGTGAGGGGGTGGGTCAATTGAAAGTATTCATGAAGAAATTCGGCTTCAAAAAAGTTGAAAATTTTCATGAAGTATTTGGGCTTCAAAAAAATTGAAAATTTTCATGAAGAAATTCGGCTTCAAAAAAGTTTTCGCGAGGGGGGGGTGTTTCGTCTTTTTTCAACTTTTTCGTAAGGGGGGGGTGTTTCGTCTTTTTTCAACTTTTTCGTAAGGGGGGGTGTTTCGTCTTTTTTCAACTTTTTCGTAAGAGGGGGGTGTTTCATCTTTTTTCAACTTTTTCGTTAGCGGGGGTGGGTCAATTGAAAATATTCATGAAGAAATTCGGCTTCAAAAAAGTTTTCTCAAGAGGGGGGGTGTTTCGTCTTTTTTCAACTTTTTCGTAAGATGGGGGTGTTTCGTCTTTTTTCAACATTTTCGTGAGGGGGGGTGGGTCAATTGAAAATATTCATGGAGAAATTCGGCTTCAAAAAAGTTGAAAATTTTCATGAAGTATTTGGGCTTCAAAAAAGTTTAAAACTTTCATGAAGAAATTCGGCTTCAAAAAAGTTGAACGTTTTCATGAAGTATTTGGGCTTCAAAAAATTTGAAAATATTCATGAAGAAATTCGGCTTCAAAAAAGTTTTCGCAAGGGGGGGGTGTTTCGTCTTTTTTCAACTTTTTCGTAAGAGGGGGGTGTTTCGTCTTTTTTCAACTTTTTCGTGAGGGGGGGTGGGTCAATTGAAAATTTTCATGAAGAAATTCGGCTTCAAAAAGGTTGAAAATATTCATGAAGAAATTCGGCTTCAAAAAAGATTAAAATTTTCATGAAGTATTTGGGCTTCAAAAAAGTTGAAAATTTTCATGAAGAAATTCGGCATCAAAAAAGTTTTCGTAAGGGGGAGGTGTTTCATCTTTTTTCAACTTTTTCGTGAGGGGGGGTGTTTCGTCTTTTTTCAACTTTTTCGTAAGGGGGGGTGTTTCGTCTTTTTTCAACTTTTTCGTGAGGGGGGTGGGTCAATTGAAAGTATTCATGAAGAAATTCGGCTTCAAAAAAGTTGAAAATTTTCATGAAGTATTTGGGCTTCAAAAAAGTTGAAAATTTTCATGAAGTAATTCGGCTTCAAAAAAGTTTTCGCAAGGGGGGGGGTGTTTCGTCTTTTTTCAACTCTTTCGTAAGGGGGGGGTGTTTCGTCTTTTTTCAACTTTTTCGTAAGAGGGGGGTGTTTCGTCTTTTTTCAACTTTTTCGTGAGGGGGGTGGGTCAATTGAAAATATTCATGAAGAAATTCGGCTTTAAAAAAGTTGAAAATTTTCATGAAGTATTTAGGCTTCAAAAAAGTTGAAAATTTTCATGAAGAAATTCGGCTTCAAAAAAGTTTTCGTAAGGGGGAGGTGTTTCGTCTTTTTTCAACTTTTTCGTGAGGGGGGGTGTTTCGTCTTTTTTCAACTTTTTCGTAAGGGGGGGTGTTTCGTCTTTTTTCAACTTTTTCGTAAGGGGGGGTGTTTCGTCTTTTTTCAACTTTTTCGTAAGAGGGGGGTGTTTCGTCTTTTTTCAACTTTTTCGTGAGGGGGTGGGTCAATTGAAAGTATTCATGAAGAAATTCGGCTTCAAAAAAGTTGAAAATTTTCATGAAGAAATTCGGCTTCAAAAAAGTTTAAAATTTTCATGAAGTATTTGGGCTTCAAAAAAGTTGAAAATTGTCATTAAGAAATTCGGCTTCAAAAAAGTTAAAAATTTTCATGAAGAAATTCGGCTTCAAAAAAGTTTAAAATTTTCATGAAGTATTTGGGCTTGAAATTTTTTTTAAATTTTCATGAAGAAATTCAGCTTCAAAAAAGTTGAAAATTTTCATGAAGAAATTCGGCTTCAAAAAAGTTGAAAATTTTCATGAAGTATTTGGGCTTCAAAAAAGTTGAAAATTTTCATTAAGAAATTCGGCTTCAAAAAAGTTTAAAATTTTCATGAAGAAATTCGGCTAGAAAAAAGTTGAAAATTTTCATGAAGTATTTGGGCTTGAAAATTTTTTTAAATTTTCATGAAGAAATTCGGCTTCAAAAAAGTTTAAAATTTTCATGAAGAAATTCGGCTTCAAAACAGTTGAAAATTTTCATGAAGTATTTGGGCTTCAAAAAAGTTGAACATTTTCATGAAGAAATTCGGCTTCAAAAAAGTTTTCGCAAGGGGGGGGTGTTTCGTCTTTTTTCAACTTTTTCGTAAGGGGGGGGTGTTTCGTCTTTTTTCAACTTTTTCGTAAGAGGAGTGTGTTTCGTCTTTTTTCAACTTTTTCGTGAGGGGGTTGGTCAATTGAAAATATTCATGAAGAAATTCGGCTTCAAAAAAGTTTTCGCAAGGGGGGGTGTTTCGTCTTTTTTCAACTTTTTCGTTAGCGGGGGTGGGTCAATTGAAAATATTCATGAAGAAATTTGGCTTCAAAAAAGATGAAAATTTTCATGAAGTATTTGGGCTTCAAAAAAATTGAAAATTTTCATGAAGTATTTGGGCTTCAAAAAAGTTGAAAATTTTCATGAAGAAATTCGGCTTCAAAAAAGTTTTCGCAAGGGGGGGGTGTTTCGTCTTTTTTCAACTTTTTCCTAAGGGGGGGGTGTTTCGTCTTTTTTCAACTTTTTCGTAAGAGGAGTGTGTTTCGTCTTTTTTCAACTTTTTCGTGAGGGGGTTGGTCAATTGAAAATATTCATGAAGAAATTCGGCTTCAAAAAAGTTTTCGCAAGGGGGGGTGTTTCGTCTTTTTTCAACTTTTTCGTAAGGGTTGTATCGTCTTTTTTCAACTTTTTCGTGAGGGGGTGGGTCAATTGAAAGTATTCATGAAGAAATTCGGCTTCAAAAAAGTTGAAAATTTTCATGAAGTATTTGGGCTTCAAAAAAATTGAAAATTTTCATGAAGAAATTCGGCTTCAAAAAAGTTTTCGCGAGGGGGGGGTGTTTCGTCTTTTTTCAACTTTTTCGTAAGGGGGGGTTGTTTCGTCTTTTTTCAACTTTTTCGTAAGGGGGGGTGTTTCGTCTTTTTTCAACTTTTTCGTAAGAGGGGGGTGTTTCATCTTTTTTCAACTTTTTCGTTAGCGGGGGTGGGTCAATTGAAAATATTCATGAAGAAATTCGGCTTCAAAAAAGTTTTCGCAAGGGGGGGGGGGTGTTTCGTCTTTTTTCAACTTTTTCGTAAGATGGGGGTGTTTCGTCTTTTTTCAACTTTTTCGTAAGGAGGGGTGGGTCAATTGAAAATATTCATGGAGAAATTCGGCTTCAAAAAAGTTGAAAATTTTCATGAAGTATTTGGGCTTCAAAAAAGTTTAAAATTTTCATGAAGAAATTCGGCTTCAAAAAAGTTGAACGTTTTCATGAAGTATTTGGGCTTCAAAAAAGTTGAAAATATTCATGAAGAAATTCGGCTTCAAAAAAGTTTTCGCAAGGGGGGGGTGTTTCGTCTTTTTTCAACTTTTTCGTAAGAGGGGGGTGTTTCGTCTTTTTTCAACTTTTTCGTGAGGGGGGGTGGGTCAATTGAAAATATTCATGAAGAAATTCGGCTTCAAAAAAGTTTAAAATTTTCATGAAGAAATTCGGCTTCAAAAGGTTGAAAATTTTCATGAAGTATTTGGGCTTCAAAAAAGTTGAAAATATACATGAAGAAATCTGGCTTCAAAAAAGTTGAAGATTTTCATGAAGTATTTGGGCTTGAAATTTTTTTTAAATTTTCATGAAGAAATTCGGCTTCAAAAAAGTTGAAAATTTTCATGAAGAAATTCGGCTTCAAAAAAGTTTTCGCAAGAGGGGGGTGTTTCGTCTTTTTTCAACTTTTTCGTGAGGGGGGTGGGTCAATTGAAAATTTTCATGAAGAAATTCGGCTGCAAAAAAGTTTAAAATTTTCATGAAGAAATTCGGCTTCAAAAAAGATGAAAATTTTCATGAAGTATTTGGGCTTCAAAAAAGTTGAAAATGTTCATTAAGAAATTCGGCTTCAAAAAAGTTGAAAATTTTCATGAAGTATTTGGGCTTCAAAAAAGTTGAAAATTTTCATTAAGAAATTCGGCTTCAAAAAAGTTGAAAATTTTCATGAAGTATTTGGGCTTGAAAATTTTTTTAAATTTTCATGAAGAAATTCGGCTTCAAAAAAGTTGAAAATTTTCATGAAGAAATTCGGCTTCAAAACAGTTGAAAATTTTCATGAAGTATTTGGGCTTCAAAAAAGTTGAAAATTTTCATGAAGAAATTCGGCTTCAAAAAAGTTTTCGCAAGGGGGGGGTGTTTCGTCTTTTTTCAACTTTTTCGTAAGGGGGGGGTGTTTCGTCTTTTTTCAACTTTTTCGTAAGAGGAGTGTGTTTCGTCTTTTTTCAACTTTTTCGTGAGGGGGTTGGTCAATTGAAAATATTCATGAAGAAATTCGGCTTCAAAAAAGTTTTCGCAAGGGGGGGGTGTTTCGTCTTTTTTCAACTTTTTCGTAAGGGGGGGGTGTTTCGTCTTTTTTCAACTTTTTCGTTAGCGGGGGTGGGTCAATTGAAAATATTCATGAAGAAATTCGGCTTCAAAAAAGTTGAAAATTTTCATGAAGTATTTGGGCTTCAAAAAAGTTGAAAATATTCATGAAGAAATTCGGCTACAAAAAAGTTGAAAATTTTCATGAAGAAATTCGGCTTCAAAAAAGTTGAAAATTTTCATGAAGTATTTGGGATTCAAAAAAGTTGAAAATATTCATGAAGAAATTCGGCTACAAAAAAGTTGAAAATATTCATGAAGAAATTCGGCTTCAAAAAAGTTTTCGCAAGGGGGGGGGTGTTTCGTCTTTTTTCAACTTTTTCGTAAGGGGGGGGTGTGTCGTCTTTTTTCAACTTTTTCGTTAGCGGGGGTGGGTCAATTGAAAATATTCATGAAGAAATTTGGCTTCAAAAAAGATTAAAATTTTCATGAAGAAATTCGGCTTCAAAAAAGTTTAAAATTTTCATGAAGAAATTCGGCTTCAAAAAAGTTGAAAATTTTCATGAAGTATTTGGGCTTCAAAAAAGTTGAAAATTTTCATGAAGAAATTCGGCTTCAAAAAAGTTTAAAATTTTCATGAAGAAATTCGGCTTCAAAAAAGATGAAAATTTTAATGAAGAAATTCGTCTTCAAAAAAGTTTTCGCAAGGGGGGGTGTTTCGTCTTTTTTCAACTTTTTCGTAAGGGGGGGTGTTTCCTCTTTTTTCAACTTTTTCATATGGGGGGGTTGGTCAATTGAAATTTTTCATGAAGTATTTGGGCTTCAAAAAAGTTGAAAATTTTCATGAAGAAATTCGGCTTCAAAAAAGTTGAACGTTTTCATGAAGTATTTGGGCTTCAAAAAAGTTGAAAATTTTCATGAAGTATTTGGGCTTCAAAAAAGTTGAAAATATTCATGAAGAAATTCGGCTTCAAAAAAGTTGAAAATTTTCATGAAGTATTTGGGCTTCAAAATTTTTTTAAATTTTCATGAAGAAATTCGGCTTCAAAAAAGTTGAAAATTTTCATGAAGTATTTGGGCTTCAAAAAAGTTGAAAATTTTCATGAAGAAATTCGGCTTCAAAAAAGTTTTCGCAAGGGGGGGGTGTTTCGTCTTTTTTCAACTTTTTCGTAAGGTTTGTATCGTCTTTTTTCAACTTTTTCGTAAGAGGGGGGTATTTCGTCTTTTTTCAACTTTTTCGTGAGGGGGGTGGGTCAATTGAAAGTATTCATGAAGAAATTCGGATTCAAAAAAGTTTTCGCAAGGGTGTTTCGTCTTTTTTCAACTTTTTCGTAAGGGGGGGGTGTTTCGTCTTTTTTCAACTTTTTCGTTAGCGGGGGTGGGTCAATTGAAAATATTCATGAAGAAATTTGGCTTCAAAAAAGATGAAAATTTTCATGAAGTATTTGGGCTTCAAAAAAGTTGAAAATTTTCATGAAGAAATTCGGCTTTAAAAAAGTTTTCGCAAGGGGGGGGTGTTTCGTCTTTTTTCAACTTTTTCGTAAGGGTTGTATCGTCTTTTTTCAACTTTTTCGTAAGAGGGGGGTATTTCGTCTTTTTTCAACTTTTTCGTGAGGGGGGTGGGTCAATTGAAAGTATTCATGAAGAAATTCGGCTTCAAAAAAGTTTTCGCAAGGGGGGGGGTGTTTCGTCTTTTTTCAACTTTTTCGTTAGCGGGGGTGGGTCAATTGAAAATATTCATGAAGAAATTTGGCTTCAAAAAAGATGAAAATTTTCATGAAGTATTTGGGCTTCCAAAAAGTTGAAAATTTTCATGAAGAAATTCGGCTTCAAAAAAGTTGAAAATTTTCATGAAGAAATTCGGCTTCAAAAAAGTTGAAAAATTTCATGAAGTATTTGGGCTTCAAAAAAGTTGAAAATTTTCATGAAGTATTTGGGCTTCAAAAAAGTTGAAAATTTTCATGAAGTATTTGGGCTTCAAAAAAGTTTAAAAATTTCATGAAGAAATTCGGCTTCAAAAAGGTTGAAAATTTTCATGAAGTATTTGGGCTTCAAAAATGTTTTAAATTTTCATGAAGAAATTCGGCTTCAAAAAAGTTTAAAATTTTCATGAAGAAATTCGGCTTCAAAAAAGTTGAAAATTTTCATGAAGTATTTGGGCTTCAAAATTTTTTTAAATTTTCATGAAGAAATTCGGCTTCAAAAACGTTGAAAATTTTCATGAAGTATTTGGGCTTCAAAAAACTTGAAAATTTTCATGAAGTATTTGGGCTTCAAAAAAGTTGAAAATATTCATGAAGAAATTTGGCTTCAAAACAGTTGAAAATTTTCATGAAGAAATTCGGCTTCAAAAAAGTTTTCGCAAGGGGGGGGTGTTTCGTCTTTTTTCAACTTTTTCGTAAGGGGGGGGTGTTTCGTCTTTTTTCAACTTTTTCGTAAGAGGGGGGTGTTTCGTCTTTTTTCAACTTTTTCGTGAGGGGGGTGGGTCAATTGAAAGTATTCATGAAGAAATTCGGCTTCAAAAAAGTTGAAAATTTTCATGAAGAAATTCGGCTTCAAAAAAGTTTTCGCGAGGGGGGGGTGTTTCCTCTTTTTTCAACTTTTTCGTAAGGGGGGGGTGTTTCGTCTTTTTTCAACTTTTTCGTAAGAGGGGGGTGTTTCGTCTTTTTTCAACTTTTTCGTGAGGGGGGGTGGGTCAATTGAAAATATTCATGAAGATATTCGGCTTCAAAAAAGTTGAAAATTTTCATGAAGTATTTGGGCTTCAAAAATGTTTAAAATTTTCATGAAGAAATTCGGCTTCAAAAAGGTTTTCGCAAGGGGGGGTGTTTCGTCTTTTTTCAACTTTTTCGTAAGGGGGGGGTGTTTCGTCTTTTTTCAACTTTTTCGTAAGGGGGGGTGTTTCGTCTTTTTTCAACTTTTTCGTAAGAGGGGGGTGTTTCGTCTTTTTTCAACTTTTTCGTGAGGGGGGGGTGTTTCGTCTTTTTTCAACTTTTTCGTAAGGGGGGGTGTTTCGTCTTTTTTCAACTTTTTCGTAAGAGGGGGGTGTTTCGTCTTTTTTCAACTTTTTCGTGAGGGGGGGTGGGTCAATTGAAAATATTCATGAAGATATTCGGCTTCAAAAAAGTTGAAAATTTTCATGAAGAAATTCGGCTTCAAAAAAGTTTAAAATTTTCATGAAGAAATTCGGCTTCAAAAAAGATGAAAATTTTCATGAAGTATTTGGGCTTCGAAAAAGGTGAAAATTTTAATGAAGAAATTCGTCTTCAAAAAGGTTTTCGCAAGGGGGGGTGTTTCGTCTTTTTTCAACTTTTTCGTAAGGGGGGGTGTTTCGTCTTTTTTCAACTTTTTCGTGAGGGGGGTGGGTAAATTGAAAGTATTCATGAAGAAATTCGGCTTCAAAAAAGTTGAAAATTTTCATGAAGTATTTGGGCTTCAAAAAAGTTGAAAATTTTCATGTAGAAATTCGGCTTCAAAAAAGTTTTCGCAAGGGGGGGGGTGTTTCGTCTTTTTTCAACTTTTTCGTAAGGGGGGGTGTTTCGTCTTTTTTCAACTTTTTCGTAAGAGGGGGGTGTTTCGTCTTTTTTCAACTTTTAAGTGAGGGGGTGGGTCAATTGAAAGTATTCATGAAGAAATTCGGATTCAAAAAAGTTGAAAATTTTCATGAAGTATTTGGGCTTCAAAAAAGTTGAAAATTTTCATGAAGAAATTCGGCTTCAAAAAAGTTTTCGCAAGGGGGGGTGTTTCGTGTTTTTTCAACTTTTTCGTAAGGGGGGGGTGTTTCGTCTTTTTTCAACTTTTTCGTAAGGGGGGGGTGTTTCGTCTTTTTTCAACTTTTTCGTAAGGGGGGGTGTTTCGTCATTTTTCAACTTTTTCGTGAGGGGGGTGGGTCAATTGAAAGTATTCATGAAGAAATTCGGCTTCAAAAAAGTTGAAAATTTTCATGAAGTATTTGGGCTTCAAAAAAGTTGAAAATTTTCATGAAGAAATTCGGCTTCAAAAAAGTTTTCGCAAGGGGGGGGTGTTTCGTCTTTTTTCAACTTTTTCGTGAGGGGGGGTGGGTCAATTGAAAATATTCATGAAGAAATACGGCTTCAAAAAAGTTGAAAATTTTCATGAAGTATTTGGGCTTCAAAAAAGTTGAAAATTTTCATGAAGAAATTCGGCTTCAAAAAAGATGAACGTTTTCATGAAGTATTTGGGCTTCAAAAAAGTTGAAAATTTTCATGAAGTATTTGGGCTTCAAAAAAGTTGAAAATATTCATGAAGAAATTCGGCTTCAAAACAGTTGAAAATTTTCATGAAGAAATTCGGCTTCAAAAAAGTTTTCGCAAGGGGGGGTGTTTCGTCTTTTTTCAACTTTTTCATTAGGGGGGGGTGTTTCGTCTTTTTTCAACTTTTTCGTAAGGGGGGGTGTTTCCTCTTTTTTCAACTTTTTCATATGGGGGGTTGGTCAATTGAAATTTTTCATGAAGTATTTGGGCTTCAAAAAAGTTGAAAATTTTCATGAAGTATTTGGGCTTCAAAAAAGTTGAAAATCTTCATGAAGAAATTCGGCTTCAAAAAAGTTGAACGTTTTCATGAAGTATTTGGGCTTCAAAAAAGTTGAAAATTTTCATGAAGTATTTGGGCTTCAAAAAAGTTGAAAATATTCATGAAGAAATTCGGCTTCAAAAAAGTTGAAAATTTTCATGAAGTATTTGGGCTTCAAAAAAGTTGAAAATTTTCATGAAGAAATTCGGCTTTAAAAAAGTTTTCGCAAGGGGGGGGGTGTTTTGTCTTTTTTCAACTTTTTCGTAAGGGTTGTATCGTCTTTTTTCAACTTTTTCGTAAGAGGGGGGTATTTCGTCTTTTTTCAACTTTTTCGTGAGGGGGGTGGGTCAATTGAAAGTATTCATGAAGAAATTCGGCTTCAAAAAAGTTTTCGCAAGGGGGGGGGTGTTTCGTCTTTTTTCAACTTTTTCGTTAGCGGGGGTGGGTCAATTGAAAATATTCATGAAGAAATTTGGCTTCAAAAAAGATGAAAATTTTCATGAAGTATTTGGGCTTCAAAAAAGTTGAAAATTTTCATGAAGAAATTCGGCTTCAAAAAAGTTGAAAATTTTCATGAAGAAATTCGGCTTCAAAAAAGTTTTCGCAAGGGGGGGTGTTTCGTCTTTTTTCAACTTTTTCATTAGGGGGGGGTGTTTCGTCTTTTTTCAACTTTTTCGTAAGGGGGGGTGTTTCCTCTTTTTTCAACTTTTTCATATGGGGGGTTGGTCAATTGAAATTTTTCATGAAGTATTTGGGCTTCAAAAAAGTTGAAAATTTTCATGAAGTATTTGGGCTTCAAAAAAGTTGAAAATTTTCATGAAGAAATTCGGCTTCAAAAAAGTTGAACGTTTTCATGAAGTATTTGGGCTTCAAAAAAGTTGAAAATTTTCATGAAGTATTTGGGCTTCAAAAAAGTTGAAAATATTCATGAAGAAATTCGGCTTCAAAAAAGTTGAAAATTTTCATGAAGTATTTGGGCTTCAAAAAAGTTGAAAATTTTCATGAAGTATTTGGGCTTCAAAAAAGTTGAAAATTTTCATGAAGAAATTCGGCTTTAAAAAAGTTTTCGCAAGGGGGGGGGTGTTTTGTCTTTTTTCAACTTTTTCGTAAGGGTTGTATCGTCTTTTTTCAACTTTTTCGTAAGAGGGGGGTATTTCGTCTTTTTTCAACTTTTTCGTGAGGGGGGTGGGTCAATTGAAAGTATTCATGAAGAAATTCGGCTTCAAAAAAGTTTTCGCAAGGGGGGGGGTGTTTCGTCTTTTTTCAACTTTTTCGTTAGCGGGGGTGGGTCAATTGAAAATATTCATGAAGAAATTTGGCTTCAAAAAAGATGAAAATTTTCATGAAGTATTTGGGCTTCAAAAAAGTTGAAAATTTTCATGAAGAAATTCGGCTTCAAAAAAGTTGAAAATTTTCATGAAGAAATTCGGCTTCAAAAAAGTTGAAAATTTTCATGAAGTATTTGGGCTTCAAAAAAGTTGAAAATTTTCATGAAGTATTTGGGCTTCAAAAAAGTTGAAAATTTTCATGAAGTATTTGGGCTTCAAAAAAGTTTAAAAATTTCATGAAGAAATTCGGCTTCAAAAAGGTTGAAAATTTTCATGAAGTATTTGGGCTTCAAAAATGTTTTAAATTTTCATGAAGAAATTCGGCTTCAAAAAAGTTTAAAATTTTCATGAAGAAATTCGGCTTCAAAAAAGATGAAAATTTTCATGAAGTATTTGGGCTTCAAAAAAGTTGAAAATATTCATGAAGAAATTCGGCTTCAAAAAAGTTGAAAATTTTCATGAAGTATTTGGGCTTCAAAATTTTTTTAAATTTTCATGAAGAAATTCGGCTTCAAAAACGTTGAAAATTTTCATGAAGTATTTGGGCTTCAAAAAACTTGAAAATTTTCATGAAGTATTTGGGCTTCAAAAAAGTTGAAAATATTCATGAAGAAATTTGGCTTCAAAAAAGATGAAAATTTTCATGAAGTATTTGGGCTTCAAAAAAGTTGAAAATTTTCATGAAGAAATTCGGCTTCAAAAAAGTTGAAAATTTTCATGAAGAAATTCGGCTTCAAAAAAGTTTTCGCAAGGGGGGGTGTTTCGTCTTTTTTCAACTTTTTCATTAGGGGGGGGTGTTTCGTCTTTTTTCAACTTTTTCGTAAGGGGGGGTGTTTCCTCTTTTTTCAACTTTTTCATATGGGGGGTTGGTCAATTGAAATTTTTCATGAAGTATTTGGGCTTCAAAAAAGTTGAAAATTTTCATGAAGTATTTGGGCTTCAAAAAAGTTGAAAATTTTCATGAAGAAATTCGGCTTCAAAAAAGTTGAACGTTTTCATGAAGTATTTGGGCTTCAAAAAAGTTGAAAATTTTCATGAAGTATTTGGGCTTCAAAAAAGTTGAAAATATTCATGAAGAAATTCGGCTTCAAAAAAGTTGAAAATTTTCATGAAGTATTTGGGCTTCAAAAAAGTTGAAAATTTTCATGAAGTATTTGGGCTTCAAAAAAGTTGAAAATTTTCATGAAGAAATTCGGCTTTAAAAAAGTTTTCGCAAGGGGGGGGGGTGTTTTGTCTTTTTTCAACTTTTTCGTAAGGGTTGTATCGTCTTTTTTCAACTTTTTCGTAAGAGGGGGGTATTTCGTCTTTTTTCAACTTTTTCGTGAGGGGGGTGGGTCAATTGAAAGTATTCATGAAGAAATTCGGCTTCAAAAAAGTTTTCGCAAGGGGGGGGGTGTTTCGTCTTTTTTCAACTTTTTCGTTAGCGGGGGTGGGTCAATTGAAAATATTCATGAAGAAATTTGGCTTCAAAAAAGATGAAAATTTTCATGAAGTATTTGGGCTTCAAAAAAGTTGAAAATTTTCATGAAGAAATTCGGCTTCAAAAAAGTTGAAAATTTTCATGAAGAAATTCGGCTTCAAAAAAGTTGAAAATTTTCATGAAGTATTTGGGCTTCAAAAAAGTTGAAAATTTTCATGAAGTATTTGGGCTTCAAAAAAGTTGAAAATTTTCATGAAGTATTTGGGCTTCAAAAAAGTTTAAAAATTTCATGAAGAAATTCGGCTTCAAAAAGGTTGAAAATTTTCATGAAGTATTTGGGCTTCAAAAATGTTTTAAATTTTCATGAAGAAATTC
The DNA here is from genome assembly GCF_963584025.1 of Labrus mixtus. Classification (NCBI taxonomy): domain Eukaryota; kingdom Metazoa; phylum Chordata; class Actinopteri; order Labriformes; family Labridae; genus Labrus; species Labrus mixtus. The sequence continues at coordinate 235,683 of NW_026870158.1, forward strand.
GGCTTCAAAAAAGTTTAAAATTTTCATGAAGAAATTCGGCTTCAAAAAAGATGAAAATTTTCATGAAGTATTTGGGCTTCAAAAAAGTTGAAAATATTCATGAAGAAATTCGGCTTCAAAAAAGTTGAAAATTTTCATGAAGTATTTGGGCTTCAAAATTTTTTTAAATTTTCATGAAGAAATTCGGCTTCAAAAACGTTGAAAATTTTCATGAAGTATTTGGGCTTCAAAAAACTTGAAAATTTTCATGAAGTATTTGGGCTTCAAAAAAGTTGAAAATATTCATGAAGAAATTTGGCTTCAAAACAGTTGAAAATTTTCATGAAGAAATTCGGCTTCAAAAAAGTTTTCGCAAGGGGGGGGTGTTTCGTCTTTTTTCAACTTTTTCGTAAGGGGGGGGTGTTTCGTCTTTTTTCAACTTTTTCGTAAGAGGGGGGTGTTTCGTCTTTTTTCAACTTTTTCGTGAGGGGGGTGGGTCAATTGAAAGTATTCATGAAGAAATTCGGCTTCAAAAAAGTTGAAAATTTTCATGAAGAAATTCGGCTTCAAAAAAGTTTTCGCGAGGGGGGGGTGTTTCCTCTTTTTTCAACTTTTTCGTAAGGGGGGGGTGTTTCGTCTTTTTTCAACTTTTTCGTAAGGGGGGGTGTTTCGTCTTTTTTCAACTTTTTCGTAAGAGGGGGGTGTTTCGTCTTTTTTCAACTTTTTCGTGAGGGGGGGTGGGTCAATTGAAAATATTCATGAAGATATTCGGCTTCAAAAAAGTTGAAAATTTTCATGAAGTATTTGGGCTTCAAAAATGTTTAAAATTTTCATGAAGAAATTCGGCTTCAAAAAGGTTTTCGCAAGGGGGGGTGTTTCGTCTTTTTTCAACTTTTTCGTAAGGGGGGGGTGTTTCGTCTTTTTTCAACTTTTTCGTAAGGGGGGGTGTTTCGTCTTTTTTCAACTTTTTCGTAAGAGGGGGGTGTTTCGTCTTTTTTCAACTTTTTCGTGAGGGGGGGTGGGTCAATTGAAAATATTCATGAAGATATTCGGCTTCAAAAAAGTTGAAAATTTTCATGAAGAAATTCGGCTTCAAAAAAGTTTAAAATTTTCATGAAGAAATTCGGCTTCAAAAAAGATGAAAATTTTCATGAAGTATTTGGGCTTCGAAAAAGGTGAAAATTTTAATGAAGAAATTCGTCTTCAAAAAGGTTTTCGCAAGGGGGGGTGTTTCGTCTTTTTTCAACTTTTTCGTAAGGGGGGGTGTTTCGTCTTTTTTCAACTTTTTCGTGAGGGGGGTGGGTAAATTGAAAGTATTCATGAAGAAATTCGGCTTCAAAAAAGTTGAAAATTTTCATGAAGTATTTGGGCTTCAAAAAAGTTGAAAATTTTCATGTAGAAATTCGGCTTCAAAAAAGTTTTCGCAAGGGGGGGGGGTGTTTCGTCTTTTTTCAACTTTTTCGTAAGGGGGGGTGTTTCGTCTTTTTTCAACTTTTTCGTAAGAGGGGGGTGTTTCGTCTTTTTTCAACTTTTAAGTGAGGGGGTGGGTCAATTGAAAGTATTCATGAAGAAATTCGGATTCAAAAAAGTTGAAAATTTTCATGAAGTATTTGGGCTTCAAAAAAGTTGAAAATTTTCATGAAGAAATTCGGCTTCAAAAAAGTTTTCGCAAGGGGGGGTGTTTCGTGTTTTTTCAACTTTTTCGTAAGGGGGGGGTGTTTCGTCTTTTTTCAACTTTTTCGTAAGGGGGGGGTGTTTCGTCTTTTTTCAACTTTTTCGTAAGGGGGGGTGTTTCGTCATTTTTCAACTTTTTCGTGAGGGGGGTGGGTCAATTGAAAGTATTCATGAAGAAATTCGGCTTCAAAAAAGTTGAAAATTTTCATGAAGTATTTGGGCTTCAAAAAAGTTGAAAATTTTCATGAAGAAATTCGGCTTCAAAAAAGTTTTCGCAAGGGGGGGTGTTTCGTCTTTTTTCAACTTTTTCGTAAGGGGGGGGTGTTTCGTCTTTTTTCAACTTTTTCGTAAGGGGGGGGTGTTTCGTCTTTTTTCAACTTTTTCGTAAGGGGGGGTGTTTCGTCATTTTTCAACTTTTTCGTGAGGGGGGTGGGTCAATTGAAAGTATTCATGAAGAAATTCGGCTTCAAAAAAGTTGAAAATTTTCATGAAGTATTTGGGCTTCAAAAAAGTTGAAAATTTTCATGAAGAAATTCGGCTTCAAAAAAGTTTTCGCAAGGGGGGGGTGTTTCGTCTTTTTTCAACTTTTTCGTGAGGGGGGGTGGGTCAATTGAAAATATTCATGAAGAAATACGGCTTCAAAAAAGTTGAAAATTTTCATGAAGTATTTGGGCTTCAAAAAAGTTGAAAATTTTCATGAAGAAATTCGGCTTCAAAAAAGATGAACGTTTTCATGAAGTATTTGGGCTTCAAAAAAGTTGAAAATTTTCATGAAGTATTTGGGCTTCAAAAAAGTTGAAAATATTCATGAAGAAATTCGGCTTCAAAACAGTTGAAAATTTTCATGAAGAAATTCGGCTTCAAAAAAGATTTCGCAAGGGGGGGTGTTTCGTCTTTTTTCAACTTTTTCATTAGGGGGGGGTGTTTCGTCTTTTTTCAACTTTTTCGTAAGGGGGGGTGTTTCCTCTTTTTTCAACTTTTTCATATGGGGGGTTGGTCAATTGAAATTTTTCATGAAGTATTTGGGCTTCAAAAAAGTTGAAAATTTTCATGAAGTATTTGGGCTTCAAAAAAGTTGAAAATTTTCATGAAGAAATTCGGCTTCAAAAAAGTTGAACGTTTTCATGAAGTATTTGGGCTTCAAAAAAGTTGAAAATTTTCATGAAGTATTTGGGCTTCAAAAAAGTTGAAAATATTCATGAAGAAATTCGGCTTCAAAAAAGTTGAAAATTTTCATGAAGTATTTGGGCTTCAAAAAAGTTGAAAATTTTCATGAAGAAATTCGGCTTTAAAAAAGTTTTCGCAAGGGGGGGGGTGTTTTGTCTTTTTTCAACTTTTTCGTAAGGGTTGTATCGTCTTTTTTCAACTTTTTCGTAAGAGGGGGGTATTTCGTCTTTTTTCAACTTTTTCGTGAGGGGGGTGGGTCAATTGAAAGTATTCATGAAGAAATTCGGCTTCAAAAAAGTTTTCGCAAGGGGGGGGGTGTTTCGTCTTTTTTCAACTTTTTCGTTAGCGGGGGTGGGTCAATTGAAAATATTCATGAAGAAATTTGGCTTCAAAAAAGATGAAAATTTTCATGAAGTATTTGGGCTTCAAAAAAGTTGAAAATTTTCATGAAGAAATTCGGCTTCAAAAAAGTTGAAAATTTTCATGAAGAAATTCGGCTTCAAAAAAGTTTTCGCAAGGGGGGGTGTTTCGTCTTTTTTCAACTTTTTCATTAGGGGGGGGTGTTTCGTCTTTTTTCAACTTTTTCGTAAGGGGGGGTGTTTCCTCTTTTTTCAACTTTTTCATATGGGGGGTTGGTCAATTGAAATTTTTCATGAAGTATTTGGGCTTCAAAAAAGTTGAAAATTTTCATGAAGTATTTGGGCTTCAAAAAAGTTGAAAATTTTCATGAAGAAATTCGGCTTCAAAAAAGTTGAACGTTTTCATGAAGTATTTGGGCTTCAAAAAAGTTGAAAATTTTCATGAAGTATTTGGGCTTCAAAAAAGTTGAAAATATTCATGAAGAAATTCGGCTTCAAAAAAGTTGAAAATTTTCATGAAGTATTTGGGCTTCAAAAAAGTTGAAAATTTTCATGAAGAAATTCGGCTTTAAAAAAGTTTTCGCAAGGGGGGGGGTGTTTTGTCTTTTTTCAACTTTTTCGTAAGGGTTGTATCGTCTTTTTTCAACTTTTTCGTAAGAGGGGGGTATTTCGTCTTTTTTCAACTTTTTCGTGAGGGGGGTGGGTCAATTGAAAGTATTCATGAAGAAATTCGGCTTCAAAAAAGTTTTCGCAAGGGGGGGGGTGTTTCGTCTTTTTTCAACTTTTTCGTTAGCGGGGGTGGGTCAATTGAAAATATTCATGAAGAAATTTGGCTTCAAAAAAGATGAAAATTTTCATGAAGTATTTGGGCTTCAAAAAAGTTGAAAATTTTCATGAAGAAATTCGGCTTCAAAAAAGTTGAAAATTTTCATGAAGAAATTCGGCTTCAAAAAAGTTGAAAATTTTCATGAAGTATTTGGGCTTCAAAAAAGTTGAAAATTTTCATGAAGTATTTGGGCTTCAAAAAAGTTGAAAATTTTCATGAAGTATTTGGGCTTCAAAAAAGTTTAAAAATTTCATGAAGAAATTCGGCTTCAAAAAGGTTGAAAATTTTCATGAAGTATTTGGGCTTCAAAAATGTTTTAAATTTTCATGAAGAAATTCGGCTTCAAAAAAGTTTAAAATTTTCATGAAGAAATTCGGCTTCAAAAAAGATGAAAATTTTCATGAAGTATTTGGGCTTCAAAAAAGTTGAAAATATTCATGAAGAAATTCGGCTTCAAAAAAGTTGAAAATTTTCATGAAGTATTTGGGCTTCAAAATTTTTTTAAATTTTCATGAAGAAATTCGGCTTCAAAAAAGTTGAAAATTTTCATGAAGTATTTGGGCTTCAAAAAACTTGAAAGTTTCATGAAGTATTTGGGATTCAAAAAAGTTGAAAATATTCATGAAGAAATTTGGCTTCAAAACAGTTGAAAATTTTCATGAAGTATTTGGGCTTCAAAAAAGTTGAAAATTTTCATGAAGAAATTCGGCTTTAAAAAAGTTTTCGCAAGGGGGGGGGTGTTTTGTCTTTTTTCAACTTTTTCGTTAGGGTTGTATCGTCTTTTTTCAACTTTTTCGTAAGAGGGGGGTATTTCGTCTTTTTTCAACTTTTTCGTGAGGGGGGTGGGTCAATTGAAAGTATTCATGAAGAAATTCGGCTTCAAAAAAGTTTTCGCAAGGGGGGGGGTGTTTCGTCTTTTTTCAACTTTTTCGTTAGCGGGGGTGGGTCAATTGAAAATATTCATGAAGAAATTTGGCTTCAAAAAAGATGAAAATTTTCATGAAGTATTTGGGCTTCAAAAAAGTTGAAAATTTTCATGAAGAAATTCGGCTTCAAAAAAGTTGAAAATTTTCATGAAGAAATTCGGCTTCAAAAAAGTTGAAAATTTTCATGAAGTATTTGGGCTTCAAAAAAGTTGAAAATTTTCATGAAGTATTTGGGCTTCAAAAAAGTTGAAAATTTTCATGAAGTATTTGGGCTTCAAAAAAGTTTAAAAATTTCATGAAGAAATTCGGCTTCAAAAAGGTTGAAAATTTTCATGAAGTATTTGGGCTTCAAAAATGTTTTAAATTTTCATGAAGAAATTCGGCTTCAAAAAAGTTTAAAATTTTCATGAAGAAATTCGGCTTCAAAAAAGATGAAAATTTTCATGAAGTATTTGGGCTTCAAAAAAGTTGAAAATATTCATGAAGAAATTCGGCTTCAAAAAAGTTGAAAATTTTCATGAAGTATTTGGGCTTCAAAATTTTTTTAAATTTTCATGAAGAAATTCGGCTTCAAAAAAGTTGAAAATTTTCATGAAGTATTTGGGCTTCAAAAAACTTGAAAGTTTCATGAAGTATTTGGGATTCAAAAAAGTTGAAAATATTCATGAAGAAATTTGGCTTCAAAACAGTTGAAAATTTTCATGAAGAAATTCGGCTTCAAAAAAGTTTTCGCAAGGGGGGGTGTTTCGTCTTTTTTCAACTTTTTCGTAAGGGGGGGGTGTTTCGTCTTTTTTCAACTTTTTCGTAAGAGGGGGGTGTTTCGTCTTTTTTCAACTTTTTCGTGAGGGGGGTGGGTCAATTGAAAGTATTCATGAAGAAATTCGGCTTCAAAAAAGTTGAAAATTTTCATGAAGAAATTCGGCTTCAAAAAAGTTTTCGCGAGGGGGGGTGTTTCCTCTTTTTTCAACTTTTTCGTAAGGGGGGGGTGTTTCGTCTTTTTTCAACTTTTTCGTGAGGGGGGGTGTTTCGTCTTTTTTCAACTTTTTCGTAAGAGGGGGGTGTTTCGTCTTTTTTCAACTTTTTCGTGAGGGGGGGTGGGTCAATTGAAAATATTCATGAAGATATTCGGCTTCAAAAAAGTTGAAAAATATTCATGAAGTATTTGGGCTTCAAAAATGTTTAAAATTTTCATGAAGAAATTCGGCTTCAAAAAGGTTTTCGCAAGGGGGGGTGTTTCGTCTTTTTTCAACTTTTTCGTAAGGGGGGGGTGTTTCGTCTTTTTTCAACTTTTTCGTAAGGGGGGGTGTTTCGTCTTTTTTCAACTTTTTCGTAAGAGGGGGGTGTTTCGTCTTTTTTCAACTTTTTCGTGAGGGGGGGTGGGTCAATTGAAAATATTCATGAAGATATTCGGCTTCAAAAAAGTTGAAAATTTTCATGAAGAAATTCGGCTTCAAAAAAGTTTAAAATTTTCATGAAGAAATTCGGCTTCAAAAAAGATGAAAATTTTCATGAAGTATTTGGGCTTCGAAAAAGGTGAAATTTTTAATGAAGAAATTCGTCTTCAAAAAGGTTTTCGCAAGGGGGGGTGTTTCGTCTTTTTTCAACTTTTTCGTAAGGGGGGGTGTTTCGTCTTTTTTCAACTTTTTCGTGAGGGGGGTGGGTCAATTGAAAGTATTCATGAAGAAATTCGGCTTCAAAAAAGTTGAAAATTTTCATGAAGTATTTGGGCTTCAAAAAAGTTGAAAATTTTCATGTAGAAATTCGGCTTCAAAAAAGTTTTCGCAAGGGGGGGGTGTTTCGTTTTTTTTCAACTTTTTCGTAAAGGGGGGGTGTTTCGTCTTTTTTCAACTTTTTCGTAAGAGGGGGGTGTTTCGTCTTTTTTCAACTTTTAAGTGAGGGGGTGGGTCAATTGAAAGTATTCATGAAGAAATTCGGATTCAAAAAAGTTGAAAATTTTCATGAAGTATTTGGGCTTCAAAAAAGTTGAACATTTTCATGAAGAAATTCGGCTTCAAAAAAGTTTTCGCAAGGGGGGGTGTTTCGTCTTTTTTCAACTTTTTCGTAAGGGGGGGTGTTTCGTCTTTTTTCAACTTTTTCGTGAGGGGGGTGGGTCAATTGAAAGTATTCATGAAGAAATTCGGCTTCAAAAAAGTTGAAGATTTTCATGAAGTATTTGGGCTTCAAAAAAGTTGAAAATTTTCATGAAGAAATTCGGCTTCAAAAAAGTTTTCGCAAGGGGGGGGTGTTTCGTCTTTTTTCAACTTTTTCGTGAGGGGGGGTGGGTCAATTGAAAATATTCATGAAGAAATTCGGCTTCAAAAAAGTTGAAAATTTTCATGAAGTATTTGGGCTTCAAAAAAGTTTAAAAATTTCATGAAGAAATTCGGCTTCAAAAAGGTTGAAAATTTTCATGAAGTATTTGGGCTTCAAAAATGTTTTAAATTTTCATGAAGAAATTCGGCTTCAAAAAAGTTTAAAATTTTCATGAAGAAATTCGGCTTCAAAAAAGATGAAAATTTTCATGAAGTATTTGGGCTTCAAAAAAGTTGAAAATTTTCATGAAGAAATTCGGCTTCAAAAAAGATGAACGTTTTCATGAAGTATTTGGGCTTCAAAAAAGTTGAAAATTTTCATGAAGTATTTGGGCTTCAAAATTTTTTTAAATTTTCATGAAGAAATTCGGCTTCAAAAAAGTTGAAAATTTTCATGAAGTATTTGGGCTTCAAAAAAGTTGAAAATTTTCATGTAGAAATTCGGCTTTAAAAAAGTTTTCGCAAGGGGGGGGGTGTTTCGTCTTTTTTCAACTTTTTCGTAAGGGGGGGTGTTTCGTCTTTTTTCAACTTTTTCGTAAGAGGGGGGTGTTTCGTCTTTTTTCAACTTTTAAGTGAGGGGGTGGGTCAATTGAAAGTATTCATGAAGAAATTCGGATTCAAAAAAGTTGAAAATTTTCATGAAGTATTTGGGCTTCAAAAAAGTTGAAAATTTTCATGAAGAAATTCGGCTTCAAAAAAGTTTTCGCAAGGGGGGTTTTTTCGTGTTTTTTCAACTTTTTCGTAAGGGGGGGGTGTTTCGTCTTTTTTCAACTTTTTCGTAAGGGGGGGTGTTTCGTCATTTTTCAACTTTTTCGTGAGGGGGGTGGGTCAATTGAAAGTATTCATGAAGAAATTCGGCTTCAAAAAAGTTGAAAATTTTCATGAAGTATTTGGGCTTCAAAAAAGTTGAAAATTTTCATGAAGAAATTCGGCTTCAAAAAAGTTTTCGCAAGGGGGGGGTGTTTCGTCTTTTTTCAACTTTTTCGTGAGGGGGGGTGGGTCAATTGAAAATATTCATGAAGAAATTCGGCTTCAAAAAAGTTTAAAATTTTCATGAAGTATTTGGGCTTCAAAAAAGTTGAAAATTTTCATGAAGAAATTCGGCTTCAAAAAAGTTTTCGCAAGGGGGGGTGTTTCGTCTTTTTTCAACTATTTCGTAAGAGGGGGTGTTTCGTCTTTTTTCAACTTTTTCGTGAGGGGGGTGGGTCAATTGAAAGTATTCATGAAGAAATTCGGCTTCAAAAAAGTTGAAAATTTTCATGAAGTATTTGGGCTTCAAAAAAGTTGAAAATTTTCATGAAGAAATTCGGCTTCAAAAAAGTTTTCGCAAGGGGGGGTGTTTCGTCTTTTTTCAACTTTTTCGTAAGGGGGGGGTGTTTCGTCTTTTTTCAACTTTTTCGTGAGGGGGGGTGGGTCAATTGAAAATATTCATGAAGTATTTGGGCTTCAAAAAAGTTGAAAATATTCATGAAGAAATTCGGCTTCAAAACAGTTGAAAATTTTCATGAAGAAATTCGGCTTCAAAAAAGTTTTCGCAAGGGGGGGGTGTTTCGTCTTTTTTCAACTTTTTCGTAAGGGGGGGTGTTTCGTCTTTTTTCAACTTTTTCGTAAGAGGGGGGAGTTTCGTCTTTTTTCAACTTTTTCGTAAGGGGGGTGGGTCAATTGAAAGTATTCATGAAGAAATTCGGCTTCAAAAAAGTTGAAAATTTTCATGAAGTATTTGGGCTTCAAAAAAGTTGAAAATTTTCATGAAGAAATTCGGCTTCAAAAAAGTTTTCGCGAGGGGGGGGTGTTTCGTCTTTTTTCAACTTTTTCGTAAGGGGGGGGTGTTTCGTCTTTTTTCAACTTTTTCGTAAGGGGGGGTGTTTCGACTTTTTTCAACTTTTTCGTAAGAGGGGGGTGTTTCGTCTTTTTTCAACTTTTTCGGGGTGGGTCAATTGAAAATATTCATGAAGAAATACGGTTTCAAAAAAGTTGAAAATTTTCATGAAGTATTTGGGCTTCAAAATTCTTTTAAATTTTCATGAAGAAATTCGGCTTCAAAAAAGTTTAAAATTTTCATGAAGAAATTCGGCTTCAAAAAAGATGAAAATTTTCATGAAGTATTTGGGCTTCAAAAAAGTTGAAAATTTTCATGAAGAAATTCGGCTTCAAAAAAGTTTTCGCAAGGGGGGGGTGTTTCGTCTTTTTTCAACTTTTTCGTAAGGGGGGGGTGTTTCGTCTTTTTTCAACTTTTTCGTAAGAGGGGGGAGTTTCGTCTTTTTTCAACTTTTTCGTGAGGGGGGTGGGTCAATTGAAAGTATTCATGAAGAAATTCGGCTTCAAAAAAGTTGAAAATTTTCATGAAGTATTTGGGCTTCAAAAAAGTTGAAAATTTTCATGAAGAAATTCGGCTTCAAAAAAGTTTTCGCGAGGGGGGGGTGTTTCGTCTTTTTTCAACTTTTTCGTAAGGGGGGGGTGTTTCGTCTTTTTTCAACTTTTTCGTAAGGGGGGGTGTTTCGACTTTTTTCAACTTTTTCGTAAGAGGGGGGTGTTTCGTCTTTTTTCAACTTTTTCGTGAGGGGGGTTGGGTCAATTGAAAATATTCATGAAGAAATTCGGTTTCAAAAAAGTTGAAAATTTTCATGAAGTATTTGGGCTTCAAAATTTTTTTAAATTTTCATGAAGAAATTCGGCTTCAAAAAAGTTGAAAATTTTCATGAAGTATTTGGGCTTCAAAAAAGTTGAAAATTTTCATGAAGAAATTCGGCTTCAAAAAAGTTGAAAATTTTCATGAAGAAATTCGACTTCAAAAAAAAAGAAAATTTTCATGAAGTATTTGGGCTTCAAAAAAGTTGAAAATTTTCATGAAGAAATTCGGCTTCAAATAAGTTTTCGCAAGGGGGGGTGTTTCGTCTTTTTTCAACTTTTTCGTAAGAGGGGGGTGTTTCGTCTTTTTTCAACTTTTTCGTGAGGGGGGGTGGGTCAATTGAAAATATTCATGAAGAAATTCGGCTTCAAAAAGGTTGAAAATTTTCATGAAGTATTTGGGCTTCAAAAATGTTTTAAATTTTCATGAAGAAATTCGGCTTCAAAAAACTTTAAAATTTTCATGAAGAAATTCGGCTTCAAAAAAGATGAAAATTTTCATGAAGTATTTGGGCTTCAAAAAAGTTGAAAATTTTCATGAAGTATTTGGGCTTCAAAAAAGTTGAAAATATTCATGAAGAAATTCGGCTTCAAAACAGTTGAAAATTTTCATGAAGAAATTCGGCTTCAAAAAAGTTTTCGCAAGGGGGGGGTGTTTCGTCTTTTTTCAACTTTTTCGTAAGGGGGGGGTGTTTCGTCTTTTTTCAACTTTTTCGTAAGAGGGGGGAGTTTCGTCTTTTTTCAACTTTTTCGTGAGGGGGGTGTTTCGTCCTTTTTCAACTTTTTCGTGAGGGGGGGTGGGTCAATTGAAAATATTCATGAAGAAATTCGGCTTTAAAAAAGTTGAAAATTTTCATGAAGTATTTGGGCTTCAAAAATGTTTTAAATTTTCATGAAGAAATTCGGCTTCAAAAAAGTTTAAAATTTTCATGAAGAAATTCGGCTTCAAAAAGGTTGAAAATTTTCATGAAGTATTTGGGCTTCAAAAAAGTTGAAAATATTCATGAAGAAATTCGGCTTCAAAAAAGTTGAAAATTTTCATGAAGTATTTGGGCTTGAATTTTTTTTTAAATTTTCATGAAGAAATTCGGCTTCAAAAAAGTTGAAAATTTTCATGAAGAAATTCGGCTTCAAAAAAGTTGAAAATTTTCATGAAGTATTTGGGCTTCAAAAAAGTTGAAAATATTCATGAAGAAATTCGGATTCAAAAAAGTTGAAAATTTTCATGAAGAAATTCGGCTTCAAAAAAGTTGAAAATTTTCATGAAGTATTTGGGCTTCAAAAAAGTTGAAAATTTTCATGAAGAAATTCGGCTTCAAAAAAGTTTTCGCAAGGGGGGGGTGTTTCGTCTTTTTTCAACTTTTTCGTAAGGGGGGGGTGTTTCGTCTTTTTTCAACTTTTTCGTTAGCGGGGGTGGGTCAATTGAAAATATTCATGAAGAAATTTGGCTTCAAAAAAGATGAAAATTTTCATGAAGTATTTGGGCTTCAAAAAAGTTGAAAATTTTCATGAAGAAATTCGGCTTCAAAAAAGTTTTCGCAAGGGTGGGGGGTGTTTCGTCTTTTTTCAACTTTTTCGTAAGATGGGGGTGTTTTGTCTTTTTTCAACTTTTTCGTGAGGGGGGGTGGGTCAATTGAAAATATTCATGGAGAAATTCGGCTTCAAAAAGGTTGAAAATTTTCATGAAGTATTTGGGCTTCAAAAATGTTTTAAATTTTCATGAAGAAATTCGGCTTCAAAAAAGTTGAAAATTTTCATGAAGTATTTGGGCTTGAAATTTTTTTTAAATTTTCATGAAGAAATTCGGCTTCAAAAAAGTTTAAAATTTTCATGAAGAAATTCGGCTTCAAAACAGTTGAAAATTTTCATGAAGTATTTGGGCTTCAAAAAAGTTGAAAATTTTCATGAAGAAATTCGGCTTCAAAAAAGTTTTCGCAAGGGGGGGGTGTTTCGTCTTTTTTCAACTTTTTCGTAAGGGGGGGTGTTTCGTCTTTTTTCAACTTTTTCGTAAGAGGGGTGTGTTTCGTCTTTTTTCAACTTTTTCGTGAGGGGGTGGGTCAATTGAAAATATTCATGAAGAAATTCGGCTTCAAAAAAGTTTTCGCAAGGGGGGGGGTGTTTCGTCTTTTTTCAACTTTTTCGTAAGGGCGGGGTGTTTCGTCTTTTTTCAACTTTTTCGTTAGCGGGGGTGGGTCAATTGAAAATATTCATGAAGAAATTTGGCTTCAAAAAAGATGAAAATTTTCATGAAGTATTTGGGCTTCAAAAAAGTTGAAAATTTTCATGAAGAAATTCGGCTTCAAAAAAGTTTTGGCAAGGGGGGGGTGTTTCGTCTTTTTTCAACTTTTTCGTAAGGGTTGTATCGTCTTTTTTCAACTTTTTCGTAAGAGGGGGTTATTTCGTCTTTTTTCAACTTTTTCGTGAGGGGGGTGGGTCAATTGAAAGTATTCATGAAGAAATTCGGCTTCAAAAAAGTTGAAAATTTTCATGAAGTATTTGGGCTTCAAAAAAGTTGAAAATTTTCATGAAGAAATTCGGCCTCAAAAAAGTTTTCGCGAGGGGGGGGGTGTTTCGTCTTTTTTCAACTTTTTCGTAAGGGGGGGTGTTTCGTCTTTTTTCAACTTTTTCGTAAGGGGGGGTGTTTCGTCTTTTTTCAACTTTTTCGTAAGAGGGGGGTGTTTCGTCTTTTTTCAACTTTTTCGTGAGGGGGGGTGGGTCAATTGAAAATATTCATGAAGATATTCGGCTTCAAAAAAGTTGAAAATTTTCATGAAGTATTTGGGCTTCAAAAATGTTTTAAATTTTCATGAAGAAATTCGGCTTCAAAAAAGTTTAAAATTTTCATGAAGAAATTCGGCTTCAAAAAAGATGAAAATTTTCATGAAGTATTTGGGGTTCGAAAAAGTTGAAAATTTTAATGAAGAAATTCGTCTTCAAAAAAGTTTTCGCAAGGGGGGGTGTTTCGTCTTTTTTCAACTTTTTCGTAAGGGGGGGTGTTTCCTCTTTTTTCAACTTTTTCATATGGGGGGGTTGGTCAATTGACATTTTTCATGAAGTATTTGGGCTTCAAAAAAGTTGAAAATTTTCATGAAGTATTTGGGCTTCAAAAAAGTTGAAAATTTTCATGAAGAAATTCGGCTTCAAAAAAGTTGAACGTTTTCATGAAGTATTTGGGCTTCAAAAAAGTTGAAAATTTTCATGAAGTATTTGGGCTTCAAAAAAGTTGAAAATATTCATGAAGAAATTCGGCTTCAAAAAAGTTGAAAATTTTCATGAAGTATTTGGGCTTCAAAATTTTTTTAAATTTTCATGAAGAAATTCGGCTTCAAAAAAGTTGAAAATTTTCATGAAGTATTTGGGCTTCAAAAAAGTTGAAAATTTTCATGAAGTATTTGGGCTTCAAAAAAGTTGAAAATTTTCATGAAGAAATTCGGCCTCAAAAAAGTTTTCGCGAGGGGGGGGGTGTTTCGTCTTTTTTCAACTTTTTCGTAAGGGGGGGGTGTTTCTTCTTTTTTCAACTTTTTCGTAAGGGGGGGTGTTTCGTCTTTTTTCAACTTTTTCATAAGAGGGGGGTGTTTCGTCTTTTTTCAACTTTTTCGTGAGGGGGGGTGGGTCAATTGAAAATATTCATGAAGAAATTCGGCTTCAAAAAAGTTGAAAATTTTCATGAAGAAATTCGGCTTCAAAAAAGTTTTCGCAAGGGGGGGGTGTTTCGTCTTTTTTCAACTTTTTCGTAAGGGGGGGGTGTTTCGTCTTTTTTCAACTTTTTCGTAAGAGGGGGGTGTTTCGTCTTTTTTCAACTTTTTCGTGAGGGGGGGTGGGTCAATTGAAAATATTCATGAAGAAATTCGGCTTCAAAAAAGTTGAAAATTTTCATGAAGAAATTCGGCTTCAAAAAAGTTTTCGCAAGGGGGGGGTGTTTCGTCTTTTTTCAACTTTTTCGTAAGGGGGGGGTGTTTCGTCTTTTTTCAACTTTTTCGTAAGAGGGGGGTGTTTCGTCTTTTTTCAACTTTTTCGTGAGGGGGGTGGGTCAATTGAAAATATTCATGAAGAAATTCGGCTTCAAAAAAGTTGAAAATTTTCATGAAGTATTTGGGCTTCGAAAAAGTTGAAAATATTCATGAAGAAATTCGTCTTCAAAAAAGTTTTCGCAAGGGGGGGTGTTTCTTCTTTTTTCAACTTTTTCGTAAGGGGGGGTGTTTCCTCTTTTTTCAACTTTTTCATATGGGGGGGTTGGTCAATTGAAATTTTTCATGAAGTATTTGGGTTTCAAAAAAGTTGAAAATTTTCATGAAGTATTTGGGCTTCAAAAAAGTTGAAAATTTTCATGAAGAAATTCGGCTTCAAAAAAGTTGAACGTTTTCATGAAGTATTTGGGCTTCAAAAAAGTTGAAAATTTTCATGAAGTATTTGGGCTTCAAAAAAGTTGAAAATATTCATGAAGAAATTCGGCTTCAAAAAACTTGAAAATTTTCATGAAGTATTTGGGCTTCAAAATTTTTTTAAATTTTCATGAAGAAATTCGGCTTCAAAAAAGTTGAAAATTTTCATGAAGTATTTGGGCTTCAAAAAAGTTGAAAATTTTCATGAAGAAATTCGGCTTCAAAAAAGTTTTCGCAAGGGGGGGGTGTTTCGTCTTTTTTCAACTTTTTCGTAAGGGGGGGTGTTTCGTCTTTTTTCAACTTTTTCGTAAGAGGGGGGTGTTTCGTCTTTTTTCAACTTTTTCGTGAGGGGGTGGGTCAATTGAAAGTATTCATGAAGAAATTCGGCTTCAAAAAAGTTGAAAATTTTCATGAAGTATTTGGGCTTCAAAAAAGTTGAAAATTTTCATGAAGAAATTCGGCTTCAAAAAAGTTTTCGCAAGGGGGGGTGTTTCGTCTTTTTTCAACTTTTTCGTAAGGGGGGGTGTTTCGTCTTTTTTCAACTTTTTCGTGAGGGGGGTGGGTCAATTGAAAGTATTCATGAAGAAATTCGGCTTCAAAAAAGTTTTCGCAAGGGGGGGTGTTTCGTCTTTTTTCAACTTTTTCGTAAGGGGGGGGTGTTTCGTCTTTTTTCAACTTTTTCGTGAGGGGGGGTGGGTCAATTGAAAATATTCATGAAGAAATTCGGCTTCAAAAAGGTTGAAAATTTTCATGAAGTATTTGGGCTTCAAAAATGTTTTAAATTTTCATGAAGAAATTCTGCTTCAAAAAACTTTAAAATTTTCATGAAGAAATTCGGCTTCAAAAAAGATGAAAATTTTCATGAAGTATTTGGGCTTCAAAAAAGTTGAAAATTTTCATGAAGAAATTCGGCTTCAAAAAAGATGAACGTTTTCATGAAGTATTTGGGCTTCAACAAAGTTGAAAATTTTCATGAAGTATTTGGGCTTCAAAAAAGTTGAAAATTTTCATGAAGTATTTGGGCTTCAAAAAAGTTGAAAATATTCATGAAGAAATTCGGCTTCAAAACAGTTGAAAATTTTCATGAAGAAATTCGGCTTCAAAAAAGTTTTCGCAAGGGGGGGGTGTTTCGTCTTTTTTCAACTTTTTCGTAAGGGGGGGGTGTTTCGTCTTTTTTCAACTTTTTTGTAAAAGGGGGGTGTTTCGTCTTTTTTCAACTTTTTCGTAAGAGGGGGGGTGGGTCAATTGAAAATATTCATGAAGATATTCGGCTTCAAAAAAGTTGAAAATTTTCATGAAGTATTTGGGCTTCAAAAATGTTTAAAATTTTCATGAAGAAATTCGGCTTCAAAAAAGATGAAAATTTTCATGAAGTATTTGGGCTTCGAAAAAGTTGAAAATTTTAATGAAGAAATTCGTCTTCAAAAAGGTTTTCGCAAGGGGGGGTGTTTCGTCTTTTTTCAACTTTTTCGTAAGGGGGGGTGTTTCGTCTTTTTTCAACTTTTTCGTAAGGGGGGGTGTTTCGTCTTTTTTCAACTTTTTCGAAAGAGGGGGGTGTTTCGTCTTTTTTCAACTTTTTCGTGAGGGGGGGTGGGTCAATTGAAAATATTCATGAAGATATTCGACTTCAAAAAAGTTGAAAATTTTCATGAAGAAATTCGGCTTCAAAAAAGTTTAAAATTTTCATGAAGAAATTCGGCTTCAAAAAAGATGAAAATTTTCATGAAGTATTTGGGCTTCGAAAAAGTTGAAAATTTTAATGAAGAAATTCGTCTTCAAAAAGGTTTTCGCAAGGGGGGGTGTTTCGTCTTTTTTCAACTTTTTCGTAAGGGGGGGTGTTTCGTCTTTTTTCAACTTTTTCGTAAGAGGGGGGTGTTTCGTCTTTTTTCAACTTTTTCGTGAGGGGGGGTGGGTCAATTGAAAATATTCATGAAGAAATTCGGCTTCAAAAAAGTTGAAAATTTTCATGAAGAAATTCGGCTTCAAAAAAGTTTTCGCAAGGGGGGGGTGTTTCGTCTTTTTTCAACTTTTTCGTAAGGGGGGGGTGTTTCGTCTTTTTTCAACTTTTTCGTAAGAGGGGGGTGTTTCGTCTTTTTTCAACTTTTTCGTGAGGGGGGGTGGGTCAATTGAAAATATTCATGAAGAAATTCGGCTTCAAAAAAGTTGAAAATTTTCATGAAGAAATTCGGCTTCAAAAAAGTTTTCGCAAGGGGGGGGTGTTTCGTCTTTTTTCAACTTTTTCGTAAGGGGGGGGTGTTTCGTCTTTTTTCAACTTTTTCGTAAGAGGGGGGTGTTTCGTCTTTTTTCAACTTTTTCGTGAGGGGGGTGGGTCAATTGAAAATATTCATGAAGAAATTCGGCTTCAAAAAAGTTGAAAATTTTCATGAAGTATTTGGGCTTCGAAAAAGTTGAAAATATTCATGAAGAAATTCGTCTTCAAAAAAGTTTTCGCAAGGGGGGGTGTTTCTTCTTTTTTCAACTTTTTCGTAAGGGGGGGTGTTTCCTCTTTTTTCAACTTTTTCATATGGGGGGGTTGGTCAATTGAAATTTTTCATGAAGTATTTGGGTTTCAAAAAAGTTGAAAATTTTCATGAAGTATTTGGGCTTCAAAAAAGTTGAAAATTTTCATGAAGAAATTCGGCTTCAAAAAAGTTGAACGTTTTCATGAAGTATTTGGGCTTCAAAAAAGTTGAAAATTTTCATGAAGTATTTGGGCTTCAAAAAAGTTGAAAATATTCATGAAGAAATTCGGCTTCAAAAAACTTGAAAATTTTCATGAAGTATTTGGGCTTCAAAATTTTTTTAAATTTTCATGAAGAAATTCGGCTTCAAAAAAGTTGAAAATTTTCATGAAGTATTTGGGCTTCAAAAAAGTTGAAAATTTTCATGAAGAAATTCGGCTTCAAAAAAGTTTTCGCAAGGGGGGGGTGTTTCGTCTTTTTTCAACTTTTCGTAAGGGGGGGTGTTTCGTCTTTTTTCAACTTTTTCGTAAGAGGGGGGTGTTTCGTCTTTTTTCAACTTTTTCGTGAGGGGGTGGGTCAATTGAAAGTATTCATGAAGAAATTCGGCTTCAAAAAAGTTGAAAATTTTCATGAAGTATTTGGGCTTCAAAAAAGTTGAAAATTTTCATGAAGAAATTCGGCTTCAAAAAAGTTTTCGCAAGGGGGGGTGTTTCGTCTTTTTTCAACTTTTTCGTAAGGGGGGGTGTTTCGTCTTTTTTCAACTTTTTCGTGAGGGGGGTGGGTCAATTGAAAGTATTCATGAAGAAATTCGGCTTCAAAAAAGTTTTCGCAAGGGGGGGTGTTTCGTCTTTTTTCAACTTTTTCGTAAGGGGGGGGTGTTTCGTCTTTTTTCAACTTTTTCGTGAGGGGGGGTGGGTCAATTGAAAATATTCATGAAGAAATTCGGCTTCAAAAAGGTTGAAAATTTTCATGAAGTATTTGGGCTTCAAAAATGTTTTAAATTTTCATGAAGAAATTCGGCTTCAAAAAACTTTAAAATTTTCATGAAGAAATTCGGCTTCAAAAAAGATGAAAATTTTCATGAAGTATTTGGGCTTCAAAAAAGTTGAAAATTTTCATGAAGAAATTCGGCTTCAAAAAAGATGAACGTTTTCATGAAGTATTTGGGCTTCAAAAAAGTTGAAAATTTTCATGAAGTATTTGGGCTTCAAAAAAGTTGAAAATTTTCATGAAGTATTTGGGCTTCAAAAAAGTTGAAAATATTCATGAAGAAATTCGGCTTCAAAACAGTTGAAAATTTTCATGAAGAAATTCGGCTTCAAAAAAGTTTTCGCAAGGGGGGGGTGTTTCGTCTTTTTTCAACTTTTTCGTAAGGGGGGGGTGTTTCGTCTTTTTTCAACTTTTTTGTAAAAGGGGGGTGTTTCGTCTTTTTTCAACTTTTTCGTAAGAGGGGGGGTGGGTCAATTGAAAATATTCATGAAGATATTCGGCTTCAAAAAAGTTGAAAATTTTCATGAAGTATTTGGGCTTCAAAAATGTTTAAAATTTTCATGAAGAAATTCGGCTTCAAAAAAGATGAAAATTTTCATGAAGTATTTGGGCTTCGAAAAAGTTGAAAATTTTAATGAAGAAATTCGTCTTCAAAAAGGTTTTCGCAAGGGGGGGTGTTTCGTCTTTTTTCAACTTTTTCTCAAGGGGGGGTGTTTCCTCTTTTTTCAAATTTTTCATATGGGGGGGTTGGTCAATTGAAATTTTTCATGAAGTATTTGGGCTTCAAAAAAGTTGAAAATTTTCATGAAGTATTTGGGCTTCAAAAAAGTTGAAAATTTTCATGAAGAAATTCGGCTTCAAAAAAGTTGAACGTTTTCATGAAGTATTTGGGCTTCAAAAAAGTTGAAAATTTTCATGAAGTATTTGGGCTTCAAAAAAGTTGAAAATATTCATGAAGAAATTCGGCTTCAAAAAACTTGAAAATTTTCATGAAGTATTTGGGCTTCAAAATTTTTTTAAATTTTCATGAAGAAATTCGGCTTCAAAAAAGTTGAAAATTTTCATGAAGTATTTGGGCTTCAAAAAAGTTGAAAATTTTCATGAAGAAATTCGGCTTCAAAAAAGTTTTCGCAAGGGGGGGTGTTTCGTCTTTTTTCAACTTTTTCGTAAGGGGGGGTGTTTCGTCTTTTTTCAACTTTTTCGTAAGGGGGGTGTTTCGTCTTTTTTCAACTTTTTCGTGAGGGGGTGGGTCAATTGAAAGTATTCATGAAGAAATTCGGCTTCAAAAAAGTTGAAAATTTTCATGAAGTATTTGGGCTTCAAAAAAGTTGAAAATTTTCATGAAGAAATTCGGCTTCAAAAAAGTTTTCGCAAGGGGGGGTGTTTCGTCTTTTTTCAACTTTTTCGTAAGGGGGGGTGTTTCGTCTTTTTTCAACTTTTTCGTGAGGGGGGTGGGTCAATTGAAAGTATTCATGAAGAAATTCGGCTTCAAAAAAGTTTTCGCAAGGGGGGGTGTTTCGTCTTTTTTCAACTTTTTCGTAAGGGGGGGGTGTTTCGTCTTTTTTCAACTTTTTCGTGAGGGGGGGTGGGTCAATTGAAAATATTCATGAAGAAATTCGGCTTCAAAAAGGTTGAAAATTTTCATGAAGTATTTGGGCTTCAAAAATGTTTTAAATTTTCATGAAGAAATTCGGCTTCAAAAAACTTTAAAATTTTCATGAAGAAATTCGGCTTCAAAAAAGATGAAAATTTTCATGAAGTATTTGGGCTTCAAAAAAGTTGAAAATTTTCATGAAGAAATTCGGCTTCAAAAAAGATGAACGTTTTCATGAAGTATTTGGGCTTCAAAAAAGTTGAAAATTTTCATGAAGTATTTGGGCTTCAAAAAAGTTGAAAATTTTCATGAAGTATTTGGGCTTCAAAAAAGTTGAAAATATTCATGAAGAAATTCGGCTTCAAAACAGTTGAAAATTTTCATGAAGAAATTCGGCTTCAAAAAAGTTTTCGCAAGGGGGGGGTGTTTCGTCTTTTTTCAACTTTTTCGTAAGGGGGGGGTGTTTCGTCTTTTTTCAACTTTTTTGTAAAAGGGGGGTGTTTCGTCTTTTTTCAACTTTTTCGTAAGAGGGGGGGTGGGTCAATTGAAAATATTCATGAAGATATTCGGCTTCAAAAAAGTTGAAAATTTTCATGAAGTATTTGGGCTTCAAAAATGTTTAAAATTTTCATGAAGAAATTCGGCTTCAAAAAAGATGAAAATTTTCATGAAGTATTTGGGCTTCGAAAAAGTTGAAAATTTTAATGAAGAAATTCGTCTTCAAAAAGGTTTTCGCAAGGGGGGGTGTTTCGTCTTTTTTCAACTTTTTCGTAAGGGGGGGTGTTTCGTCTTTTTTCAACTTTTTCGTAAGGGGGGGTGTTTCGTCTTTTTTCAACTTTTTCGTAAGAGGGGGGTGTTTCGTCTTTTTTCAACTTTTTCGTGAGGGGGGGTGGGTCAATTGAAAATATTCATGAAGATATTCGACTTCAAAAAAGTTGAAAATTTTCATGAAGAAATTCGGCTTCAAAAAAGATGAAAATTTTCATGAAGTATTTGGGCTTCGAAAAAGTTGAAAATATTCATGAAGAAATTCGTCTTCAAAAAAGTTTTCGCAAGGGGGGGTGTTTCTTCTTTTTTCAACTTTTTCGTAAGGGGGGGTGTTTCCTCTTTTTTCAACTTTTTCATATGGGGGGGTTGGTCAATTGAAATTTTTCATGAAGTATTTGGGTTTCAAAAAAGTTGAAAATTTTCATGAAGTATTTGGGCTTCAAAAAAGTTGAAAATTTTCATGAAGAAATTCGGCTTCAAAAAAGTTGAACGTTTTCATGAAGTATTTGGGCTTCAAAAAAGTTGAAAATTTTCATGAAGTATTTGGGCTTCAAAAAAGTTGAAAATATTCATGAAGAAATTCGGCTTCAAAAAACTTGAAAATTTTCATGAAGTATTTGGGCTTCAAAATTTTTTTAAATTTTCATGAAGAAATTCGGCTTCAAAAAAGTTGAAAATTTTCATGAAGTATTTGGGCTTCAAAAAAGTTGAAAATTTTCATGAAGAAATTCGGCTTCAAAAAAGTTTTCGCAAGGGGGGGGTGTTTCGTCTTTTTTCAACTTTTTCGTAAGGGGGGGTGTTTCGTCTTTTTTCAACTTTTTCGTAAGAGGGGGGTGTTTCGTCTTTTTTCAACTTTTTCGTGAGGGGGTGGGTCAATTGAAAGTATTCATGAAGAAATTCGGCTTCAAAAAAGTTGAAAATTTTCATGAAGTATTTGGGCTTCAAAAAAGTTGAAAATTTTCATGAAGAAATTCGGCTTCAAAAAAGTTTTCGCAAGGGGGGGTGTTTCGTCTTTTTTCAACTTTTTCGTAAGGGGGGGTGTTTCGTCTTTTTTCAACTTTTTCGTGAGGGGGGTGGGTCAATTGAAAGTATTCATGAAGAAATTCGGCTTCAAAAAAGTTTTCGCAAGGGGGGGTGTTTCGTCTTTTTTCAACTTTTTCGTAAGGGGGGGGTGTTTCGTCTTTTTTCAACTTTTTCGTGAGGGGGGGTGGGTCAATTGAAAATATTCATGAAGAAATTCGGCTTCAAAAAGGTTGAAAATTTTCATGAAGTATTTGGGCTTCAAAAATGTTTTAAATTTTCATGAAGAAATTCGGCTTCAAAAAACTTTAAAATTTTCATGAAGAAATTCGGCTTCAAAAAAGATGAAAATTTTCATGAAGTATTTGGGCTTCAAAAAAGTTGAAAATTTTCATGAAGAAATTCGGCTTCAAAAAAGATGAACGTTTTCATGAAGTATTTGGGCTTCAAAAAAGTTGAAAATTTTCATGAAGTATTTGGGCTTCAAAAAAGTTGAAAATTTTCATGAAGTATTTGGGCTTCAAAAAAGTTGAAAATATTCATGAAGAAATTCGGCTTCAAAACAGTTGAAAATTTTCATGAAGAAATTCGGCTTCAAAAAAGTTTTCGCAAGGGGGGGGTGTTTCGTCTTTTTTCAACTTTTTCGTAAGGGGGGGGTGTTTCGTCTTTTTTCAACTTTTTTGTAAAAGGGGGGTGTTTCGTCTTTTTTCAACTTTTTCGTAAGAGGGGGGGTGGGTCAATTGAAAATATTCATGAAGATATTCGGCTTCAAAAAAGTTGAAAATTTTCATGAAGTATTTGGGCTTCAAAAATGTTTAAAATTTTCATGAAGAAATTCGGCTTCAAAAAAGATGAAAATTTTCATGAAGTATTTGGGCTTCGAAAAAGTTGAAAATTTTAATGAAGAAATTCGTCTTCAAAAAGGTTTTCGCAAGGGGGGGTGTTTCGTCTTTTTTCAACTTTTTCTCAAGGGGGGGTGTTTCCTCTTTTTTCAAATTTTTCATATGGGGGGGTTGGTCAATTGAAATTTTTCATGAAGTATTTGGGCTTCAAAAAAGTTGAAAATTTTCATGAAGTATTTGGGCTTCAAAAAAGTTGAAAATTTTCATGAAGAAATTCGGCTTCAAAAAAGTTGAACGTTTTCATGAAGTATTTGGGCTTCAAAAAAGTTGAAAATTTTCATGAAGTATTTGGGCTTCAAAAAAGTTGAAAATATTCATGAAGAAATTCGGCTTCAAAAAACTTGAAAATTTTCATGAAGTATTTGGGCTTCAAAATTTTTTTAAATTTTCATGAAGAAATTCGGCTTCAAAAAAGTTGAAAATTTTCATGAAGTATTTGGGCTTCAAAAAAGTTGAAAATTTTCATGAAGAAATTCGGCTTCAAAAAAGTTTTCGCAAGGGGGGGTGTTTCGTCTTTTTTCAACTTTTTCGTAAGGGGGGGTGTTTCGTCTTTTTTCAACTTTTTCGTAAGGGGGGTGTTTCGTCTTTTTTCAACTTTTTCGTGAGGGGGTGGGTCAATTGAAAGTATTCATGAAGAAATTCGGCTTCAAAAAAGTTGAAAATTTTCATGAAGTATTTGGGCTTCAAAAAAGTTGAAAATTTTCATGAAGAAATTCGGCTTCAAAAAAGTTTTCGCAAGGGGGGGTGTTTCGTCTTTTTTCAACTTTTTCGTAAGGGGGGGTGTTTCGTCTTTTTTCAACTTTTTCGTGAGGGGGGTGGGTCAATTGAAAGTATTCATGAAGAAATTCGGCTTCAAAAAAGTTTTCGCAAGGGGGGGTGTTTCGTGTTTTTTCAACTTTTTCGTAAGGGGGGGGTGTTTCGTCTTTTTTCAACTTTTTCGTGAGGGGGGGTGGGTCAATTGAAAATATTCATGAAGAAATTCGGCTTCAAAAAGGTTGAAAATTTTCATGAAGTATTTGGGCTTCAAAAATGTTTTAAATTTTCATGAAGAAATTCGGCTTCAAAAAACTTTAAAATTTTCATGAAGAAATTCGGCTTCAAAAAAGATGAAAATTTTCATGAAGTATTTGGGCTTCAAAAAAGTTGAAAATTTTCATGAAGAAATTCGGCTTCAAAAAAGATGAACGTTTTCATGAAGTATTTGGGCTTCAAAAAAGTTGAAAATTTTCATGAAGTATTTGGGCTTCAAAAAAGTTGAAAATTTTCATGAAGTATTTGGGCTTCAAAAAAGTTGAAAATATTCATGAAGAAATTCGGCTTCAAAACAGTTGAAAATTTTCATGAAGAAATTCGGCTTCAAAAAAGTTTTCGCAAGGGGGGGGTGTTTCGTCTTTTTTCAACTTTTTCGTAAGGGGGGGGTGTTTCGTCTTTTTTCAACTTTTTTGTAAAAGGGGGGTGTTTCGTCTTTTTTCAACTTTTTCGTAAGAGGGGGGGTGGGTCAATTGAAAATATTCATGAAGATATTCGGCTTCAAAAAAGTTGAAAATTTTCATGAAGTATTTGGGCTTCAAAAATGTTTAAAATTTTCATGAAGAAATTCGGCTTCAAAAAAGATGAAAATTTTCATGAAGTATTTGGGCTTCGAAAAAGTTGAAAATTTTAATGAAGAAATTCGTCTTCAAAAAGGTTTTCGCAAGGGGGGGTGTTTCGTCTTTTTTCAACTTTTTCGTAAGGGGGGGTGTTTCGTCTTTTTTCAACTTTTTCGTAAGGGGGGGTGTTTCGTCTTTTTTCAACTTTTTCGTAAGAGGGGGGTGTTTCGTCTTTTTTCAACTTTTTCGTGAGGGGGGGTGGGTCAATTGAAAATATTCATGAAGATATTCGACTTCAAAAAAGTTGAAAATTTTCATGAAGAAATTCGGCTTCAAAAAAGTTTAAAATTTTCATGAAGAAATTCGGCTTCAAAAAACTTTAAAATTTTCATGAAGAAATTCGGCTTCAAAAAAGATGAAAATTTTCATGAAGTATTTGGGCTTCAAAAAAGTTGAAAATTTTCATGAAGAAATTCGGCTTCAAAAAAGATGAACGTTTTCATGAAGTATTTGGGCTTCAAAAAAGTTGAAAATTTTCATGAAGTATTTGGGCTTCAAAAAAGTTGAAAATTTTCATGAAGTATTTGGGCTTCAAAAAAGTTGAAAATATTCATGAAGAAATTCGGCTTCAAAACAGTTGAAAATTTTCATGAAGAAATTCGGCTTCAAAAAAGTTTTCGCAAGGGGGGGGTGTTTCGTCTTTTTTCAACTTTTTCGTAAGGGGGGGGTGTTTCGTCTTTTTTCAACTTTTTTGTAAAAGGGGGGTGTTTCGTCTTTTTTCAACTTTTTCGTAAGAGGGGGGGTGGGTCAATTGAAAATATTCATGAAGATATTCGGCTTCAAAAAAGTTGAAAATTTTCATGAAGTATTTGGGCTTCAAAAATGTTTAAAATTTTCATGAAGAAATTCGGCTTCAAAAAAGATGAAAATTTTCATGAAGTATTTGGGCTTCGAAAAAGTTGAAAATTTTAATGAAGAAATTCGTCTTCAAAAAGGTTTTCGCAAGGGGGGGTGTTTCGTCTTTTTTCAACTTTTTCGTAAGGGGGGGTGTTTCGTCTTTTTTCAACTTTTTCGTAAGGGGGGGTGTTTCGTCTTTTTTCAACTTTTTCGTAAGAGGGGGGTGTTTCGTCTTTTTTCAACTTTTTCGTGAGGGGGGGTGGGTCAATTGAAAATATTCATGAAGATATTCGACTTCAAAAAAGTTGAAAATTTTCATGAAGAAATTCGGCTTCAAAAAAGTTTAAAATTTTCATGAAGAAATTCGGCTTCAAAAAAGATGAAAATTTTCATGAAGTATTTGGGCTTCGAAAAAGTTGAAAATTTTAATGAAGAAATTCGTCTTCAAAAAGGTTTTCGCAAGGGGGGGTGTTTCGTCTTTTTTCAACTTTTTCGTAAGGGGGGGTGTTTCCTCTTTTTTCAAATTTTTCATATGGGGGGGTTGGTCAATTGAAATTTTTCATGAAGTATTTGGGCTTCAAAAAAGTTGAAAATTTTCATGAAGTATTTGGGCTTCAAAAAAGTTGAAAATTTTCATGAAGAAATTCGGCTTCAAAAAAGTTGAACGTTTTCATGAAGTATTTGGGCTTCAAAAAAGTTGAAAATTTTCATGAAGTATTTGGGCTTCAAAAAAGTTGAAAATATTCATGAAGAAATTCGGCTTCAAAAAAGTTGAAAATTTTCATGAAGTATTTGGGCTTCAAAAAAGTTGAAAATTTTCATGAAGAAATTCGGCTTCAAAAAAGTTTTCGCAAGGGGGGGGTGTTTCGTCTTTTTTCAACTTTTTCGTAAGGGGGGGGTGTTTCGTCTTTTTTCAACTTTTTCGTAAGAGGGGGGTGTTTCGTCTTTTTTCAACTTTTTCGTGAGGGGGGGTGGGTCAATTGAAAATATTCATGAAGAAATTCGGCTTCAAAAAAGTTGAAAATTTTCATGAAGTATTTGGGCTTCGAAAAAGTTGAAAATATTCATGAAGAAATTCGTCTTCAAAAAAGTTTTCGCAAGGGGGGGTGTTTCGTCTTTTTTCAACTTTTTCGTAAGGGGGGGTGTTTCCTCTTTTTTCAACTTTTTCATATGGGGGGGTTGGTCAATTGAAATTTTTCATGAAGTATTTGGGTTTCAAAAAAGTTGAAAATTTTCATGAAGTATTTGGGCTTCAAAAAAGTTGAAAATTTTCATGAAGAAATTCGGCTTCAAAAAAGTTGAACGTTTTCATGAAGTATTTGGGCTTCGAAAAAGTTGAAAATTTTAATGAAGAAATTCGTCTTCAAAAAGGTTTTCGCAAGGGGGGGTGTTTCGTCTTTTTTCAACTTTTTCGTAAGGGGGGGTGTTTCGTCTTTTTTCAACTTTTTCGTAAGGGGGGGTGTTTCGTCTTTTTTCAACTTTTTCGTAAGAGGGGGGTGTTTCGTCTTTTTTCAACTTTTTCGTGAGGGGGGGTGGGTCAATTGAAAATATTCATGAAGATATTCGACTTCAAAAAAGTTGAAAATTTTCATGAAGAAATTCGGCTTCAAAAAAGTTTAAAATTTTCATGAAGAAATTCGGCTTCAAAAAAGATGAAAATTTTCATGAAGTATTTGGGCTTCGAAAAAGTTGAAAATTTTAATGAAGAAATTCGTCTTCAAAAAGGTTTTCGCAAGGGGGGGTGTTTCGTCTTTTTTCAACTTTTTCGTAAGGGGGGGTGTTTCCTCTTTTTTCAAATTTTTCATATGGGGGGGTTGGTCAATTGAAATTTTTCATGAAGTATTTGGGCTTCAAAAAAGTTGAAAATTTTCATGAAGTATTTGGGCTTCAAAAAAGTTGAAAATTTTCATGAAGAAATTCGGCTTCAAAAAAGTTGAACGTTTTCATGAAGTATTTGGGCTTCAAAAAAGTTGAAAATTTTCATGAAGTATTTGGGCTTCAAAAAAGTTGAAAATATTCATGAAGAAATTCGGCTTCAAAAAACTTGAAAATTTTCATGAAGTATTTGGGCTTCAAAATTTTTTTAAATTTTCATGAAGAAATTCGGCTTCAAAAAAGTTGAAAATTTTCATGAAGTATTTGGGCTTCAAAAAAGTTGAAAATTTTCATGAAGAAATTCGGCTTCAAAAAAGTTTTCGCAAGGGGGGGGTGTTTCGTCTTTTTTCAACTTTTTCGTAAGGGGGGGTGTTTCGTCTTTTTTCAACTTTTTCGTAAGGGGGGTGTTTCGTCTTTTTTCAACTTTTTCGTGAGGGGGTGGGTCAATTGAAAGTATTCATGAAGAAATTCGGCTTCAAAAAAGTTGAAAATTTTCATGAAGTATTTGGGCTTCAAAAAAGTTGAAAATTTTCATGAAGAAATTCGGCTTCAAAAAAGTTTTCGCAAGGGGGGGTGTTTCGTCTTTTTTCAACTTTTTCGTAAGGGGGGGTGTTTCGTCTTTTTTCAACTTTTTCGTGAGGGGGGTGGGTCAATTGAAAGTATTCATGAAGAAATTCGGCTTCAAAAAAGTTTTCGCAAGGGGGGGTGTTTCGTCTTTTTTCAACTTTTTCGTAAGGGGGGGGTGTTTCGTCTTTTTTCAACTTTTTCGTGAGGGGGGGTGGGTCAATTGAAAATATTCATGAAGAAATTCGGCTTCAAAAAGGTTGAAAATTTTCATGAAGTATTTGGGCTTCAAAAATGTTTTAAATTTTCATGAAGAAATTCGGCTTCAAAAAACTTTAAAATTTTCATGAAGAAATTCGGCTTCAAAAAAGATGAAAATTTTCATGAAGTATTTGGGCTTCAAAAAAGTTGAAAATTTTCATGAAGAAATTCGGCTTCAAAAAAGATGAACGTTTTCATGAAGTATTTGGGCTTCAAAAAAGTTGAAAATTTTCATGAAGTATTTGGGCTTCAAAAAAGTTGAAAATTTTCATGAAGTATTTGGGCTTCAAAAAAGTTGAAAATATTCATGAAGAAATTCGGCTTCAAAACAGTTGAAAATTTTCATGAAGAAATTCGGCTTCAAAAAAGTTTTCGCAAGGGGGGGGTGTTTCGTCTTTTTTCAACTTTTTCGTAAGAGGGGGGAGTTTCGTCTTTTTTCAACTTTTTCGTGAGGGGGGTGGGTCAATTGAAAGTATTCATGAAGAAATTCGGCTTCAAAAAAGTTGAAAATTTTCATGAAGTATTTGGGCTTCAAAAAAGTTGAAAATTTTCATGAAGAAATTCGGCTTCAAAAAAGTTTTCGCGAGGGGGGGGTGTTTCGTCTTTTTTCAACTTTTTCGTAAGGGGGGGGTGTTTCGTCTTTTTTTCAACTTTTTCGTAAGGGGGGGTGTTTCGTCTTTTTTCAACTTTTTCGTAAGAGGGGGGTGTTTCCTCTTTTTTCAACTTTTTCGTGAGGGGGGGTTGGTCAATTGAAAATATTCATGAAGAAATTCGGCTTCAAAAAAGTCGAAAATTTTCATGAAGTATTTGGGCTTCAAAAATGTTTTAAATTTTCATGAAGAAATTCGGCTTCAAAAAAGTTTAAAATTTTCATGAAGAAATTCGGCTTCAAAAAAGATGAAAATTTTCATGAAGTATTTGGGCTTCAAAAAAGTTGAAAATTTTCATGAAGAAATTCGGCTTCAAAAAAGTTTTCGCAAGGGGGGGTATTTCGTCTTTTTTCAACTTTTTCGTAAGGGGGGGGTGTTTCGTCTTTTTTCAACTTTTTCGTAAGAGGGGGGTGTTTCGTCTTTTTTCAACTTTTTCGTGAGGCGGGGTGGGTCAATTGAAAATATTCATGAAGAAATTCGGCTTCAAAAAGGTTGAAAATTTTCATGAAGTATTTGGGCTTCAAAAATGTTTTAAATTTTCATGAAGAAATTCGGCTTCAAAAAACTTTAAAATTTTCATGAAGAAATTCGGCTTCAAAAAAGATGAAAATTTTCATGAAGTATTTGGGCTTCAAAAAAGTTGAAAATTTTCATGAAGAAATTCGGCTTCAAAAAAGATGAACGTTTTCATGAAGTATTTGGGCTTCAAAAAATTTGAAAATTTTCATGAAGTATTTTGGCTTCAAAAAAGTTGAAAGTATTCATGAAGAAATTCGGCTTCAAAAAAGTTGAAAATATTCATGAAGAAATTCGGCTTCAAAACAGTTGAAAATTTTCATGAAGAAATTCGGCTTCAAAAAAGTTTTCGCAAGGGGGGGGTGTTTCGTCTTTTTTCAACTTTTTCGTAAGGGGGGGGTGTTTCGTCTTTTTTCAACTTTTTCGTAAGGGGGGGTGTTTCCTCTTTTTTCAACTTTTTCATATGGGGGGGTTGGTCAATTGAAATTTTTCATGAAGTATTTGGGCTTCAAAAAAGTTGAAAATTTTCATGAAGTATTTGGGCTTCAAAAAAGTTGAACGTTTTCATGAAGTAATTGGGCTTCAAAAAAGTTGAAAATTTTCATGAAGTATTTGGGCTTCAAAAAAGTTGAAAATATTCATGAAGAAATTCGGCTTCAAAAAAGTTGAAAATTTTCATGAAGTATTTGGGCTTCAAAATTTTTTTAAATTTTCATGAAGAAATTCGGCTTCAAAAAAGTTGAAAATTTTCATGAAGTATTTGGGCTTCAAAAAAGTTGAAAATTTTCATGAAGAAATTCGGCTTCAAAAAAGATGAACGTTTTCATGAAGTATTTGGGCTTCAAAAAAGTTGAAAATTTTCATGAAGTATTTGGGCTTCAAAAAAGTTGAAAATTTTCATGAAGTATTTGGGCTTCAAAAAAGTTGAAAATATTCATGAAGAAATTCGGCTTCAAAACAGTTGAAAATTTTCATGAAGAAATTCGGCTTCAAAAAAGTTTTCGCAAGGGGGGGGTGTTTCGTCTTTTTTCAACTTTTTCGTAAGAGGGGGGAGTTTCGTCTTTTTTCAACTTTTTCGTGAGGGGGGTGGGTCAATTGAAAGTATTCATGAAGAAATTCGGCTTCAAAAAAGTTGAAAATTTTCATGAAGTATTTGGGCTTCAAAAAAGTTGAAAATTTTCATGAAGAAATTCGGCTTCAAAAAAGTTTTCGCGAGGGGGGGGTGTTTCGTCTTTTTTCAACTTTTTCGTAAGGGGGGGGTGTTTCGTCTTTTTTTCAACTTTTTCGTAAGGGGGGGTGTTTCGTCTTTTTTCAACTTTTTCGTAAGAGGGGGGTGTTTCCTCTTTTTTCAACTTTTTCGTGAGGGGGGGTTGGTCAATTGAAAATATTCATGAAGAAATTCGGCTTCAAAAAAGTCGAAAATTTTCATGAAGTATTTGGGCTTCAAAAATGTTTTAAATTTTCATGAAGAAATTCGGCTTCAAAAAAGTTTAAAATTTTCATGAAGAAATTCGGCTTCAAAAAAGATGAAAATTTTCATGAAGTATTTGGGCTTCAAAAAAGTTGAAAATTTTCATGAAGAAATTCGGCTTCAAAAAAGTTTTCGCAAGGGGGGGTATTTCGTCTTTTTTCAACTTTTTCGTAAGGGGGGGGTGTTTCGTCTTTTTTCAACTTTTTCGTAAGAGGGGGGTGTTTCGTCTTTTTTCAACTTTTTCGTGAGGCGGGGTGGGTCAATTGAAAATATTCATGAAGAAATTCGGCTTCAAAAAGGTTGAAAATTTTCATGAAGTATTTGGGCTTCAAAAATGTTTTAAATTTTCATGAAGAAATTCGGCTTCAAAAAACTTTAAAATTTTCATGAAGAAATTCGGCTTCAAAAAAGATGAAAATTTTCATGAAGTATTTGGGCTTCAAAAAAGTTGAAAATTTTCATGAAGAAATTCGGCTTCAAAAAAGATGAACGTTTTCATGAAGTATTTGGGCTTCAAAAAATTTGAAAATTTTCATGAAGTATTTTGGCTTCAAAAAAGTTGAAAGTATTCATGAAGAAATTCGGCTTCAAAAAAGTTGAAAATATTCATGAAGAAATTCGGCTTCAAAACAGTTGAAAATTTTCATGAAGAAATTCGGCTTCAAAAAAGTTTTCGCAAGGGGGGGGTGTTTCGTCTTTTTTCAACTTTTTCGTAAGGGGGGGGTGTTTCGTCTTTTTTCAACTTTTTCGTAAGGGGGGGTGTTTCCTCTTTTTTCAACTTTTTCATATGGGGGGGTTGGTCAATTGAAATTTTTCATGAAGTATTTGGGCTTCAAAAAAGTTGAAAATTTTCATGAAGTATTTGGGCTTCAAAAAAGTTGAACGTTTTCATGAAGTAATTGGGCTTCAAAAAAGTTGAAAATTTTCATGAAGTATTTGGGCTTCAAAAAAGTTGAAAATATTCATGAAGAAATTCGGCTTCAAAAAAGTTGAAAATTTTCATGAAGTATTTGGGCTTCAAAATTTTTTTAAATTTTCATGAAGAAATTCGGCTTCAAAAAAGTTGAAAATTTTCATGAAGTATTTGGGCTTCAAAAAAGTTGAAAATTTTCATGAAGAAATTCGGCTTCAAAAAAGTTTTCGCGAGGGGGGGTGTTTCGTCTTTTTTCAACTTTTTCGTAAGGGGGGGGTGTTTCGTCTTTTTTCAACTTTTTCGTGAGGGGGGGTGGTTCAATTGAAAATATTCATGAAGAAATTCGGCTTCAAAAAAGTTGAAAATTTTCATGAAGTATTTGGGCTTCAAAAATGTTTTAAATTTTCATGAAGAAATTCGGCTTCAAAAAAGTTTAAAATTTTCATGAAGTATTTGGACTTCAAAAATGTTTTAAATTTTGATGAAGAAATTCGGCTTCAAAAAAGTTTAAAATTTTCATGAAGAAATTGGGCTTCAAAAAAGTTGAACGTTTTCATGAAGTATTTGGGCTTCAAAAAAGTTGAAAATTTTCATGAAGTATTTGGGCTTCAAAAAAGTTGAAAATTTTCAGGAAGTATATGGGCTTCAAAAAGGTTGAAAATATTCATGAAGAAATTCGGCTTCAAAAAAGTTGAAAATTTTCATGAAGTATTTGGGCTTCAAAAAAGTTGAAAATTTTCATGAAGAAATTCGGCTTCAAAAAGGTTGAAAATATTCATGAAGAAATTCGGCTTCAAAAAAGTTTAAAATTTTCATGAAGTATTGAGGCTTCAAAAAAGTTTAAAATTTTCATGAAGAAATTCGGCTTCAAAAAAGTTTTCGTAAGGGGGAGGTGTTTCGTCTTTTTTCAACTTTTTCGTGAGGGGGGGTGTTTCGTCTTTTTTCAACTTTTTCGTGAGGGGGGTGGGTCAATTGAAAGTATTCATGAAGAAATTCGGCTTCAAAAAAGTTTTCGCAAGGGGGGGGGGTGTTTCGTCTCTTTTCAACTTTTTCGTAAGGGGGGGGTGTTTCGTCTTTTTTCAACTTTTTATTAAAGGGGGGGTGTTTCGTCTTTTTTCAACTTTTTCGTAAGAGGGGGGTGTTTCGTCTTTTTTCAACTTTTTCGTGAGGGGGTGGGTCAATTGAAAGTATTCATGAAGAAATTCGGCTTCAAAAAAGTTGAAAATTTTCATGAAGTATTTCGGCTTCAAAAAAGTTGAAAATTTTCATGAAGAAATTCGGCTTCAAAAAGGTTGAAAATATTCATGAAGAAATTCGGCTTCAAAAAAGTTTAAAATTTTCATGAAGTATTTGGGCTTCAAAAAAGTTGAAAATATTCATGAAGAAATTCGGCTTCAAAAAAGTTTTCGTAAGGGGGAGGTGTTTCATCTTTTTTCAACTTTTTCGTGAGGGGGGTGTTTCGTCTTTTTTCAACTTTTTCGTAAGGGGGGGTGTTTCGTCTTTTTTCAACTTTTTCGTGAGGGGGGTGGGTCAATTGAAAGTATTCATGAAGAAATTCGGCTTCAAAAAAGTTGAAAATTTTCATGAAGTATTTGGGCTTCAAAAAAGTTGAAAATTTTCATGTAGAAATTCGGCTTCAAAAAAGTTTTCGCAAGGGGGGGGTGTTTCGTCTTTTTTCAACTATTTCGTAAGGGGGGGGTGTTTCGTCTTTTTTCAACTTTTTCGTAAGAGGGGGGTGTTTCGTCTTTTTTCAACTTTTTCGTGAGGGGGGGGTGTTTCGTCTTTTTTCAACTTTTTCGTAAGGGGGGGTGTTTCGTCTTTTTTCAACTTTTTCGTAAGCGGGGGTGGGTCAATTGAAAATATTCATGAAGAAATTTGTCTTCAAAAAAGATGAAAATTTTCATGAAGTATTTAGGCTTCAAAAAAGTTGAAAATTTTCATGAAGAAATTCGGATTCAAAAAAGTTTTCGCAAGGGGGGGGTGTTTCGTCTTTTTTCAACTTTTTCGTAAGGGGGGGTGTTTCGTCTTTTTTCAACTTTTTCGTAAGAGGGGGGTGTTTCGTCTTTTTTCAACTTTTTCGTGAGGGGGGTGGGTCAATTGAAAATATTCATGAAGAAATTCGGCTTCAAAAAAGTTGAAAATTTTCATGAAGTATTTGGGCTTCAAAAAAGTTTAAAATTTTCATGAAGAAATTCGGCTTCAAAAACGTTGAAAATTTTCATGAAGAAATTCGGCTTCAAAAAAGTTGAAAATTTTCATGAAGTATTTGGGCTTCAAAAAAGTTGAAAATTTTCATGAAGAAATTCGGCTTCAAAAAAGTTTTCGCAAGGGGGGGTGTTTCGTCTTTTTTCAACTTTTTCGTAAGGGGGGGTGTTTCGTCTTTTTTCAACTTTTTCGTGAGGGGGGTGGGTCAATTGAAAGTATTCATGAAGAAATTCGGCTTCAAAAAAGTTTTCGCAAGGGGGGGTGTTTCGTCTTTTTTCAACTTTTTCGTAAGGGGGGGGTGTTTCGTCTTTTTTCAACTTTTTCGTGAGGGGGGGTGGGTCAATTGAAAATATTCATGAAGAAATTCGGCTTCAAAAAGGTTGAAAATTTTCATGAAGTATTTGGGCTTCAAAAATGTTTTAAATTTTCATGAAGAAATTCGGCTTCAAAAAACTTTAAAATTTTCATGAAGAAATTCGGCTTCAAAAAAGATGAAAATTTTCATGAAGTATTTGGGCTTCAAAAAAGTTGAAAATTTTCATGAAGAAATTCGGCTTCAAAAAAGATGAACGTTTTCATGAAGTATTTGGGCTTCAAAAAAGTTGAAAATTTTCATGAAGTATTTGGGCTTCAAAAAAGTTGAAAATTTTCATGAAGTATTTGGGCTTCAAAAAAGTTGAAAATATTCATGAAGAAATTCGGCTTCAAAACAGTTGAAAATTTTCATGAAGAAATTCGGCTTCAAAAAAGTTTTCGCAAGGGGGGGGTGTTTCGTCTTTTTTCAACTTTTTCGTAAGGGGGGGGTGTTTCGTCTTTTTTCAACTTTTTTGTAAAAGGGGGGTGTTTCGTCTTTTTTCAACTTTTTCGTAAGAGGGGGGGTGGGTCAATTGAAAATATTCATGAAGATATTCGGCTTCAAAAAAGTTGAAAATTTTCATGAAGTATTTGGGCTTCAAAAATGTTTAAAATTTTCATGAAGAAATTCGGCTTCAAAAAAGATGAAAATTTTCATGAAGTATTTGGGCTTCGAAAAAGTTGAAAATTTTAATGAAGAAATTCGTCTTCAAAAAGGTTTTCGCAAGGGGGGGTGTTTCGTCTTTTTTCAACTTTTTCGTAAGGGGGGGTGTTTCGTCTTTTTTCAACTTTTTCGTAAGGGGGGGTGTTTCGTCTTTTTTCAACTTTTTCGTAAGAGGGGGGTGTTTCGTCTTTTTTCAACTTTTTCGTGAGGGGGGGTGGGTCAATTGAAAATATTCATGAAGATATTCGACTTCAAAAAAGTTGAAAATTTTCATGAAGAAATTCGGCTTCAAAAAAGATGAAAATTTTCATGAAGTATTTGGGCTTCGAAAAAGTTGAAAATATTCATGAAGAAATTCGTCTTCAAAAAAGTTTTCGCAAGGGGGGGTGTTTCTTCTTTTTTCAACTTTTTCGTAAGGGGGGGTGTTTCCTCTTTTTTCAACTTTTTCATATGGGGGGGTTGGTCAATTGAAATTTTTCATGAAGTATTTGGGTTTCAAAAAAGTTGAAAATTTTCATGAAGTATTTGGGCTTCAAAAAAGTTGAAAATTTTCATGAAGAAATTCGGCTTCAAAAAAGTTGAACGTTTTCATGAAGTATTTGGGCTTCAAAAAAGTTGAAAATTTTCATGAAGTATTTGGGCTTCAAAAAAGTTGAAAATATTCATGAAGAAATTCGGCTTCAAAAAACTTGAAAATTTTCATGAAGTATTTGGGCTTCAAAATTTTTTTAAATTTTCATGAAGAAATTCGGCTTCAAAAAAGTTGAAAATTTTCATGAAGTATTTGGGCTTCAAAAAAGTTGAAAATTTTCATGAAGAAATTCGGCTTCAAAAAAGTTTTCGCAAGGGGGGGGTGTTTCGTCTTTTTTCAACTTTTTCGTAAGGGGGGGTGTTTCGTCTTTTTTCAACTTTTTCGTAAGAGGGGGGTGTTTCGTCTTTTTTCAACTTTTTCGTGAGGGGGTGGGTCAATTGAAAGTATTCATGAAGAAATTCGGCTTCAAAAAAGTTGAAAATTTTCATGAAGTATTTGGGCTTCAAAAAAGTTGAAAATTTTCATGAAGAAATTCGGCTTCAAAAAAGTTTTCGCAAGGGGGGGTGTTTCGTCTTTTTTCAACTTTTTCGTAAGGGGGGGTGTTTCGTCTTTTTTCAACTTTTTCGTGAGGGGGGTGGGTCAATTGAAAGTATTCATGAAGAAATTCGGCTTCAAAAAAGTTTTCGCAAGGGGGGGTGTTTCGTCTTTTTTCAACTTTTTCGTAAGGGGGGGGTGTTTCGTCTTTTTTCAACTTTTTCGTGAGGGGGGGTGGGTCAATTGAAAATATTCATGAAGAAATTCGGCTTCAAAAAGGTTGAAAATTTTCATGAAGTATTTGGGCTTCAAAAATGTTTTAAATTTTCATGAAGAAATTCGGCTTCAAAAAACTTTAAAATTTTCATGAAGAAATTCGGCTTCAAAAAAGATGAAAATTTTCATGAAGTATTTGGGCTTCAAAAAAGTTGAAAATTTTCATGAAGAAATTCGGCTTCAAAAAAGATGAACGTTTTCATGAAGTATTTGGGCTTCAAAAAAGTTGAAAATTTTCATGAAGTATTTGGGCTTCAAAAAAGTTGAAAATTTTCATGAAGTATTTGGGCTTCAAAAAAGTTGAAAATATTCATGAAGAAATTCGGCTTCAAAACAGTTGAAAATTTTCATGAAGAAATTCGGCTTCAAAAAAGTTTTCGCAAGGGGGGGGTGTTTCGTCTTTTTTCAACTTTTTCGTAAGGGGGGGGTGTTTCGTCTTTTTTCAACTTTTTTGTAAAAGGGGGGTGTTTCGTCTTTTTTCAACTTTTTCGTAAGAGGGGGGGTGGGTCAATTGAAAATATTCATGAAGATATTCGGCTTCAAAAAAGTTGAAAATTTTCATGAAGTATTTGGGCTTCAAAAATGTTTAAAATTTTCATGAAGAAATTCGGCTTCAAAAAAGATGAAAATTTTCATGAAGTATTTGGGCTTCGAAAAAGTTGAAAATTTTAATGAAGAAATTCGTCTTCAAAAAGGTTTTCGCAAGGGGGGGTGTTTCGTCTTTTTTCAACTTTTTCTCAAGGGGGGGTGTTTCCTCTTTTTTCAAATTTTTCATATGGGGGGGTTGGTCAATTGAAATTTTTCATGAAGTATTTGGGCTTCAAAAAAGTTGAAAATTTTCATGAAGTATTTGGGCTTCAAAAAAGTTGAAAATTTTCATGAAGAAATTCGGCTTCAAAAAAGTTGAACGTTTTCATGAAGTATTTGGGCTTCAAAAAAGTTGAAAATTTTCATGAAGTATTTGGGCTTCAAAAAAGTTGAAAATATTCATGAAGAAATTCGGCTTCAAAAAACTTGAAAATTTTCATGAAGTATTTGGGCTTCAAAATTTTTTTAAATTTTCATGAAGAAATTCGGCTTCAAAAAAGTTGAAAATTTTCATGAAGTATTTGGGCTTCAAAAAAGTTGAAAATTTTCATGAAGAAATTCGGCTTCAAAAAAGTTTTCGCAAGGGGGGGTGTTTCGTCTTTTTTCAACTTTTTCGTAAGGGGGGGTGTTTCGTCTTTTTTCAACTTTTTCGTAAGGGGGGTGTTTCGTCTTTTTTCAACTTTTTCGTGAGGGGGTGGGTCAATTGAAAGTATTCATGAAGAAATTCGGCTTCAAAAAAGTTGAAAATTTTCATGAAGTATTTGGGCTTCAAAAAAGTTGAAAATTTTCATGAAGAAATTCGGCTTCAAAAAAGTTTTCGCAAGTGGGGGTGTTTCGTCTTTTTTCAACTTTTTCGTAAGGGGGGGTGTTTCGTCTTTTTTCAACTTTTTCGTGAGGGGGGTGGGTCAATTGAAAGTATTCATGAAGAAATTCGGCTTCAAAAAAGTTTTCGCAAGGGGGGGTGTTTCGTGTTTTTTCAACTTTTTCGTAAGGGGGGGGTGTTTCGTCTTTTTTCAACTTTTTCGTGAGGGGGGGTGGGTCAATTGAAAATATTCATGAAGAAATTCGGCTTCAAAAAGGTTGAAAATTTTCATGAAGTATTTGGGCTTCAAAAATGTTTTAAATTTTCATGAAGAAATTCGGCTTCAAAAAACTTTAAAATTTTCATGAAGAAATTCGGCTTCAAAAAAGATGAAAATTTTCATGAAGTATTTGGGCTTCAAAAAAGTTGAAAATTTTCATGAAGAAATTCGGCTTCAAAAAAGATGAACGTTTTCATGAAGTATTTGGGCTTCAAAAAAGTTGAAAATTTTCATGAAGTATTTGGGCTTCAAAAAAGTTGAAAATTTTCATGAAGTATTTGGGCTTCAAAAAAGTTGAAAATATTCATGAAGAAATTCGGCTTCAAAACAGTTGAAAATTTTCATGAAGAAATTCGGCTTCAAAAAAGTTTTCGCAAGGGGGGGGTGTTTCGTCTTTTTTCAACTTTTTCGTAAGGGGGGGGTGTTTCGTCTTTTTTCAACTTTTTTGTAAAAGGGGGGTGTTTCGTCTTTTTTCAACTTTTTCGTAAGAGGGGGGGTGGGTCAATTGAAAATATTCATGAAGATATTCGGCTTCAAAAAAGTTGAAAATTTTCATGAAGTATTTGGGCTTCAAAAAAGTTGAAAATATTCATGAAGAAATTCGGCTTCAAAAAAGTTGAAAATTTTCATGAAGTATTTGGGCTTCAAAAAAGTTGAAAATTTTCATGAAGAAATTCGGCTTCAAAAAAGTTTTCGCAAGGGGGGGGTGTTTCGTCTTTTTTCAACTTTTTCGTAAGGGGGGGGTGTTTCGTCTTTTTTCAACTTTTTCGTAAGAGGGGGGTGTTTCGTCTTTTTTCAACTTTTTCGTGAGGGGGGGTGGGTCAATTGAAAATATTCATGAAGAAATTCGGCTTCAAAAAAGTTGAAAATTTTCATGAAGTATTTGGGCTTCGAAGAAGTTGAAAATATTCATGAAGAAATTCGTCTTCAAAAAAGTTTTCGCAAGGGGGGGTGTTTCGTCTTTTTTCAACTTTTTCGTAAGGGGGGGTGTTTCCTCTTTTTTCAACTTTTTCATATGGGGGGGTTGGTCAATTGAAATTTTTCATGAAGTATTTGGGTTTCAAAAAAGTTGAAAATTTTCATGAAGTATTTGGGCTTCAAAAAAGTTGAAAATTTTCATGAAGAAATTCGGCTTCAAAAAAGTTGAACGTTTTCATGAAGTATTTGGGCTTCGAAAAAGTTGAAAATTTTAATGAAGAAATTCGTCTTCAAAAAGGTTTTCGCAAGGGGGGGTGTTTCGTCTTTTTTCAACTTTTTCGTAAGGGGGGGTGTTTCGTCTTTTTTCAACTTTTTCGTAAGGGGGGGTGTTTCGTCTTTTTTCAACTTTTTCGTAAGAGGGGGGTGTTTCGTCTTTTTTCAACTTTTTCGTGAGGGGGGGTGGGTCAATTGAAAATATTCATGAAGATATTCGACTTCAAAAAAGTTGAAAATTTTCATGAAGAAATTCGGCTTCAAAAAAGTTTAAAATTTTCATGAAGAAATTCGGCTTCAAAAAAGATGAAAATTTTCATGAAGTATTTGGGCTTCGAAAAAGTTGAAAATTTTAATGAAGAAATTCGTCTTCAAAAAGGTTTTCGCAAGGGGGGGTGTTTCGTCTTTTTTCAACTTTTTCGTAAGGGGGGGTGTTTCCTCTTTTTTCAAATTTTTCATATGGGGGGGTTGGTCAATTGAAATTTTTCATGAAGTATTTGGGCTTCAAAAAAGTTGAAAATTTTCATGAAGTATTTGGGCTTCAAAAAAGTTGAAAATTTTCATGAAGAAATTCGGCTTCAAAAAAGTTGAACGTTTTCATGAAGTATTTGGGCTTCAAAAAAGTTGAAAATTTTCATGAAGTATTTGGGCTTCAAAAAAGTTGAAAATATTCATGAAGAAATTCGGCTTCAAAAAAGTTGAAAATTTTCATGAAGTATTTGGGCTTCAAAATTTTTTTAAATTTTCATGAAGAAATTCGGCTTCAAAAAAGTTGAAAATTTTCATGAAGTATTTGGGCTTCAAAAAAGTTGAAAATTTTCATGAAGAAATTCGGCTTCAAAAAAGTTTTCGCAAGGGGGGGGTGTTTCGTCTTTTTTCAACTTTTTCGTAAGGGGGGGGTGTTTCGTCTTTTTTCAACTTTTTCGTAAGAGGGGGGTGTTTCGTCTTTTTTCAACTTTTTCGTGAGGGGGGGTGGGTCAATTGAAAATATTCATGAAGAAATTCGGCTTCAAAAAAGTTGAAAATTTTCATGAAGTATTTGGGCTTCGAAAAAGTTGAAAATATTCATGAAGAAATTCGTCTTCAAAAAAGTTTTCGCAAGGGGGGGTGTTTCGTCTTTTTTCAACTTTTTCGTAAGGGGGGGTGTTTCCTCTTTTTTCAACTTTTTCATATGGGGGGGTTGGTCAATTGAAATTTTTCATGAAGTATTTGGGTTTCAAAAAAGTTGAAAATTTTCATGAAGTATTTGGGCTTCAAAAAAGTTGAAAATTTTCATGAAGAAATTCGGCTTCAAAAAAGTTGAACGTTTTCATGAAGTATTTGGGCTTCAAAAAAGTTGAAAATTTTCATGAAGTATTTGGGCTTCAAAAAAGTTGAAAATATTCATGAAGAAATTCGGCTTCAAAAAACTTGAAAATTTTCATGAAGTATTTGGGCTTCAAAATTTTTTTAAATTTTCATGAAGAAATTCGGCTTCAAAAAAGTTGAAAATTTTCATGAAGTATTTGGGCTTCAAAAAAGTTGAAAATTTTCATGAAGAAATTCGGCTTCAAAAAAGTTTTCGCAAGGGGGGGGTGTTTCGTCTTTTTTCAACTTTTTCGTAAGGGGGGGTGTTTCGTCTTTTTTCAACTTTTTCGTAAGGGGGGTGTTTCGTCTTTTTTCAACTTTTTCGTGAGGGGGTGGGTCAATTGAAAGTATTCATGAAGAAATTCGGCTTCAAAAAAGTTGAAAATTTTCATGAAGTATTTGGGCTTCAAAAAAGTTGAAAATTTTCATGAAGAAATTCGGCTTCAAAAAAGTTTTCGCAAGGGGGGGTGTTTCGTCTTTTTTCAACTTTTTCGTAAGGGGGGGTGTTTCGTCTTTTTTCAACTTTTTCGTGAGGGGGGTGGGTCAATTGAAAGTATTCATGAAGAAATTCGGCTTCAAAAAAGTTTTCGCAAGGGGGGGTGTTTCGTCTTTTTTCAACTTTTTCGTAAGGGGGGGGTGTTTCGTCTTTTTTCAACTTTTTCGTGAGGGGGGGTGGGTCAATTGAAAATATTCATGAAGAAATTCGGCTTCAAAAAGGTTGAAAATTTTCATGAAGTATTTGGGCTTCAAAAATGTTTTAAATTTTCATGAAGAAATTCGGCTTCAAAAAACTTTAAAATTTTCATGAAGAAATTCGGCTTCAAAAAAGATGAAAATTTTCATGAAGTATTTGGGCTTCAAAAAAGTTGAAAATTTTCATGAAGAAATTCGGCTTCAAAAAAGATGAACGTTTTCATGAAGTATTTGGGCTTCAAAAAAGTTGAAAATTTTCATGAAGTATTTGGGCTTCAAAAAAGTTGAAAATTTTCATGAAGTATTTGGGCTTCAAAAAAGTTGAAAATATTCATGAAGAAATTCGGCTTCAAAACAGTTGAAAATTTTCATGAAGAAATTCGGCTTCAAAAAAGTTTTCGCAAGGGGGGGGTGTTTCGTCTTTTTTCAACTTTTTCGTAAGAGGGGGGAGTTTCGTCTTTTTTCAACTTTTTCGTGAGGGGGGTGGGTCAATTGAAAGTATTCATGAAGAAATTCGGCTTCAAAAAAGTTGAAAATTTTCATGAAGTATTTGGGCTTCAAAAAAGTTGAAAATTTTCATGAAGAAATTCGGCTTCAAAAAAGTTTTCGCGAGGGGGGGGTGTTTCGTCTTTTTTCAACTTTTTCGTAAGGGGGGGGTGTTTCGTCTTTTTTTCAACTTTTTCGTAAGGGGGGGTGTTTCGTCTTTTTTCAACTTTTTCGTAAGAGGGGGGTGTTTCCTCTTTTTTCAACTTTTTCGTGAGGGGGGGTTGGTCAATTGAAAATATTCATGAAGAAATTCGGCTTCAAAAAAGTCGAAAATTTTCATGAAGTATTTGGGCTTCAAAAATGTTTTAAATTTTCATGAAGAAATTCGGCTTCAAAAAAGTTTAAAATTTTCATGAAGAAATTCGGCTTCAAAAAAGATGAAAATTTTCATGAAGTATTTGGGCTTCAAAAAAGTTGAAAATTTTCATGAAGAAATTCGGCTTCAAAAAAGTTTTCGCAAGGGGGGGTATTTCGTCTTTTTTCAACTTTTTCGTAAGGGGGGGGTGTTTCGTCTTTTTTCAACTTTTTCGTAAGAGGGGGGTGTTTCTTCTTTTTTCAACTTTTTCGTGAGGCGGGGTGGGTCAATTGAAAATATTCATGAAGAAATTCGGCTTCAAAAAGGTTGAAAATTTTCATGAAGTATTTGGGCTTCAAAAATGTTTTAAATTTTCATGAAGAAATTCGGCTTCAAAAAACTTTAAAATTTTCATGAAGAAATTCGGCTTCAAAAAAGATGAAAATTTTCATGAAGTATTTGGGCTTCAAAAAAGTTGAAAATTTTCATGAAGAAATTCGGCTTCAAAAAAGATGAACGTTTTCATGAAGTATTTGGGCTTCAAAAAATTTGAAAATTTTCATGAAGTATTTTGGCTTCAAAAAAGTTGAAAGTATTCATGAAGAAATTCGGCTTCAAAAAAGTTGAAAATATTCATGAAGAAATTCGGCTTCAAAACAGTTGAAAATTTTCATGAAGAAATTCGGCTTCAAAAAAGTTTTCGCAAGGGGGGGGTGTTTCGTCTTTTTTCAACTTTTTCGTAAGGGGGGGGTGTTTCGTCTTTTTTCAACTTTTTCGTAAGGGGGGGTGTTTCCTCTTTTTTCAACTTTTTCATATGGGGGGGTTGGTCAATTGAAATTTTTCATGAAGTATTTGGGCTTCAAAAAAGTTGAAAATTTTCATGAAGTATTTGGGCTTCAAAAAAGTTGAACGTTTTCATGAAGTATTTGGGCTTCAAAAAAGTTGAAAATTTTCATGAAGTATTTGGGCTTCAAAAAAGTTGAAAATATTCATGAAGAAATTCGGCTTCAAAAAAGTTGAAAATTTTCATGAAGTATTTGGGCTTCAAAATTTTTTTAAATTTTCATGAAGAAATTCGGCTTCAAAAAAGTTGAAAATTTTCATGAAGTATTTGGGCTTCAAAAAAGTTGAAAATTTTCATGAAGAAATTCGGCTTCAAAAAAGTTTTCGCGAGGGGGGGTGTTTCGTCTTTTTTCAACTTTTTCGTAAGGGGGGGGTGTTTCGTCTTTTTTCAACTTTTTCGTGAGGGGGGGTGGTTCAATTGAAAATATTCATGAAGAAATTCGGCTTCAAAAAAGTTGAAAATTTTCATGAAGTATTTGGGCTTCAAAAATGTTTTAAATTTTCATGAAGAAATTCGGCTTCAAAAAAGTTTAAAATTTTCATGAAGTATTTGGACTTCAAAAATGTTTTAAATTTTGATGAAGAAATTCGGCTTCAAAAAAGTTTAAAATTTTCATGAAGAAATTGGGCTTCAAAAAAGTTGAACGTTTTCATGAAGTATTTGGGCTTCAAAAAAGTTGAAAATTTTCATGAAGTATTTGGGCTTCAAAAAAGTTGAAAATTTTCAGGAAGTATATGGGCTTCAAAAAGGTTGAAAATATTCATGAAGAAATTCGGCTTCAAAAAAGTTGAAAATTTTCATGAAGTATTTGGGCTTCAAAAAAGTTGAAAATTTTCATGAAGAAATTCGGCTTCAAAAAGGTTGAAAATATTCATGAAGAAATTCGGCTTCAAAAAAGTTTAAAATTTTCATGAAGTATTGAGGCTTCAAAAAAGTTTAAAATTTTCATGAAGAAATTCGGCTTCAAAAAAGTTTTCGTAAGGGGGAGGTGTTTCGTCTTTTTTCAACTTTTTCGTGAGGGGGGGTGTTTCGTCTTTTTTCAACTTTTTCGTGAGGGGGGTGGGTCAATTGAAAGTATTCATGAAGAAATTCGGCTTCAAAAAAGTTTTCGCAAGGGGGGGGGGTGTTTCGTCTCTTTTCAACTTTTTCGTAAGGGGGGGGTGTTTCGTCTTTTTTCAACTTTTTATTAAAGGGGGGGTGTTTCGTCTTTTTTCAACTTTTTCGTAAGAGGGGGGTGTTTCGTCTTTTTTCAACTTTTTCGTGAGGGGGTGGGTCAATTGAAAGTATTCATGAAGAAATTCGGCTTCAAAAAAGTTGAAAATTTTCATGAAGTATTTGGGCTTCAAAAAAGTTGAAAATTTTCATGAAGAAATTCGGCTTCAAAAAGGTTGAAAATATTCATGAAGAAATTCGGCTTCAAAAAAGTTTAAAATTTTCATGAAGTATTTGGGCTTCAAAAAAGTTGAAAATATTCATGAAGAAATTCGGCTTCAAAAAAGTTTTCGTAAGGGGGAGGTGTTTCATCTTTTTTCAACTTTTTCGTGAGGGGGGTGTTTCGTCTTTTTTCAACTTTTTCGTAAGGGGGGGTGTTTCGTCTTTTTTCAACTTTTTCGTGAGGGGGGTGGGTCAATTGAAAGTATTCATGAAGAAATTCG
Organism: Labrus mixtus; assembly: GCF_963584025.1. Lineage (NCBI taxonomy): Eukaryota > Metazoa > Chordata > Actinopteri > Labriformes > Labridae > Labrus > Labrus mixtus. The sequence continues at coordinate 279,214 of NW_026870158.1, forward strand.
GCTTCAAAAAAGTTGAAAATTTTCATGAAGTATTTGGGCTTCAAAAAAGTTGAAAATTTTCATGAAGTAATTCGGCTTCAAAAAAGTTTTCGCAAGGGGGGGGTGTTTCGTCTTTTTTCAACTATTTCGTAAGGGGGGGGTGTTTCGTCTTTTTTCAACTTTTTCGTAAGAGGGGGGTGTTTCGTCTTTTTTCAACTTTTTCGTGAGGGGGGGGTGTTTCGTCTTTTTTCAACTTTTTCGTAAGGGGGGGTGTTTCGTCTTTTTTCAACTTTTTCGTAAGCGGGGGTGGGTCAATTGAAAATATTCATGAAGAAATTTGTCTTCAAAAAAGATGAAAATTTTCATGAAGTATTTAGGCTTCAAAAAAGTTGAAAATTTTCATGAAGAAATTCGGATTCAAAAAAGTTTTCGCAAGGGGGGGGTGTTTCGTCTTTTTTCAACTTTTTCGTAAGGGGGGGTGTTTCGTCTTTTTTCAACTTTTTCGTAAGAGGGGGGTGTTTCGTCTTTTTTCAACTTTTTCGTGAGGGGGGTGGGTCAATTGAAAATATTCATGAAGAAATTCGGCTTCAAAAAAGTTGAAAATTTTCATGAAGTATTTGGGCTTCAAAAAAGTTTAAAATTTTCATGAAGAAATTCGGCTTCAAAAACGTTGAAAATTTTCATGAAGAAATTCGGCTTCAAAAAAGATTAAAATTTTTATGAAGTATTTAGGCTTCAAAAAAGTTGAAAATTTTCATGAAGAAATTCGGCTTCAAAAAAGTTTTCGTAAGGGGGAGGTGTTTCGTCTTTTTTCAACTTTTTCGTGAGGGGGGGTGTTTCGTCTTTTTTCAACTTTTTCGTAAGGGGGGGTGTTTCGTCTTTTTTCAGCTTTTTCGTAAGCGGGGGTGGGTCAATTGAAAATATTCATGAAGAAATTCGGCTTCAAAAAAGTTTAGAATTTTCATGAAGTATTTGGGCTTCAAAAAATTTTAAAATTTTCATGAAGAAATTCGGCTTCTAAAAGGTTGAAAATATTCATGAAGAAATTCGGCTTTAAAAAAGTTGAAAATTTTGATGAAGTATTTGGGCTTCAAAAAAGTTGAAAATATTCATGAAGAAATTCGGCTTCAAAAAAGTTTTCGTAAGGGGGAGGTGTTTCATCTTTTTTCAACTTTTTCGTGAGGGGGGGTGTTTCGTCTTTTTTCAACTTTTTCGTAAGGGGGGGTGTTTCGTCTTTTTTCAACTTTTTCGTGAGGGGGGTGGGTCAATTGAAAGTATTCATGAAGAAATTCGGCTTCAAAAAAGTTAAAAATTTTCATGAAGTATTTGGGCTTCAAAAAAGTTGAAAATTTTCATGAAGTAATTCGGCTTCTAAAAAGTTTTCGCAAGGGGGGGGGTGTTTCGTCTTTTTTCAACTCTTTCGTAAGGGGGGGTGTTTCGTCTTTTTTCCAATTTTTCGTAAGAGGGGGGTGTTTCGTCTTTTTTCAACTTTTTCGTGAGGGGGTGGGTCAATTGAAAGTATTCATGAAGAAATTCGGCTTCAAAAAAGTTGAAAATTTTCAGGAAGTATTTGGGCTTCAAAAAAGTTGAAAATTTTCATGAAGAAATTCGGCTTCAAAAAAGTTTTCGCAAGGGGGGGGTGTTTCGTATTTTTTCAACTTTTTCCTAAGGGGGGGGTGTTTCGTCTTTTTTCAACTTTTTCGTAAGAGGGGGGTGTTTCGTCTTTTTTCAACTTTTTCGTGAGGGGGTGGGTCAATTGAAAGTTTTCATGAAGAAATTCCGCTTCAAAAAGGTTGAAAATATTCATGAAGAAATTCCGCTTCAAAAAGGTTGAAAATTTTCATGAAGAAATTCGGCTTCAAAAAAGTTTTCGTGAGGGGGAGGTGTTTCGTCTTTTTTCAACTTTTTCATGAGGGGGGGTGTTTCGTCTTTTTTCAACTTTTTCGTAAGAGGGGGGTGTTTCGTCTTTTTTCAACTTTTTCGTGAGGGGGGTGGGTCAATTGAAAGTATTCATGAAGAAATTCGGCTTCAAAGAAGTTGAAGATTTTCATGAAGTATTTGGGCTTCAAAAAAGTTGAAAATTTTCATGAAGAAATTCGGCTTCAAAAAGGTTGAAAATATTCATGAAGAAATTCGGCTTCAAAAAAGATAAAAATTTTCATGAAGTATTTAGGCTTCAAAAAAGTTGAAAATTTTCATGAAGAAATTCGGCTTCAAAAAAGTTTTCGTAAGGGGGAGGTGTTTCGTCTTTTTTCAACTTTTTCGTGAGGGGGGGTGTTTCGTCTTTTTTCAACTTTTTCGTAAGGGGGGGTGTTTCGTCTTTTTTCAACTTTTTCGTGAGGGGGGTGGGTCAATTGAAAGTATTCATGAAGAAATTCGGCTTCAAAAAAGTTGAAAATTTTCATGAAGTATTTGGGCTTCAAAAAAGTTGAAAATTTTCATGAAGTAATTCTGCTTCAAAAAAGTTTTCGCAAGGGGGGGGGTGTTTCGTCTTTTTTCAACTTTTTCGTAAGGGGGGGTGTTTCGTCTTTTTTCAACTTTTTCGTAAGAGGGGGGTGTTTCGTCTTTTTTCAACTTTTTCGTGAGGGGGGTGGGTCAATTGAAAATATTCATGAAGAAATTCGGCTTCAAAAAAGTTCAAAATTTTCATGAAGTATTTAGGCTTCAAAAAAGTTGGAAATTTTCATGAAGAAATTCGGCTTCAAAAAAGTTTTCGTAAGGGGGAAGTGTTTCGTCTTTTTTCAACTTTTTCGTGAGGGGGGGTGTTTCGTCTTTTTTCAACTTTTTCGTAAGGGGGGGTGTTTCGTCTTTTTTCAACTTTTTCGTAAGGGGGGGGTGTTTCGTCTTTTTTCAACTTTTTCGTAAGAGGGGGGTGTTTCGTCTTTTTTCAACTTTTTCGTGAGGGGTGGGTCAATTGAAAGTATTCATGAAGAAATTCGGCTTCAAAAAAGTTGAAAATTTTCATGAAGTATTTAGGCTTCAAAAAAGTTGAAAATTTTCATGAAGAAATTCGGCTTCAAAAAAGTTTTCGTAAGGGGGAGGTGTTTCGTCTTTTTTCAACTTTTTCGTGAGTGGGGGTGTTTCGTCTTTTTTCAACTTTTTCGTAAGGGGGGGTGTTTCGTCTTTTTTCAACTTTTTCGTGAGGGGGGTGGGTCAATTGAAAGTATTCATGAAGAAATTCGGCTTCAAAAAAGTTGAAAATTTTCATGAAGTATTTGGGCTTCAAAAAAGTTGAAAATTTTCATGAAGTAATTCGGCTTCAAAAAAGTTTTCGCAAGGGGGGGGGTGTTTCGTCTTTTTTCAACTTTTTCGTAAGGGGGGGGTGTTTCGTCTTTTTTCAACTTTTTCGTAAGAGGGGGGTGTTTCGTCTTTTTTCAACTTTTTCGTAAGAGGGGGGTGTTTCGTCTTTTTTCAACTTTTTCGTGAGGGGGGTGGGTCAATTGAAAATATTCATGAAGAAATTCGGCTTCAAAAAAGTTGAAAATTTTCATGAAGTATTTAGGCTTCAAAAAAGTTGAAAATTTTCATGAAGAAATTCGGCTTCAAAAAAGTTTTCGTAAGGGGGAAGTGTTTCGTCTTTTTTCAACTTTTTCGTGAGGGGGGGTGTTTCGTCTTTTTTCAACTTTTTCGTAAGGGGGGGTGTTTCGTCTTTTTTCAACTTTTTCGTAAGGGGGGGGTGTTTCGTCTTTTTTCAACTTTTTCGTAAGAGGGGGGTGTTTCGTCTTTTTTCAACTTTTTCGTGAGGGGGTGGGTCAATTGAAAGTATTCATGAAGAAATTCGGCTTCAAAAAAGTTGAAAATTTTCATGAAGTATTTAGGCTTCAAAAAAGTTGAAAATTTTCATGAAGAAATTCGGCTTCAAAAAAGTTTTCGTAAGGGGGAGGTGTTTCGTCTTTTTTCAACTTTTTCGTGAGGGGGGGTGTTTCGTCTTTTTTCAACTTTTTCGTAAGGGGGGGTGTTTCGTATTTTTTCAACTTTTTCGTGAGGGGGGTGGGTCAATTGAAAGTATTCATGAAGAAATTCGGCTTCAAAAAAGTTGAAAATTTTCATGAAGTATTTGGGCTTCAAAAAAGTTGAAAATTTTCATGAAGAAATTCGGCTTCAAAAAAGTTTTCGCAAGGGGGGGGTGTTTCGTCTTTTTTCAACTTTTTCGGAAGGGGGGGGTGTTTCGTCTTTTTTCAACTTTTTCGTAAGAGGGGGGTGTTTCGTCTTTTTTCAACTTTTTCGTGAGGGGGGTGGGTCAATTGAAAGTATTCATGAAGAAATTCGGCTTCAAAAAAGTTGAAAATTTTCATGAAGTATTTGGGCTTCAAAAAAGTTTAAAATTTTCATGAAGAAATTCGGCTTCAAAAAGGTTGAAAATATTCATGAAGAAATTCGGCTTCAAAAAAGTTGAAAATTTTCATGAAGTATTTGGGCTTCAAATAAGTTGAAAATATTCATAAAGAAATTCGGATTCAAAAAAGTTGAAAATTTTCATGAAGAAATTCGGCTTCAAAAAAGTTGAAAATTTTCATGAAGTATTTGGGCTTCAAAAAAGTTGAAAATATTCATGAAGAAATTCGGATTCAAAAAAGTTGAAAATTTTCATGAAGAAATTCGGCTTCAAAAAAGTTGAAAATTTTCATGAAGTATTTGGGCTTCAAAAAAGTTGAAAATTTTCATGAAGAAATTCGGCTTCAAAAAAGTTGAAAATTTTCATGAAGTATTTGGGCTTCAAAAAAGTTGAAAATTTTCATGAAGAAATTCGGCTTCAAAAAAGTTTTCGCAAGGGGGGGGTGTTTCGTCTTTTTTCAACTTTTTCGAAAGGGGGGGGTTTTTCGTCTTTTTTCAACTTTTTCGTAAGAGGGGGGTGTTTCGTCTTTTTTCAACTTTTTCGTGAGGGGGGTGGGTCAATTGAAAGTATTCATGAAGAAATTCGGCTTCAAAAAAGTTGAAAATTTTCATGAAGTATTTGGGCTTCAAAAAAGTTTAAAATTTTCATGAAGAAATTCGGCTTCAAAAAAGTTTTCGCAAGGGGGGGGGTGTTTCGTCTTTTTTCAACTTTTTCGAAAGGGGGGGGTGTTTCGTCTTTTTTCAACTTTTTCGTAAGAGGGGGGTGTTTCGTCTTTTTTCAACTTTTTCGTGAGGGGGGTGGGTCAATTGAAAGTATTCATGAAGAAATTCGGCTTCAAAAAAGTTGAAAATTTTCATGAAGTATTTGGGCTTCAAAAAAGTTTAAAATTTTCATGAAGAAATTCGGCTTCAAAAAGGTTGAAAATATTCATGAAGAAATTCGGCTTCAAAAAAGTTTAAAATTTTCATGAAGTATTTGGGCTTCAAAAAAGTTGAAAATTTTCATGAAGAAATTCGGCTTCAAAAAAGTTTTCGTAAGGGGGAGGTGTTTCATCTTTTTTCAACTTTTTCGAAAGGGGGGGGTGTTTCGTCTTTTTTCAACTTTTTCGTAAGAGGGGGGTGTTTCGTCTTTTTTCAACTTTTTCGTGAGGGGGGTGGGTCAATTGAAAGTATTCATGAAGAAATTCGGCTTCAAAAAAGTTTTCGCAAGGGGGGGGTGTTTCGTCTTTTTTCAACTTTTTCGTAAGGGGGGGGTGTTTCGTCTTTTTTCAACTTTTTCGTTAGCGGGGGTGGGTCAATTGAAAATATTCATGAAGTAATTCGGCTTCAAAAAAGTTTTCGCAAGGGGGGTGGTGTTTAGTCTTTTTTCAACTTTTTCGTAAGAGGGGGGTGTTTCGTCTTTTTTCAACTTTTTCGTAAGAGGGGGGTGTTTCGTCTTTTTTCAACTTTTTCGTGAGGGGGGTGGGTCAATTGAAAATATTCATGAAGAAATTCGGCTTCAAAAAAGTTGAAAATTTTCATGAAGTATTTAGGTTTCAAAAAAGTTGAAAATTTTCATGAAGAAATTCGGCTTCAAAAAAGTTTTCGTAAGGGGGAAGTGTTTCGTCTTTTTTCAACTTTTTCGTGAGGGGGGGTGTTTCGTCTTTTTTCAACTTTTTCGTAAGGGGGGGGTGTTTCGTCTTTTTTCAACTTTTTTGTAAGGGGGGGGTGTTTCGTCTTTTTTCAACTTTTTCGTAAGAGGGGGGTGTTTGGTCTTTTTTCAACTTTTTCGTAAGAGGGGGGTGTTTCGTCTTTTTTCAACTTTTTCGTGAGGGGGTGGGTCAATTGAAAGTATTCATGAAGAAATTCGGCTTCAAAAAAGTTTAAAATTTTCATGAAGAAATTCGGCTTCAAAAAAGTTGAAAATTTTCATGAAGTATTTGGGCTTCAAATTTTTTTAAAATTTTCATGAAGAAATTCGGCTTCAAAAAAGTTGAAAATTTTCATGAAGAAATTCGGCTTCAAAAAAGTTGAAAATTTTCATGAAGTATTTGGGCTTCAAAAAAGTTGAAAATTTTCATTAAGAAATTCGGTTTCAAAAAAGTTTAAAATTTTCATGAAGAAATTCGGCTTCAAAAAAGTTGAAAATTTTCATGAAGTATTTGGGCTTGAAATTTTTTTTAAATTTTCATGAAGAAATTCGGCTTCAAAAAAGTTTAAAATTTTCATGAAGAAATTCGGCTTCAAAACAGTTGAAAATTTTCATGAAGTATTTGGGCTTCAAAAAAGTTGAAAATTTTCATGAAGAAATTCGGCTTCAAAAAAGTTTTCGCAAGGGGGGGGGTGTTTCGTCTTTTTTCAACTTTTTCGTAAGGGGGGGGTGTGTCGTCTTTTTTCAACTTTTTCGTTAGCGGGGGTGGGTCAATTGAAAATTTTCATGAAGAAATTTGGCTTCAAAAAAGATGAAAATTTTCATGAAGTATTTGGGCTTCAAAAAAGTTTAAAATTTTCATGAAGAAATTCGGCTTCAAAAAAGTTGAAAATTTTCATGAAGTATTTGGTCTTGAAATTTTTTTTAAATTTTCATGAAGAAATTCGGCTTCAAAAAAGTTTAAAATTTTCATGAAGAAATTCGGCTTCAAAACAGTTGAAAATTTTCATGAAGTATTTGGGCTTCAAAAAAGTTGAAAATTTTCATGAAGAAATTCGGCTTCAAAAAAGTTTTCGCAAGGGGGGGGGTGTTTCGTCTTTTTTCAACTTTTTCGTAAGGGGGGGGTGTGTCGTCTTTTTTCAACTTTTTCGTTAGCGGGGGTGGGTCAATTGAAAATTTTCATGAAGAAATTTGGCTTCAAAAAAGATGAAAATTTTCATGAAGTATTTGGGCTTCAAAAAAGTTGAAAATTTTCATGAAGAAATTCGGCTTCAAAAAAGTTGAAAATTTTCATGAAGTATTTGGGCTTCAAAAAAGTTGAAAATTTTCATTAAGAAATTCGGCTTCAAAAAAGTTGAAAATTTTCATGAAGTATTTGGGCTTGAAATTTTTTTTAAATTTTCATGAAGAAATTCGGCTTCAAAAAAGTTAAAAATTTTCATGAAGAAATTCGGCTTCAAAAAAGTTGAAAATTTTCATGAAGTATTTGGGCTTCAAAAAAGTTGAAAATATTCATGAAGAAATTCGGCTTCAAAAAAGTTGAAAATTTTCATGAAGTATTTGGGCTTCAAAAAAGTTGAAAATTTTCATGAAGAAATTCGGCTTCAAAAAAGTTTTCGCAAGGGGGGGGTGTTTCGTCTTTTTTCAACTTTTTCGTAAGGGGGGGTGTTTCGTCTTTTTTCAACTTTTTCGTTAGCGGGGGTGGGTCAATTGAAAATATTCATGAAGAAATTCGGCTTCAAAAAAGTTTTCGCAAGGGGGGGGGTGTTTCGTCTTTTTTCAACTTTTTCGTAAGATGGGGGTGTTTCGTCTTTTTTCAACTTTTTCGTGAGGGGGGGTGAGTCAATTGAAAATATTCATGGAGAAATTCGGCTTCAAAAAAGTTGAAAATTTTCATGAAGAAATTCGGCTTCAAAAAAGTTGAAAATTTTCATGAAGTATTTGGGGTTCAAAAAAGTTGAAAATATTCATGAAGAAATTCGGCTTCAAAAAAGTTGAAAATTTTCATGAAGTATTTGGGCTTCAAAAAAGTTGAAAATATTCATGAAGAAATTCGGCTTCAAAAAAGTTGAAAATTTTCATGAAGTATTTGGGCTTCAAAAAAGTTGAAAATTTTCATGAAGAAATTCGGCTTCAAAAAAGTTTTCGCAAGGGGGGGGTGTTTCGTCTTTTTTCAACTTTTTCGTAAGGGGGGGGTGTTTCGTCTTTTTTCAACTTTTTCGTTAGCGGGGGTGGGTCAATTGAAAATATTCATGAAGAAATTCGGCTTCAAAAAAGTTTTCGCAAGGGGGGGGGTGTTTCGTCTTTTTTCAACTTTTTCGTAAGATGGGGGTGTTTCGTCTTTTTTCAACTTTTTCGTGAGGGGGGGTGGGTCAATTGAAAATATTCATGGAGAAATTCGGCTTCAAAAAAGTTGAAAATTTTCATGAAGTATTTGGGTTCAAAAAAGTTTAAAAATTTCATGAAGAAATTCGGCTTCAAAAAGGTTGAAAATTTTCATGAAGTATTTGGGCTTAAAAAATGTTTTAAATTTTCATGAAGAAATTCCGCTTCAAAAAAGTTTAAAATTTTCATGAAGAAATTCGGTTTCAAAAAAGATGAAAATTTTCATGAAGTATTTGGGCTTCAAAAAAGTTGAAAATTTTCATGAAAAAATTCGGCTTCAAAAAAGATGAACGTTTTCATGAAGTATTTGGGCTTCAAAAAAGTTGAAAATTTTCATGAAGAAATTCGGCTTCAAAAAAGTTTTCGCGAGGGGGGGGTGTTTCGTCTTTTTTCAACTTTTTCATAAGGGGGGGTTGGTCATTTGAAATTTTTCATGAAGTATTTGGGCTTCAAAAAAGTTGAAAATTTTCAGGAAGTATATGGGCTTCAAAAAAGTTGAAAATATTCATGAAGAAATTCGGCTTCAAAAAAGTTTAAAATTTTCATGAAGTATTTGGGCTTCAAAAAAGTTTAAAATTTTCATGAAGAAATTCGGCTTTAAAAAGGTTGAAAATATTCATGAAGAAATTCGGCTTCAAAAAAGTTTAAAATTTTGATGAAGTATTTCGGCTTCAAAAAAGTTGAAAATTTTCATGAAGAAATTCGGCTTCAAAAAAGTTTTCGTAAGGGGGAGGTGTTTCATCTTTTTTCAACTTTTTCATGAGGGGGGGTGTTTCGTCTTTTTTCAACTTTTTCGTAAGGGGGGGTGTTTCGTCTTTTTTCAACTTTTTCGTGAGGGGGGTGGGTCAATTGAAAGTATTCATGAAGAAATTCGGCTTCAAAAAAGTTGAAAATTTTCATGAAGAAATTCGGCTTCAAAAAAGTTTTCGCAAGGGGGGGGTGTTTCGTCTTTTTTCAACTTTTTCGTAAGGGGGGGGTGTTTCGTCTTTTTTCAACTTTTTCGTTAGCGGGGGTGGGTCAATTGAAAATATTCATGAAGAAATTTGGCTTCAAAAAAGATGACAATTTTCATGAAGTATTTGGGCTTCAAAAAAGTTGAAAATTTTCATGAAGAAATTCGGCTTCAAAAAAGTTGAAAATTTTCGTGAAGAAATTCGGCTTCAAAAAAGTTGAAAATTTTCATTAAGAAATTCGGCTTCAAAAAAGTTTAAAATTTTCATGAAGAAATTCGGCTTCAAAAAAGTTGAAAATTTTCATGAAGTATTTGGGCTTGAAAATTTTTTAAAATTTTCATGAAGAAATTCGGCTTCAAAAAAGTTTAAAATTTTCATGAAGAAATTCGGCTTCAAAACAGTTGAAAATTTTCATGAAGTATTTGGGCTTCAAAAAAGTTGAAAATTTTCATGAAGAAATTCGGCTTCAAAAAAGTTTTCGCAAGGGGGGGGTGTTTCGTCTTTTTTCAACTTTTTCGTAAGGGGGGGGTGTTTCGTCTTTTTTCAACTTTTTCGTAAGAGGGGTGTGTTTCGTCTTTTTTCAACTTTTTCGTGAGGGGGTGGGTCAATTGAAAATATTCATGAAGAAATTCGGCTTCAAAAAAGTTTTCGCAAGGGGGGGGTGTTTCGTCTTTTTTCAACTTTTTCGTAAGGGGGGGGGGTGTTTCGTCTTTTTTCTACTTTTTCGTAAGAGGGGGGAGTTTCGTCTTTTTTCAACTTTTTCGTGAGGGGGGTGGGTCAATTGAAAGTATTCATGAAGAAATTCGGCTTCAAAAAAGTTGAAAATTTTCATGAAGTATTTGGGCTTCAAAAAAGTTGAAAATTTTCATGAAGAAATTCGGCTTCAAAAAAGTTTTCGCGAGGGGGGGGTGTTTCGTCTTTTTTCAACTTTTTCGTAAGGGGGGGGTGTTTCGTCTTTTTTCAACTTTTTCGTAAGGGGGGGTGTTTCGTCTTTTTTCAACTTTTTCGTAAGAGGGGGGTGTTTCGTCTTTTTTCAACATTTTCGTGAGGGGGGGTGGGTCAATTGAAAATATTCATGAAGAAATTCGGCTTCAAAAAAGTTGAAAATTTTCATGAAGTATTTGGGCTTCAAAAAAGTTGAAAATTTTCATGAAGAAATTCGGCTTCAAAAAAGATGAATGTTTTCATGAAGTATTTGGGCTTCAAAAAAGTTGAAAATTTTCATGAAGTATTTGGGCTTCAAAAAAGTTGAAAATTTTCATGAAGTATTTGTGCTTCAAAAAAGTTGAAAATATTCATGAAGAAATTCGGCTTCAAATCAGTTGAAAATTTTCATGAAGAAATTCGGCTTCAAAAAAGTTTTCGCAAGGGGGGAGTGTTTCGTCTTTTTTCAACTTTTTCGTAAGGGGGGGGTGTGTCGTCTTTTTTCAACTTTTTCGTTAGCGGGGGTGGGTCAATTGAAAATATTCATGAAGAAATTTGGCTTCAAAAAAGATGACAATTTTCATGAAGTATTTGGGCTTCAAAAAAGTTGAAAATTTTCATGAAGAAATTCGGCTTCAAAAAAGTTGAAAATTTTCATTAAGAAATTCGGCTTCAAAAAAGTTGAAAATTTTCATGAAGTATTTGTGCTTCAAAAAAGTTGAAAATATTCATGAAGAAATTCGGCTTCAAAACAGTTTTCGCAGGGGGGGGTGTTTCGTCTTTTTTCAACTTTTTCGTAAGGGGGGGTGTTTCGTCTTTTTTCAACTTTTCGTAAGAGGGGGGTGTTTCGTCTTTTTTCAACTTTTTCGTGAGGGGGTGGGTCAATTGAAAATATTCATGAAGAAATTCGGCTTCAAAAAAGTTTTCGCAAGGGGGGGGTGTTTCGTCTTTTTTCAACTTTTTCGTAAGGGGGGGGTGTTTCGTCTTTTTTCAACTTTTTCGTTAGCGGGGGTGGGTCAATTGAAAATATTCATGAAGAAATTTGGCTTCAAAAAAGATGAAAATTTTCATGAAGTATTTGGGCTTCAAAAAAGTTGAAAATTTTCATGAAGAAATTCGGCTTCAAAAAAGTTGAACGTTTTCATGAAGTATTTGGGCTTCAAAAAAGTTGAAAATTTTCATGAAATATTTGGGCTTCAAAAAAGTTGAAAATATTCATGAAGAAATTCGGCTTCAAAAAAGTTGAAAATTTTCATGAAGTATTTGGGCTTCAAAATTTTTTAAAATTTTCATGAAGAAATTCGGCTTCAAAAAAGTTGAAAATTTTCATGAAGTATTTGGGCTTCAAAAAAGTTGAAAATTTTCATGAAGTATTTGGGCTTCAAAAAAGTTGAAAATATTCATGAAGAAATTTGGCTTCAAAACAGTTGAAAATTTTCATGAAGAAATTCGGCTTCAAAAAAGTTTTCGCAAGGGAGGGGTGTTTCGTCTTTTTTCAACTTTTTCGTAAGGGGGGGGGTGTTTCGTCTTTTTTCAACTTTTTCGTAAGAGGGGGGTGTTTCGTCTTTTTTCAACTTTTTCGTGAGGGGGGTGGGTCAATTGAAAGTATTCATGAAGCAATTCGGCTTCAAAAAAGTTGAAAATTTTCATGAAGTATTTGGGCTTGAAATTTTTTTTAAATTTTCATGAAGAAATTCGGCTTCAAAAAAGTTGAAAATTTTCATGAAGTATTTGGGCTTCAAAAAAGTTGAAAATTTTCATTAAGAAATTCGGCTTCAAAAAAGTTGAAAATTTTCATGAAGAAATTCGGCTTCAAAAAAGTTGAAAATTTTCATGAAGTATTTGGGCTTGAAAATTTTTTTAAATTTTCATGAAGAAATTCGGCTTCAAAAAAGTTTAAAATTTTCATGAAGAAATTCGGCTTCAAAACAGTTGAAAATTTTCATGAAGTATTTGGGCTTCAAAAAAGTTGAAAATTTTCATGAAGAAATTCGGCTTCAAAACAGTTGAAAATTTTCATGAAGAAATTCGGCTTCAAAAAAGTTTTCGCGAGGGGGGGGTGTTTCGTCTTTTTTCAACTTTTTCGTAAGGGGGGGTGTTTCGTCTTTTTTCAACTTTTTCGTAAGAGGGGTGTGTTTCGTCTTTTTTCAACTTTTTCGTAAGGGGGGGGTGTTTCGTCTTTTTTCAACTTTTTCGTAAGGGTGGAGTGTCGTCTTTTTTCAACTTTTTCGTGAGGGGGGTGGGTCAATTGAAAGTATTCATGAAGAAATTCGGCTTCAAAAAAGTTGAAAATTTTCATGAAGTATTTGGGCTTCAAAAAAGTTTAAAATTTTCATGAAGAAATTCGGCTTCAAAAAAGATGAACGTTTTCATGAAGTATTTGGGCTTCAAAAAAGTTGAAAATTTTCATGAAGTATTTGAGCTTCAAAAAAGTTGAAAATTTTCATGAAGTATTTGGGCTTCAAAAAAGTTGAAAATATTCATGAAGAAATTTGGCTTCAAAACAGTTGAAAATTTTCATGAAGAAATTCGGCTTCAAAAAAGTTTTCGCAAGGGGGGGGTGTTTCGTCTTTTTTCAACTTTTTCGTAAGGGGGGGGTGTTTCGTCTTTTTTCAACTTTTTCGTAAGAGGGGGGAGTTTCGTCTTTTTTCAACTTTTTCGTGAGGGGGGTGGGTCAATTGAAAGTATTCATGAAGAAATTCGGCTTCAAAAAAGTTGAAAATTTTCATGAAGTATTTGGGCTTCAAAAAAGTTGAACATTTTCATGAAGAAATTCGGCTTCAAAAAAGTTTTCGCGAGGGGGGGGTGTTTCGTCTTTTTTCAACTATTTCGTAAGGGGGGGGTGTTTCGTCTTTTTTCAACTTTTTCGTAAGGGGGGGTGTTTCGTCTTTTTTCAACTTTTCGTAAGAGGGGGGTGTTTCGTCTTTTTTCAACTTTTTCGTGAGGGGGTGGGTCAATTGAAAATATTCATGAAGAAATTCGGCTTCAAAAAAGTTTTCGCAAGGGGGGGGTGTTTCGTCTTTTTTCAACTTTTTCGTAAGGGGGGGGTGTGTCGTCTTTTTTCAACTTTTTCGTTAGCGGGGGTGGGTCAATTGAAAATATTCATGAAGAAATTTGGCTTCAAAAAAGATGACAATTTTCATGAAGTATTTGGGCTTCAAAAAAGTTGAAAATTTTCATGAAGAAATTCGGCTTCAAAAAAGTTGAAAATTTTCATTAAGAAATTCGGCTTCAAAAAAGTTGAAAATTTTCATGAAGTATTTGTGCTTCAAAAAAGTTGAAAATATTCATGAAGAAATTCGGCTTCAAAACAGTTTTCGCAGGGGGGGGTGTTTCGTCTTTTTTCAACTTTTTCGTAAGGGGGGGGTGTTTCGTCTTTTTTCAACTTTTTCGTAAGAGGGGTGTGTTTCGTCTTTTTTCAACTTTTTCGTGAGGGGGTGGGTCAATTGAAAATATTCATGAAGAAATTCGGCTTCAAAAAAGTTTTCGCAAGGGGGGGGTGTTTCGTCTTTTTTCAACTTTTTCGTAAGGGGGGGGGTGTTTCGTCTTTTTTCTACTTTTTCGTAAGAGGGGGGAGTTTCGTCTTTTTTCAAATTTTTCGTGAGGGGGGTGGGTCAATTGAAAGTATTCATGAAGAAATTCGGCTTCAAAAAAGTTGAAAATTTTCATGAAGTATTTGGGCTTCAAAAAAGTTGAAAATTTTCATGAAGAAATTCGGCTTCAAAAAAGTTTTCGCGAGGGGGGGGTGTTTCGTCTTTTTTCAACTTTTTCGTAAGGGGGGGGTGTTTCGTCTTTTTTCAACTTTTTCGTAAGGGGGGGTGTTTCGTCTTTTTTCAACTTTTTCGTAAGAGGGGGGTGTTTCGTCTTTTTTCAACATTTTCGTGAGGGGGGGTGGGTCAATTGAAAATATTCATGAAGAAATTCGGCTTCAAAAAAGTTGAAAATTTTCATGAAGTATTTGGGCTTCAAAAAAGTTGAAAATTTTCATGAAGAAATTCGGCTTCAAAAAAGATGAATGTTTTCATGAAGTATTTGGGCTTCAAAAAAGTTGAAAATTTTCATGAAGTATTTGGGCTTCAAAAAAGTTGAAAATTTTCATGAAGTATTTGTGCTTCAAAAAAGTTGAAAATATTCATGAAGAAATTCGGCTTCAAATCAGTTGAAAATTTTCATGAAGAAATTCGGCTTCAAAAAAGTTTTCGCAAGGGGGGAGTGTTTCGTCTTTTTTCAACTTTTTCGTAAGGGGGGGTGTTTCGTCTTTTTTCAACTTTTCGTAAGAGGGGGGTGTTTCGTCTTTTTTCAACTTTTTCGTGAGGGGGTGGGTCAATTGAAAATATTCATGAAGAAATTCGGCTTCAAAAAAGTTTTCGCAAGGGGGGGGTGTTTCGTCTTTTTTCAACTTTTTCGTAAGGGGGGGGTGTGTCGTCTTTTTTCAACTTTTTCGTTAGCGGGGGTGGGTCAATTGAAAATATTCATGAAGAAATTTGGCTTCAAAAAAGATGACAATTTTCATGAAGTATTTGGGCTTCAAAAAAGTTGAAAATTTTCATGAAGAAATTCGGCTTCAAAAAAGTTGAAAATTTTCATTAAGAAATTCGGCTTCAAAAAAGTTGAAAATTTTCATGAAGTATTTGTGCTTCAAAAAAGTTGAAAATATTCATGAAGAAATTCGGCTTCAAAACAGTTTTCGCAGGGGGGGGTGTTTCGTCTTTTTTCAACTTTTTCGTAAGGGGGGGTGTTTCGTCTTTTTTCAACTTTTCGTAAGAGGGGGGTGTTTCGTCTTTTTTCAACTTTTTCGTGAGGGGGTGGGTCAATTGAAAATATTCATGAAGAAATTCGGCTTCAAAAAAGTTTTCGCAAGGGGGGGGTGTTTCGTCTTTTTTCAACTTTTTCGTAAGGGGGGGGTGTGTCGTCTTTTTTCAACTTTTTCGTTAGCGGGGGTGGGTCAATTGAAAATATTCATGAAGAAATTTGGCTTCAAAAAAGATGACAATTTTCATGAAGTATTTGGGCTTCAAAAAAGTTGAAAATTTTCATGAAGAAATTCGGCTTCAAAAAAGTTGAAAATTTTCATTAAGAAATTAGGCTTCAAAAAAGTTGAAAATTTTCATGAAGTATTTGTGCTTCAAAAAAGTTGAAAATATTCATGAAGAAATTCGGCTTCAAAACAGTTTTCGCAGGGGGGGGTGTTTCGTCTTTTTTCAACTTTTTCGTAAGGGGGGGTGTTTCGTCTTTTTTCAACTTTTCGTAAGAGGGGGGTGTTTCGTCTTTTTTCAACTTTTTCGTGAGGGGGTGGGTCAATTGAAAATATTCATGAAGAAATTCGGCTTCAAAAAAGTTTTCGCAAGGGGGGGGGGGTGTTTCGTCTTTTTTCAACTTTTTCGTAAGGGGGGGGTGTGTCGTCTTTTTTCAACTTTTTCGTTAGCGGGGGTGGGTCAATTGAAAATATTCATGAAGAAATTTGGCTTCAAAAAAGATGACAATTTTCATGAAGTATTTGGGCTTCAAAAAAGTTGAAAATTTTCATGAAGAAATTCGGCTTCAAAAAAGTTGAAAATTTTCATTAAGAAATTAGGCTTCAAAAAAGTTGAAAATTTTCATGAAGTATTTGTGCTTCAAAAAAGTTGAAAATATTCATGAAGAAATTCGGCTTCAAAAAAGTTTTCGCAAGGGGGGGGGGGTGTTTCGTCTTTTTTCAACTTTTTCGTAAGGGGGGGGTGTGTCGTCTTTTTTCAACTTTTTCGTTAGCGGGGGTGGGTCAATTGAAAATATTCATGAAGAAATTTGGCTTCAAAAAAGATGACAATTTTCATGAAGTATTTGGGCTTCAAAATAGTTTAAAATTTTCATGAAGAAATTCGGCTTCAAAAAAGTTGAAAATTTTCATGAAGTATTTGGGCTTGAAAATTTTTTTAAATTTTCATGAAGAAATTCGGCTTCAAAAAAGTTTAAAATTTTCATGAAGAAATTCGGCTTCAAAACAGTTGAAAATTTTCATGAAGTATTTGGGCTTCAAAAAAGTTGAAAATTTTCATGAAGAAATTCGGCTTCAAAAAAGTTTTCGCAAGGGGGGGGTGTTTCGTCTTTTTTCTACTTTTTCGTAAGGGGGGGGTGTTTCGTCTTTTTTCAACTTTTTCGTAAGAGGGGTGTGTTATGTCTTTTTTCAACTTTTTCGTGAGGGGGTGGGTCAATTGAAAATATTCATGAAGAAATTCGGCTTCAAAAAAGTTTTCGCAAGGGGGGGGGTGTTTAGTCTTTTTTCAACTTTTTCGTAAGGGGGGGGTGTTTCGTCTTTTTTCAACTTTTTCGTTAGCGGGGGTGGGTCAATTGAAAATATTCATGAAGAAATTTGGCTTCTAAAAAGATGAAAATTTTCATGAAGTATTTGGGCTTCAAAAAAGTTGAAAATTTTCATGAAGAAATTCGGCTTCAAAAAAGTTTTCGCAAGGGGGGGGTGTTTCGTCTTTTTTCAACTTTTTCGTAAGGGTTGTATCGTCTTTTTTCAACTTTTTCGTAAGAGGGGGGTATTTCGTCTTTTTTCAACTTTTTCGTGAGGGGGGTGGGTCAATTGAAAGTATTCATGAAGAAATTCGGCTTCAAAACAGTTGAAAATTTTCATGAAGTGTTTGGGCTTCAAAAATGTTTTAAATTTTCATGAAGAAATTCGGCTTCAAAAAAGTTTAAAATTTTCATGAAGAAATTCGGCTTCAAAAAAGTTTTCGCAAGGGGGGGTGTTTCGTCTTTTTTCAACTTTTTCTTGAGGGGGGGTGTTTCCTCTTTTTTCAACTTTTTCATATGGGGGGGTTGGTCAATTGAAATTTTTCATGAAGTATTTGGGCTTCAAAAAAGTTGAAAATTTTCATGAGGGGGGGTGGGTCAATTGAAAATATTCATGAAGAAATTCGGCTTCAAAAAAGTTGAACATTTTCATGAAGTATTTGGGCTTCAAAAAAGTTGAAAATTTTCATGAAGAAATTCGGCTTCAAAAAAGTTGAAAATTTTCATGAAGTATTTGGGCTTCAAAAAAGTTGAAAATTTTCATTAAGAAATTCGGCTTCAAAAAAGTTTAAAATTTTCATGAAGAAATTCGGCTTCAAAAAAGTTGAAAATTTTCATGAAGTATTTGGGCTTGAAATTTTTTTTAAATTTTCATGAAGAAATTCAGCTTCAAAAAAGTTGAAAATTTTCATGAAGAAATTCGGCTTCAAAAAAGTTGAAAATTTTCATGAAGTATTTGGGCTTCAAAAAAGTTGAAAATTTTCATTAAGAAATTCGGCTTCAAAAAAGTTGAAAATTTTCATGAAGAAATTCGGCTTCAAAAAAGTTGAAAATGTTCATGAAGTATTTGGGCTTGAAATTTTTTTTAAATTTTCATGAAGAAATTCGGCTTCAAAAAAGTTTAAAATTTTCATGAAGAAATTAGGCTTCAAAACAGTTGAAAATTTTCATGAAGTATTTGGGCTTCAAAAAAGTTGAAAATTTTCATGAAGAAATTCGGCTTCAAAAAAGTTTTCGCAAGGGGGGGGTATTTCGTCTTTTTTCAACTTTTTCGTAAGGGGGGGGTGTTTCGTCTTTTTTCAACTTTTTCGTAAGAGGGGTGTGTTTCGTCTTTTTTCAACTTTTTGGTGAGGGGGTGGGTCAATTGAAAATATTCATGAAGAAATTCGGCTTCAAAAAAGTTTTCGCAAGGGGGGGGTGTTTCGTCTTTTTTCAACTTTTTCGTAAGGGGGGGGTGTTTCGTCTTTTT
Organism: Labrus mixtus; assembly: GCF_963584025.1. NCBI lineage: Eukaryota > Metazoa > Chordata > Actinopteri > Labriformes > Labridae > Labrus > Labrus mixtus. The sequence goes on from NW_026870158.1 coordinate 297,167, forward strand.
TCAACTTTTTCGTTAGCGGGGGTGGGTCAATTGAAAATATTCATGAAGAAATTTGGCTTCAAAAAAGATGAAAATTTTCATGAAGTATTTGGGCTTCAAAAAAGTTGAAAATTTTCATGAAGAAATTCGGCTTCAAAAAAGTTGAACGTTTTCATGAAGTATTTGGGCTTCAAAAAAGTTGAAAATTTTCATGAAATATTTGGGCTTCAAAAAAGTTGAAAATATTCATGAAGAAATTCGGCTTCAAAAAAGTTGAAAATTTTCATGAAGTATTTGGGCTTCAAAATTTTTTAAAATTTTCATGAAGAAATTCGGCTTCAAAAAAGTTGAAAATTTTCATGAAGTATTTCGGCTTCAAAAAAGTTGAAAATTTTCATGAAGTATTTGGGCTTCAAAAAAGTTGAAAATATTCATGAAGAAATTTGGCTTCAAAACAGTTGAAAATTTTCATGAAGAAATTCGGCTTCAAAAAAGTTTTCGCAAGGGAGGGGTGTTTCGTCTTTTTTCAACTTTTTCGTAAGGGGGGGGGTGTTTCGTCTTTTTTCAACTTTTTCGTAAGAGGGGGGTGTTTCGTCTTTTTTCAACTTTTTCGTGAGGGGGGTGGGTCAATTGAAAGTATTCATGAAGAAATTCGGCTTCAAAAAAGTTGAAAATTTTCATGAAGTATTTGGGCTTGAAATTTTTTTTAAATTTTCATGAAGAAATTCGGCTTCAAAAAAGTTGAAAATTTTCATGAAGTATTTGGGCTTCAAAAAAGTTGAAAATTTTCATTAAGAAATTCGGCTTCAAAAAAGTTGAAAATTTTCATGAAGAAATTCGGCTTCAAAAAAGTTGAAAATTTTCATGAAGTATTTGGGCTTGAAAATTTTTTTAAATTTTCATGAAGAAATTCGGCTTCAAAAAAGTTTAAAATTTTCATGAAGAAATTCGGCTTCAAAACAGTTGAAAATTTTCATGAAGTATTTGGGCTTCAAAAAAGTTGAAAATTTTCATGAAGAAATTCGGCTTCAAAACAGTTGAAAATTTTCATGAAGAAATTCGGCTTCAAAAAAGTTTTCGCGAGGGGGGGGTGTTTCGTCTTTTTTCAACTTTTTCGTAAGGGGGGGTGTTTCGTCTTTTTTCAACTTTTTCGTAAGAGGGGTGTGTTTCGTCTTTTTTCAACTTTTTCGTAAGGGGGGGGTGTTTCGTCTTTTTTCAACTTTTTCGTAAGGGTGGAGTGTCGTCTTTTTTCAACTTTTTCGTGAGGGGGGTGGGTCAATTGAAAGTATTCATGAAGAAATTCGGCTTCAAAAAAGTTGAAAATTTTCATGAAGTATTTGGGCTTCAAAAAAGTTTAAAATTTTCATGAAGAAATTCGGCTTCAAAAAAGATGAACGTTTTCATGAAGTATTTGGGCTTCAAAAAAGTTGAAAATTTTCATGAAGTATTTGAGCTTCAAAAAAGTTGAAAATTTTCATGAAGTATTTGGGCTTCAAAAAAGTTGAAAATATTCATGAAGAAATTTGGCTTCAAAACAGTTGAAAATTTTCATGAAGAAATTCGGCTTCAAAAAAGTTTTCGCAAGGGGGGGGTGTTTCGTCTTTTTTCAACTTTTTCGTAAGGGGGGGGTGTTTCGTCTTTTTTCAACTTTTTCGTAAGAGGGGGGAGTTTCGTCTTTTTTCAACTTTTTCGTGAGGGGGGTGGGTCAATTGAAAGTATTCATGAAGAAATTCGGCTTCAAAAAAGTTGAAAATTTTCATGAAGTATTTGGGCTTCAAAAAAGTTGAACATTTTCATGAAGAAATTCGGCTTCAAAAAAGTTTTCGCGAGGGGGGGGTGTTTCGTCTTTTTTCAACTATTTCGTAAGGGGGGGGTGTTTCGTCTTTTTTCAACTTTTTCGTAAGGGGGGGTGTTTCGTCTTTTTTCAACTTTTCGTAAGAGGGGGGTGTTTCGTCTTTTTTCAACTTTTTCGTGAGGGGGGGTGGGTCAATTGAAAATATTCATGAAGAAATTCGGCTTCCAAAAAGTTGAACATTTTCATGAAGTATTTGGGCTTCAAAAAAGTTGAAAATTTTCATGAAGAAATTCGGCTTCAAAAAAGTTGAAAATTTTCATGAAGTATTTGGGCTTCAAAAAAGTTGAAAATTTTCATTAAGAAATTCGGCTTCAAAAAAGTTTAAAATTTTCATGAAGAAATTCGGCTTCAAAAAAGTTGAAAATTTTCATGAAGTATTTGGGCTTGAAATTTTTTTTAAATTTTCATGAAGAAATTCAGCTTCAAAAAAGTTGAAAATTTTCATGAAGTATTTGGGCTTCAAAAAAGTTGAAAATTTTCATGAAGAAATTCGGCTTCAAAACAGTTGAAAATTTTCATGAAGAAATTCGGCTTCAAAAAAGTTTTCGCGAGGGGGGGGTGTTTCGTCTTTTTTCAACTTTTTCGTAAGGGGGGGTGTTTCGTCTTTTTTCAACTTTTTCGTAAGAGGGGTGTGTTTCGTCTTTTTTCAACTTTTTCGTAAGGGGGGGGTGTTTCGTCTTTTTTCAACTTTTTCGTAAGGGTGGAGTGTCGTCTTTTTTCAACTTTTTCGTGAGGGGGGTGGGTCAATTGAAAGTATTCATGAAGAAATTCGGCTTCAAAAAAGTTGAAAATTTTCATGAAGTATTTGGGCTTCAAAAAAGTTTAAAATTTTCATGAAGAAATTCGGCTTCAAAAAAGATGAACGTTTTCATGAAGTATTTGGGCTTCAAAAAAGTTGAAAATTTTCATGAAGTATTTGAGCTTCAAAAAAGTTGAAAATTTTCATGAAGTATTTGGGCTTCAAAAAAGTTGAAAATATTCATGAAGAAATTTGGCTTCAAAACAGTTGAAAATTTTCATGAAGAAATTCGGCTTCAAAAAAGTTTTCGCAAGGGGGGGGTGTTTCGTCTTTTTTCAACTTTTTCGTAAGGGGGGGGTGTTTCGTCTTTTTTCAACTTTTTCGTAAGAGGGGGGAGTTTCGTCTTTTTTCAACTTTTTCGTGAGGGGGGTGGGTCAATTGAAAGTATTCATGAAGAAATTCGGCTTCAAAAAAGTTGAAAATTTTCATGAAGTATTTGGGCTTCAAAAAAGTTGAACATTTTCATGAAGAAATTCGGCTTCAAAAAAGTTTTCGCGAGGGGGGGGTGTTTCGTCTTTTTTCAACTATTTCGTAAGGGGGGGGTGTTTCGTCTTTTTTCAACTTTTTCGTAAGGGGGGGTGTTTCGTCTTTTTTCAACTTTTCGTAAGAGGGGGGTGTTTCGTCTTTTTTCAACTTTTTCGTGAGGGGGGGTGGGTCAATTGAAAATATTCATGAAGAAATTCGGCTTCCAAAAAGTTGAACATTTTCATGAAGTATTTGGGCTTCAAAAAAGTTGAAAATTTTCATGAAGAAATTCGGCTTCAAAAAAGTTGAAAATTTTCATGAAGTATTTGGGCTTCAAAAAAGTTGAAAATTTTCATTAAGAAATTCGGCTTCAAAAAAGTTTAAAATTTTCATGAAGAAATTCGGCTTCAAAAAAGTTGAAAATTTTCATGAAGTATTTGGGCTTGAAATTTTTTTTAAATTTTCATGAAGAAATTCAGCTTCAAAAAAGTTGAAAATTTTCATGAAGAAATTCGGCTTCAAAAAAGTTGAAAATTTTCATGAAGTATTTGGGCTTCAAAAAAGTTGAAAATTTTCATTAAGAAATTCGGCTTCAAAAAAGTTGAAAATTTTAATGAAGAAATTCGGCTTCAAAAAAGTTGAAAATTTTCATGAAGTTTTTGGGCTTGAAATTTTTTTTAAATTTTCATGAAGAAATTCGGCTTCAAAAAAGTTTAAAATTTTCATGAAGAAATTCGGCTTCAAAAAAGATGAAAATTTTCATGAAGCATTTGGGCTTCGAAAAAGTTGAAAATTTTAATGAAGAAATTCGTCTTCAAAAAAGTTTTCGCAAGGGGGGGTGTTTCGTCTTTTTTCAACTTTTTCGTAAGGGGGGGTGTTTCCTCTTTTTTCAACTTTTTCATATGGGGGGGTTGGTCAATTGAAATTTTTCATGAAGTATTTGGGCTTCAATAAAGTTGAAAATTTTCATGAAGTATTTGGGCTTCAAAAAAGTTGAAAATTTTCATGAAGAAATTCGGCTTCAAAAAAGTTGAACGTTTTCATGAAGTATTTGGGCTTCAAAAAAGTTGAAAATTTTCATGAAGTATTTGGGCTTCAAAAAAGTTGAAAATATTCATGAAGAAATTCGGCTTCAAAAAAGTTGAAAATTTTCATGGAGTATTTGGGCTTCAAAATTTTTTTAAATTTTCATGAAGAAATTCGGCTTCAAAAAAGTTGAAATATTTCATGAAGTATTTGGGCTTCAAAAAAGTTGAAAATTTTCATGAAGTATTTGGGCTTCAAAAAAGTTGAAAATATTCATGAAGAAATTTGGCTTCAAAACAGTTGAAAATTTTCATGAAGAAATTCGGCTTCAAAAAAGTTTTCGCAAGGGGGGGGTGTTTCGTCTTTTTTCAACTTTTTCGTAAGGGGGTGGTGTTTCGTCTTTTTTCAACTTTTTCGTAAGAGGGGGGTGTTTCGTCTTTTTTCAACATTTTCGTGAGGGGGGTGGGTCAATTGAAAGGATTCATGAAGAAATTCGGCTTCAAAAAAGTTGAAAATTTTCATGAAGTATTTGGGCTTCAAAAAAGTTGAAAATTTTCATGAAGAAATTGGGCTTCAAAAAAGTTGAAAATATTCATGAAGAAATTTGGCTTCAAAACAGTTGAAAATTTTCATGAAGAAATTCGGCTTCAAAAAAGTTTTCGCAAGGGGGGGGTGTTTCGACTTTTTTCAACTTTTTCGTAAGGGGGTGGTGTTTCGTCTTTTTTCAACTTTTTCGTAAGAGGGGGGTGTTTCGTCTTTTTTCCATTTTTTCGTGAGGGGGGTGGGTCAATTGAAAGTATTCATGAAGAAATTCGGCTTCAAAAAAGTTGAACATTTTCATGAAGTATTTGGGATTCAAAAAAGTTGAAAATTTTCATGAAGAAATTCGGCTTCAAAAAAGTTTTCGCGAGGGGGGGGTGTTTCGTCTTTTTTCAACTTTTTCGTAAGGGGGGGTGTTTCCTCTTTTTTCAACTTTTTCATATGGGGGGGTTGGTCAATTGAAATTTTTCATGAAGTATTTGGGCTTCAAAAAAGTTGAAAATTTTCATGAAGTATTTGGGCTTCAAAAAAGTTGAAAATATTCATGAAGAAATTCGGCTTCAAAAAAGTTGAAAATTTTCATGAAGTATTTGGGCTTCAAAATTTTTTTTTAATTTTCATGAAGAAATTCGGCTTCAAAAAAGTTGAAAATTTTCATGAAGTATTTGGGCTTCAAAAAAGTTGAAAATTTTCATGAAGAAATTCGGCTTCAAAAAAGTTTTCGCAAGGGGGGGGTGTTTCGTCTTTTTTCAACTTTTTCGTGAGGGGGGGTGTTTCGTCTTTTTTCAACTTTTTCGTAAGAGGGGGGAGTTTCGTCTTTTTTCAACTTTTTCGTGAGGGGGGTGGGTCAATTGAAAGTATTCATGAAGAAATTCGGCTTCAAAAAAGTTGAAAATTTTCATGAAGTATTTGGGCTTCAAAAATGTTTTAAATTTTCATGAAGAAATTCGGCTTCAAAAAAGTTGAAAATATTCATGAAGAAATTCGGCTTCAAAAAAGTTGAAAATTTTCATGAAGTATTTGGGTTTGAATTTTTTTTTAAATTTTCATGAAGAATTTCGGCTTCAAAAAAGTTTAAAATTTTCATGAAGAAATTCGGCTTCAAAAAAGTTGAAAATTTTCATGAAGTATTTGGGCTTCAAAAAAGTTGAAAATTTTCATGAAGTATTTGGGCTTCAAAAAAGTTGAAAATTTTCATGAAGAAATTCGGCTTCAAAAAAGTTGAACGTTTTCATGAAGTATTTGGGCTTCAAAAAAGTTGAAAATTTTCATGAAGTATTTGGGCTTCAAAAAAGTTGAAAATATTCATGAAGAAATTCGGCTTCAAAAAAGTTGAAAATTTTCATGGAGTATTTGGGCTTCAAAATTTTTTTAAATTTTCATGAAGAAATTCGGCTTCAAAAAAGTTGAAATATTTCATGAAGTATTTGGGCTTCAAAAAAGTTGAAAATTTTCATGAAGTATTTGGGCTTCAAAAAAGTTGAAAATATTCATGAAGAAATTTGGCTTCAAAACAGTTGAAAATTTTCATGAAGAAATTCGGCTTCAAAAAAGTTTTCGCAAGGGGGGGGTGTTTCGTCTTTTTTCAACTTTTTCGTAAGGGGGTGGTGTTTCGTCTTTTTTCAACTTTTTCGTAAGAGGGGGGTGTTTCGTCTTTTTTCAACATTTTCGTGAGGGGGGTGGGTCAATTGAAAGGATTCATGAAGAAATTCGGCTTCAAAAAAGTTGAAAATTTTCATGAAGTATTTGGGCTTCAAAAAAGTTGAAAATTTTCATGAAGAAATTGGGCTTCAAAAAAGTTGAAAATATTCATGAAGAAATTTGGCTTCAAAACAGTTGAAAATTTTCATGAAGAAATTCGGCTTCAAAAAAGTTTTCGCAAGGGGGGGGTGTTTCGACTTTTTTCAACTTTTTCGTAAGGGGGTGGTGTTTCGTCTTTTTTCAACTTTTTCGTAAGAGGGGGGTGTTTCGTCTTTTTTCAACTTTTTCGTGAGGGGGGTGGGTCAATTGAAAGTATTCATGAAGAAATTCGGCTTCAAAAAAGTTGAACATTTTCATGAAGTATTTGGGATTCAAAAAAGTTGAAAATTTTCATGAAGAAATTCGGCTTCAAAAAAGTTTTCGCGAGGGGGGGGTGTTTCGTCTTTTTTCAACTTTTTCGTAAGGGGGGGTGTTTCCTCTTTTTTCAACTTTTTCATATGGGGGGGTTGGTCAATTGAAATTTTTCATGAAGTATTTGGGCTTCAAAAAAGTTGAAAATTTTCATGAAGTATTTGGGCTTCAAAAAAGTTGAAAATATTCATGAAGAAATTCGGCTTCAAAAAAGTTGAAAATTTTCATGAAGTATTTGGGCTTCAAAATTTTTTTTTAATTTTCATGAAGAAATTCGGCTTCAAAAAAGTTGAAAATTTTCATGAAGTATTTGGGCTTCAAAAAAGTTGAAAATTTTCATGAAGAAATTCGGCTTCAAAAAAGTTTTCGCAAGGGGGGGGTGTTTCGTCTTTTTTCAACTTTTTCGTAAGGGGGGGTGTTTCGTCTTTTTTCAACTTTTTCGTAAGAGGGGGGAGTTTCGTCTTTTTTCAACTTTTTCGTGAGGGGGGTGGGTCAATTGAAAGTATTCATGAAGAAATTCGGCTTCAAAAAAGTTGAAAATTTTCATGAAGTATTTGGGCTTCAAAAATGTTTTAAATTTTCATGAAGAAATTCGGCTTCAAAAAAGTTGAAAATATTCATGAAGAAATTCGGCTTCAAAAAAGTTGAAAATTTTCATGAAGTATTTGGGTTTGAATTTTTTTTTAAATTTTCATGAAGAATTTCGGCTTCAAAAAAGTTTAAAATTTTCATGAAGAAATTCGGCTTCAAAAAAGTTGAAAATTTTCATGAAGTATTTGGGCTTCAAAAAAGTTGAAAATTTTCATGAAGTATTTGGGCTTCAAAAAAGTTGAAAATTTTCATGAAGAAATTCGGCTTCAAAAAAGTTGAAAATTTTCATGAAGTATTTGGGCTTCAAAAAAGTTGAAAATTTTCATGAAGAAATTCGGCTTCAAAAAAGTTTTCGCAAGGGGGGGGTGTTTCGTCTTTTTTCAACTTTTTCGTAAGAGGGGGGTGTTTCGTCTTTTTTCAACTTTTTCGTGAGGGGGGGTGGGTCAATTGAAAATATTCATGAAGAAATTCGGCTTCAAAAAAGTTGAAAATTTTCATGAAGTATTTGGGCTTCAAAAAAGTTTAAAGTTTTCATGAAGAAATTCGGCTTCAAAAAGGTTGAAAATATTCATGAAGAAATTCGGCTTCAAAAAAGTTTAAAATTTTCATGAAGAAATTCGGCTTCAAAAAGGTTGAAAATTTTCATGAATTATTTGGGCTTCAAAAAAGTTGAAAATATTCATGAAGAAATTCGGCTTCAAAAAAGTTGAAAATTTTCATGAAGTATTTGGGTTTGAATTTTTTTTTAAATTTTCATGAAGAATTTCGGCTTCAAAAAGGTTGAAAATATTCATGAAGAAATTCGGCTTCAAAAAAGTTTAAAATTTTCATGAAGAAATTCGGCTTCAAAAAGGTTGAAAATTTTCATGAATTATTTGGGCTTCAAAAAAGTTGAAAATTTTCATTAAGAAATTCGGCTTCAAAAAAGTTTTCGCAAGGGGGGGGTGTTTCGTCTTTTTTCAACTTTTTCGTAAGAGGGGGGTGTTTCGTCTTTTTTCAACTTTTTCGTGAGGGGGGGTGGGTCAATTGAAAATATTCATGAAGAAATTCGGCTTCAAAAAAGTTGAAAATTTTCATGAAGTATTTGGACTTCAAAAAAGTTTAAAATTTTCATGAAGAAATTCGGCTTCAAAAAGGTTGAAAATATTCATGAAGAAATTCGGCTTCAAAAAAGATTAAAATTTTCATGAAGTATTTAGGCTTCAAAAAAGTTGAAATTTTTCATGAAGAAATTCGGCTTCAAAAAGGTTGAAAATTTTCATGAAGACATTCGGCTTCAAAAAAGTTTAACATTTTCATGAAGTATTGAGGCTTCAAAAAAGTTTAAAATTTTCATGAAGAAATTCGGCTTCAAAAAAGTTTTCGTAACTGGGAGGTGTTTCGTCTTTTTTCAACTTTTTCGTGAGGGGGGGTGTTTCGTCTTTTTTCAACTTTTTCGTAAGGGGGGGTGTTTCGTCTTTTTTCAACTTTTTCGTAAGGGGGGGGTGTTTCGTCTTTTTTCAACTTTTTCGTGAGGGGGGTGGGTCAATTGAAAATATTCATGAAGAAATTCAGCTTCAAAAAAGTTGAAAATTTTCATGAAGTAATTCGGCTTCAAAAAAGTTTTCGCAAGGGGGGGGTGTTTCGTCTTTTTTCAACTTTTTCGTAAGAGGGGGGTGTTTCGTCTTTTTTCAACTTTTTCGTGAGGGGGGTGGGTCAATTGAAAATATTCATGAAGAAATTCGGCTTCAAAAAAGTTGAAAATTTTCATGAAGTATTTGGGCTTCAAAAAAGTTGAAAATTTTCATGAAGAAATTCGGCTTCAAAAAGGTTGAAAATTTTCATGAATTATTTGGGCTTCAAAAAAGTTGAAAATATTCATGAAGAAATTCGGCTTCAAAAAAGTTGAAAATTTTCATGAAGTATTTGGGTTTGAATTTTTTTTTAAATTTTCATGAAGAATTTCGGCTTCAAAAAGGTTGAAAATATTCATGAAGAAATTCGGCTTCAAAAAAGTTTAAAATTTTCATGAAGAAATTCGGCTTCAAAAAGGTTGAAAATTTTCATGAATTATTTGGGCTTCAAAAAAGTTGAAAATTTTCATTAAGAAATTCGGCTTCAAAAAAGTTTTCGCAAGGGGGGGGTGTTTCGTCTTTTTTCAACTTTTTCGTAAGAGGGGGGTGTTTCGTCTTTTTTCAACTTTTTCGTGAGGGGGGGTGGGTCAATTGAAAATATTCATGAAGAAATTCGGCTTCAAAAAAGTTGAAAATTTTCATGAAGTATTTGGACTTCAAAAAAGTTTAAAATTTTCATGAAGAAATTCGGCTTCAAAAAGGTTGAAAATATTCATGAAGAAATTCGGCTTCAAAAAAGATTAAAATTTTCATGAAGTATTTAGGCTTCAAAAAAGTTGAAATTTTTCATGAAGAAATTCGGCTTCAAAAAGGTTGAAAATATTCATGAAGACATTCGGCTTCAAAAAAGTTTAACATTTTCATGAAGTATTGAGGCTTCAAAAAAGTTTAAAATTTTCATGAAGAAATTCGGCTTCAAAAAAGTTTTCGTAACTGGGAGGTGTTTCGTCTTTTTTCAACTTTTTCGTGAGGGGGGGTGTTTCGTCTTTTTTCAACTTTTTCGTAAGGGGGGGTGTTTCGTCTTTTTTCAACTTTTTCGTAAGGGGGGGGTGTTTCGTCTTTTTTCAACTTTTTCGTGAGGGGGGTGGGTCAATTGAAAATATTCATGAAGAAATTCGGCTTCAAAAAAGTTGAAAATTTTCATGAAGTATTTGGGCTTCAAAAAAGTTGAAAATTTTCATGAAGAAATTCGGCTTCAAAAAAGTTTTCGCAAGGGGGGTGTGTTTCGTATTTTTTCAACTTTTTCCTAAGGGGGGGGTGTTTCGTCTTTTTTCAACTTTTTTGTGAGGGGGGGGTGTTTCGTCTTTTTTCAACTTTTTCGTAAGAGGGGGGTGTTTCGTCTTTTTTCAACTTTTTCGTGAGGGGGGTGGGTCAATTGAAAATATTCATGAAGAAATTCGGCTTCAAAAAGGTTGAAAATATTCATGAAGACATTCGGCTTCAAAAAAGTTTAACATTTTCATGAAGTATTGAGGCTTCAAAAAAGTTTAAAATTTTCATGAAGAAATTCGGCTTCAAAAAAGTTTTCGTAACTGGGAGGTGTTTCGTCTTTTTTCAACTTTTTCGTGAGGGGGGGTGTTTCGTCTTTTTTCAACTTTTTCGTAAGGGGGGGTGTTTCGTCTTTTTTCAACTTTTTCGTAAGGGGGGGGTGTTTCGTCTTTTTTCAACTTTTTCGTGAGGGGGGTGGGTCAATTGAAAATATTCATGAAGAAATTCGGCTTCAAAAAAGTTGAAAATTTTCATGAAGTATTTGGGCTTCAAAAAAGTTGAAAATTTTCATGAAGAAATTCGGCTTCAAAAAAGTTTTCGCAAGGGGGGTGTGTTTCGTATTTTTTCAACTTTTTCCTAAGGGGGGGGTGTTTCGTCTTTTTTCAACTTTTTTGTGAGGGGGGGGTGTTTCGTCTTTTTTCAACTTTTTCGTAAGAGGGGGGTGTTTCGTCTTTTTTCAACTTTTTCGTGAGGGGGGTGGGTCAATTGAAAATATTCATGAAGAAATTCGGCTTCAAAAAAGTTTAACATTTTCATGAAGTATTGAGGCTTCAAAAAAGTTTAAAATTTTCATGAAGAAATTCGGCTTCAAAAAAGTTTTCGTAACTGGGAGGTGTTTCGTCTTTTTTCAACTTTTTCGTGAGGGGGGGTGTTTCGTCTTTTTTCAACTTTTTCGTAAGGGGGGGTGTTTCGTCTTTTTTCAACTTTTTCGTAAGGGGGGGGTGTTTCGTCTTTTTTCAACTTTTTCGTGAGGGGGGTGGGTCAATTGAAAATATTCATGAAGAAATTCGGCTTCAAAAAAGTTGAAAATTTTCATGAAGTATTTGGGCTTCAAAAAAGTTGAAAATTTTCATGAAGAAATTCGGCTTCAAAAAAGTTTTCGCAAGGGGGGTGTGTTTCGTATTTTTTCAACTTTTTCCTAAGGGGGGGGTGTTTCGTCTTTTTTCAACTTTTTTGTGAGGGGGGGGTGTTTCGTCTTTTTTCAACTTTTTCGTAAGAGGGGGGTGTTTCGTCTTTTTTCAACTTTTTCGTGAGGGGGGTGGGTCAATTGAAAATATTCATGAAGAAATTCGGCTTCAAAAAGGTTGAAAATTTTCATGAATTATTTGGGCTTCAAAAAAGTTGAAAATATTCATGAAGAAATTCGGCTTCAAAAAAGTTGAAAATTTTCATGAAGTATTTGGGTTTGAATTTTTTTTTAAATTTTCATGAAGAATTTCGGCTTCAAAAAAGTTTAAAATTTTCATGAAGAAATTCGGCTTCAAAAAAGTTGAAAATTTTCATGAAGTATTTGGGCTTCAAAAAAGTTGAAAATTTTCATGAAGTATTTGGGCTTCAAAAAAGTTGAAAATTTTCATGAAGAAATTCGGCTTCAAAAAAGTTGAAAATTTTCATGAAGTATTTGGGCTTCAAAAAAGTTGAAAATTTTCATGAAGAAATTCGGCTTCAAAAAAGTTTTCGCAAGGGGGGGGTGTTTCGTCTTTTTTCAACTTTTTCGTAAGAGGGGGGTGTTTCGTCTTTTTTCAACTTTTTCGTGAGGGGGGGTGGGTCAATTGAAAATATTCATGAAGAAATTCGGCTTCAAAAAAGTTGAAAATTTTCATGAAGTATTTGGGCTTCAAAAAAGTTTAAAATTTTCATGAAGAAATTCGGCTTCAAAAAGGTTGAAAATATTCATGAAGAAATTCGGCTTCAAAAAAGTTTAAAATTTTCATGAAGAAATTCGGCTTCAAAAAGGTTGAAAATTTTCATGAATTATTTGGGCTTCAAAAAAGTTGAAAATATTCATGAAGAAATTCGGCTTCAAAAAAGTTGAAAATTTTCATGAAGTATTTGGGCTTCAAAAAAGTTGAAAATTTTCATGAAGTATTTGGGCTTCAAAAAAGTTTAAAATTTTCATGAAGAAATTCGGCTTCAAAAAAGTTGAAAATTTTCATGAAGTATTTGGGCTTCAAAAAAGTTGAAAATTTTCATGAAGAAATTCGGCTTCAAAAAAGTTTTCGCAAGGGGGGGGTGTTTCGTCTTTTTTCAACTTTTTCGTAAGGGGGGGGTGTTTCGTCTTTTTTCAACTTTTTCGTGAGGGGGTGGGTCAATTGAAAATATTCATGAAGAAATTCGGCTTCAAAAAAGTTGAAAATTTTCATGAAGTATTTGGGCTTCAAAAAAGTTGAAAATTTTCATGAAGTATTTGGGCTTCAAAAAAGTTGAAAATTTTCATGAAGTATTTGGGCTTCAAAAAAGTTGAAAATTTTCATGAAGAAATTCGGCTTCAAAAAAGTTGAAAATTTTCATGAAGTATTTGGGCTTCAAAAAAGTTGAAAATTTTCATGAAGAAATTCGGCTTCAAAAAAGTTTTCGCAAGGGGGGGGTGTTTCGTCTTTTTTCAACTTTTTCGTAAGAGGGGGGTGTTTCGTCTTTTTTCAACTTTTTCGTGAGGGGGGGTGGGTCAATTGAAAATATTCATGAAGAAATTCGGCTTCAAAAAAGTTGAAAATTTTCATGAAGTATTTGGGCTTCAAAAAAGTTGAAAATTTTCATGAAGTATTTGGGCTTCAAAAAAGTTTAAAATTTTCATGAAGAAATTCGGCTTCAAAAAAGTTTTCGCAAGGGGGGGGTGTTTCGTCTTTTTTCAACTTTTTCGTAAAGGGGGGGTGTTTCGTCTTTTTTCAACTTTTTCGTGAGGGGGTGGGTCAATTGAAAATATTCATGAAGAAATTCGGCTTCAAAAAAGTTTTCGCAAGGGGGGGGGGTGTTTCGTCTTTTTTCAACTTTTTCGTAAGGGGGGGGTGTTTCGTTTTTTTTCAACTTTTCCGTTAGCGGGGGTGGGTCAATTGAAAATATTCATGAAGAAATTTGGCTTCAAAAAAGATGAGAATTTTCATGAAGTATTTGGGCTTCAAAAAAGTTGAAAATTTTCATGAAGAAATTCGGCTTCAAAAAAGTTTTCGCAAGGGGGGGGTGTTTCGTCTTTTTTCAACTTTTTTTCGTAAAGGGGGGGTGTTTCGTCTTTTTTCAACTTTTTCGTGAGGGGGTGGGTCAATTGAAAATATTCATGAAGAAATTCGGCTTCAAAAAAGTTTTCGCAAGGGGGGGGGGTGTTTCGTCTTTTTTCAACTTTTTCGCAAGGGGGGGGTGTTTCGTCTTTTTTCAACTTTTTCGTAAAGGGGGGGTGTTTCGTCTTTTTTCAACTTTTTCGTGAGGGGGTGGGTCAATTGAAAATATTCATGAAGAAATTCGGCTTCAAAAAAGTTTTCGCAAGGGGGGGGGGTGTTTCGTCTTTTTTCAACTTTTTCGTAAGGGGGGGGTGTTTCGTTTTTTTTCAACTTTTCCGTTAGCGGGGGTGGGTCAATTGAAAATATTCATGAAGAAATTTGGCTTCAAAAAAGATGAGAATTTTCATGAAGTATTTGGGCTTCAAAAAAGTTGAAAATTTTCATGAAGAAATTCGGCTTCAAAAAAGTTTTCGCAAGAGGGGGGTGTTTCGTCTTTTTTCAACTTTTTCGTGAGGGGGGTGGGTCAATTGAAAATTTTCATGAAGAAATTCGGCTTCAAAAAAAGTTTAAAATTTTCATGAAGAAATTCGGCTTCAAAAAAGATGAAAATTTTCATGAAGTATTTGGGCTTCAAAAAAGTTTAAAATTTTCATTAAGAAATTCGGCTTCAAAAAAGTTTTCGCAAGGGGGGGGTGTTTCGTCTTTGTTCAACTTTTTCGAAAGAGGGGGGTGTTTCGTCTTTTTTCAACTTTTTCGTGAGGGGGGTGGGTCAATTGAAAATTTTCATGAAGAAATTCGGCTTCAAAAAAGTTTAAAATTTTCATGAAGAAATTCGGCTTCAAAAAAGATGAAAATTTTCATGAAGTATTTGGGCTTCAAAAAAGTTGAAAATTTTCATTAAGAAATTCGGCTTCAAAAAAGTTTTCGCAAGGGGGGGGTGTTTCGTCTTTTTTCAACTTTTTCCTGAGGGGGGGTGTTTCGTCTTTTTTCAACTTTTTCGTGAGGGGGGGTGGGTCAATTGAAAATATTCATGAAGAAATTCGGCTTCAAAAAAGTTGAAAATTTTTATGAAGTATTTGGGTTTCAAAAAAGTTGAAAATATTCATGAAGAAATTCGGCTACAAAAAAGTTGAAAATTTGCATGACGAAATTCGGCATCAAAAAAGTTTTCGCAAGGGGGGGGTGTTTCGTCTTTTTACAACTTTTTCGTAAGGGGGGGGGGTGTTTCGTCTTTTTTCAACTTTTTCGTAAGAGGGGTGTGTTTCGTCTTTTTTCAACTTTTTCGTGAGGGGGTGGGTCAATTGAAAATATTCATGAAGAAATTCGGCTTCAAAAAAGTTTTCGCAAGGGGGGGGGTGTTTCGTCTTTTTTCAACTTTTTCGTAAGAGGGGGGTGTTTCGTCTTTTTTCAACTTTTTCGTGAGGGGGGTGGGTCAATTGAAAGTATTCATGAAGAAATTCGGCTTCAAAAAAGTTGAAAATTTTCATGAAGTATTTGGGCTTCAAAAAAGTTGAAAATTTTCATGAAGTAATTCGGCTTCAAAAAAGTTTTCGCAAGGGGGGGGGTGTTTCGTCTTTTTTCAACTTTTTCGTAAGGGGGGGTGTTTCGTCTTTTTTCAACTTTTTCGTAAGAGGGGGGTGTTTCGTCTTTTTTCAACTTTTTCGTGAGGGGGTGGGTCAATTGAAAGTATTCATGAAGAAATTCGACTTCAAAAAAGTTGAAAATTTTCATGAAGTATTTGGGCTTCAAAAAAGTTGAAAATTTTCATGAAGAAATTCGGCTTCAAAAAAGTTTTCGCAAGGGGGGGGTGTTTCGTATTTTTTCAACTTTTTCCTAAGGGGGGGGTGTTTCGTCTTTTTTCAACTTTTTCGTGAGGGGGGGGTGTTTCGTCTTTTTTCAACTTTTTCGTAAGAGGGGGGTGTTTCGTTTTTTTTCAACTTTTTCTTGAGTTGGGTGGGTCAATTGAAAATATTCATTGAGAAATTCGGCTTCAAAAAAGTTGAAAATTTTCATGAAGTATTTGGGCTTCAAAAAAGTTGAAAATTTTCATGAAGAAATTCGGCTTCAAAAAGGTTGAAAATATTCATGAAGAAATTCGGCTTCAAAAAAGATTAAAATTTTCATGAAGTATTTAGGCTTCAAAAAAGTTGAAAATTTTCATGAAGAAATTCGGCTTCAAAAAAGTTTTCGTAAGGGGGAGGTGTTTCGTCTTTTTTCAACTTTTTCGTGAGGGGGGGTGTTTCGTCTTTTTTCAACTTTTTCGTAAGCGGGGGTGGGTCAATTGAAAATATTCATGAAGAAATTTGTCTTCAAAAAAGATGAAAATTTTCATGAAGTATTTAGGCTTCAAAAAAGTTGAAAATTTTCATGAAGAAATTCGGATTCAAAAAAGTTTTCGCAAGGGGGGGGTGTTTCGTCTTTTTTCAACTTTTTCATAAGGGGGGGGTGTTTCGTCTTTTTTCAACTTTTTCGTAAGAGGGGGGTGTTTCGTCTTTTTTCAACTTTTTCGTGAGGGGGGTGGGTCAATTGAAAATATTCATGAAGAAATTCGGCTTCAAAAAAGTTGAAAATTTTCATGAAGTATTTGGGCTTCAAAAAAGTTTAAAATTTTCATGAAGAAATTCGGCTTCAAAAACGTTTTCGTAAGGGGGAGGTGTTTCGTCTTTTTTCAACTTTTTCGTGAGGGGGGGTGTTTCGTCTTTTTTCAACTTTTTCGTATGGGGGGGTGTTTCGTCTTTTTTCAACTTTTTCGTGAGGGGGGTGGGTCAATTGAAAGTACTCATGAAGAAATTCGGCTTCAAAAAAGTTGAAAATTTTCATGAAGTATTTGGGCTTCAAAAAAGTTGAAAATTTTCATGAAGTAATTCGGCTTCAAAAAAGTTTTCGTAAGGGGGAAGTGTTTCGTCTTTTTTCAACTTTTTCGTAAGGGGGGGTGTTTCGTCTTTTTTCAACTTTTTCGTAAGGGGGGGGTGTTTCGTCTTTTTTCAACTTTTTCGTGAGGGGGTGGGTCAATTGAAAGTATTCATGAAGAAATTCGGCTTCAAAAAAGTTGAAAATTTTCATGACGTATTTAGGCTTCAAAAAAGTTGAAAATTTTCATGAAGAAATTCGGCTTCAAAAAAGTTTTCGTAAGGGGGAGGTGTTTCGTCTTTTTTCAACTTTTTCGTGAGGGGGG
The DNA here is from genome assembly GCF_963584025.1 of Labrus mixtus. Lineage (NCBI taxonomy): Eukaryota > Metazoa > Chordata > Actinopteri > Labriformes > Labridae > Labrus > Labrus mixtus. Next base: position 313,803 of record NW_026870158.1, read on the forward strand.
GTGTTTCGTCTTTTTTCAACTTTTTCGTAAGGGGGGGTGTTTCGTCTTTTTTCAACTTTTTCGTGAGGGGGGTGGGTCAATTGAAAGTATTCATGAAGAAATTCGGCTTCAAAAAAGTTGAAAATTTTCATGAAGAAATTCTGCTTCAAAAAAGTTTTCGTAAGGGGGAGGTGTTTCGTCTTTTTTCAACTTTTTCGTGAGGGGGGGTGTTTCGTCTTTTTTCAACTTTTTCGTAAGGGGGGGTGTTTCGTCTTTTTTCAACTTTTTCGTGAGGGGGGTGGGTCAATTGAAAGTATTCATGAAGTAATTCGGCTTCAAAAAAGTTTTCGCAAGGGGGGGGGTGTTTCGTCTTTTTTCAACTTTTTCGTAAGGGGGGGGTGTTTCGTCTTTTTTCAACTTTTTCGTAAGAGGGGGGTGTTTCGTCTTTTTTCAACTTTTTCGTAAGAGGGGGGTGTTTCGTCTTTATTCAACTTTTTCGTGAGGGGGTGGGTCAATTGAAAATATTCATGAAGAAATTCGGCTTCAAAAAAGTTGAAAATTTTCATGAAGAAATTCGGCTTCAAAAAAGTTTTCGCAAGGGGGGGGTGTTTCGTATTTTTTCAACTTTTTCCTAAGGGGGGGGTGTTTCGTCTTTTTTCAACTTTTTCGTGAGGGGGGGGGTGTTTCGTCTTTTTTCAACTTTTTCGTAAGAGGGGGGTGTTTCGTTTTTTTTCAACTTTTTCGTGAGTTGGGTGGGTCAATTGAAAATATTCATTGAGAAATTCGGCTTCAAAAAAGTTGAAAATTTTCATGAAGTATTTGGGCTTCAAAAAAGTTGAAAATTTTCATGAAGAAATTCGGCTTCAAAAAGGTTGAAAATATTCATGAAGAAATTCGGCTTCAAAAAAGATTAAAATTTTCATGAAGTATTTAGGCTTCAAAAAAGTTGAAAATTTTCATGAAGAAATTCGGATTCAAAAAAGTTTTCGCAAGGGGGGGGGGTTTCGTCTTTTTTCAACTTTTTCGTAAGGGGGGGGTGTTTCGTCTTTTTTCAACTTTTTCGTAAGAGGGGGGTGTTTCGTCTTTTTTCAACTTTTTCGTGAGGGGGGTGGGTCAATTGAAAATATTCATGAAGAAATTCGGCTTCAAAAAAGTTGAAAATTTTCATGAAGTATTTGGGCTTCGAAAAAGTTGAAAATTTTAATGAAGAAATTCGTCTTCAAAAAAGTTTTCGCAAGGGGGGTGTTTCGTCTTTTTTCAACTTTTTCATATGGGGGGGTGTTTCCTCTTTTTTCTACTTTTTCATATGGGGGGGTTGGTCAATTGAAAATTTTCATGAAGTATTTGGGCTTCAAAAAAGTTGAAAATTTTCATGAAGTATTTGGGCTTCAAAAAAGTTGAAAATATTCATGAAGAAATTCGGCTTCAAAAAAGTTGAAAATTTTCATGAAGTATTTGGGCTTCAAAATTTTTTTAAATTTTCATGAAGAAATTCGGCTTCAAAAAAGTTGAAAATTTTCATGAAGTATTTGGGCTTCAAAAAAGTTGAAAATTTTCATGAAGTATTTGGGCTTCAAAAAAGTTGAAAATATTCATGAAGAAATTCGGCTTCAAAAAAGTTTTCGCAAGGGGGGGGTGTTTCGTCTTTTTTCAACTTTTTCGTAAGGGGGGGGTGTTTCGTCTTTTTTCAACTTTTTCGTGAGGGGGGTGGGTCAATTGAAAGTATTCATGAAGAAATTCGGCTTCAAAAAAGTTGAAAATTTTCATGAAGAAATTCGGCTTCAAAAAAGTTGAAAATTTTCATGAAGTATTTGGGCTTCAAAAAAGTTGAAAATTTTCATTAAGAAATTCGGCTTCAAAAAAGTTAAAAATTTTCATGAAGAAATTCGGCTTCAAAAAAGTTGAAAATTTTCATGAAGTATTTGGGCTTGAAATTTTTTTTAAATTTTCATGAAGAAATTCAGCTTCAAAAAAGTTGAAAATTTTCATGAAGAAATTCGGCTTCAAAAAAGTTTAAAATTTTCATGAAGAAATTCGGCTTCAAAAAAGTTGAAAATTTTCATGAAGTATTTGGGCTTCAAAAAAGTTGAAAATTTTCATGAAGAAATTCGGCTTCAAAAAAGTTGAAAATTTTCATGAAGTATTTGGGCTTCAAAAAAGTTGAAAATTTTCATTAAGAAATTCGGTTTCAAAAAAGTTTAAAATTTTCATGAAGAAATTCGGCTTCAAAAAAGTTTAAAATTTTCATGAAGAAATTCGGCTTCAAAAAAGTTAAAAATTTTCATGAAGTATTTGGGCTTGAAAATTTTTTTAAATTTTCATGAAGAAATTCGGCTTCAAAAAAGTTTAAAATTTTCCTGAAGTAATTCGGCTTCAAAACAGTTGAAAATTTTCATGACGTATTTGGGCTTCAAAAAAGTTGAAAATTTTCATGAAGAAATTCGGCTTCAAAAAAGTTGAACGTTTTCATGAAGTATTTGGGCTTCAAAAAAGTTGAAAATTTTCATGAAGTATTTGGGCTTCAAAAAAGTTGAAAATATTCATGAAGAAATTCGGCTTCAAAAAAGTTGAAAATTTTCATGAAGTATTTGGGCTTCAAAATTTTTTTAAATTTTCATGAAGAAATTCGGCTTCAAAAAAGTTGAAAATTTTCATGAAGTATTTGGGCTTCAAAAAAGTTTAAAATTTTCATGAAGAAATTCGGCTTCAAAAAAGTTGAAAATTTTCATGAAGAAATTTGGCTTCAAAACAGTTCAAAATTTTCATGAAGAAATTCGGCTTCAAAAAAGTTTTCGCAAGGGGGGGGTGTTTCGTCTTTTTTCAACTTTTTCGTAAGGGGGGGTGTTTCGTCTTTTTTCAACTTTTTCGTAAGAGGGGGTGTTTCGTCTTTTTTCAACTTTTTCGTGAGGGGGGTGGGTCAATTGAAAGTATTCATGAAGAAATTCAGCTTCAAAAAAGTTGAAAATTTTCATGAAGAAATTCGGCTTCAAAAAAGTTGAAAATTTTCATGAAGTATTTGGGCTTCAAAAAAGTTGAAAATTTTCATGAAGAAACTCGGCTTCAAAAAAGTTGAAAATTTTCATGAAGTATTTGGGCTTGAAAATTTTTTTAAATTTTCATGAAGAAATTCGGCTTCAAAAAAGTTTAAAATTTTCATGAAGTAATTCGGCTTCAAAACAGTTGAAAATTTTCATGAAGTATTTGGGCTTCAAAAAAGTTGAAAATTTTCATGAAGAAATTCGGCTTCAAAAAAGTTGAACGTTTTCATGAAGTATTTGGGCTTCAAAAAAGTTGAAAATTTTCATGAAGTATTTGGGCTTCAAAAAAGTTGAAAATATTCATGAAGAAATTCGGCTTCAAAAAAGTTGAAAATTTTCATGAAGTATTTGGGCTTCAAAATTTTTTTAAATTTTCATGAAGAAATTCGGCTTCAAAAAAGTTGAAAATTTTCATGAAGTATTTGGGCTTCAAAAAAGTTTAAAATTTTCATGAAGAAATTCGGCTTCAAAAAAGTTGAAAATTTTCATGAAGAAATTTGGCTTCAAAACAGTTGAAAATTTTCATGAAGAAATTCGGCTTCAAAAAAGTTTTCGCAAGGGGGGGGTGTTTCGTCTTTTTTCAACTTTTTCGTAAGGGGGGGGTGTTTCGTCTTTTTTCAACTTTTTCGTAAGAGGGGGGTGTTTCGTCTTTTTTCAACTTTTTCGTGAGGGGGGTGGGTCAATTGAAAGTATTCATGAAGAAATTCAGCTTCAAAAAAGTTGAAAATTTTCATGAAGAAATTCGGCTTCAAAAAAGTTGAAAATTTTCATGAAGTATTTGGGCTTCAAAAAAGTTGAAAATTTTCATTAAGAAATTCGGCTTCAAAAAAGTTTAAAATTTTCATGAAGAAATTCGGCTTCAAAAAAGTTGAAAATTTTCATGAAGTATTTGGGCTTCAAAATTTTTTTAAATTTTCATGAAGAAATTCGGCTTCAAAAAAGTTGAAAATTTTCATGAAGTATTTGGGCTTCAAAAAAGTTTAAAATTTTCATGAAGAAATTCGGCTTCAAAAAAGTTGAAAATTTTCATGAAGAAATTTGGCTTCAAAACAGTTGAAAATTTTCATGAAGAAATTCGGCTTCAAAAAAGTTTTCGCAAGGGGGGGGTGTTTCGTCTTTTTTCAACTTTTTCGTAAGGGGGGGGTGTTTCGTCTTTTTTCAACTTTTTCGTAAGAGGGGGGTGTTTCATCTTTTTTCAACTTTTTCGTGAGGGGGGTGGGTCAATTGAAAGTATTCATGAAGAAATTCAGCTTCAAAAAAGTTGAAAATTTTCACGAAGAAATTCGGCTTCAAAAAAGTTGAAAATTTTCATGAAGTATTTGGGCTTCAAAAAAGTTGAAAATTTTCATGAAGAAATTCGGCTTCAAAAAAGTTGAAAATTTTCATGAAGTATTTGGGCTTGAAATTTTTTTTAAATTTTCATGAAGAAATTCGGCTTCAAAAAAGTTTAAAATTTTCATGAAGTAATTCGGCTTCAAAACAGTTGAAAATTTTCATGAAGTATTTGGGCTTCAAAAAAGTTGAAAATTTTCATGAAGAAATTCGGCTTCAAAAAAGTTGAACGTTTTCATGAAGTATTTGGGCTTCAAAAAAGTTGAAAATTTTCATGAAGTATTTGGGCTTCAAAAAAGTTGAAAATATTCATGAAGAAATTCGGCTTCAAAAAAGTTGAAAATTTTCATGAAGTATTTGGGCTTCAAAATTTTTTTAAATTTTCATGAAGAAATTCGGCTTCAAAAAAGTTTAAAATTTTCATGAAGTATTTGGGCTTCAAAAAAGTTTAAAATTTTCATGAAGAAATTCGGCTTCAAAAAAGTTGAAAATTTTCATGAAGAAATTTGGCTTCAAAACAGTTGAAAATTTTCATGAAGAAATTCGGCTTCAAAAAAGTTTTCGCAAGGGGGGGGTGTTTCGTCTTTTTTCAACTTTTTCGTAAGGGGGGGGTGTTTCGTCTTTTTTCAACTTTTTCGTAAGAGGGGGGTGTTTCGTCTTTTTTCAACTTTTTCGTGAGGGGGGTGGGTCAATTGAAAGTATTCATGAAGAAATTCAGCTTCAAAAAAGTTGAAAATTTTCATGAAGAAATTCGGCTTCAAAAAAGTTGAAAATTTTCATGAAGTATTTGGGCTTCAAAAAAGTTGAAAATTTTCATTAAGAAATTCGGCTTCAAAAAAGTTTAAAATTTTCATGAAGAAATTCGGCTTCAAAAAAGTTGAAAATTTTCATGAAGTATTTGGGCTTCAAAATTTTTTTAAATTTTCATGAAGAAATTCGGCTTCAAAAAAGTTTAAAATTTTCATGAAGAAATTCGGCTTCAAAAAAGTTGAAAATTTTCATGAAGTATTTGGGCTTCAAAATTTTTTTAAATTTTCATGAAGAAATTCGGCTTCAAAAAAGTTGAAAATTTTCATGAAGTATTTGGGCTTCAAAAAAGTTTAAAATTTTCATGAAGAAATTCGGCTTCAAAAAAGTTGAAAATTTTCATGAAGAAATTTGGCTTCAAAACAGTTGAAAATTTTCATGAAGAAATTCGGCTTCAAAAAAGTTTTCGCAAGGGGGGGGTGTTTCGTCTTTTTTCAACTTTTTCGTAAGGGGGGGGTGTTTCGTCTTTTTTCAACTTTTTCGTAAGAGGGGGGTGTTTCATCTTTTTTCAACTTTTTCGTGAGGGGGGTGGGTCAATTGAAAGTATTCATGAAGAAATTCAGCTTCAAAAAAGTTGAAAATTTTCACGAAGAAATTCGGCTTCAAAAAAGTTGAAAATTTTCATGAAGTATTTGGGCTTCAAAAAAGTTGAAAATTTTCATGAAGAAATTCGGCTTCAAAAAAGTTGAAAATTTTCATGAAGTATTTGGGCTTGAAATTTTTTTTAAATTTTCATGAAGAAATTCGGCTTCAAAAAAGTTTAAAATTTTCATGAAGTAATTCGGCTTCAAAACAGTTGAAAATTTTCATGAAGTATTTGGGCTTCAAAAAAGTTGAAAATTTTCATGAAGAAATTCGGCTTCAAAAAAGTTGAACGTTTTCATGAAGTATTTGGGCTTCAAAAAAGTTGAAAATTTTCATGAAGTATTTGGGCTTCAAAAAAGTTGAAAATATTCATGAAGAAATTCGGCTTCAAAAAAGTTGAAAATTTTCATGAAGTATTTGGGCTTCAAAATTTTTTTAAATTTTCATGAAGAAATTCGGCTTCAAAAAAGTTGAAAATTTTCATGAAGTATTTGGTCTTCAAAAAAGTTTAAAATTTTCATGAAGAAATTCGGCTTCAAAAAAGTTGAAAATTTTCATGAAGAAATTTGGCTTCAAAACAGTTGAAAATTTTCATGAAGAAATTCGGCTTCAAAAAAGTTTTCGCAAGGGGGGGGTGTTTCGTCTTTTTTCAACTTTTTCGTAAGGGGGGGGTGTTTCGTCTTTTTTCAACTTTTTCGTAAGAGGGGGGTGTTTCGTCTTTTTTCAACTTTTTCGTGAGGGGGGTGGGTCAATTGAAAGTATTCATGAAGAAATTCAGCTTCAAAAAAGTTGAAAATTTTCATGAAGAAATTCGGCTTCAAAAAAGTTGAAAATTTTCATGAAGTATTTGGGCTTCAAAAAAGTTGAAAATTTTCATTAAGAAATTCGGCTTCAAAAAAGTTTAAAATTTTCATGAAGAAATTCGGCTTCAAAAAAGTTGAAAATTTTCATGAAGTATTTGGGCTTCAAAATTTTTTTAAATTTTCATGAAGAAATTCGGCTTCAAAAAAGTTGAAAATTTTCATGAAGTATTTGGGCTTCAAAAAAGTTTAAAATTTTCATGAAGAAATTCGGCTTCAAAAAAGTTGAAAATTTTCATGAAGAAATTTGGCTTCAAAACAGTTGAAAATTTTCATGAAGAAATTCGGCTTCAAAAAAGTTTTCGCAAGGGGGGGGGTGTTTCGTCTTTTTTCAACTTTTTCGTAAGGGGGGGGTGTTTCGTCTTTTTTCAACTTTTTCGTGAGGGGGGTGGGTCAATTGAAAGTATTCATGAAGAAATTCAGCTTCAAAAAAGTTGAAAATTTTCATGAAGAAATTCGGCTTCAAAAAAGTTGAAAATTTTCATGAAGTATTTGGGCTTCAAAAAAGTTGAAAATTTTCATGAAGAAATTCGGCTTCAAAAAAGTTGAAAATTTTCATGAAGTATTTGGGCTTGAAATTTTTTTTAAATTTTCATGAAGAAATTCGGCTTCAAAAAAGTTGAAAATTTTCATAAAGAAATTCGGCTTCAAAAAAGTTGAAAATTTTCATGAAGTATTTGGGCTTGAAATTTTTTTTAAATTTTCATGAAGAAATTCGGCTTCAAAAAAGTTTAAAATTTTCATGAAGTATTTGGGCTTCAAAAAAGTTGAAAATTTTCATGAAGAAATTCGGCTTCAAAAAAGTTGAAAATTTTCATGAAGTATTTGGGCTTGAAATTTTTTTTAAATTTTCATGAAGAAATTCGGCTTCAAAAAAGTTGAAAATTTTCATAAAGAAATTCGGCTTCAAAAAAGTTGAAAATTTTCATGAAGTATTTGGGCTTGAAATTTTTTTTAAATTTTCATGAAGAAATTCGGCTTCAAAAAAGTTTAAAATTTTCATGAAGTAATTCGGCTTCAAAACAGTTGAAAATTTTCATGAAGTATTTGGGCTTCAAAATTTTTTTAAATTTTCATGAAGAAATTCGGCTTCAAAAAAGTTGAAAATTTTCATGAAGTATTTGGGCTTCAAAAAAGTTTAAAATTTTCATGAAGAAATTCGGCTTCAAAAAAGTTGAAAATTTTCATGAAGAAATTTGGCTTCAAAACAGTTGAAAATTTTCATGAAGAAATTCGGCTTCAAAAAAGTTTTCGCAAGGGGGGGGTGTTTCGTCTTTTTTCAACTTTTTCGTAAGGGGGGGGTGTTTCGTCTTTTTTCAACTTTTTCGTAAGAGGGGGGTGTTTCATCTTTTTTCAACTTTTTCGTGAGGGGGGTGGGTCAATTGAAAGTATTCATGAAGAAATTCAGCTTCAAAAAAGTTGAAAATTTTCACGAAGAAATTCGGCTTCAAAAAAGTTGAAAATTTTCATGAAGTATTTGGGCTTCAAAAAAGTTGAAAATTTTCATGAAGAAATTCGGCTTCAAAAAAGTTGAAAATTTTCATGAAGTATTTGGGCTTGAAATTTTTTTTAAATTTTCATGAAGAAATTCGGCTTCAAAAAAGTTTAAAATTTTCATGAAGTAATTCGGCTTCAAAACAGTTGAAAATTTTCATGAAGTATTTGGGCTTCAAAAAAGTTGAAAATTTTCATGAAGAAATTCGGCTTCAAAAAAGTTGAACGTTTTCATGAAGTATTTGGGCTTCAAAAAAGTTGAAAATTTTCATGAAGTATTTGGGCTTCAAAAAAGTTGAAAATATTCATGAAGAAATTCGGCTTCAAAAAAGTTGAAAATTTTCATGAAGTATTTGGGCTTCAAATTTTTTTTAAATTTTCATGAAGAAATTCGGCTTCAAAAAAGTTTAAAATTTTCATGAAGTATTTGGGCTTCAAAAAAGTTGAAAATTTTCATGAAGAAATTCGGCTTCAAAAAAGTTGAAAATTTTCATGAAGTATTTGGGCTTGAAATTTTTTTTAAATTTTCATGAAGAAATTCGGCTTCAAAAAAGTTGAAAATTTTCATAAAGAAATTCGGCTTCAAAAAAGTTGAAAATTTTCATGAAGTATTTGGGCTTGAAATTTTTTTTAAATTTTCATGAAGAAATTCGGCTTCAAAAAAGTTTAAAATTTTCATGAAGTAATTCGGCTTCAAAACAGTTGAAAATTTTCATGAAGTATTTGGGCTTCAAAATTTTTTTAAATTTTCATGAAGAAATTCGGCTTCAAAAAAGTTGAAAATTTTCATGAAGTATTTGGGCTTCAAAAAAGTTTAAAATTTTCATGAAGAAATTCGGCTTCAAAAAAGTTGAAAATTTTCATGAAGAAATTTGGCTTCAAAACAGTTGAAAATTTTCATGAAGAAATTCGGCTTCAAAAAAGTTTTCGCAAGGGGGGGGTGTTTCGTCTTTTTTCAACTTTTTCGTAAGGGGGGGGTGTTTCGTCTTTTTTCAACTTTTTCGTAAGAGGGGGGTGTTTCATCTTTTTTCAACTTTTTCGTGAGGGGGGTGGGTCAATTGAAAGTATTCATGAAGAAATTCAGCTTCAAAAAAGTTGAAAATTTTCACGAAGAAATTCGGCTTCAAAAAAGTTGAAAATTTTCATGAAGTATTTGGGCTTCAAAAAAGTTGAAAATTTTCATGAAGAAATTCGGCTTCAAAAAAGTTGAAAATTTTCATGAAGTATTTGGGCTTGAAATTTTTTTTAAATTTTCATGAAGAAATTCGGCTTCAAAAAAGTTTAAAATTTTCATGAAGTAATTCGGCTTCAAAACAGTTGAAAATTTTCATGAAGTATTTGGGCTTCAAAAAAGTTGAAAATTTTCATGAAGAAATTCGGCTTCAAAAAAGTTGAACGTTTTCATGAAGTATTTGGGCTTCAAAAAAGTTGAAAATTTTCATGAAGTATTTGGGCTTCAAAAAAGTTGAAAATATTCATGAAGAAATTCGGCTTCAAAAAAGTTGAAAATTTTCATGAAGTATTTGGGCTTCAAATTTTTTTTAAATTTTCATGAAGAAATTCGGCTTCAAAAAAGTTGAAAATTTTCATGAAGTATTTGGGCTTCAAAAAAGTTTAAAATTTTCATGAAGAAATTCGGCTTCAAAAAAGTTGAAAATTTTCATGAAGAAATTTGGCTTCAAAACAGTTGAAAATTTTCATGAAGAAATTCGGCTTCAAAAAAGTTTTCGCAAGGGGGGGGTGTTTCGTCTTTTTTCAACTTTTTCGTAAGGGGGGGGTGTTTCGTCTTTTTTCAACTTTTTCGTAAGAGGGGGGTGTTTCGTCTTTTTTCAACTTTTTCGTGAGGGGGGTGGGTCAATTGAAAGTATTCATGAAGAAATTCAGCTTCAAAAAAGTTGAAAATTTTCATGAAGAAATTCGGCTTCAAAAAAGTTGAAAATTTTCATGAAGTATTTGGGCTTCAAAAAAGTTGAAAATTTTCATTAAGAAATTCGGCTTCAAAAAAGTTTAAAATTTTCATGAAGAAATTCGGCTTCAAAAAAGTTGAAAATTTTCATGAAGTATTTGGGCTTCAAAATTTTTTTAAATTTTCATGAAGAAATTCGGCTTCAAAAAAGTTGAAAATTTTCATGAAGTATTTGGGCTTCAAAAAAGTTTAAAATTTTCATGAAGAAATTCGGCTTCAAAAAAGTTGAAAATTTTCATGAAGAAATTTGGCTTCAAAACAGTTGAAAATTTTCATGAAGAAATTCGGCTTCAAAAAAGTTTTCGCAAGGGGGGGGTGTTTCGTCTTTTTTCAACTTTTTCGTAAGGGGGGGGTGTTTCGTCTTTTTTCAACTTTTTCGTAAGAGGGGGGTGTTTCATCTTTTTTCAACTTTTTCGTGAGGGGGGTGGGTCAATTGAAAGTATTCATGAAGAAATTCAGCTTCAAAAAAGTTGAAAATTTTCACGAAGAAATTCGGCTTCAAAAAAGTTGAAAATTTTCATGAAGTATTTGGGCTTCAAAAAAGTTGAAAATTTTCATGAAGAAATTCGGCTTCAAAAAAGTTGAAAATTTTCATGAAGTATTTGGGCTTGAAATTTTTTTTAAATTTTCATGAAGAAATTCGGCTTCAAAAAAGTTTAAAATTTTCATGAAGTAATTCGGCTTCAAAACAGTTGAAAATTTTCATGAAGAAATTCGGCTTCAAAAAAGTTGAACGTTTTCATGAAGTATTTGGGCTTCAAAAAAGTTGAAAATTTTCATGAAGTATTTGGGCTTCAAAAAAGTTGAAAATATTCATGAAGAAATTCGGCTTCAAAAAAGTTGAAAATTTTCATGAAGTATTTGGGCTTCAAATTTTTTTTAAATTTTCATGAAGAAATTCGGCTTCAAAAAAGTTGAAAATTTTCATGAAGTATTTGGGCTTCAAAAAAGTTTAAAATTTTCATGAAGAAATTCGGCTTCAAAAAAGTTGAAAATTTTCATGAAGAAATTTGGCTTCAAAACAGTTGAAAATTTTCATGAAGAAATTCGGCTTCAAAAAAGTTTTCGCAAGGGGGGGGTGTTTCGTCTTTTTTCAACTTTTTCGTAAGGGGGGGGTGTTTCGTCTTTTTTCAACTTTTTCGTAAGAGGGGGGTGTTTCGTCTTTTTTCAACTTTTTCGTGAGGGGGGTGGGTCAATTGAAAGTATTCATGAAGAAATTCAGCTTCAAAAAAGTTGAAAATTTTCATGAAGAAATTCGGCTTCAAAAAAGTTGAAAATTTTCATGAAGTATTTGGGCTTCAAAAAAGTTGAAAATTTTCATTAAGAAATTCGGCTTCAAAAAAGTTTAAAATTTTCATGAAGAAATTCGGCTTCAAAAAAGTTGAAAATTTTCATGAAGTATTTGGGCTTCAAAATTTTTTTAAATTTTCATGAAGAAATTCGGCTTCAAAAAAGTTGAAAATTTTCATGAAGTATTTGGGCTTCAAAAAAGTTTAAAATTTTCATGAAGAAATTCGGCTTCAAAAAAGTTGAAAATTTTCATGAAGAAATTTGGCTTCAAAACAGTTGAAAATTTTCATGAAGAAATTCGGCTTCAAAAAAGTTTTCGCAAGGGGGGGGTGTTTCGTCTTTTTTCAACTTTTTCGTAAGGGGGGGGTGTTTCGTCTTTTTTCAACTTTTTCGTAAGAGGGGGGTGTTTCATCTTTTTTCAACTTTTTCGTGAGGGGGGTGGGTCAATTGAAAGTATTCATGAAGAAATTCAGCTTCAAAAAAGTTGAAAATTTTCACGAAGAAATTCGGCTTCAAAAAAGTTGAAAATTTTCATGAAGTATTTGGGCTTCAAAAAAGTTGAAAATTTTCATGAAGAAATTCGGCTTCAAAAAAGTTGAAAATTTTCATGAAGTATTTGGGCTTGAAATTTTTTTTAAATTTTCATGAAGAAATTCGGCTTCAAAAAAGTTTAAAATTTTCATGAAGTAATTCGGCTTCAAAACAGTTGAAAATTTTCATGAAGTATTTGGGCTTCAAAAAAGTTGAAAATTTTCATGAAGAAATTCGGCTTCAAAAAAGTTGAACGTTTTCATGAAGTATTTGGGCTTCAAAAAAGTTGAAAATTTTCATGAAGTATTTGGGCTTCAAAAAAGTTGAAAATATTCATGAAGAAATTCGGCTTCAAAAAAGTTGAAAATTTTCATGAAGTATTTGGGCTTCAAAATTTTTTTAAATTTTCATGAAGAAATTCGGCTTCAAAAAAGTTGAAAATTTTCATGAAGTATTTGGTCTTCAAAAAAGTTTAAAATTTTCATGAAGAAATTCGGCTTCAAAAAAGTTGAAAATTTTCATGAAGAAATTTGGCTTCAAAACAGTTGAAAATTTTCATGAAGAAATTCGGCTTCAAAAAAGTTTTCGCAAGGGGGGGGTGTTTCGTCTTTTTTCAACTTTTTCGTAAGGGGGGGGTGTTTCGTCTTTTTTCAACTTTTTCGTAAGAGGGGGGTGTTTCGTCTTTTTTCAACTTTTTCGTGAGGGGGGTGGGTCAATTGAAAGTATTCATGAAGAAATTCAGCTTCAAAAAAGTTGAAAATTTTCATGAAGAAATTCGGCTTCAAAAAAGTTGAAAATTTTCATGAAGTATTTGGGCTTCAAAAAAGTTGAAAATTTTCATTAAGAAATTCGGCTTCAAAAAAGTTTAAAATTTTCATGAAGAAATTCGGCTTCAAAAAAGTTGAAAATTTTCATGAAGTATTTGGGCTTCAAAATTTTTTTAAATTTTCATGAAGAAATTCGGCTTCAAAAAAGTTGAAAATTTTCATGAAGTATTTGGGCTTCAAAAAAGTTTAAAATTTTCATGAAGAAATTCGGCTTCAAAAAAGTTGAAAATTTTCATGAAGAAATTTGGCTTCAAAACAGTTGAAAATTTTCATGAAGAAATTCGGCTTCAAAAAAGTTTTCGCAAGGGGGGGGTGTTTCGTCTTTTTTCAACTTTTTCGTAAGGGGGGGGTGTTTCGTCTTTTTTCAACTTTTTCGTAAGAGGGGGGTGTTTCATCTTTTTTCAACTTTTTCGTGAGGGGGGTGGGTCAATTGAAAGTATTCATGAAGAAATTCAGCTTCAAAAAAGTTGAAAATTTTCACGAAGAAATTCGGCTTCAAAAAAGTTGAAAATTTTCATGAAGTATTTGGGCTTCAAAAAAGTTGAAAATTTTCATGAAGAAATTCGGCTTCAAAAAAGTTGAAAATTTTCATGAAGTATTTGGGCTTGAAATTTTTTTTAAATTTTCATGAAGAAATTCGGCTTCAAAAAAGTTTAAAATTTTCATGAAGTAATTCGGCTTCAAAACAGTTGAAAATTTTCATGAAGTATTTGGGCTTCAAAAAAGTTGAAAATTTTCATGAAGAAATTCGGCTTCAAAAAAGTTGAACGTTTTCATGAAGTATTTGGGCTTCAAAAAAGTTGAAAATTTTCATGAAGTATTTGGGCTTCAAAAAAGTTGAAAATATTCATGAAGAAATTCGGCTTCAAAAAAGTTGAAAATTTTCATGAAGTATTTGGGCTTCAAAATTTTTTTAAATTTTCATGAAGAAATTCGGCTTCAAAAAAGTTGAAAATTTTCATGAAGTATTTGGTCTTCAAAAAAGTTTAAAATTTTCATGAAGAAATTCGGCTTCAAAAAAGTTGAAAATTTTCATGAAGAAATTTGGCTTCAAAACAGTTGAAAATTTTCATGAAGAAATTCGGCTTCAAAAAAGTTTTCGCAAGGGGGGGGTGTTTCGTCTTTTTTCAACTTTTTCGTAAGGGGGGGGTGTTTCGTCTTTTTTCAACTTTTTCGTAAGAGGGGGGTGTTTCGTCTTTTTTCAACTTTTTCGTGAGGGGGGTGGGTCAATTGAAAGTATTCATGAAGAAATTCAGCTTCAAAAAAGTTGAAAATTTTCATGAAGAAATTCGGCTTCAAAAAAGTTGAAAATTTTCATGAAGTATTTGGGCTTCAAAAAAGTTGAAAATTTTCATTAAGAAATTCGGCTTCAAAAAAGTTTAAAATTTTCATGAAGAAATTCGGCTTCAAAAAAGTTGAAAATTTTCATGAAGTATTTGGGCTTCAAAATTTTTTTAAATTTTCATGAAGAAATTCGGCTTCAAAAAAGTTGAAAATTTTCATGAAGTATTTGGGCTTCAAAAAAGTTTAAAATTTTCATGAAGAATTTCGGCTTCAAAAAAGTTGAAAATTTTCATGAAGAAATTTGGCTTCAAAACAGTTGAAAATTTTCATGAAGAAATTCGGCTTCAAAAAAGTTTTCGCAAGGGGGGGGGTGTTTCGTCTTTTTTCAACTTTTTCGTAAGGGGGGGGTGTTTCGTCTTTTTTCAACTTTTTCGTAAGAGGGGGGTGTTTCGTCTTTTTTCAACTTTTTCGTGAGGGGGGTGGGTCAATTGAAAGTATTCATGAAGAAATTCAGCTTCAAAAAAGTTGAAAATTTTCATGAAGAAATTCGGCTTCAAAAAAGTTGAAAATTTTCATGAAGTATTTGGGCTTCAAAAAAGTTGAAAATTTTCATGAAGAAATTCGGCTTCAAAAAAGTTGAAAATTTTCATGAAGTATTTGGGCTTGAAATTTTTTTTAAATTTTCATGAAGAAATTCGGATTCAAAAAAGTTGAAAATTTTCATAAAGAAATTCGGCTTCAAAAAAGTTGAAAATTTTCATGAAGTATTTGGGCTTGAAATTTTTTTTAAATTTTCATGAAGAAATTCGGCTTCAAAAAAGTTTAAAATTTTCATGAAGTAATTCGGCTTCAAAACAGTTGAAAATTTTCATGAAGTATTTGGGCTTCAAAAAAGTTGAAAATTTTCATGAAGAAATTCGGCTTCAAAAAAGTTGAACGTTTTCATGAAGTATTTGGGCTTCAAAAAAGTTGAAAATTTTCATGAAGTATTTGGGCTTCAAAATTTTTTTAAATTTTCATGAAGAAATTCGGCTTCAAAAAAGTTGAAAATTTTCATGAAGTATTTGGGCTTCAAAAAAGTTGAAAATTTTCATGAAGTATTTGGGCTTCAAAAAAGTTGAAAATTTTCATGAAGAAATTTGGCTTCAAAACAGTTGAAAATTTTCATGAAGAAATTCGGCTTCAAAAAAGTTTTCGCAAGGGGGGGGTGTTTCGTCTTTTTTCAACTTTTTCGTAAGGGGGGGGTGTTTCGTCTTTTTTCAACTTTTTCGTAAGAGGGGGGTGTTTCGTCTTTTTTCAACTTTTTCGTGAGGGGGGTGGGTCAATTGAAAGTATTCATGAAGAAATTCAGCTTCAAAAAAGTTGAAAATTTTCATAAAGAAATTCGGCTTCAAAAAAGTTGAAAATTTTCATGAAGTATTTGGGCTTCAAAAAAGTTGAAAATTTTCATTAAGAAATTCGGTTTCAAAAAAGTTTAAAATTTTCATGAAGAAATTCGGCTTCAAAAAAGTTGAAAATTTTCATGAAGTATTTGGGCTTGAAAATTTTTTTAAATTTTCTTGAAGAAATTCGGCTTCAAAAAAGTTTAAAATTTTCATGAAGTATTTGGGCTTCAAAAAAGTTGAAAATTTTCATGAAGAAATTCGGCTTCAAAAAAGTTGAACGTTTTCATGAAGTATTTGGGCTTCAAAAAAGTTGAAAATTTTCATGAAGTATTTGGGCTTCAAAAAAGTTGAAAATTTTCATAAAGAAATTCGGCTTCAAAAAAGTTGAAAATTTTCATGAAGTATTTGGGCTTGAAATTTTTTTTAAATTTTCATGAAGAAATTCGGATTCAAAAAAGTTTAAAATTTTCATGAAGTAATTCGGCTTCAAAACAGTTGAAAATTTTCATGAAGTATTTGGGCTTCAAAAAAGTTGAAAATTTTCATGAAGAAATTCGGCTTCAAAAAAGTTGAACGTTTTCATGAAGTATTTGGGCTTCAAAAAAGTTGAAAATTTTCATGAAGTATTTGGGCTTCAAAATTTTTTTAAATTTTCATGAAGAAATTCGGCTTCAAAAAAGTTGAAAATTTTCATGAAGTATTTGGGCTTCAAAAAAGTTGAAAATTTTCATGAAGTATTTGGGCTTCAAAAAAGTTGAAAATTTTCATGAAGAAATTTGGCTTCAAAACAGTTGAAAATTTTCATGAAGAAATTCGGCTTCAAAAAAGTTTTCGCAAGGGGGGGGTGTTTCGTCTTTTTTCAACTTTTTCGTAAGGGGGGGGTGTTTCGTCTTTTTTCAACTTTTTTGTAAGAGGGGGGTGTTTCATCTTTTTTCAACTTTTTCGTGAGGGGGGTGGGTCAATTGAAAGTATTCATGAAGAAATTCGGCTTCAAAAAAGTTGAAAATTTTCATAAAGAAATTCGGCTTCAAAAAAGTTGAAAATTTTCATGAAGTATTTGGGCTTCAAAAAAGTTGAAAATTTTCATTAAGAAATTCGGTTTCAAAAAAGTTTAAAATTTTCATGAAGAAATTCGGCTTCAAAAAAGTTGAAAATTTTCATGAAGTATTTGGGCTTGAAAATTTTTTTAAATTTTCATGAAGAAATTCGGCTTCAAAAAAGTTTAAAATTTTCATGAAGTATTTGGGCTTCAAAAAAGTTGAAAATTTTCATGAAGAAATTCGGCTTCAAAAAAGTTGAACGTTTTCATGAAGTATTTGGGCTTCAAAAAAGTTGAAAATTTTCATGAAGTATTTGGGCTTCAAAAAAGTTGAAAATTTTCATAAAGAAATTCGGCTTCAAAAAAGTTGAAAATTTTCATGAAGTATTTGGGCTTGAAATTTTTTTTAAATTTTCATGAAGAAATTCGGCTTCAAAAAAGTTTAAAATTTTCATGAAGTAATTCGGCTTCAAAACAGTTGAAAATTTTCATGAAGTATTTGGGCTTCAAAAAAGTTGAAAATTTTCATGAAGAAATTCGGCTTCAAAAAAGTTGAACGTTTTCATGAAGTATTTGGGCTTCAAAAAAGTTGAAAATTTTCATGAAGTATTTGGGCTTCAAAATTTTTTTAAATTTTCATGAAGAAATTCGGCTTCAAAAAAGTTGAAAATTTTCATGAAGTATTTGGGCTTCAAAAAAGTTGAAAATTTTCATGAAGTATTTGGGCTTCAAAAAAGTTGAAAATTTTCATGAAGAAATTTGGCTTCAAAACAGTTGAAAATTTTCATGAAGAAATTCGGCTTCAAAAAAGTTTTCGCAAGGGGGGGGTGTTTCGTCTTTTTTCAACTTTTTCGTAAGGGGGGGGTGTTTCGTCTTTTTTCAACTTTTTCGTAAGAGGGGGGTGTTTCGTCTTTTTTCAACTTTTTCGTGAGGGGGGTGGGTCAATTGAAAGTATTCATGAAGAAATTCGGCTTCAAAAAAGTTGAAAATTTTCATAAAGAAATTCGGCTTCAAAAAAGTTGAAAATTTTCATGAAGTATTTGGGCTTCAAAAAAGTTGAAAATTTTCATTAAGAAATTCGGTTTCAAAAAAGTTTAAAATTTTCATGAAGAAATTCGGCTTCAAAAAAGTTGAAAATTTTCATGAAGTATTTGGGCTTGAAAATTTTTTTAAATTTTCATGAAGAAATTCGGCTTCAAAAAAGTTTAAAATTTTCATGAAGTATTTGGGCTTCAAAAAAGTTGAAAATTTTCATGAAGAAATTCGGCTTCAAAAAAGTTGAACGTTTTCATGAAGTATTTGGGCTTCAAAAAAGTTGAAAATTTTCATGAAGTATTTGGGCTTCAAAAAAGTTGAAAATATTCATGAAGAAATTCGGCTTCAAAAAAGTTGAAAATTTTCATGAAGTATTTGGGCTTCAAAATTTTTTTAAATTTTCATGAAGAAATTCGGCTTCAAAAAAGTTGAAAATTTTCATGAAGTATTTGGGCTTCAAAAAAGTTGAAAATTTTCATGAAGTATTTGGGCTTCAAAAAAGTTGAAAATATTCATGAAGAAATTTGGCTTCAAAACAGTTGAAAATTTTCATGAAGAAATTCGGCTTCAAAAAAGTTTTCGCAAGGGGGGGGTGTTTCGTCTTTTTTCAACTTTTTTGTAAGGGGTGGGTGTTTCGTCTTTTTTCAACTTTTTCGTAAGAGGGGGGTGTTTCGTCTTTTTTCAACTTTTTCGTGAGGGGGGTGGGTCAATTGAAAGTATTCATGAAGAAATTCGGCTTCAAAAAAGTTGAAAATTTTCATGAAGAAATTCGGCTTCAAAAAAGTTGAAAATTTTCATGAAGTATTTGGGCTTCAAAAAAGTTGAAAATTTTCATTAAGAAATTCGGCTTCAAAAAAGTTTAAAATTTTCATGAAGAAATTCGGCTTCAAAAAAGTTGAACGTTTTCATGAAGTATTTGGGCTTCAAAAAAGTTGAAAATTTTCATGAAGTATTTGGGCTTCAAAATTTTTTTAAATTTTCATGAAGAAATTCGGCTTCAAAAAAGTTGAAAATTTTCATGAAGTATTTGGGCTTCAAAAAAGTTGAAATATTTTCATGAAGTATTTGGGCTTCAAAAAAGTTGAAAATATTCATGAAGAAATTTGGCTTCAAAACAGTTGAAAATTTTCATGAAGAAATTCGGCTTCAAAAAAGTTTTCGCAAGGGGGGGGTGTTTCGTCTTTTTTCAACTTTTTCGTAAGAGGGGGGTGTTTCGTCTTTTTTCAACTTTTTCGTGAGGGGGGTGGGTCAATTGAAAGTATTCATGAAGAAATTCGGCTTCAAAAAAGTTGAAAATTTTCATAAAGAAATTCGGCTTCAAAAAAGTTGAAAATTTTCATGAAGTATTTGGGCTTCAAAAAAGTTGAAAATTTTCATTAAGAAATTCGGTTTCAAAAAAGTTTAAAATTTTCATGAAGAAATTCGGCTTCAAAAAAGTTTAAAATTTTCATGAAGTATTTGGGCTTCAAAAAAGTTGAAAATTTTCATGAAGAAATTCGGCTTCAAAAAAGTTGAACGTTTTCATGAAGTATTTGGGCTTCAAAAAAGTTGAAAATTTTCATGAAGTATTTGGGCTTCAAAAAAGTTGAAAATATTCATGAAGAAATTCGGCTTCAAAAAAGTTGAAAATTTTCATGAAGTATTTGGGCTTCAAAATTTTTTTAAATTTTCATGAAGAAATTCGGCTTCAAAAAAGTTGAAAATTTTCATGAAGTATTTGGGCTTCAAAAAAGTTGAAAATTTTCATGAAGTATTTGGGCTTCAAAAAAGTTGAAAATATTCATGAAGAAATTTGGCTTCAAAACAGTTGAAAATTTTCATGAAGAAATTCGGCTTCAAAAAAGTTTTCGCAAGGGGGGGGTGTTTCGTCTTTTTTCAACTTTTTCGTAAGGGGGGGGTGTTTCGTCTTTTTTCAACTTTTTCGTAAGAGGGGGGTGTTTCGTCTTTTTTCAACTTTTTCGTGAGGGGGGTGGGTCAATTGAAAGTATTCATGAAGAAATTCGGCTTCAAAAAAGTTGAAAATTTTCATGAAGAAATTCGGCTTCAAAAAAGTTGAAAATTTTCATGAAGTATTTGGGCTTCAAAAAAGTTGAAAATTTTCATTAAGAAATTCGGCTTCAAAAAAGTTTAAAATTTTCATGAAGAAATTCGGCTTCAAAAAAGTTGAACGTTTTCATGAAGTATTTGGGCTTCAAAAAAGTTGAAAATTTTCATGAAGTATTTGGGCTTCAAAATTTTTTTAAATTTTCATGAAGAAATTCGGCTTCAAAAAAGTTGAAAATTTTCATGAAGTATTTGGGCTTCAAAAAAGTTGAAATATTTTCATGAAGTATTTGGGCTTCAAAAAAGTTGAAAATATTCATGAAGAAATTTGGCTTCAAAACAGTTGAAAATTTTCATGAAGAAATTCGGCTTCAAAAAAGTTTTCGCAAGGGGGGGGTGTTTCGTCTTTTTTCAACTTTTTCGTAAGAGGGGGGTGTTTCGTCTTTTTTCAACTTTTTCGTGAGGGGGGTGGGTCAATTGAAAGTATTCATGAAGAAATTCGGCTTCAAAAAAGTTGAAAATTTTCATAAAGAAATTCGGCTTCAAAAAAGTTGAAAATTTTCATGAAGTATTTGGGCTTCAAAAAAGTTGAAAATTTTCATTAAGAAATTCGGTTTCAAAAAAGTTTAAAATTTTCATGAAGAAATTCGGCTTCAAAAAAGTTTAAAATTTTCATGAAGTATTTGGGCTTCAAAAAAGTTGAAAATTTTCATGAAGAAATTCGGCTTCAAAAAAGTTGAACGTTTTCATGAAGTATTTGGGCTTCAAAAAAGTTGAAAATTTTCATGAAGTATTTGGGCTTCAAAAAAGTTGAAAATATTCATGAAGAAATTCGGCTTCAAAAAAGTTGAAAATTTTCATGAAGTATTTGGGCTTCAAAATTTTTTTAAATTTTCATGAAGAAATTCGGCTTCAAAAAAGTTGAAAATTTTCATGAAGTATTTGGGCTTCAAAAAAGTTGAAAATTTTCATGAAGTATTTGGGCTTCAAAAAAGTTGAAAATATTCATGAAGAAATTTGGCTTCAAAACAGTTGAAAATTTTCATGAAGAAATTCGGCTTCAAAAAAGTTTTCGCAAGGGGGGGGTGTTTCGTCTTTTTTCAACTTTTTCGTAAGGGGGGGGTGTTTCGTCTTTTTTCAACTTTTTCGTAAGAGGGGGGTGTTTCGTCTTTTTTCAACTTTTTCGTGAGGGGGGTGGGTCAATTGAAAGTATTCATGAAGAAATTCGGCTTCAAAAAAGTTGAAAATTTTCATGAAGAAATTCGGCTTCAAAAAAGTTGAAAATTTTCATGAAGTATTTGGGCTTCAAAAAAGTTGAAAATTTTCATTAAGAAATTCGGCTTCAAAAAAGTTTAAAATTTTCATGAAGAAATTCGGCTTCAAAACAGTTGAAAATTTTCATGAAGTATTTGGGCTTCAAAAAAGTTGAAAATTTTCATGAAGAAATTCGGCTTCAAAAAAGTTGAACGTTTTCATGAAGTATTTGGGCTTCAAAAAAGTTGAAAATTTTCATGAAGTATTTGGGCTTCAAAAAAGTTGAAAATATTCATGAAGAAATTCGGCTTCAAAAAAGTTGAAAATTTTCATGAAGTATTTGGGCTTCAAAATTTTTTTAAATTTTCATGAAGAAATTCGGCTTCAAAAAAGTTGAAAATTTTCATGAAGTATTTGGGCTTCAAAAAAGTTGAAAATTTTCATGAAGTATTTGGGCTTCAAAAAAGTTGAAAATATTCATGAAGAAATTTGGCTTCAAAACAGTTGAAAATTTTCATGAAGAAATTCGGCTTCAAAAAAGTTTTCGCAAGGGGGGGGTGTTTCGTCTTTTTTCAACTTTTTCGTAAGGGGGGGGTGTTTCGTCTTTTTTCAACTTTTTCGTAAGAGGGGGGTGTTTCGTCTTTTTTCAACTTTTTCGTGAGGGGGGTGGGTCAATTGAAAGTATTCATGAAGAAATTCGGCTTCAAAAAAGTTGAAAATTTTCATGAAGAAATTCGGCTTCAAAAAAGTTGAAAATTTTCATGAAGTATTTGGGCTTCAAAAAAGTTGAAAATTTTCATTAAGAAATTCGGCTTCAAAAAAGTTTAAAATTTTCATGAAGAAATTCGGCTTCAAAACAGTTGAAAATTTTCATGAAGTATTTGGGCTTCAAAAAAGTTGAAAATTTTCATGAAGAAATTCGGCTTCAAAAAAGTTTTCGCAAGGGGGGGGTGTTTCGTCTTTTTTCAACTTTTTCGTAAGGGGGGGGTGTTTCGTCTTTTTTCAACTTTTTCGTAAGAGGGGTGTGTTTCGTCTTTTTTCAACTTTTTCGTGAGGGGGTGTGTCAATTGAAAATATTCATGAAGAAATTCGGCTTCAAAAAAGTTTTCGCAAGGGGGGGGTGTTTCGTCTTTTTTCAACTTTTTCGTAAGGGGGGGGTGTTTCGTCTTTTTTCAAATTTTTCGTAAGAGGGGGGAGTTTCGTCTTTTTTCAACTTTTTCGTGAGGGGGGTGGGTCAATTGAAAGTATTCATGAAGAAATTCGGCTTCAAAAAAGTTGAAAATTTTCATGAAGTATTTGGGCTTCAAAAAAGTTGAAAATTTTCATGAAGAAATTCGGCTTCAAAAAAGTTTTCGCGAGGGGGGGGTGTTTCATCTTTTTTCAACTTTTTCGTAAGGGGGGGGTTTTTTGTCTTTTTTCAACTTTTTCGTAAGGGGGGGTGTTTCGTCTTTTTTCAACTTTTTCGCGAGGGGGGGTGGGTTAATTGAAAATATTCATGAAGAAATTCGGCTTCAAAAAAGTTGAAAATTTTCATGAAGAAATTCGGCTTCAAAAAAGATGAACGTTTTCATGAAGTATTTGGGCTTCAAAAAAGTTGAAAATTTTCATGAAGTATTTGGGCTTCAAAAAAGTTGAAAATTTTCATGAAGTATTTGGGCTTCAAAAAAGTTGAAAATATTCATGAAGAAATTCGGCTTCAAAACAGTTGAAAATTTTCATGAAGAAATTCGGCTTCAAAAAAGTTTTCGCAAGGGGGGGGTGTTTCGTCTTTTTTCAACTTTTTCGTAAGGGGGGGGTGTTTCGTCTTTTTTCAACTTTTTCGTAAGGGGTGGGTGTTTCGTCTTTTTTCAACTTTTTCGCGAGGGGGGGTGGGTCAATTGAAAATTTTCATGAAGATATTCGGCTTCAAAAAAGTTTAAAATTTTCATGAAGAAATTCGGCTTCAAAAAAGATGAACATTTTCATGAAGTATTTGGGCTTCGAAAAAGTTGAAAATTTTCATGAAGTATTTGGGCTTCAAAAAAGTTGAAAATTTTCATGAAGAAATTCGGCTTCAAAAAAGTTGAAAATTTTCATGAAGTATTTGGGCTTCAAAAAAGTTGAAAATTTTCATGAAGAAATTCGGCTTCAAAAAAGTTTTCACGAGGGGGGGGTGTTTCGTCGTTTTTCAACTTTTTCGTAAGGGGGGGGTGTTTCGTCTTTTTTCAACTTTTTCGTAAGGGGGGGGTGTTTCGTCTTTTTTCAACTTTTTCGTAAGAGGGGGGTGTTTCGTCCTTTTTCAACTTTTTCGTGAGGGGGGGTGGGTCAATTGAAAATATTCATGAAGAAATTCGGCTTCAAAAAAGTTGAACATTTTCATGAAGTATTTGGGCTTCAAAAATGTTTTAAATTTTCATGAAGAAATTCGGCTTCAAAAAAGTTTAAAATTTTCATGAAGAAATTCGGCTTCAAAAAAGATGAAAATTTTCATGAAGTATTTGGGCTTCGAAAAAGTTGAAAATTTTAATGAAGAAATTGGTCTTCAAAAATTTTTTCGCAAGGGGGGGTGTTTCGTCTTTTTTCAACTTTTTCGTAAGGGGGGGTGTTTCCTCTTTTTTCAACTTTTTCATATGGGGGGGTTGGTCAATTGAAATTTTTCATGAAGTATTTGGGCTTCAAAAAAGTTGAAAATTTTCATGAAGTATTTGGGCTTCAAAAAAGTTGAAAATTTTCATGAAGAAATTCGGCTTCAAAAAAGTTGAACGTTTTCATGAAGTATTTGGGCTTCAAAAAAGTTGAAAATTTTCATGAAGTATTTGGGCTTCAAAAAAGTTGAAAATATTCATGAAGAAATTCGGCTTCAAAAAAGTAGAAAATTTTCATGAAGTATTTGGGTTTCAAAATATTTTTAAATTTTCATGAAGAAATTCGGCTTCAAAAAAGTTGAAAATTTTCATGAAGTATTTGGGCTTCAAAAAAGTTGAAAATTTTCATGAAGAAATTCGGCTTCAAAAAAGTTTTCACGAGGGGGGGGTGTTTCGTCGTTTTTCAACTTTTTCGTAAGGGGGGGGTGTTTCGTCTTTTTTCAACTTTTTCGTAAGAGGGGGGTGTTTCGTCCTTTTTCAACTTTTTCGTGAGGGGGGGTGGGTCAATTGAAAATATTCATGAAGAAATTGTTCTTCAAAAAAGTTTAAAATTTTCATGAAGAAATTCGGCTTCAAAAAGGTTGAAAATTTTCATGAAGTATTTGGGCTTCAAAAAAGTTGAAAATATTCATGAAGAAATTCGGCTTCAAAAAAGTTGAAAATTTTCATGAAGTATTTGGGCTTGAAATTTTTTTTAAATTTTCATGAAGAAATTCGGCTTCAAAAAAGTTTAAAATTTTCATGAAGAAATTCGGCTTCAAAAAAGTTGAAAATTTTCATGAAGTATTTGGGCTTCAAAAAAGTTGAAAATATTCATGAAGAAATTCGGCTTCAAAAAAGTTGAAAATTTTCATGAAGAAATTCGGCTTCAAAAAAGTTGAAAATTTTCATGAAGTATTTGGGCTTCAAAAAAGTTGAAAATTTTCATGAAGAAATTCGGCTTCAAAAAAGTTTTCGCAAGGGGGGGGGTGTTTCGTCTTTTTTCAACTTTTTCGTAAGGGGGGGGTGTTTCGTCTTTTTTCAACTTTTTCGTTAGCGGGGGTGGGTCAATTGAAAATATTCATGAAGAAATTCGGCTTCAAAAAAGTTTTCGTAAGGGGGGGGGTGTTTCGTCTTTTTTCAACTTTTTCGTGAGATGGGGGTGTTTCGTCTTTTTTCAACTTTTTCGTGAGGGGGGGTGGGTCAATTGAAAATATTCATGGAGAAATTCAGCTTCAAAAAAGTTGAAAATTTTCATGAAGTATTTGGGCTTCAAAAAAGTTTAAAAATTTCATGAAAAAATTCGGCTTCAAAAAGGTTGAAAATTTTCATGAAGTATTTGGGCTTCAAAAATGTTTTAAATTTTCATGAAGAAATTCGGCTTCAAAAAAGTTTAAAATTTTCATGAAGAAATTCGGCTTCAAAAAAGATGAAAATTTTCATGAAGTATTTGGGCTTCAAAATAGTTGAAAATTTTCATGAAAAAATTCGGCTTCAAAAAAGATGAACGTTTTCATGAAGTATTTGGGCTTCAAAAAAGTTGAAAATTTTCATGAAGTATTTGGGCTTCAAAAAAGTTGAAAATATTCATGAAGAAATTCGGCTTCAAAAAAGTTGAAAATTTTCATGACGAAATTCGGCTTCAAAAAAGTTTTCGCGAGGGGGGGGTGTTTCGTCTTTTTTCAACTTTTTCGTAAGGGGGGGTGTTTCCTGTTTTTTCAACTTTTTCATAAGGGGGGGTTGGTCAATTGAAATTTTTCATGAAGTATTTGGGCTTCAAAAAAGTTGAAAATTTTCATGAAGTATTTGGGCTTCAAAAAAGTTGAAAATTTTCATGAAGTATTTGGGCTTCAAAAAAGTTGAAAATTTTCATGACGAAATTCGGCTTCAAAAAAGTTTTCGCGAGGGGGGGGTGTTTCGTCTTTTTTCAACTTTTTCGTAAGGGGGGGTGTTTCCTGTTTTTTCAACTTTTTCATAAGGGGGGGTTGGTCAATTGAAATTTTTCATGAAGTATTTGGGCTTCAAAAAAGTTGAAAATTTTCATGAAGTATTTGGGCTTCAAAAAAGTTGAAAATTTTCATGAAGTATTTGGGCTTCAAAAAAGTTGAAAATATTCATGAAGAAATTCGGATTCAAAAAAGTTGAAAATTTTCATGAAGAAATTCGGCTTCAAAAAAGTTGAAAATTTTCATGAAGTATTTGGGCTTCAAAAAAGTTGAAAATATTCATGAAGAAATTCGGATTCAAAAAAGTTGAAAATTTTCATGAAGAAATTCGGCTTCAAAAAAGTTGAAAATTTTCATGAAGTATTTGGGCTTCAAAAAAGTTGAAAATTTTCATGAAGAAATTCGGCTTCAAAAAAGTTGAAAATTTTCATGAAGTATTTGGGCTTCAAAAAAGTTGAAAATTTTCATGAAGAAATTCGGCTTCAAAAAAGTTTTCGCAAGGGGGGGGTGTTTCGTCTTTTTTCAACTTTTTCGAAAGGGGGGGGTGTTTCGTCTTTTTTCAACTTTTTCGTAAGAGGGGGGTGTTTCGTCTTTTTTCAACTTTTTCGTGAGGGGGGTGGGTCAATTGAAAGTATTCA
The DNA here is from genome assembly GCF_963584025.1 of Labrus mixtus. Classification (NCBI taxonomy): domain Eukaryota; kingdom Metazoa; phylum Chordata; class Actinopteri; order Labriformes; family Labridae; genus Labrus; species Labrus mixtus. The sequence continues at coordinate 339,739 of NW_026870158.1, forward strand.
TGAAGAAATTCGGCTTCAAAAAAGTTGAAAATTTTCATGAAGTATTTGGGCTTCAAAAAAGTTGAAAATTTTCATGAAGAAATTCGGCTTCAAAAAAGTTTTCGCAAGGGGGGGGTGTTTCGTCTTTTTTCAACTTTTTCGAAAGAGGGGTGTGTTTCGTCTTTTTTCAACTTTTTCGTGAGGGGGGGGTGTTTCGTCTTTTTTCAACTTTTTCGTAAGGGTGGAGTTTCGTCTTTTTTCAACTTTTTCGTGAGGGGGGTGGGTCAATCGTCTTTTTTCAACTTTTTCGTTAGCGGGGGTGGGTCAATTGAAAATATTCATGAAGAAATTCGGCTTCAAAAAAGTTGAAAATTTTCATGAAGTATTTGGGCTTCAAAAAAGTTGAAAATTTTCATGAAGAAATTCGGCTTCAAAAAAGTTTTCGCAAGGGGGGGGTGTTTCGTCTTTTTTCAACTTTTTCGAAAGAGGGGTGTGTTTCGTCTTTTTTCAACTTTTTCGTGAGGGGGGGGTGTTTCGTCTTTTTTCAACTTTTTCGCAAGGGGGGGGGTGTTTCGTCTTTTTTCAACTTTTTCGTAAGGGGGGGGTGTTTCGTCTTTTTTCAACTTTTTCGTTAGCGGGGGTGGGTCAATTGAAAATATTCATGAAGAAATTCGGCTTCAAAAAAGTTTTCGTAAGGGGGGGGGTGTTTCGTCTTTTTTCAACTTTTTCGTGAGATGGGGGTGTTTCGTCTTTTTTCAACTTTTTCGTGAGGGGGGGTGGGTCAATTGAAAATATTCATGGAGAAATTCAGCTTCAAAAAAGTTGAAAATTTTCATGAAGTATTTGGGCTTCAAAAAAGTTTAAAAATTTCATGAAAAAATTCGGCTTCAAAAAGGTTGAAAATTTTCATGAAGTATTTGGGCTTCAAAAATGTTTTAAATTTTCATGAAGAAATTCGGCTTCAAAAAAGTTTAAAATTTTCATGAAGAAATTCGGCTTCAAAAAAGATGAACGTTTTCATGAAGTATTTGGGCTTCAAAAAAGTTGAAAATTTTCATGAAGTATTTGGGCTTCAAAAAAGTTGAAAATATTCATGAAGAAATTCGGCTTCAAAAAAGTTGAAAATTTTCATGACGAAATTCGGCTTCAAAAAAGTTTTCGCGAGGGGGGGGTGTTTCGTCTTTTTTCAACTTTTTCGTAAGGGGGGGTGTTTCCTGTTTTTTCAACTTTTTCATAAGGGGGGGTTGGTCAATTGAAATTTTTCATGAAGTATTTGGGCTTCAAAAAAGTTGAAAATTTTCATGAAGAAATTGGGCTTCAAAAAAGTTGAACGTTTTCATGAAGTATTTGGGCTTCAAAAAAGTTGAAAATTTTCATGAAGTATTTGGGCTTCAAAAAAGTTGAAAATATTCATGAAGAAATTCGGATTCAAAAAAGTTGAAAATTTTCATGAAGAAATTCGGCTTCAAAAAAGTTGAAAATTTTCATGAAGTATTTGGGCTTCAAAAAAGTTGAAAATATTCATGAAGAAATTCGGATTCAAAAAAGTTGAAAATTTTCATGAAGAAATTCGGCTTCAAAAAAGTTGAAAATTTTCATGAAGTATTTGGGCTTCAAAAAAGTTGAAAATTTTCATGAAGAAATTCGGCTTCAAAAAAGTTTTCGCAAGGGGGGGGTGTTTCGTCTTTTTTCAACTTTTTCGAAAGGGGGGGGTGTTTCGTCTTTTTTCAACTTTTTCGTAAGAGGGGGGTGTTTCGTCTTTTTTCAACTTTTTCGTGAGGGGGGTGGGTCAATTGAAAGTATTCATGAAGAAATTCGGCTTCAAAAAAGTTGAAAATTTTCATGAAGTATTTGGGCTTCAAAAAAGTTGAAAATTTTCATGAAGAAATTCGGCTTCAAAAAAGTTTTCGCAAGGGGGGGGTGTTTCGTCTTTTTTCAACTTTTTCGAAAGAGGGGTGTGTTTCGTCTTTTTTCAACTTTTTCGTGAGGGGGGGTGTTTCGTCTTTTTTCAACTTTTTCGTAAGGGTGGAGTTTCGTCTTTTTTCAACTTTTTCGTGAGGGGGGTGGGTCAATCGTCTTTTTTCAACTTTTTCGTTAGCGGGGGTGGGTCAATTGAAAATATTCATGAAGAAATTCGGCTTCAAAAAAGTTGAAAATTTTCATGAAGTATTTGGGCTTCAAAAAAGTTGAAAATTTTCATGAAGAAATTCGGCTTCAAAAAAGTTTTCGCAAGGGGGGGGTGTTTCGTCTTTTTTCAACTTTTTCGAAAGAGGGGTGTGTTTCGTCTTTTTTCAACTTTTTCGTAAGGGGGGGGTGTTTCGTCTTTTTTCAACTTTTTCGTTAGCGGGGGTGGGTCAATTGAAAATATTCATGAAGAAATTCGGCTTCAAAAAAGTTTTCGTAAGGGGGGGGGTGTTTCGTCTTTTTTCAACTTTTTCGTGAGATGGGGGTGTTTCGTCTTTTTTCAACTTTTTCGTGAGGGGGGGTGGGTCAATTGAAAATATTCATGGAGAAATTCAGCTTCAAAAAAGTTGAAAATTTTCATGAAGTATTTGGGCTTCAAAAAAGTTTAAAAATTTCATGAAAAAATTCGGCTTCAAAAAGGTTGAAAATTTTCATGAAGTATTTGGGCTTCAAAAATGTTTTAAATTTTCATGAAGAAATTCGGCTTCAAAAAAGTTTAAAATTTTCATGAAGAAATTCGGCTTCAAAAAAGATGAAAATTTTCATGAAGTATTTGGGCTTCAAAATAGTTGAAAATTTTCATGAAAAAATTCGGCTTCAAAAAAGATGAACGTTTTCATGAAGTATTTGGGCTTCAAAAAAGTTGAAAATTTTCATGAAGTATTTGGGCTTCAAAAAAGTTGAAAATATTCATGAAGAAATTCGGCTTCAAAAAAGTTGAAAATTTTCATGACGAAATTCGGCTTCAAAAAAGTTTTCGCGAGGGGGGGGTGTTTCGTCTTTTTTCAACTTTTTCGTAAGGGGGGGTGTTTCCTGTTTTTTCAACTTTTTCATAAGGGGGGGTTGGTCAATTGAAATTTTTCATGAAGTATTTGGGCTTCAAAAAAGTTGAAAATTTTCATGAAGAAATTGGGCTTCAAAAAAGTTGAACGTTTTCATGAAGTATTTGGGCTTCAAAAAAGTTGAAAATTTTCATGAAGTATTTGGGCTTCAAAAAAGTTGAAAATTTTCATGAAGTATTTGGGCTTCAAAAAAGTTGAAAATATTCATGAAGAAATTCGGATTCAAAAAAGTTGAAAATTTTCATGAAGAAATTCGGCTTCAAAAAAGTTGAAAATTTTCATGAAGTATTTGGGCTTCAAAAAAGTTGAAAATATTCATGAAGAAATTCGGATTCAAAAAAGTTGAAAATTTTCATGAAGAAATTCGGCTTCAAAAAAGTTGAAAATTTTCATGAAGTATTTGGGCTTCAAAAAAGTTGAAAATTTTCATGAAGAAATTCGGCTTCAAAAAAGTTGAAAATTTTCATGAAGTATTTGGGCTTCAAAAAAGTTGAAAATTTTCATGAAGAAATTCGGCTTCAAAAAAGTTTTCGCAAGGGGGGGGTGTTTCGTCTTTTTTCAACTTTTTCGAAAGAGGGGTGTGTTTCGTCTTTTTTCAACTTTTTCGTGAGGGGGGGGTGTTTCGTCTTTTTTCAACTTTTTCGTGAGGGGGGTGGGTCAATTGAAAGTATTCATGAAGAAATTCGGCTTCAAAAAAGTTGAAAATTTTCATGAAGTATTTGGGCTTCAAAAAAGTTTAAAATTTTCATGAAGAAATTCGGCTTCAAAAAAGTTTTCGTAAGGGGGAGGTGTTTCATCTTTTTTCAACTTTTTCGTGAGGGGGGGTGTTTCGTCTTTTTTCAACTTTTTCGTAAGGGGGGGTGTTTAGTCTTTTTTCAACTTTTTCGTGAGGGGGGTGGGTCAATTGAAATTATTCATGAAGAAATTCGGCTTCAAAAAAGTTGAAAATTTTCATGAAGAAATTCGGCTTCAAAAAAGTTGAAAATTTTCATGAAGTATTTGGGCTTCAAAAAAGTTGAAAATTTTCATTAAGAAATTCGGCTTCAAAAAAGTTTTCGCAAGGGGGGGGTGTTTCGTCTTTTTTCAACTTTTTCGTAAGAGGGGGGTGTTTCGTCTTTTTTCAACTTTTTCGTGAGGGGGGGTGGGTCAATTGAAAATATTCATGAAGAAATTCAGCTTCAAAAAAGTTGAAAATTTTCATGAAGTAATTCGGCTTCAAAAAAGTTTTCGCAAGGGGGGGGTGTTTCGTCTTTTTTCAACTTTTTCGAAAGAGGGGGTTGTTTCGTCTTTTTTCAACTTTTTCGTGAGGGGGGTGGGTCAATTGAAAATATTCATGAAGAAATTCTGCTTCAAAAAAGTTGAAAATTTTCATGAAGTATTTGGGCTTCAAAAAAGTTGAAAATTTTCATGAAGAAATTCGGCTTCAAAAAAGTTTTCGCAAGGGGGGTGTGTTTCGTATTTTTTCAACTTTTTCCTAAGGGGGGGGTGTTTCGTCTTTTTTCAACTTTTTCGTGAGGGGGGGGTGTTTCGTCTTTTTTCAACTTTTTCGTAAGAGGGGGGTGTTTCGTCTTTTTTCAACTTTTTCGTGAGGGGGGTGGGTCAATTGAAAATATTCATGAAGAAATTCGGCTTCAAAAAAGTTGAAAATTTTCATGAAGTATTTGGGCTTCAAAAAAGTTTAAAATTTTCATGAAGAAATTCGGCTTCAAAAAGGTTGAAAATATTCATGAAGAAATTCGGCTTCAAAAAAGTTTAAAATTTTCATGAAGAAATTCGGCTTCAAAAAGGTTGAAAATTTTCATGAATTATTTGGGCTTCAAAAAAGTTGAAAATATTCATGAAGAAATTCGGCTTCAAAAAAGTTGAAAATTTTCATGAAGTATTTGGGTTTGAAATTTTTTTTTAATTTTCATGAAGAATTTCGTCTTCAAAAAAGTTTAAAATTTTCATGAAGAAATTCGGCTTCAAAAAAGTTGAAAATTTTCATGAAGTATTTGGGCTTCAAAAAAGTTTAAAATTTTCATGAAGTATTTGGGCTTCAAAAAAGTTGAAAATTTTCATGAAGAAATTCGGCTTCAAAAAAGTTGAAAATTTTCATGAAGTATTTGGGCTTCAAAAAAGTTGAAAATTTTCATGAAGAAATTTGGCTTCAAAAAAGTTTTCGCAAGGGGGGGGTGTTTCGTCTTTTTTCAACTTTTTCGTAAGAGGGGGGTGTTTCGTCTTTTTTCAACTTTTTCGTGAGGGGGGGTGGGTCAATTGAAAATATTCATGAAGAAATTCGGCTTCAAAAAAGTTGAAAATTTTCATGAAGTATTTGGGCTTCAAAAAAGTTGAAAATTTTCATGAAGTATTTGGGCTTCAAAAAAGTTTAAAATTTTCATGAAGAAATTCGGCTTCAAAAAAGTTGAAAATTTTCATGAAGTATTTGGGCTTGAAATTTTTTTAAATTTTCATGAAGAAATTCGGCTTCAAAAAAGTTGAAAATTTTCATGAAGAAATTCGGCTTCAAAAAAGTTGAAAATTTTCATGAAGTATTTGGGCTTCAAAAAAGTTTAAAATTTTCATGAAGAAATTCGGCTTCAAAAAAGTTTTCGCAAGGGGGGGGTGTTTCGTCTTTTTTCAACTTTTTCGTAAGGGGGGGGTGTTTCGTCTTTTTTCAATTTTTTCGTGAGGGGGTGGGTCAATTGAAAATATTCATGAAGAAATTCGGCTTCAAAAAAGTTTTCGCAAGGGGGGCGGTGTTTCGTCTTTTTTCAACTTTTTCGTAAGGGGGGGTGTTTCGTTTTTTTTCAACTTTTCCGTTAGCGGGGGTGGGTCAATTGAAAATATTCATGAAGAAATTTGGCTTCAAAAAAGATGAAAATTTTCATGAAGTATTTGGGCTTCAAAAAAGTTGAAAATTTTCATGAAGAAATTCGGCTTCAAAAAAGTTTTCGCAAGAGGGGGGTGTTTCGTCTTTTTTCAACTTTTTCGTGAGGGGGGTGGGTCAATTGAAAATTTTCATGAAGAAATTCGGCTTCAAAAAAGTTTAAAATTTTCATGAAGAAATTCGGCTTCAAAAAAGATGAAAATTTTCATGAAGTATTTGGGCTTGAAATTTTTTTTAAATTTTCATGAAGAAATTCGGCTTCAAAAAAGTTGAAAATTTTCATGAAGAAATTCGGCTTCAAAAAAGTTGAAAATTTTCATGAAGTATTTGGGCTTCAAAAAAGTTTAAAATTTTCATGAAGAAATTCGGCTTCAAAAAAGTTGAAAATTTTCATGAAGTATTTGGGCTTGAAAATTTTTTTAAATTTTCATGAAGAAATTCGGCTTCAAAAAAGTTGAAAATTTTCATGAAGAAATTCGGCTTCAAAAAAGTTGAAAATTTTCATGAAGTATTTGGGCTTCAAAAAAGTTTAAAATTTTCATGAAGAAATTCGGCTTCAAAAAAGTTTTCGCAAGGGGGGGGTGTTTCGTCTTTTTTCAACTTTTTCGTAAGGGGGGGGTGTTTCGTCTTTTTTCAATTTTTTCGTGAGGGGGTGGGTCAATTGAAAATATTCATGAAGAAATTCGGCTTCAAAAAAGTTTTCGCAAGGGGGGCGGTGTTTCGTCTTTTTTCAATTTTTTCGTGAGGGGGGTGGGTCAACTGAAAATATTCATGAAGAAATTCGGCTTCAAAAAAGTTGAAAATTTTCATGAAGTATTTGGGCTTCAAAAAAGTTTAAAATTTTCATGAAGAAATTCGGCTTCAAAAAGGTTGAAAATATTCATGAAGAAATTTGGCTTCAAAAAAGTTTAAAATTTTCATGAAGTATTTAGGCTTCAAAAAAGTTGAAAATTTTCATGAAGAAATTCGGCTTCAAAAAAGTTTTCGTAAGGGGGAGGTGTTTCGTCTTTTTTCAACTTTTTCGTGAGTGGGGGTGTTTCGTCTTTTTTCAACTTTTTCGTAAGGGGGGGTGTTTCGTCTTTTTTCAACTTTTTCGTAAGGTGGGGGTGTTTCGTCTTTTTTCAACTTTATCGTAAGAGGGGGGTGTTTCGTCTTTTTTCAACTTTTTCGTGAGGGGGTGGGTCAATTGAAAGTATTCATGAAGAAATTCGGCTTCAAAAAAGTTGAAGATTTTCATGAAGTATTTGGGCTTCAAAAAAGTTGAAAATTTTCATGAAGAAATTCGGCTTCAAAAAGGTTGAAAATATTCATGAAGAAATTCGGCTTTAAAAAAGATTAAAATTTTCATGAAGTATTTGGGCTTCAAAAAAGTTGAAAATTTTCATGAAGAAATTCGGCTTCAAAAAAGTTTTCGTAAGGGGGAGGTGTTTCATCTTTTTTCAACTTTTTCGTGAGGGGGGGTGTTTCGTCTTTTTTCAACTTTTTCGTAAGGGGGGGTGTTTCGTCTTTTTTCAACTTTTTCGTGAGGGGGGTGGGTCAATTGAAAGTATTCATGAAGAAATTCGGCTTCAAAAAAGTTGAAAATTTTCATGAAGTATTTAGGCTTCAAAAAAGTTGAAAATTTTCATGAAGAAATTCGGCTTCAAAAAAGTTTTCGTAAGGGGGAGGTGTTTCGTCTTTTTTCAACTTTTTCGTGAGGGGGGGTGTTTCGTCTTTTTTCAACTTTTTCGTAAGGGGGGGTGTTTCGTCTTTTTTCAACTTTTTCGTAAGGGGGGGGTGTTTCGTCTTTTTTCAACTTTTTCGTAAGAGGGGGGTGTTTCGTCTTTTTTCAACTTTTTCGTGAGGGGGTGGGTCAATTGAAAGTATTCATGAAGAAATTCGGCTTCAAAAAATTTGAAAATTTTCATGAAGAAATTCGGCTTCAAAAAAGTTGAAAATTTTCATGAAGAAATTCGGCTTCAAAAAAGTTGAAAATTTTCATGAAGTATTTGGGCTTCAAAAAAGTTTAAAATTTTCATGAAGAAATTCGGCTTCAAAAAAGTTTTCGCAAGGGGGGGGTGTTTCGTCTTTTTTCAATTTTTTCGTGAGGGGGTGGGTCAATTGAAAATATTCATGAAGAAATTCGGCTTCAAAAAATTTTCGCAAGGGGGGCGGTGTTTCGTCTTTTTTCAATTTTTTCGTGAGGGGGGTGGGTCAACTGAAAATATTCATGAAGAAATTCGGCTTCAAAAAAGTTGAAAATTTTCATGAAGTATTTGGGCTTCAAAAAAGTTTAAAATTTTCATGAAGAAATTCGGCTTCAAAAAGGTTGAAAATATTCATGAAGAAATTTGGCTTCAAAAAAGTTTAAAATTTTCATGAAGTATTTAGGCTTCAAAAAAGTTGAAAATTTTCATGAAGAAATTCGGCTTCAAAAAAGTTTTCGTAAGGGGGAGGTGTTTCGTCTTTTTTCAACTTTTTCGTGAGTGGGGGTGTTTCGTCTTTTTTCAACTTTTTCGTAAGGGGGGGTGTTTCGTCTTTTTTCAACTTTTTCGTAAGGTGGGGGTGTTTCGTCTTTTTTCAACTTTATCGTAAGAGGGGGTGTTTCGTCTTTTTTCAACTTTTTCGTGAGGGGGTGGGTCAATTGAAAGTATTCATGAAGAAATTCGGCTTCAAAAAAGTTGAAGATTTTCATGAAGTATTTGGGCTTCAAAAAAGTTGAAAATTTTCATGAAGAAATTCGGCTTCAAAAAGGTTGAAAATATTCATGAAGAAATTCGGCTTTAAAAAAGATTAAAATTTTCATGAAGTATTTGGGCTTCAAAAAAGTTGAAAATTTTCATGAAGAAATTCGGCTTCAAAAAAGTTTTCGTAAGGGGGAGGTGTTTCATCTTTTTTCAACTTTTTCGTGAGGGGGGGTGTTTCGTCTTTTTTCAACTTTTTCGTAAGGGGGGGTGTTTCGTCTTTTTTCAACTTTTTCGTGAGGGGGGTGGGTCAATTGAAAGTATTCATGAAGAAATTCGGCTTCAAAAAAGTTGAAAATTTTCATGAAGTATTTAGGCTTCAAAAAAGTTGAAAATTTTCATGAAGAAATTCGGCTTCAAAAAAGTTTTCGTAAGGGGGAGGTGTTTCGTCTTTTTTCAACTTTTTCGTGAGGGGGGGTGTTTCGTCTTTTTTCAACTTTTTCGTAAGGGGGGGTGTTTCGTCTTTTTTCAACTTTTTCGTAAGGGGGGGGTGTTTCGTCTTTTTTCAACTTTTTCGTAAGAGGGGGGTGTTTCGTCTTTTTTCAACTTTTTCGTGAGGGGGTGGGTCAATTGAAAGTATTCATGAAGAAATTCGGCTTCAAAAAATTTGAAAATTTTCATGAAGAAATTTGGCTTCAAAAAAGTTGAAAATTTTCATGAAGTATTTGGGCTTCAAAAAAGTTGAAAATTTTCATTAAGAAATTCGGCTTCAAAAAAGTTGAAAATTTTCATGAAGAAATTCGGCTTCAAAAAAGTTGAAAATTTTCATGAAGAAATTCGGCTTCAAAAAAGTTGAAAATTTTCATGAAGTATTTGGGCTTCAAAAAAGTTGAAAATTTTCATTAAGAAATTCGGCTTCAAAAAAGTTGAAAATTTTCATGAAGAAATTCGGCTTCAAAACAGTTGAAGATTTTCATGAAGTATTTGGGCTTCAAAAAAGTTGAAAATTTTCATGAAGAAATTTGGCTTCAAAAAAGTTTTCGCAAGGGGGGGGGTGTTTCTTCTTTTTTCAACTTTTTCGTAAGGGGGGGGTGTTTCGTCTTTTTTCAACTTTTTCGTAAGAGGAGTGTGTTTCGTCTTTTTTCAACTTTTTCGTGAGGGGGTTGGTCAATTGAAAATATTCATGAAGAAATTCGGCTTCAAAAAAGTTTTCGCAAGGGGGGGGTGTTTCGTCTTTTTTCAACTTTTTCGTAAGGGTTGTATCGTCTTTTTTCAACTTTTTCGTAAGAGGGGGGTATTTCGTCTTTTTTCAACTTTTTCGTGAGGGGGGTGGGTCAATTGAAAGTATTCATGAAGAAATTCGGCTTCAAAAAAGTTTTCGCAAGGGTGTTTCGTCTTTTTTCAACTTTTTCGTAAGGGGGGGGTGTTTCGTCTTTTTTCAACTTTTTCGTTAGCGGGGGTGGGTCAATTGAAAATATTCATGAAGAAATTTGGCTTCAAAAAAGATGAAAATTTTCATGAAGTATTTGGGCTTCAAAAAAGTTTAAAATTTTCATGAAGAAATTCGGCTTCAAAAAAGTTTTCGCAAGGGGGGGGTGTTTCGTCTTTTTTCAACTTTTTCGTAAGGGGGGGGTGTTTCGTCTTTTTTCAATTTTTTCGTGAGGGGGTGGGTCAATTGAAAATATTCATGAAGAAATTCGGCTTCAAAAAAGTTTTCGCAAGGGGGGCGGTGTTTCGTCTTTTTTCAATTTTTTCGTGAGGGGGGTGGGTCAACTGAAAATATTCATGAAGAAATTCGGCTTCAAAAAAGTTGAAAATTTTCATGAAGTATTTGGGCTTCAAAAAAGTTTAAAATTTTCATGAAGAAATTCGGCTTCAAAAAGGTTGAAAATATTCATGAAGAAATTTGGCTTCAAAAAAGTTTAAAATTTTCATGAAGTATTTAGGCTTCAAAAAAGTTGAAAATTTTCATGAAGAAATTCGGCTTCAAAAAAGTTTTCGTAAGGGGGAGGTGTTTCGTCTTTTTTCGACTTTTTCGTGAGTGGGGGTGTTTCGTCTTTTTTCAACTTTTTCGTAAGGTGGGGGTGTTTCGTCTTTTTTCAACTTTATCGTAAGAGGGGGGTGTTTCGTCTTTTTTCAACTTTTTCGTGAGGGGGTGGGTCAATTGAAAGTATTCATGAAGAAATTCGGCTTCAAAAAAGTTGAAGATTTTCATGAAGTATTTGGGCTTCAAAAAAGTTGAAAATTTTCATGAAGAAATTCGGCTTCAAAAAGGTTGAAAATATTCATGAAGAAATTCGTCTTTAAAAAAGATTAAAATTTTCATGAAGTATTTGGGCTTCAAAAAAGTTGAAAATTTTCATGAAGAAATTCGGCTTCAAAAAAGTTTTCGTAAGGGGGAGGTGTTTCATCTTTTTTCAACTTTTTCGTGAGGGGGGGTGTTTCGTCTTTTTTCAACTTTTTCGTAAGGGGGGGTGTTTCGTCTTTTTTCAACTTTTTCGTGAGGGGGGTGGGTCAATTGAAAGTATTCATGAAGAAATTCGGCTTCAAAAAAGTTGAAAATTTTCATGAAGTATTTAGGCTTCAAAAAAGTTGAAAATTTTCATGAAGAAATTCGGCTTCAAAAAAGTTTTCGTAAGGGGGAGGTGTTTCGTCTTTTTTCAACTTTTTCGTGAGGGGGGGTGTTTCGTCTTTTTTCAACTTTTTCGTAAGGGGGGGTGTTTCGTCTTTTTTCAACTTTTTCGTAAGGGGGGGGTGTTTCGTCTTTTTTCAACTTTTTCGTAAGAGGGGGGTGTTTCGTCTTTTTTCAACTTTTTCGTGAGGGGGTGGGTCAATTGAAAGTATTCATGAAGAAATTCGGCTTCAAAAAATTTGAAAATTTTCATGAAGAAATTCGGCTTCAAAAAAGTTTAAAATTTTCATGAAGTATTTGGGCTTCAAAAAAGTTGAAAATTTTCATTAAGAAATTCGGCTTCAAAAAAGTTGAAAATTTTCGTGAAGAAATTCGGCTTCAAAAAAGTTGAAAATTTTCATGAAGAAATTCGGCTTCAAAAAAGTTGAAAATTTTCATGAAGTATTTGGGCTTCAAAAAAGTTGAAAATTTTCATTAAGAAATTCGGCTTCAAAAAAGTTGAAAATTTTCATGAAGAAATTCGGCTTCAAAAAAGTTGAAAATTTTCATGAAGTATTTGGGCTTGAAAATTTATTTAAATTTTCATGAAGAAATTCGGCTTCAAAAAAATTTAAAATTTTCATGAAGAAATTCGGCTTCAAAACAGTTGAAGATTTTCATGAAGTATTTGGGCTTCAAAAAAGTTGAAAATTTTCATGAAGAAATTTGGCTTCAAAAAAGTTTTCGCAAGGGGGGGGTGTTTCTTCTTTTTTCAACTTTTTCGTAAGGGGGGGGTGTTTCGTCTTTTTTCAACTTTTTCGTAAGAGGAGTGTGTTTCGTCTTTTTTCAACTTTTTCGTGAGGGGGTTGGTCAATTGAAAATATTCATGAAGAAATTCGGCTTCAAAAAAGTTTTCGCAAGGGGGGGGTGTTTCGTCTTTTTTCAACTTTTTCGTAAGGGTTGTATCGTCTTTTTTCAACTTTTTCGTAAGAGGGGGGTATTTCGTCTTTTTTCAACTTTTTCGTGAGGGGGGTGGGTCAATTGAAAGTATTCATGAAGAAATTCGGCTTCAAAAAAGTTTTCGCAAGGGTGTTTCGTCTTTTTTCAACTTTTTCGTAAGGGGGGGGTGTTTCGTCTTTTTTCAACTTTTTCGTTAGCGGGGGTGGGTCAATTGAAAATATTCATGAAGAAATTTGGCTTCAAAAAAGATGAAAATTTTCATGAAGTATTTGGGCTTCAAAAAAGTTGAAAATTTTCATGAAGAAATTCGGCTTTAAAAAAGTTTTCGCAAGGGGGGGGTGTTTCGTCTTTTTTCAACTTTTTCGTAAGGGTTGTATCGTCTTTTTTCAACTTTTTCGTAAGAGGGGGGTATTTCGTCTTTTTTCAACTTTTTCGTGAGGGGGATGGGTCAATTGAAAGTATTCATGAAGAAATTCGGCTTCAAAAAAGTTGAAAATTTTCATGAAGTATTTGGGCTTGAAAATTTATTTAAATTTTCATGAAGAAATTCGGCTTCAAAAAAATTTAAAATTTTCATGAAGAAATTCGGCTTCAAAACAGTTGAAGATTTTCATGAAGTATTTGGGCTTCAAAAAAGTTGAAAATTTTCATGAAGAAATTCGGCTTCAAAAAAGTTTTCGCAAGGGGGGGGTGTTTCTTCTTTTTTCAACTTTTTCGTAAGGGGGGGGTGTTTCGTCTTTTTTCAACTTTTTCGTAAGAGGAGTGTGTTTCGTCTTTTTTCAACTTTTTCGTGAGGGGGTTGGTCAATTGAAAATATTCATGAAGAAATTCGGCTTCAAAAAAGTTTTCGCAAGGGGGGGGTGTTTCGTCTTTTTTCAACTTTTTCGTAAGGGTTGTATCGTCTTTTTTCAACTTTTTCGTAAGAGGGGGGTATTTCGTCTTTTTTCAACTTTTTCGTGAGGGGGGTGGGTCAATTGAAAGTATTCATGAAGAAATTCGGCTTCAAAAAAGTTTTCGCAAGGGTGTTTCGTCTTTTTTCAACTTTTTCGTAAGGGGGGGGTGTTTCGTCTTTTTTCAACTTTTTCGTTAGCGGGGGTGGGTCAATTGAAAACATTCATGAAGAAATTTGGCTTCAAAAAAGATGAAAATTTTCATGAAGTATTTGGGCTTCAAAAAAGTTGAAAATTTTCATGAAGAAATTCGGCTTTAAAAAAGTTTTCGCAAGGGGGGGGTGTTTCGTCTTTTTTCAACTTTTTCGTAAGGGTTGTATCGTCTTTTTTCAACTTTTTCGTAAGAGGGGGGTATTTCGTCTTTTTTCAACTTTTTCGTGAGGGGGATGGGTCAATTGAAAGTATTCATGAAGAAATTCGGCTTCAAAAAAGTTTTCGCAAGGGGGGGGGTGTTTCGTCTTTTTTCAACTTTTTCGTTAGCGGGGGTGGGTCAATTGAAAATATTCATGAAGAAATTTGGCTTCAAAAAAGATGAAAATTTTCATGAAGTATTTGGGCTTCAAAAAAGTTGAAAATTTTCATGAAGAAATTCGGCTTCAAAAAAGTTGAAAATTTTCATGAAGAAATTCGGCTTCAAAAAAGTTGAAAATTTTCATGAAGTATTTGGGCTTCAAAAAAGTTGAAAATTTTCATGAAGTATTTGGGCTTCAAAAAAGTTGAAAATTTTCATGAAGTATTTGGGCTTCAAAAAAGTTTAAAAATTTCATGAAGAAATTCGGCTTCAAAAAGGTTGAAAATTTTCATGAAGTATTTGGGCTTCAAAAATGTTTTAAATTTTCATGAAGAAATTCGGCTTCAAAAAAGTTTAAAATTTTCATGAAGAAATTCGGCTTCAAAAAAGATGAAAATTTTCATGAAGTATTTGGGCTTCAAAAAAGTTGAAAATATTCATGAAGAAATTCGGCTTCAAAAAAGTTGAAAATTTTCATGAAGTATTTGGGCTTCAAAATTTTTTTAAATTTTCATGAAGAAATTCGGCTTCAAAAAAGTTGAAAATTTTCATGAAGTATTTGGGCTTCAAAAAAGTTGAAAATTTTCATTAAGAAGTTCGGCTTCAAAAAAGTTGAAAATTTTCATGAAGAAATTCGGCTTCAAAAAAGTTGAAAATTTTCATGAAGTATTTGGGCTTGAAAATTTTTTTAAATTTTCATGAAGAAATTCGGCTTCAAAAAAATTTAAAATTTTCATGAAGAAATTCGGCTTCAAAACAGTTGAAGATTTTCATGAAGTATTTGGGCTTCAAAAAAGTTGAAAATTTTCATGAAGAAATTCGGCTTCAAAAAAGTTTTCGCAAGGGGGGGGTGTTTCTTCTTTTTTCAACTTTTTCGTAAGGGGGGGGTGTTTCGTCTTTTTTCAACTTTTTCGTAAGAGGAGTGTGTTTCGTCTTTTTTCAACTTTTTCGTGAGGGGGTTGGTCAATTGAAAATATTCATGAAGAAATTCGGCTTCAAAAAAGTTTTCGCAAGGGGGGGGTGTTTCGTCTTTTTTCAACTTTTTCGTAAGGGTTGTATCGTCTTTTTTCAACTTTTTCGTAAGAGGGGGGTATTTCGTCTTTTTTCAACTTTTTCGTGAGGGGGGTGGGTCAATTGAAAGTATTCATGAAGAAATTCGGCTTCAAAAAAGTTTTCGCAAGGGTGTTTCGTCTTTTTTCAACTTTTTCGTAAGGGGGGGGTGTTTCGTCTTTTTTCAACTTTTTCGTTAGCGGGGGTGGGTCAATTGAAAATATTCATGAAGAAATTTGGCTTCAAAAAAGATGAAAATTTTCATGAAGTATTTGGGCTTCAAAAAAGTTGAAAATTTTCATGAAGTATTTGGGCTTCAAAAAAGTTGAAAATTTTCATTAAGAAGTTCGGCTTCAAAAAAGTTGAAAATTTTCATGAAGAAATTCGGCTTCAAAAAAGTTGAAAATTTTCATGAAGTATTTGGGCTTGAAAATTTTTTTAAATTTTCATGAAGAAATTCGGCTTCAAAAAAATTTAAAATTTTCATGAAGAAATTCGGCTTCAAAACAGTTGAAGATTTTCATGAAGTATTTGGGCTTCAAAAATGTTTTAAATTTTCATGAAGAAATTCGGCTTCAAAAAAGTTTAAAATTTTCATGAAGAAATTCGGCTTCAAAAAAGATGAAAATTTTCATGAAGTATTTGGGCTTCAAAAAAGTTGAAAATATTCATGAAGAAATTCGGCTTCAAAAAAGTTGAAAATTTTCATGAAGTATTTGGGCTTCAAAATTTTTTTAAATTTTCATGAAGAAATTCGGCTTCAAAAAAGTTGAAAATTTTCATGAAGTATTTGGGCTTCAAAAAAGTTGAAAATTTTCATTAAGAAGTTCGGCTTCAAAAAAGTTGAAAATTTTCATGAAGAAATTCGGCTTCAAAAAAGTTGAAAATTTTCATGAAGTATTTGGGCTTGAAAATTTTTTTAAATTTTCATGAAGAAATTCGGCTTCAAAAAAATTTAAAATTTTCATGAAGAAATTCGGCTTCAAAACAGTTGAAGATTTTCATGAAGTATTTGGGCTTCAAAAAAGTTGAAAATTTTCATGAAGATATTCGGCTTCAAAAAAGTTTTCGCAAGGGGGGGGTGTTTCTTCTTTTTTCAACTTTTTCGTAAGGGGGGGGTGTTTCGTCTTTTTTCAACTTTTTCGTAAGAGGAGTGTGTTTCGTCTTTTTTCAACTTTTTCGTGAGGGGGTTGGTCAATTGAAAATATTCATGAAGAAATTCGGCTTCAAAAAAGTTTTCGCAAGGGGGGGGTGTTTCGTCTTTTTTCAACTTTTTCGTAAGGGTTGTATCGTCTTTTTTCAACTTTTTCGTAAGAGGGGGGTATTTCGTCTTTTTTCAACTTTTTCGTGAGGGGGGTGGGTCAATTGAAAGTATTCATGAAGAAATTCGGCTTCAAAAAAGTTTTCGCAAGGGTGTTTCGTCTTTTTTCAACTTTTTCGTAAGGGGGGGGTGTTTCGTCTTTTTTCAACTTTTTCGTTAGCGGGGGTGGGTCAATTGAAAATATTCATGAAGAAATTTGGCTTCAAAAAAGATGAAAATTTTCATGAAGTATTTGGGCTTCAAAAAAGTTGAAAATTTTCATGAAGAAATTCGGCTTTAAAAAAGTTTTCGCAAGGGGGGGGTGTTTCGTCTTTTTTCAACTTTTTCGTAAGGGTTGTATCGTCTTTTTTCAACTTTTTCGTAAGAGGGGGGTATTTCGTCTTTTTTCAACTTTTTCGTGAGGGGGGTGGGTCAATTGAAAGTATTCATGAAGAAATTCGGCTTCAAAAAAGTTTTCACAAGGGGGGGGGTGTTTCGTCTTTTTTCAACTTTTTCGTTAGCGGGGGTGGGTCAATTGAAAATATTCATGAAGAAATTTGGCTTCAAAAAAGATGAAAATTTTCATGAAGTATTTGGGCTTCAAAAAAGTTGAAAATTTTCATGAAGAAATTCGGCTTCAAAAAAGTTGAAAATTTTCATGAAGAAATTCGGCTTCAAAAAAGTTGAATATTTTCATGAAGTATTTGGGCTTCAAAAAAGTTGAAAATTTTCATGAAGTATTTGGGCTTCAAAAAAGTTGAAAATTTTCATGAAGTATTTGGGCTTCAAAAAAGTTTAAAAATTTCATGAAGAAATTCGGCTTCAAAAAGGTTGAAAATTTTCATGAAGTATTTGGGCTTCAAAAATGTTTTAAATTTTCATGAAGAAATTCGGCTTCAAAAAAGTTTAAAATTTTCATGAAGAAATTCGGCTTCAAAAAAGATGAAAATTTTCATGAAGTATTTGGGCTTCAAAAAAGTTGAAAATATTCATGAAGAAATTCGGCTTCAAAAAAGTTGAAAATTTTCATGAAGTATTTGGGCTTCAAAATTTTTTTAAATTTTCATGAAGAAATTCGGCTTCAAAAAAGTTGAAAATTTTCATGAAGTATTTGGGCTTCAAAAAACTTGAAAATTTTCATGAAGTATTTGGGCTTCAAAAAAGTTGAAAATATTCATGAAGAAATTTGGCTTCAAAACAGTTGAAAATTTTCATGAAGAAATTCGGCTTCAAAAAAGTTTTCGCAAGGGGGGGGTGTTTCGTCTTTTTTCAACTTTTTCGTAAGGGGGGGGTGTTTCGTCTTTTTTCAACTTTTTCGTAAGAGGGGGGTGTTTCGTCTTTTTTCAACTTTTTCGTGAGGGGGGTGGGTCAATTGAAAGTATTCATGAAGAAATTCGGCTTCAAAAAAGTTGAAAATTTTCATGAAGAAATTCGGCTTCAAAAAAGTTTTCGCGAGGGGGGGGTGTTTCCTCTTTTTTCAACTTTTTCGTAAGGGGGGGGTGTTTCGTCTTTTTTCAACTTTTTCGTAAGGGGGGGTGTTTCGTCTTTTTTCAACTTTTTCGTAAGAGGGGGGTGTTTCGTCTTTTTTCAACTTTTTCGTGAGGGGGGGTGGGTCAATTGAAAATATTCATGAAGATATTCGGCTTCAAAAAAGTTGAAAATTTTCATGAAGTATTTGGGCTTCAAAAATGTTAAAAATTTTCATGAAGAAATTCGGCTTCAAAAAGGTTTTCGCAAGGGGGGGTGTTTCGTCTTTTTTCAACTTTTTCGTAAGGGGGGGTGTTTCGTCTTTTTTCAACTTTTTCGTAAGAGGGGGGTGTTTCGTCTTTTTTCAACTTTTTCGTGAGGGGGGGTGGGTCAATTGAAAATATTCATGAAGATATTCGGCTTCAAAAAAGTTGAAAATTTTCATGAAGTATTTGGGCTTCAAAAAAGTTGAAAATATTCATGAAGAAATTCGGATTCAAAAAAGTTGAAAATTTTCATGAAGAAATTCGGCTTCAAAAAAGTTGAAAATTTTCATGAAGTATTTGGGCTTCAAAAAAGTTGAAAATTTTCATGAAGAAATTCGGCTTCAAAAAAGTTTTCGCAAGGGGGGGGTGTTTCGTCTTTTTTCAACTTTTTCGTAAGGGGGGGGTGTTTCGTCTTTTTTCAACTTTTTCGTTAGCGGGGGTGGGTCAATTGAAAATATTCATGAAGAAATTTGGCTTCAAAAAAGATGAAAATTTTCATGAAGTATTTGGGCTTCAAAAAAGTTGAAAATTTTCATGAAGAAATTCGGCTTCAAAAAAGTTTTCGCAAGGGTGGGGGGTGTTTCGTCTTTTTTCAACTTTTTCGTAAGATGGGGGTGTTTCGTCTTTTTTCAACTTTTTCGTGAGGGGGGGTGGGTCAATTGAAAATATTCATGGAGAAATTTGGCTTCAAAAAGGTTGAAAATTTTCATGAAGTATTTGGGCTTCAAAAAAGTTGAAAATATTCATGAAGAAATTCGGCTTCAAAAAAGTTGAAAATTTTCATGAAGTATTTGGGCTTGAAATTTTTTTTAAATTTTCATGAAGAAATTCGGCTTCAAAAAAGTTGAAAATTTTCATGAAGAAATTCGGCTTCAAAAAAGTTGAAAATTTTCATGAAGTATTTGGGCTTGAAAATTTTTTTAAATTTTCATGAAGAAATTCGGCTTCAAAAAAGTTTAAAATTTTCATGAAGAAATTCGGCTTCAAAACAGTTGAAAATTTTCATGAAGTATTTGGGCTTCAAAAAAGTTGAAAATTTTCATGAAGAAATTCGGCTTCAAAAAAGTTTTCGCAAGGGGGGGGTGTTTCTTCTTTTTTCAACTTTTTCGTAAGGGGGGGGTGTTTCGTCTTTTTTCAACTTTTTCGTAAGAGGAGTGTGTTTCGTCTTTTTTCAACTTTTTCGTGAGGGGGTTGGTCAATTGAAAATATTCATGAAGAAATTCGGCTTCAAAAAAGTTTTCGCAAGGGGGGGGTGTTTCGTCTTTTTTCAACTTTTTCGTAAGGGTTGTATCGTCTTTTTTCAACTTTTTCGTAAGAGGGGGTTATTTCGTCTTTTTTCAACTTTTTCGTGAGGGGGGTGGGTCAATTGAAAGTATTCATGAAGAAATTCGGCTTCAAAAAAGTTTTCGCAAGGGTGTTTCGTCTTTTTTCAACTTTTTCGTAAGGGGGGGGTGTTTCGTCTTTTTTCAACTTTTTCGTAAGGGGGGGGTGTTTCGTCTTTTTTCAACTTTTTCGTAAGGGGGGGTGTTTCGTCTTTTTTTAACTTTTTCGTAAGAGGGGGGTGTTTCGTCTTTTTTCAACTTTTTCGTGAGGGGGGGTGGGTCAATTGAAAATATTCATGAAGATATTCGGCTTCAAAAAAGTTGAAAATTTTCATGAAGTATTTGGGCTTCAAAAATGTTTAAAATTTTCATGAAGAAATTCGGCTTCAAAAAGGTTTTCGCAAGGGGGGGTGTTTCGTCTTTTTTCAACTTTTTCGTAAGGGGGGGTGTTTCGTCTTTTTTCAACTTTTTCGTAAGAGGGGGGTGTTTCGTCTTTTTTCAACTTTTTCGTGAGGGGGGGTGGGTCAATTGAAAATATTCATGAAGATATTCGGCTTCAAAAAAGTTGAAAATTTTCATGAAGAAATTCGGCTTCAAAAAAGTTTAAAATTTTCATGAAGAAATTCGGCTTCAAAAAAGATGAAAATTTTCATGAAGTATTTGGGCTTCGAAAAAGGTGAAAATTTTAATGAAGAAATTCGTCTTCAAAAAGGTTTTCGCAAGGGGGGGTGTTTCGTCTTTTTTCAACTTTTTCGTAAGGGGGGTGTTTCGTCTTTTTTCAACTTTTTCGTGAGGGGGGTGGGTCAATTGAAAGTATTCATGAAGAAATTCGGATTCAAAAAAGTTGAAAATTTTCATGAAGTATTTGGGCTTCAAAAAAGTTGAACATTTTCATGAAGAAATTCGGCTTCAAAAAAGTTTTCGCAAGGGGGGGTGTTTCGTGTTTTTTCAACTTTTTCGTAAGGGGGGGGTGTTTCGTCTTTTTTCAACTTTTTCGTAAGGGGGGGGTGTTTCGTCTTTTTTCAACTTTTTCGTAAGGGGGGGTGTTTCGTCTTTTTTCAACTTTTTCGTGAGGGGGGTGGGTCAATTGAAAGTATTCATGAAGAAATTCGGCTTCAAAAAAGTTGAAAATTTTCATGAAGTATTTGGGCTTCAAAAAAGTTGAAAATTTTCATGAAGAAATTCGGCTTCAAAAAAGTTTAAAATTTTCATGAAGAAATTCGGCTTCAAAAAAGATGAAAATTTTCATGAAGAAATTCGGCTTCAAAAAAGTTGAAAATTTTCATGAAGTATTTGGGCTTGAAAATTTTTTTAAATTTTCATGAAGAAATTCGGCTTCAAAAAAGTTTAAAATTTTCATGAAGAAATTCGGCTTCAAAACAGTTGAAAATTTTCATGAAGTATTTGGGCTTCAAAAAAGTTGAAAATTTTCATGAAGAAATTCGGCTTCAAAAAAGTTTTCGCAAGGGGGGGGTGTTTCTTCTTTTTTCAACTTTTTCGTAAGGGGGGGGTGTTTCGTCTTTTTTCAACTTTTTCGTAAGAGGAGTGTGTTTCGTCTTTTTTCAACTTTTTCGTGAGGGGGTTGGTCAATTGAAAATATTCATGAAGAAATTCGGCTTCAAAAAAGTTTTCGCAAGGGGGGGGTGTTTCGTCTTTTTTCAACTTTTTCGTAAGGGTTGTATCGTCTTTTTTCAACTTTTTCGTAAGAGGGGGTTATTTCGTCTTTTTTCAACTTTTTCGTGAGGGGGGTGGGTCAATTGAAAGTATTCATGAAGAAATTCGGCTTCAAAAAAGTTTTCGCAAGGGTGTTTCGTCTTTTTTCAACTTTTTCGTAAGGGGGGGGTGTTTCGTCTTTTTTCAACTTTTTCGTTAGCGGGGGTGGGTCAATTGAAAATATTCATGAAGAAATTTGGCTTCAAAAAAGATGAAAATTTTCATGAAGTATTTGGGCTTCAAAAAAGTTGAAAATTTTCATGAAGAAATTCGGCTTTAAAAAAGTTTTCGCAAGGGGGGGGTGTTTCGTCTTTTTTCAACTTTTTCGTAAGGGTTGTATCGTCTTTTTTCAACTTTTTCGTAAGAGGGGGGTATTTCGTCTTTTTTCAACTTTTTCGTGAGGGGGGTGGGTCACTTGAAAGTATTCATGAAGAAATTCGGCTTCAAAAAAGTTTTCGCAAGGGGGGGGGTGTTTCGTCTTTTTTCAACTTTTTCGTTAGTGGGGGTGGGTCAATTGAAAATATTCATGAAGAAATTTGGCTTCAAAAAAGATGAAAATTTTCATGAAGTATTTGGGCTTCAAAAAAGTTGAAAATTTTCATGAAGAAATTCGGCTTCAAAAAAGTTGAAAATTTTCATGAAGAAATTCGGCTTCAAAAAAGTTGAAAATTTTCATGAAGTATTTGGGCTTCAAAAAAGTTGAAAATTTTCATGAAGTATTTGGGCTTCAAAAAAGTTGAAAATTTTCATGAAGTATTTGGGCTTCAAAAAAGTTTAAAAATTTCATGAAGAAATTCGGCTTCAAAAAGGTTGAAAATTTTCATGAAGTATTTGGGCTTCAAAAATGTTTTAAATTTTCATGAAGAAATTCGGCTTCAAAAAAGTTTAAAATTTTCATGAAGAAATTCGGCTTCAAAAAAGATGAAAATTTTCATGAAGTATTTGGGCTTCAAAAAAGTTGAAAATATTCATGAAGAAATTCGGCTTCAAAAAAGTTGAAAATTTTCATGAAGTATTTGGGCTTCAAAATTTTTTTAAATTTTCATGAAGAAATTCGGCTTCAAAAAAGTTGAAAATTTTCATGAAGTATTTGGGTTTCAAAAAACTTGAAAATTTTCATGAAGTATTTGGGCTTCAAAAAAGTTGAAAATATTCATGAAGAAATTTGGCTTCAAAACAGTTGAAAATTTTCATGAAGAAATTCGACTTCAAAAAAGTTTTCGCAAGGGGGGGGTGTTTCGTCTTTTTTCAACTTTTTCGTAAGGGGGGGGTGTTTCGTCTTTTTTCAACTTTTTCGTAAGGGGGGGTGTTTCGTCTTTTTTTAACTTTTTCGTAAGAGGGGGGTGTTTCGTCTTTTTTCAACTTTTTCGTGAGGGGGGGTGGGTCAATTGAAAATATTCATGAAGATATTCGGCTTCAAAAAAGTTGAAAATTTTCATGAAGTATTTGGGCTTCAAAAATGTTTAAAATTTTCATGAAGAAATTCGGCTTCAAAAAGGTTTTCGCAAGGGGGGGTGTTTCGTCTTTTTTCAACTTTTTCGTAAGGGGGGGTGTTTCGTCTTTTTTCAACTTTTTCGTAAGAGGGGGGTGTTTCGTCTTTTTTCAACTTTTTCGTGAGGGGGGGTGGGTCAATTGAAAATATTCATGAAGATATTCGGCTTCAAAAAAGTTGAAAATTTTCATGAAGAAATTCGGCTTCAAAAAAGTTTAAAATTTTCATGAAGAAATTCGGCTTCAAAAAAGATGAAAATTTTCATGAAGTATTTGGGCTTCGAAAAAGGTGAAAATTTTAATGAAGAAATTCGTCTTCAAAAAGGTTTTCGCAAGGGGGGGTGTTTCGTCTTTTTTCAACTTTTTCGTAAGGGGGGTGTTTCGTCTTTTTTCAACTTTTTCGTGAGGGGGGTGGGTCAATTGAAAGTATTCATGAAGAAATTCGGATTCAAAAAAGTTGAAAATTTTCATGAAGTATTTGGGCTTCAAAAAAGTTGAACATTTTCATGAAGAAATTCGGCTTCAAAAAAGTTTTCGCAAGGGGGGGTGTTTCGTGTTTTTTCAACTTTTTCGTAAGGGGGGGGTGTTTCGTCTTTTTTCAACTTTTTCGTAAGGGGGGGGTGTTTCGTCTTTTTTCAACTTTTTCGTAAGGGGGGGTGTTTCGTCTTTTTTCAACTTTTTCGTGAGGGGGGTGGGTCAATTGAAAGTATTCATGAAGAAATTCGGCTTCAAAAAAGTTGAAAATTTTCATGAAGTATTTGGGCTTCAAAAAAGTTGAAAATTTTCATGAAGAAATTCGGCTTCAAAAAAGTTTAAAATTTTCATGAAGAAATTCGGCTTCAAAAAAGATGAACGATTTCATGAAGTATTTGGGCTTCAAAAAAGTTGAAAATTTTTATGAAGTATTTGGGCTTCAAAATTTTTTTAAATTTTCATGAAGAAATTCGGCTTCAAAAAAGTTGAAAATTTTCATGAAGTATTTGGGCTTCAAAAAAGTTGAAAATTTTCATGTAGAAATTCTGCTTCAAAAAAGTTTTCGCAAGGGGGGGGGTGTTTCGTCTTTTTTCAACTTTTTCGTAAGGGGGGGTGTTTCGTCTTTTTTCAACTTTTTTCGTAAGAGGGGGGTGTTTCGTCTTTTTTCAACTTTTAAGTGAGGGGGTGGGTCAATTGAAAGTATTCATGAAGAAATTCGGATTCAAAAAAGTTGAAAATTTTCATGAAGTATTTGGGCTTCAAAAAAGTTGAAAATTTTCATGAAGAAATTCGGCTTCAAAAAAGTTTTCGCAAGGGGGGGTGTTTCGTGTTTTTTCAACTTTTTCGTAAGGGGGGGGTGTTTCGTCTTTTTTCAACTTTTTCGTAAGGGGGGGGTGTTTCGTCTTTTTTCAACTTTTTCGTAAGGGGGGGTGTTTCGTCATTTTTCAACTTTTTCGTGAGGGGGGTGGGTCAATTGAAAGTATTCATGAAGAAATTCGGCTTCAAAAAAGTTGAAAATTTTCATGAAGTATTTGGGCTTCAAAAAAGTTGAAAATTTTCATGAAGAAATTCGGCTTCAAAAAAGTTTTCGCAAGGGGGGGGTGTTTCGTCTTTTTTCAACTTTTTCGTGAGGGGGGGTGGGTCAATTGAAAATATTCATGAAGAAATTCGGCTTCAAAAAAGTTGAAAATTTTCATGAAGTATTTGGGCTTCAAAAAAGTTGAAAATTTTCATGAAGAAATTCGGCTTCAAAAAAGTTTTCGCAAGGGGGGGTGTTTCGTCTTTTTTCAACTTTTTCGTAAGGGGGGGTGTTTCGTCTTTTTTCAACTTTTTCGTGAGGGGGGTGGGTCAATTGAAAGTATTCATGAAGAAATTCGGCTTCAAAAAAGTTGAAAATTTTCATGAAGAAATTCGGCTTCAAAAAAGTTTTCGCAAGGGGGGGTGTTTCGTCTTTTTTCAACTTTTTCGTAAGGGGGGGTGTTTCGTCTTTTTTCAACTTTTTCGTGAGGGGGGGTGGGTCAATTGAAAATATTCATGAAGTATTTGGGCTTCAAAAAAGTTGAAAATATTCATGAAGAAATTCGGCTTCAAAACAGTTGAAAATTTTCATGAAGAAATTCGGCTTCAAAAAAGTTTTCGCAAGGGGGGGGTGTTTCGTCTTTTTTCAACTTTTTCGTAAGGGGGGGTGTTTCGTCTTTTTTCAACTTTTTCGTGAGAGGGGGGAGTTTCGTCTTTTTTCAACTTTTTCGTGAGGGGGTGGGTCAATTGAAAGTATTCATGAAGAAATTCGGCTTCAAAAAAGTTGAAAATTTTCATGAAGTATTTGGGCTTCAAAAAAGTTGAAAATTTTCATGAAGAAATTCGGCTTCAAAAAAGTTTTCGCGAGGGGGGGGTGTTTCGTCTTTTTTCAACTTTTTCGTAAGGGGGGGGTGTTTCGTCTTTTTTCAACTTTTTCGTAAGGGGGGGTGTTTCGACTTTTTTCAACTTTTTCGTAAGAGGGGGGTGTTTCGTCTTTTTTCAACTTTTTCGTGAGGGGGGGTGGGTCAATTGAAAATATTCATGAAGAAATACGGTTTCAAAAAAGTTGAAAATTTTCATGAAGTATTTGGGCTTCAAAATTTTTTTAAATTTTCATGAAGAAATTCGGCTTCAAAAAAGTTGAAAATTTTCATGAAGTATTTGGGCTTCAAAAAAGTTGAAAATGTTCATGTAGAAATTCGGCTTCAAAAAAGTTTTCGCAAGGGGGGGGGTGTTTCGTCTTTTTTCAACTTTTTCGTAAGGGGGGGTGTTTCGTCTTTTTTCAACTTTTTTCGTAAGAGGGGGGTGTTTCGTCTTTTTTCAACTTTTAAGTGAGGGGGTGGGTCAATTGAAAGTATTCATGAAGAAATTCGGATTCAAAAAAGTTGAAAATTTTCATGAAGTATTTGGGCTTCAAAAAAGTTGAAAATTTTCATGAAGAAATTCAGCTTCAAAAAAGTTTTCGCAAGGGGGGGTGTTTCGTGTTTTTTCAACTTTTTCGTAAGGGGGGGGTGTTTCGTCTTTTTTCAACTTTTTCGTAAGGGGGGGGTGTTTCTTCTTTTTTCAACTTTTTCGTAAGGGGGGGTGTTTCGTCATTTTTCAACTTTTTCGTGAGGGGGGTGGGTCAATTGAAAGTATTCATGAAGAAATTCGGCTTCAAAAAAGTTGAAAATTTTCATGAAGTATTTGGGCTTCAAAAAAGTTGAAAATTTTCATGAAGAAATTCGGCTTCAAAAAAGTTTTCGCAAGGGGGGGGTGTTTCGTCTTTTTTCAACTTTTTCGTGAGGGGGGGTGGGTCAATTGAAAATATTCATGAAGAAATTCGGCTTCAAAAAAGTTGAAAATTTTCATGAAGTATTTGGGCTTCAAAAAAGTTGAAAATTTTCATGAAGAAATTCGGCTTCAAAAAAGTTGAAAATTTTCATGAAGTATTTGGGCTTGAAATTTTTTTTAAATTTTCATGAAGAAATTCGGCTTCAAAAAAGTTGAAAATTTTCATGAAGAAATTCGGCTTCAAAAAAGTTGAAAATTTTCATGAAGTATTTGGGCTTGAAAATTTTTTTAAATTTTCATGAAGAAATTCGGCTTCAAAAAAGTTTAAAATTTTCATGAAGAAATTCGGCTTCAAAACAGTTGAAAATTTTCATGAAGTATTTGGGCTTCAAAAAAGTTGAAAATTTTCATGAAGAAATTCGGCTTCAAAAAAGTTTTCGCAAGGGGGGGGTGTTTCTTCTTTTTTCAACTTTTTCGTAAGGGGGGGGTGTTTCGTCTTTTTTCAACTTTTTCGTAAGAGGAGTGTGTTTCGTCTTTTTTCAACTTTTTCGTGAGGGGGTTGGTCAATTGAAAATATTCATGAAGAAATTCGGCTTCAAAAAAGTTTTCGCAAGGGGGGGGTGTTTCGTCTTTTTTCAACTTTTTCGTAAGGGTTGTATCGTCTTTTTTCAACTTTTTCGTAAGAGGGGGTTATTTCGTCTTTTTTCAACTTTTTCGTGAGGGGGGTGGGTCAATTGAAAGTATTCATGAAGAAATTCGGCTTCAAAAAAGTTTTCGCAAGGGTGTTTCGTCTTTTTTCAACTTTTTCGTAAGGGGGGGGTGTTTCGTCTTTTTTCAACTTTTTCGTTAGCGGGGGTGGGTCAATTGAAAATATTCATGAAGAAATTTGGCTTCAAAAAAGATGAAAATTTTCATGAAGTATTTGGGCTTCAAAAAAGTTGAAAATTTTCATGAAGAAATTCGGCTTTAAAAAAGTTTTCGCAAGGGGGGGGTGTTTCGTCTTTTTTCAACTTTTTCGTAAGGGTTGTATCGTCTTTTTTCAACTTTTTCGTAAGAGGGGGGTATTTCGTCTTTTTTCAACTTTTTCGTGAGGGGGGTGGGTCACTTGAAAGTATTCATGAAGAAATTCGGCTTCAAAAAAGTTTTCGCAAGGGGGGGGGTGTTTCGTCTTTTTTCAACTTTTTCGTTAGTGGGGGTGGGTCAATTGAAAATATTCATGAAGAAATTTGGCTTCAAAAAAGATGAAAATTTTCATGAAGTATTTGGGCTTCAAAAAAGTTGAAAATTTTCATGAAGAAATTCGGCTTCAAAAAAGTTGAAAATTTTCATGAAGAAATTCGGCTTCAAAAAAGTTGAAAATTTTCATGAAGTATTTGGGCTTCAAAAAAGTTGAAAATTTTCATGAAGTATTTGGGCTTCAAAAAAGTTGAAAATTTTCATGAAGTATTTGGGCTTCAAAAAAGTTTAAAAATTTCATGAAGAAATTCGGCTTCAAAAAGGTTGAAAATTTTCATGAAGTATTTGGGCTTCAAAAATGTTTTAAATTTTCATGAAGAAATTCGGCTTCAAAAAAGTTTAAAATTTTCATGAAGAAATTCGGCTTCAAAAAAGATGAAAATTTTCATGAAGTATTTGGGCTTCAAAAAAGTTGAAAATATTCATGAAGAAATTCGGCTTCAAAAAAGTTGAAAATTTTCATGAAGTATTTGGGCTTCAAAATTTTTTTAAATTTTCATGAAGAAATTCGGCTTCAAAAAAGTTGAAAATTTTCATGAAGTATTTGGGTTTCAAAAAACTTGAAAATTTTCATGAAGTATTTGGGCTTCAAAAAAGTTGAAAATATTCATGAAGAAATTTGGCTTCAAAACAGTTGAAAATTTTCATGAAGAAATTCGACTTCAAAAAAGTTTTCGCAAGGGGGGGGTGTTTCGTCTTTTTTCAACTTTTTCGTAAGGGGGGGGTGTTTCGTCTTTTTTCAACTTTTTCGTAAGGGGGGGTGTTTCGTCTTTTTTTAACTTTTTCGTAAGAGGGGGGTGTTTCGTCTTTTTTCAACTTTTTCGTGAGGGGGGGTGGGTCAATTGAAAATATTCATGAAGATATTCGGCTTCAAAAAAGTTGAAAATTTTCATGAAGTATTTGGGCTTCAAAAATGTTTAAAATTTTCATGAAGAAATTCGGCTTCAAAAAGGTTTTCGCAAGGGGGGGTGTTTCGTCTTTTTTCAACTTTTTCGTAAGGGGGGGTGTTTCGTCTTTTTTCAACTTTTTCGTAAGAGGGGGGTGTTTCGTCTTTTTTCAACTTTTTCGTGAGGGGGGGTGGGTCAATTGAAAATATTCATGAAGATATTCGGCTTCAAAAAAGTTGAAAATTTTCATGAAGAAATTCGGCTTCAAAAAAGTTTAAAATTTTCATGAAGAAATTCGGCTTCAAAAAAGATGAAAATTTTCATGAAGTATTTGGGCTTCGAAAAAGGTGAAAATTTTAATGAAGAAATTCGTCTTCAAAAAGGTTTTCGCAAGGGGGGGTGTTTCGTCTTTTTTCAACTTTTTCGTAAGGGGGGTGTTTCGTCTTTTTTCAACTTTTTCGTGAGGGGGGTGGGTCAATTGAAAGTATTCATGAAGAAATTCGGATTCAAAAAAGTTGAAAATTTTCATGAAGTATTTGGGCTTCAAAAAAGTTGAACATTTTCATGAAGAAATTCGGCTTCAAAAAAGTTTTCGCAAGGGGGGGTGTTTCGTGTTTTTTCAACTTTTTCGTAAGGGGGGGGTGTTTCGTCTTTTTTCAACTTTTTCGTAAGGGGGGGGTGTTTCGTCTTTTTTCAACTTTTTCGTAAGGGGGGGTGTTTCGTCTTTTTTCAACTTTTTCGTGAGGGGGGTGGGTCAATTGAAAGTATTCATGAAGAAATTCGGCTTCAAAAAAGTTGAAAATTTTCATGAAGTATTTGGGCTTCAAAAAAGTTGAAAATTTTCATGAAGAAATTCGGCTTCAAAAAAGTTTAAAATTTTCATGAAGAAATTCGGCTTCAAAAAAGATGAACGATTTCATGAAGTATTTGGGCTTCAAAAAAGTTGAAAATTTTTATGAAGTATTTGGGCTTCAAAATTTTTTTAAATTTTCATGAAGAAATTCGGCTTCAAAAAAGTTGAAAATTTTCATGAAGTATTTGGGCTTCAAAAAAGTTGAAAATTTTCATGTAGAAATTCGGCTTCAAAAAAGTTTTCGCAAGGGGGGGGGTGTTTCGTCTTTTTTCAACTTTTTCGTAAGGGGGGGTGTTTCGTCTTTTTTCAACTTTTTTCGTAAGAGGGGGGTGTTTCGTCTTTTTTCAACTTTTAAGTGAGGGGGTGGGTCAATTGAAAGTATTCATGAAGAAATTCGGATTCAAAAAAGTTGAAAATTTTCATGAAGTATTTGGGCTTCAAAAAAGTTGAAAATTTTCATGAAGAAATTCGGCTTCAAAAAAGTTTTCGCAAGGGGGGGTGTTTCGTGTTTTTTCAACTTTTTCGTAAGGGGGGGGTGTTTCGTCTTTTTTCAACTTTTTCGTAAGGGGGGGGTGTTTCGTCTTTTTTCAACTTTTTCGTAAGGGGGGGTGTTTCGTCATTTTTCAACTTTTTCGTGAGGGGGGTGGGTCAATTGAAAGTATTCATGAAGAAATTCGGCTTCAAAAAAGTTGAAAATTTTCATGAAGTATTTGGGCTTCAAAAAAGTTGAAAATTTTCATGAAGAAATTCGGCTTCAAAAAAGTTTTCGCAAGGGGGGGGTGTTTCGTCTTTTTTCAACTTTTTCGTGAGGGGGGGTGGGTCAATTGAAAATATTCATGAAGAAATTCGGCTTCAAAAAAGTTGAAAATTTTCATGAAGTATTTGGGCTTCAAAAAAGTTGAAAATTTTCATGAAGAAATTCGGCTTCAAAAAAGTTTTCGCAAGGGGGGGTGTTTCGTCTTTTTTCAACTTTTTCGTAAGGGGGGGTGTTTCGTCTTTTTTCAACTTTTTCGTGAGGGGGGTGGGTCAATTGAAAGTATTCATGAAGAAATTCGGCTTCAAAAAAGTTGAAAATTTTCATGAAGAAATTCGGCTTCAAAAAAGTTTTCGCAAGGGGGGGTGTTTCGTCTTTTTTCAACTTTTTCGTAAGGGGGGGTGTTTCGTCTTTTTTCAACTTTTTCGTGAGGGGGGGTGGGTCAATTGAAAATATTCATGAAGTATTTGGGCTTCAAAAAAGTTGAAAATATTCATGAAGAAATTCGGCTTCAAAACAGTTGAAAATTTTCATGAAGAAATTCGGCTTCAAAAAAGTTTTCGCAAGGGGGGGGTGTTTCGTCTTTTTTCAACTTTTTCGTAAGGGGGGGTGTTTCGTCTTTTTTCAACTTTTTCGTGAGAGGGGGGAGTTTCGTCTTTTTTCAACTTTTTCGTGAGGGGGTGGGTCAATTGAAAGTATTCATGAAGAAATTCGGCTTCAAAAAAGTTGAAAATTTTCATGAAGTATTTGGGCTTCAAAAAAGTTGAAAATTTTCATGAAGAAATTCGGCTTCAAAAAAGTTTTCGCGAGGGGGGGGTGTTTCGTCTTTTTTCAACTTTTTCGTAAGGGGGGGGTGTTTCGTCTTTTTTCAACTTTTTCGTAAGGGGGGGTGTTTCGACTTTTTTCAACTTTTTCGTAAGAGGGGGGTGTTTCGTCTTTTTTCAACTTTTTCGTGAGGGGGGGTGGGTCAATTGAAAATATTCATGAAGAAATACGGTTTCAAAAAAGTTGAAAATTTTCATGAAGTATTTGGGCTTCAAAATTTTTTTAAATTTTCATGAAGAAATTCGGCTTCAAAAAAGTTGAAAATTTTCATGAAGAAATTCGGCTTCAAAAAAGTTGAAAATTTTCATGAAGAAATTCGGCTTCAAAAAAGTTTAAAATTTTCATGAAGAAATTCGGCTTCAAAAAAGATGAAAATTTTCATGAAGTATTTGGGCTTCAAAAAAGTTGAAAATTTTCATGAAGTATTTGGGCTTCAAAAAAGTTGAAAATTTTCATGAAGTATTTGGGCTTCAAAAAAGTTGAAAATTTTCATGAAGAAATTCGGCTTCAAAAAAGTTGAAAATTTTCATGAAGAAATTCGGCTTCAAAAAAGTTGAAAATTTTCATGAAGTATTTGGGCTTCAAAAAAGTTGAAAATTTTCATGAAGAAATTCGGCTTCAAAAAAGTTTTCGCAAGGGGGGGGTGTTTCGTCTTTTTTCAACTTTTTCGTAAGGGGGGGGTGTTTCGTCTTTTTTCAACTTTTTCGTAAGAGGGGGGAGTTTCGTCTTTTTTCAACTTTTTCGTGAGGGGGGTGGGTCAATTGAAAGTATTCATGAAGAAATTCGGCTTCAAAAAAGTTGAAAATTTTCATGAAGTATTTGGGCTTCAAAAAAGTTGAAAATTTTCATGAAGAAATTCGGCTTCAAAAAAGTTTTCGCGAGGGGGGGGTGTTTCGTCTTTTTTCAACTTTTTCGTAAGGGGGGGGTGTTTCGTCTTTTTTCAACTTTTTCGTAAGGGGGGGTGTTTCGACTTTTTTCAACTTTTTCGTAAGAGGGGGGTGTTTCGTCTTTTTTCAACTTTTTCGTGAGGGGGGTTGGGTCAATTGAAAATATTCATGAAGAAATTCGGTTTCAAAAAAGTTGAAAATTTTCATGAAGTATTTGGGCTTCAAAAATTTTTTAAATTTTCATGAAGAAATTCGGCTTCAAAAAAGTTGAAAATTTTCATGAAGTATTTGGGCTTCAAAAAAGTTGAAAATTTTCATGAAGAAATTCGGCTTCAAAAAAGTTTAAAATTTTCATGAAGAAATTCGGCTTCAAAAAAGATGAAAATTTTCATGAAGTATTTGGGCTTCAAAAAAGTTGAAAATTTTCATGAAGAAATTCGGCTTCAAAAAGGTTGAAAATTTTCATGAAGTATTTGGGCTTCAAAAATGTTTTAAATTTTCATGAAGAAATTCGGCTTCAAAAAACTTTAAAATTTTCATGAAGAAATTCGGCTTCAAAAAAGATGAAAATTTTCATGAAATATTTTGGCTTCAAAAAAGTTTAAAATTTTCATGAAGTATTTGGGCTTCAAAAAAGTTGAAAATATTCATGAAGAAATTCGGCTTCAAAACAGTTGAAAATTTTCATGAAGAATTTCGGCTTCAAAAAAGTTTTCGCAAGGGGGGGGTGTTTCGTCTTTTTTCAACTTTTTCGTAAGGGGGGGGTGTTTCGTCTTTTTTCAACTTTTTCGTAAGAGGGGGGAGTTTCGTCTTTTTTCAACTTTTTCGTGAGGGGGGTGTTTCGTCCTTTTTCAACTTTTTCGTGAGGGGGGGTGGGTCAATTGAAAATATTCATGAAGAAATTCGGCTTCAAAAAAGTTGAAAATTTTCATGAAGTATTTGGGCTTCAAAAATGTTTAAAATTTTCATGAAGAAATTCGGCTTCAAAAAAGTTTAAAATTTTCATGAAGAAATTCGGCTTCAAAAAGGTTGAAAATTTTCATGAAGTATTTGGGCTTCAAAAAAGTTGAAAATATTCATGAAGAAATTCGGCTTCAAAAAAGTTGAAAATTTTCATGAAGTATTTGGGCTTCAAAAAAGTTGAAAATATTCATGAAGAAATTCGGATTCAAAAAAGTTGAAAATTTTCATGAAGAAATTCGGCTTCAAAAAAGTTGAAAATTTTCATGAAGTATTTGGGCTTCAAAAAAGTTGAAAATTTTCATGAAGAAATTCGGCTTCAAAAAAGTTTTCGCAAGGGGGGGGTGTTTCGTCTTTTTTCAACTTTTTCGTAAGGGGGGGGTGTTTCGTCTTTTTTCAACTTTTTCGTTAGCGGGGGTGGGTCAATTGAAAATATTCATGAAGAAATTTGGCTTCAAAAAAGATGAAAATTTTCATGAAGTATTTGGGCTTCAAAAAAGTTGAAAATTTTCATGAAGAAATTCGGCTTCAAAAAAGTTTTCGCAAGGGTGGGGGGTGTTTCGTCTTTTTTCAACTTTTTCGTAAGATGGGGGTGTTTCGTCTTTTTTCAACTTTTTCGTGAGGGGGGGTGGGTCAATTGAAAATATTCATGGAGAAATTCGGCTTCAAAAAGGTTGAAAATTTTCATGAAGTATTTGGGCTTCAAAAAAGTTGAAAATATTCATGAAGAAATTCGGCTTCAAAAAAGTTGAAAATTTTCATGAAGTATTTGGGCTTGAAATTTTTTTTAAATTTTCATGAAGAAATTCGGCTTCAAAAAAGTTTAAAATTTTCATGAAGAAATTCGGCTTCAAAAAAGTTGAAAATTTTCATGAAGTATTTGGGCTTCAAAAAAGTTGAAAATATTCATGAAGAAATTCGGATTCAAAAAAGTTGAAAATTTTCATGAAGAAATTCGGCTTCAAAAAAGTTGAAAATTTTCATGAAGTATTTGGGCTTCAAAAAAGTTGAAAATTTTCATGAAGAAATTCGGCTTCAAAAAATTTTTCGCAAGGGGGGGGTGTTTCGTCTTTTTTCAACTTTTTCGTAAGGGGGGGGTGTTTCGTCTTTTTTCAACTTTTTCGTTAGCGGGGGTGGGTCAATTGAAAATATTCATGAAGAAATTTGGCTTCAAAAAAGATGAAAATTTTCATGAAGTATTTGGGCTTCAAAAAAGTTGAAAATTTTCATGAAGAAATTCGGCTTCAAAAAAGTTTTCGCAAGGGTGGGGGGTGTTTCGTCTTTTTTCAACTTTTTCGTAAGATGGGGGTGTTTCGTCTTTTTTCAACTTTTTCGTGAGGGGGGGTGGGTCAATTGAAAATATTCATGGAGAAATTCGGCTTCAAAAAGGTTGAAAATTTTCATGAAGTATTTGGGCTTCAAAAAAGTTGAAAATATTCATGAAGAAATTCGGCTTCAAAAAAGTTGAAAATTTTCATGAAGTATTTGGGCTTGAAATTTTTTTTAAATTTTCATGAAGAAATTCGGCTTCAAAAAAGTTTAAAATTTTCATGAAGAAATTCGGCTTCAAAAAAGTTGAAAATTTTCATGAAGTATTTGGGCTTCAAAAAAGTTGAAAATATTCATGAAGAAATTCGGATTCAAAAAAGTTGAAAATTTTCATGAAGAAATTCGGCTTCAAAAAAGTTTTCGCAAGGGGGGGGTGTTTCGTCTTTTTTCAACTTTTTCGTAAGGGGGGGGTGTTTCGTCTTTTTTCAACTTTTTCGTTAGCGGGGGTGGGTCAATTGAAAATATTCATGAAGAAATTTGGCTTCAAAAAAGATGAAAATTTTCATGAAGTATTTGGGCTTCAAAAAAGTTGAAAATTTTCATGAAGAAATTCGGCTTCAAAAAAGTTTTCGCAAGGGTGGGGGGTGTTTCGTCTTTTTTCAACTTTTTCGTAAGATGGGGGTGTTTCGTCTTTTTTCAACTTTTTCGTGAGGGGGGGTGGGTCAATTGAAAATATTCATGGAGAAATTCGGCTTCAAAAAGGTTGAAAATTTTCATGAAGTATTTGGGCTTCAAAAAAGTTGAAAATATTCATGAAGAAATTCGGCTTCAAAAAAGTTGAAAATTTTCATGAAGTATTTGGGCTTGAAATTTTTTTTAAATTTTCATGAAGAAATTCGGCTTCAAAAAAGTTTAAAATTTTCATGAAGAAATTCGGCTTCAAAAAAGTTGAAAATTTTCATGAAGTATTTGGGCTTCAAAAAAGTTGAAAATATTCATGAAGAAATTCGGATTCAAAAAAGTTGAAAATTTTCATGAAGAAATTCGGCTTCAAAAAAGTTTTCGCAAGGGGGGGGTGTTTCGTCTTTTTTCAACTTTTTCGTAAGGGGGGGGTGTTTCGTCTTTTTTCAACTTTTTCGTTAGCGGGGGTGGGTCAATTGAAAATATTCATGAAGAAATTTGGCTTCAAAAAAGATGAAAATTTTCATGAAGTATTTGGGCTTCAAAAAAGTTGAAAATTTTCATGAAGAAATTCGGCTTCAAAAAAGTTTTCGCAAGGGTGGGGGGTGTTTCGTCTTTTTTCAACTTTTTCGTAAGATGGGGGTGTTTCGTCTTTTTTCAACTTTTTCGTGAGGGGGGGTGGGTCAATTGAAAATATTCATGGAGAAATTCGGCTTCAAAAAGGTTGAAAATTTTCATGAAGTATTTGGGCTTCAAAAAAGTTGAAAATATTCATGAAGAAATTCGGCTTCAAAAAAGTTGAAAATTTTCATGAAGTATTTGGGCTTGAAATTTTTTTTAAATTTTCATGAAGAAATTCGGCTTCAAAAAAGTTTAAAATTTTCATGAAGAAATTCGGCTTCAAAAAAGTTGAAAATTTTCATGAAGTATTTGGGCTTCAAAAAAGTTGAAAATATTCATGAAGAAATTCGGATTCAAAAAAGTTGAAAATTTTCATGAAGAAATTCGGCTTCAAAAAAGTTGAAAATTTTCATGAAGTATTTGGGCTTCAAAAAAGTTGAAAATTTTCATGAAGAAATTCGGCTTCAAAAAAGTTTTCGCAAGGGGGGGGTGTTTCGTCTTTTTTCAACTTTTTCGTAAGGGGGGGGTGTTTCGTCTTTTTTCAACTTTTTCGTTAGCGGGGGTGGGTCAATTGAAAATATTCATGAAGAAATTTGGCTTCAAAAAAGATGAAAATTTTCATGAAGTATTTGGGCTTCAAAAAAGTTGAAAATTTTCATGAAGAAATTCGGCTTCAAAAAAGTTTTCGCAAGGGTGGGGGGTGTTTCGTCTTTTTTCAACTTTTTCGTAAGATGGGGGTGTTTCGTCTTTTTTCAACTTTTTCGTGAGGGGGGGTGGGTCAATTGAAAATATTCATGGAGAAATTCGGCTTCAAAAAGGTTGAAAATTTTCATGAAGTATTTGGGCTTCAAAAAAGTTGAAAATATTCATGAAGAAATTCGGCTTCAAAAAAGTTGAAAATTTTCATGAAGTATTTGGGCTTGAAATTTTTTTTAAATTTTCATGAAGAAATTCGGCTTCAAAAAAGTTGAAAATTTTCATGAAGAAATTCGGCTTCAAAAAAGTTGAAAATTTTCATGAAGTATTTGGGCTTCAAAAAAGTTGAAAATATTCATGAAGAAATTCGGATTCAAAAAAGTTGAAAATTTTCATGAAGAAATTCGGCTTCAAAAAAGTTGAAAATTTTCATGAAGTATTTGGGCTTCAAAAAAGTTGAAAATTTTCATGAAGAAATTCGGCTTCAAAAAAGTTTTCGCAAGGGGGGGGTGTTTCGTCTTTTTTCAACTTTTCCGTAAGGGGGGGGTGTTTCGTCTTTTTTCAACTTTTTCGTTAGCGGGGGTGGGTCAATTGAAAATATTCATGAAGAAATTTGGCTTCAAAAAAGATGAAAATTTTCATGAAGTATTTGGGCTTCAAAAAAGTTGAAAATTTTCATGAAGAAATTCGGCTTCAAAAAAGTTTTCGCAAGGGTGGGGGGTGTTTCGTCTTTTTTCAACTTTTTCGTAAGATGGGGGTGTTTCGTCTTTTTTCAACTTTTTCGTGAGGGGGGGTGGGTCAATTGAAAATATTCATGGAGAAATTCGGCTTCAAAAAGGTTGAAAATTTTCATGAAGTATTTGGGCTTCAAAAATGTTTTAAATTTTCATGAAGAAATTCGGCTTCAAAAAAGTTTAAAATTTTCATGAAGAAATTCGGCTTCAAAAAAGATGAAAATTTTCATGAAGTATTTGGGCTTCAAAAAAGTTGAAAATTTTCATGAAAAAATTCGGCTTCAAAAAAGATGAACGTTTTCATGAAGTATTTGGGCTTCAAAAAAGTTGAAAATTTTCATGAAGAAATTCGGCTTCAAAAAAGTTTTCGCAAGGGTGGGGGGTGTTTCGTCTTTTTTCAACTTTTTCGTAAGATGGGGGTGTTTCGTCTTTTTTCAACTTTTTCGTGAGGGGGGGTGGGTCAATTGAAAATATTCATGGAGAAATTTGGCTTCAAAAAGGTTGAAAATTTTCATGAAGTATTTGGGCTTCAAAAAAGTTGAAAATATTCATGAAGAAATTCGGCTTCAAAAAAGTTGAAAATTTTCATGAAGTATTTGGGCTTGAAATTTTTTTTAAATTTTCATGAAGAAATTCGGCTTCAAAAAAGTTTAAAATTTTCATGAAGAAATTCGGCTTCAAAAAAGTTGAAAATTTTCATGAAGTATTTGGGCTTCAAAAAAGTTGAAAATATTCATGAAGAAATTCGGATTCAAAAAAGTTGAAAATTTTCATGAAGAAATTCGGCTTCAAAAAAGTTGAAAATTTTCATGAAGTATTTGGGCTTCAAAAAAGTTGAAAATTTTCATGAAGAAATTCGGCTTCAAAAAAGTTTTCGCAAGGGGGGGGTGTTTCGTCTTTTTTCAACTTTTTCGTAAGGGGGGGGTGTTTCGTCTTTTTTCAACTTTTTCGTTAGCGGGGGTGGGTCAATTGAAAATATTCATGAAGAAATTTGGCTTCAAAAAAGATGAAAATTTTCATGAAGTATTTGGGCTTCAAAAAAGTTGAAAATTTTCATGAAGAAATTCGGCTTCAAAAAAGTTTTCGCAAGGGTGGGGGGTGTTTCGTCTTTTTTCAACTTTTTCGTAAGATGGGGGTGTTTCGTCTTTTTTCAACTTTTTCGTGAGGGGGGGTGGGTCAATTGAAAATATTCATGGAGAAATTCGGCTTCAAAAAGGTTGAAAATTTTCATGAAGTATTTGGGCTTCAAAAATGTTTTAAATTTTCATGAAGAAATTCGGCTTCAAAAAAGTTTAAAATTTTCATGAAGAAATTCGGCTTCAAAAAAGATGAAAATTTTCATGAAGTATTTGGGCTTCAAAAAAGTTGAAAATTTTCATGAAAAAATTCGGCTTCAAAAAAGATGAACGTTTTCATGAAGTATTTGGGCTTCAAAAAAGTTGAAAATTTTCATGAAGTATTTGGACTTCAAAAAAGTTGAAAATTTTCATGAAGTATTTGGGATTCAGAAAAGTTGAAAATATTCATGAAGAAATTCGGCTTCAAAAAAGTTGAAAATTTTCATGAAGAAATTCGGCTTCAAAAAAGTTTTCGCAAGGGGGGGATGTTTCGTCTT
Organism: Labrus mixtus; assembly: GCF_963584025.1. Taxonomy (NCBI): domain Eukaryota; kingdom Metazoa; phylum Chordata; class Actinopteri; order Labriformes; family Labridae; genus Labrus; species Labrus mixtus. The sequence goes on from NW_026870158.1 coordinate 377,199, forward strand.
TTTTCAACTTTTTCGTAAGAGGGGGGTGTTTCGTCTTTTTTCAACTTTTTCATGAGGGGGGTGGGTCAATTGAAAGTATTCATGAAGAAATTCGGCTTCAAAAAAGTTGAAAATTTTCATGAAGTATTTGGGCTTCAAAAAAGTTGAAAATTTTCATGAAGAAATTCGGCTTCAAAAAAGTTTTCGCGAGGGGGGGGTGTTTCGTCTTTTTTCAACTTTTTCGTAAGGGGGGGGTGTTTCGTCTTTTTTCAACTTTTTCGTGAGGGGGGTGGGTCAATTGAAAATTTTCATGAAGAAATTCGGCTTCAAAAAAGTTTTCCTAAGGGTGAGGTGTTTCGTCTTTTTTCAACTTTTTCGTGAGGGGGGGTGTTTCGTCTTTTTTCAACTTTTTCGTAAGGGGGGGTGTTTCGTCTTTTTTCAACTTTTTCGTAAGGGGGGGGTGTTTCGTCTTTTTTCAACTTTTTCGTGAGGGGGGTGGGTCAATTGAAAGTATTCATGAAGAAATTCGGATTCAAAAAAGTTTAAAATTTTCATGAAGTATTTGGGCTTCAAAAAAGTTTAAAATTTTCATGAATAAATTCGGATTCAAAAAAGTTTTCGCAAGGGGGGGGTGTTTCGTCTTTTTTCAACTTTTTCGTAAGGGGGGGGTGTTTCGTCTTTTTTCAACTTTTTCGTAAGGGGGGGGTGTTTCGTCTTTTTTCAACTTTTTCGTAAGAGGGGGGTGTTTCGTCTTTTTTCAAATTTTTCGTGAGGGGGGTTGGTCAATTGAAAATATTCATGAAGAAATTCGGCTTCAAAAAAGTTGAAAATTTTCATGAAGTATTTGGGCTTCAAAAAAGTTGAAAATTTTCATGAAGAAATTCGGCTTCAAAAAAGTTTTCGCAAGGAGGTGGTGTTTCGTCTTTTTTCAACTTTTTCGTAAGGGGGGGGTGTTTCGTCTTTTTTCAACTTTTTCGTGAGGGGGGTGGGTCAATTGAAAATATTCATGAAGAAATTCAGCTTCAAAAAAGTTGAAAATTTTCATGAAGAAATTCGGCTTCAAAAAGGTTGAAAATATTCATGAAGAAATTCGGCTTCAAAAAAGTTTAAAATTTTCATGAAGTATTTAGGCTTCAAAAAGGTTGAAAATTTTCATGAAGAAATTCGGCTTCAAAAAAGTTTTCGTAAGGGGGAGGTGTTTCGTCTTTTTTCAACTTTTTCGTGAGGGGGGGTGTTTCGTCTTTTTTCAACTTTTTCGTAAGGGGGGGTGTTTCGTCTTTTTTCAACTTTTTCGTAAGCGGGGGTGGGTCAATTGAAAATATTCATGAAGAAATTTGTCTTCAAAAAAGATGAAAATTTTCATGAAGTATTTAGGCTTCAAAAAAGTTGAAAATTTTCATGAAGAAATTCGGATTCAAAAAAGTTTTCGCAAGGGGGGGGTGTTTCGTCTTTTTTCAACTTTTTCGTAAGGGGGGGGTGTTTCGTCTTTTTTCAACTTTTTCGTAAGGGGGGGTGTTTCGTCTTTTTTCAACTTTTTCGTAAGAGGGGGGTGTTTCGTCTTTTTTCAACTTTTTCGTGAGGGGGGTGGGTCAATTGAAAATATTCATGAAGAAATTCGGCTTCAAAAAAGTTGAAAATTTTCATGAAGTATTTGGGCTTCAAAAAAGTTGAAAATTTTCATTAAGAAATTCGGCTTCAAAAACGTTGAAAATTTTCATGAAGAAATTCGGCTTCAAAAAAGTTTTCGTAAGGTGTAGGTGTTTCGTCTTTTTTCAACTTTTTCGTGAGGGGGGGTGTTTCGTCTTTTTTCAACTTTTTCGTAAGGGGGGGTTTTTCGTCTTTTTTCAACTTTTTCATAAGAGGGGGGTGTTTCGTCTTTTTTCAACTTTTTCGTGAGGGGGGGTGGGTCAATTGAAAATATTCATGAAGAAATTCGGCTTCAAAAAAGTTGAAAATTTTCATGAAGTATTTGGGCTTCAAAAAAGTTTAAAATTTTCATGAAGAAATTCGGCTTCAAAAAGGTTGAAAATATTCATGAAGAAATTCGGCTTCAAAAAAGTTTAAAATTTTCATGAAGTATTGAGGCTTCAAAAAAGTTTGAAATTTTCATGAAGAAATTCGGCTTCAAAAAAGTTTTCGTAAGGGGGAGGTGTTTCGTCTTTTTTCAACTTTTTCGTAAGGGGGGGGTGTTTCGTCTTTTTTCAACTTTTTCGTATGGGGGGGGGTGTTTCGTCTTTTTTCAACTTTTTCGTAAGAGGGGGGTGTTTCGTCTTTTTTCAACTTTTTCGTGAGGGGGGGTGGGTCAATTGAAAATATTCATGAAGAAATTCGGCTTCAAAAAAGTTGAAAATTTTCATGAAGTATTTGGGCTTCAAAAAAGATTAAAATTTTCATGAAGAAATTCGGCTTCAAAAAGGTTGAAAATATTCATGAAGAAATTCGGCTTCAAAAAAGATTAAAATTTTCATGAAGTATTTAGGCTTCAAAAAAGTTGAAAATTTTCATGAAGAAATTCGGCTTCAAAAAAGTTTTCGTAAGGGGGAGGTGTTTCGTCTTTTTTCAACTTTTTCGTGAGGGGGGGCGTTTCGTCTTTTTTCAACTTTTTCGTGAGGGGGGGTGGGTCAATTGAAAATATTCATGAAGAAATTCGGCTTCAAAAAAGTTGAAAATTTTCATGAAGTATTTGGGCTTTAAAAAAGTTTAAAATTTTCATGAAGAAATTCGGCTTCAAAAAGGTTGAAAATATTCATGAAGAAATTCGGCTTCAAAAAAGTTTAAAATTTTCATGAAGTATTGAGGCTTCAAAAAAGTTTAAAATTTTCATGAAGAAATTCGGCTTCAAAAAAGTTTTCGTAAGGGGGAGGTGTTTCGTCTTTTTTCAACTTTTTCGTGAGGGGGGGTTTTTCGTCTTTTTTCAACTTTTTCGTAAGGGGGGGGTGTTTCGTCTTTTTTCAACTTTTTCGTGAGGGGGGTGGGTCAATTGAAAATTTTCATGAAGAAATTCGGCTTCAAAAAGGTTGAAAATATTCATGAAGAAATTCGGCTTCAAAAAAGATTAAAATTTTCATGAAGTATTTAGGCTTCAAAAAAGTTGAAAATTTTCATGAAGAAATTCGGCTTCAAAAAAGTTTTCGTAAGGGTGAGGTGTTTCGTCTTTTTTCAACTTTTTCGTGAGGGGGGGTGTTTCGTCTTTTTTCAACTTTTTCGTAAGGGGGGGTTTTTCGTCTTTTTTCAACTTTTTCATAAGAGGGGGGTGTTTCGTCTTTTTTCAACTTTTTCGTGAGGGGGGGTGGGTCAATTGAAAATATTCATGAAGAAATTCGGCTTCAAAAAAGTTGAAAATTTTCATGAAGTATTTGGGCTTCAAAAAAGTTTAAAATTTTCATGAAGAAATTCGGCTTCAAAAAGGTTGAAAATATTCATGAAGAAATTCGGCTTCAAAAAAGTTTAAAATTTTCATGAAGTATTGAGGCTTCAAAAAAGTTTGAAATTTTCATGAAGAAATTCGGCTTCAAAAAAGTTTTCGTAAGGGGGAGGTGTTTCGTCTTTTTTCAACTTTTTCGTAAGGGGGGGGTGTTTCGTCTTTTTTCAACTTTTTCGTATGGGGGGGTGTTTCGTCTTTTTTCAACTTTTTCGTAAGAGGGGGGTGTTTCGTCTTTTTTCAACTTTTTCGTGAGGGGGGGTGGGTCAATTGAAAATATTCATGAAGAAATTCGGCTTCAAAAAAGTTGAAAATTTTCATGAAGTATTTGGGCTTCAAAAAAGATTAAAATTTTCATGAAGAAATTCGGCTTCAAAAAGGTTGAAAATATTCATGAAGAAATTCGGCTTCAAAAAAGATTAAAATTTTCATGAAGTATTTAGGCTTCAAAAAAGTTGAAAATTTTCATGAAGAAATTCGGCTTCAAAAAAGTTTTCGTAAGGGGGAGGTGTTTCGTCTTTTTTCAACTTTTTCGTGAGGGGGGGCGTTTCGTCTTTTTTCAACTTTTTCGTGAGGGGGGGTGGGTCAATTGAAAATATTCATGAAGAAATTCGGCTTCAAAAAAGTTGAAAATTTTCATGAAGTATTTGGGCTTTAAAAAAGTTTAAAATTTTCATGAAGAAATTCGGCTTCAAAAAGGTTGAAAATATTCATGAAGAAATTCGGCTTCAAAAAAGTTTAAAATTTTCATGAAGTATTGAGGCTTCAAAAAAGTTTAAAATTTTCATGAAGAAATTCGGCTTCAAAAAAGTTTTCGTAAGGGGGAGGTGTTTCGTCTTTTTTCAACTTTTTCGTGAGGGGGGGTTTTTCGTCTTTTTTCAACTTTTTCGTAAGGGGGGGGTGTTTCGTCTTTTTTCAACTTTTTCGTGAGGGGGGTGGGTCAATTGAAAATTTTCATGAAGAAATTCGGCTTCAAAAAGGTTGAAAATATTCATGAAGAAATTCGGCTTCAAAAAAGATTAAAATTTTCATGAAGTATTTAGGCTTCAAAAAAGTTGAAAATTTTCATGAAGAAATTCGGCTTCAAAAAAGTTTTCGTAAGGGTGAGGTGTTTCGTCTTTTTTCAACTTTTTCGTGAGGGGGGGTGTTTCGTCTTTTTTCAACTTTTTCGTAAGGGGGGGTGTTTCGTCTTTTTTCAACTTTTTCGTAAGCGGGGGTGGGTCAATTGAAAATATTCATGAAGAAATTCGGCTTCAAAAAAGTTTAAAATTTTCATGAAGTATTTGGGCTTCAAAAAAGTTTAAAATTTTCATGAAGAAATTCGGCTCCAAAAAGGTTGAAAATATTCATGAAGAAATTCAGCTTCAAAAAAGTTGAAAATTTTCATGAAGTATTTGGGCTTCAAAAAAGTTGAAAATTTTCATGAAGAAATTCGGCTTCAAAAAAGTTTTCGTAAGGGGGAGGTGTTTCGTCTTTTTTCAACTTTTTCGTGAGGGGGGGTGTTTCGTCTTTTTTCAACTTTTTCGTGAGGGGGGGTGGGTCAATTGAAAATATTCATGAAGAAATTCGGCTTCAAAAAAGCTGAAAATTTTCATGAAGTATTTGGGCTTCAAAAAAGTTTAAAATTTTCATGAAGAAATTCGGCTTCAAAAAAGTTTTCGTGAGGGGGAGGTGTTTCGTCTTTTTTCAACTTTTTCGTGAGGGGGGGTGTTTCGCCTTTTTTAAACTTTTTCGTGAGGGGGGGTGGGTCAATTGAAAATATTCATGAAGAAATTCGGCTTCAAAAAATTTGAAAATTTTCATGAAGTATTTGGGCTTTAAAAAAGTTTAAAATTTTCATGAAGAAATTCGGCTTCAAAAAGGTTGAAAATATTCATGAAGAAATTCGGCTTCAAAAAAGTTTAAAATTTTCATGAAGTATTGAGGCTTCAAAAAAGTTTAAAATTTTCATGAAGAAATTCGGCTTCAAAAAAGTTTTCGTAAGGGGGAGGTGTTTCGTCTTTTTTCAACTTTTTCGTGAGGGGGGGTGTTTCGTCTTTTTTCAACTTTTTCGTGAGGGGGGTGGGTCAATTGAAAGTATTCATGAAGAAATTCGGCTTCAAAAAAGTTTTCGCAAGGGGGGGGTGTTTCGTCTTTTTTCAACTTTTTCGTGAGGGGGGTGGGTCAATTGAAAGTATTCATGAAGAAATTCGGCTTCAAAAAAGTTTAAAATTTTCATGAAGTATTGAGGCTTCAAAAAAGTTGAAAATTTTCATGAAGAAATTCGGCTTCAAAAAAGTTGAAAATTTTCATGAAGTATTTGGGCTTCAAAAAAGTTGAAAATATTCATGAAGAAATTCGGATTCAAAAAAGTTGAAAATTTTCATGAAGAAATTCGGCTTCAAAAAAGTTGAAAATTTTCATGAAGTATTTGGGCTTCAAAAAAGTTGAAAATTTTCATGAAGAAATTCGGCTTCAAAAAAGTTTTCGCAAGGGGGGGGTGTTTCGTCTTTTTTCAACTTTTTCGTAAGGGGGGGGTGTTTCGTCTTTTTTCAACTTTTTCGTTAGCGGGGGTGGGTCAATTGAAAATATTCATGAAGAAATTTGGCTTCAAAAAAGATGAAAATTTTCATGAAGTATTTGGGCTTCAAAAAAGTTGAAAATTTTCATGAAGAAATTCGGCTTCAAAAAAGTTTTCGCAAGGGTGGGGGGTGTTTCGTCTTTTTTCAACTTTTTCGTAAGATGGGGGTGTTTCGTCTTTTTTCAACTTTTTCGTGAGGGGGGGTGGGTCAATTGAAAATATTCATGGAGAAATTCGGCTTCAAAAAGGTTGAAAATTTTCATGAAGTATTTGGGCTTCAAAAATGTTTTAAATTTTCATGAAGAAATTCGGCTTCAAAAAAGTTTAAAATTTTCATGAAGAAATTCGGCTTCAAAAAAGATGAAAATTTTCATGAAGTATTTGGGCTTCAAAAAAGTTGAAAATTTTCATGAAAAAATTCGGCTTCAAAAAAGATGAACGTTTTCATGAAGTATTTGGGCTTCAAAAAAGTTGAAAATTTTCATGAAGAAATTCGGCTTCAAAAAAGTTTTCGCAAGGGTGGGGGGTGTTTCGTCTTTTTTCAACTTTTTCGTGAGGGGGGTGGGTCAATTGAAAGTATTCATGAAGAAATTCGGCTTCAAAAAAGTTTAAAATTTTCATGAAGTATTGAGGCTTCAAAAAAGTTGAAAATTTTCATGAAGAAATTCGGCTTCAAAAAAGTTGAAAATTTTCATGAAGTATTTGGGCTTCAAAAAAGTTGAAAATATTCATGAAGAAATTCGGATTCAAAAAAGTTGAAAATTTTCATGAAGAAATTCGGCTTCAAAAAAGTTGAAAATTTTCATGAAGTATTTGGGCTTCAAAAAAGTTGAAAATTTTCATGAAGAAATTCGGCTTCAAAAAAGTTTTCGCAAGGGGGGGGTGTTTCGTCTTTTTTCAACTTTTTCGTAAGGGGGGGGTGTTTCGTCTTTTTTCAACTTTTTCGTTAGCGGGGGTGGGTCAATTGAAAATATTCATGAAGAAATTTGGCTTCAAAAAAGATGAAAATTTTCATGAAGTATTTGGGCTTCAAAAAAGTTGAAAATTTTCATGAAGAAATTCGGCTTCAAAAAAGTTTTCGCAAGGGTGGGGGGTGTTTCGTCTTTTTTCAACTTTTTCGTAAGATGGGGGTGTTTCGTCTTTTTTCAACTTTTTCGTGAGGGGGGGTGGGTCAATTGAAAATATTCATGGAGAAATTCGGCTTCAAAAAGGTTGAAAATTTTCATGAAGTATTTGGGCTTCAAAAATGTTTTAAATTTTCATGAAGAAATTCGGCTTCAAAAAAGTTTAAAATTTTCATGAAGAAATTCGGCTTCAAAAAAGATGAAAATTTTCATGAAGTATTTGGGCTTCAAAAAAGTTGAAAATTTTCATGAAAAAATTCGGCTTCAAAAAAGATGAACGTTTTCATGAAGTATTTGGGCTTCAAAAAAGTTGAAAATTTTCATGAAGAAATTCGGCTTCAAAAAAGTTTTCGCAAGGGTGGGGGGTGTTTCGTCTTTTTTCAACTTTTTCGTAAGATGGGGGTGTTTCGTCTTTTTTCAACTTTTTCGTGAGGGGGGGTGGGTCAATTGAAAATATTCATGGAGAAATTTGGCTTCAAAAAGGTTGAAAATTTTCATGAAGTATTTGGGCTTCAAAAAAGTTGAAAATATTCATGAAGAAATTCGGCTTCAAAAAAGTTGAAAATTTTCATGAAGTATTTGGGCTTGAAATTTTTTTTAAATTTTCATGAAGAAATTCGGCTTCAAAAAAGTTTAAAATTTTCATGAAGAAATTCGGCTTCAAAAAAGTTGAAAATTTTCATGAAGTATTTGGGCTTCAAAAAAGTTGAAAATATTCATGAAGAAATTCGGATTCAAAAAAGTTGAAAATTTTCATGAAGAAATTCGGCTTCAAAAAAGTTGAAAATTTTCATGAAGTATTTGGGCTTCAAAAAAGTTGAAAATTTTCATGAAGAAATTCGGCTTCAAAAAAGTTTTCGCAAGGGGGGGGTGTTTCGTCTTTTTTCAACTTTTTCGTAAGGGGGGGGTGTTTCGTCTTTTTTCAACTTTTTCGTTAGCGGGGGTGGGTCAATTGAAAATATTCATGAAGAAATTTGGCTTCAAAAAAGATGAAAATTTTCATGAAGTATTTGGGCTTCAAAAAAGTTGAAAATTTTCATGAAGAAATTCGGCTTCAAAAAAGTTTTCGCAAGGGTGGGGGGTGTTTCGTCTTTTTTCAACTTTTTCGTAAGATGGGGGTGTTTCGTCTTTTTTCAACTTTTTCGTGAGGGGGGGTGGGTCAATTGAAAATATTCATGGAGAAATTCGGCTTCAAAAAGGTTGAAAATTTTCATGAAGTATTTGGGCTTCAAAAATGTTTTAAATTTTCATGAAGAAATTCGGCTTCAAAAAAGTTTAAAATTTTCATGAAGAAATTCGGCTTCAAAAAAGATGAAAATTTTCATGAAGTATTTGGGCTTCAAAAAAGTTGAAAATTTTCATGAAAAAATTCGGCTTCAAAAAAGATGAACGTTTTCATGAAGTATTTGGGCTTCAAAAAAGTTGAAAATTTTCATGAAGTATTTGGGCTTCAAAAAAGTTGAAAATTTTCATGAAGTATTTGGGATTCAGAAAAGTTGAAAATATTCATGAAGAAATTCGGCTTCAAAAAAGTTGAAAATTTTCATGAAGAAATTCGGCTTCAAAAAAGTTTTCGCAAGGGGGGGATGTTTCGTCTTTTTTCAACTTTTTCGTAAGAGGGGGGTGTTTCGTCTTTTTTCAACTTTTTCATGAGGGGGGTGGGTCAATTGAAAGTATTCATGAAGAAATTCGGCTTCAAAAAAGTTGAAAATTTTCATGAAGTATTTGGGCTTCAAAAAAGTTGAAAATTTTCATGAAGAAATTCGGCTTCAAAAAAGTTTTCGCGAGGGGGGGGTGTTTCGTCTTTTTTCAACTTTTTCGTAAGGGGGGGGTGTTTCGTCTTTTTTCAACTTTTTCGTGAGGGGGGTGGGTCAATTGAAAATTTTCATGAAGAAATTCGGCTTCAAAAAAGTTTTCCTAAGGGTGAGGTGTTTCGTCTTTTTTCAACTTTTTCGTGAGGGGGGGTGTTTCGTCTTTTTTCAACTTTTTCGTAAGGGGGGGTGTTTCGTCTTTTTTCAACTTTTTCGTAAGGGGGGGGTGTTTCGTCTTTTTTCAACTTTTTCGTGAGGGGGGTGGGTCAATTGAAAGTATTCATGAAGAAATTCGGATTCAAAAAAGTTTAAAATTTTCATGAAGTATTTGGGCTTCAAAAAAGTTTAAAATTTTCATGAATAAATTCGGATTCAAAAAAGTTTTCGCAAGGGGGGGGTGTTTCGTCTTTTTTCAACTTTTTCGTAAGGGGGGGGTGTTTCGTCTTTTTTCAACTTTTTCGTAAGGGGGGGGTGTTTCGTCTTTTTTCAACTTTTTCGTAAGAGGGGGGTGTTTCGTCTTTTTTCAAATTTTTCGTGAGGGGGGTTGGTCAATTGAAAATATTCATGAAGAAATTCGGCTTCAAAAAAGTTGAAAATTTTCATGAAGTATTTGGGCTTCAAAAAAGTTGAAAATTTTCATGAAGAAATTCGGCTTCAAAAAAGTTTTCGCAAGGAGGTGGTGTTTCGTCTTTTTTCAACTTTTTCGTAAGGGGGGGGTGTTTCGTCTTTTTTCAACTTTTTCGTGAGGGGGGTGGGTCAATTGAAAATATTCATGAAGAAATTCAGCTTCAAAAAAGTTGAAAATTTTCATGAAGAAATTCGGCTTCAAAAAGGTTGAAAATATTCATGAAGAAATTCGGCTTCAAAAAAGTTTAAAATTTTCATGAAGTATTTAGGCTTCAAAAAGGTTGAAAATTTTCATGAAGAAATTCGGCTTCAAAAAAGTTTTCGTAAGGGGGAGGTGTTTCGTCTTTTTTCAACTTTTTCGTGAGGGGGGGTGTTTCGTCTTTTTTCAACTTTTTCGTAAGGGGGGGTGTTTCGTCTTTTTTCAACTTTTTCGTAAGCGGGGGTGGGTCAATTGAAAATATTCATGAAGAAATTTGTCTTCAAAAAAGATGAAAATTTTCATGAAGTATTTAGGCTTCAAAAAAGTTGAAAATTTTCATGAAGAAATTCGGATTCAAAAAAGTTTTCGCAAGGGGGGGGTGTTTCGTCTTTTTTCAACTTTTTCGAAAGGGGGGGGTGTTTCGTCTTTTTTCAACTTTTTCGTAAGGGGGGGTGTTTCGTCTTTTTTCAACTTTTTCGTAAGAGGGGGGTGTTTCGTCTTTTTTCAACTTTTTCGTGAGGGGGGTGGGTCAATTGAAAATATTCATGAAGAAATTCGGCTTCAAAAAAGTTGAAAATTTTCATGAAGTATTTGGGCTTCAAAAAAGTTGAAAATTTTCATTAAGAAATTCGGCTTCAAAAACGTTGAAAATTTTCATGAAGAAATTCGGCTTCAAAAAAGTTTTCGTAAGGTGTAGGTGTTTCGTCTTTTTTCAACTTTTTCGTGAGGGGGGGTGTTTCGTCTTTTTTCAACTTTTTCGTAAGGGGGGGTTTTTCGTCTTTTTTCAACTTTTTCATAAGAGGGGGGTGTTTCGTCTTTTTTCAACTTTTTCGTGAGGGGGGGTGGGTCAATTGAAAATATTCATGAAGAAATTCGGCTTCAAAAAAGTTGAAAATTTTCATGAAGTATTTGGGCTTCAAAAAAGTTTAAAATTTTCATGAAGAAATTCGGCTTCAAAAAGGTTGAAAATATTCATGAAGAAATTCGGCTTCAAAAAAGTTTAAAATTTTCATGAAGTATTGAGGCTTCAAAAAAGTTTGAAATTTTCATGAAGAAATTCGGCTTCAAAAAAGTTTTCGTAAGGGGGAGGTGTTTCGTCTTTTTTCAACTTTTTCGTAAGGGGGGGGTGTTTCGTCTTTTTTCAACTTTTTCGTATGGGGGGGGGTGTTTCGTCTTTTTTCAACTTTTTCGTAAGAGGGGGGTGTTTCGTCTTTTTTCAACTTTTTCGTGAGGGGGGGTGGGTCAATTGAAAATATTCATGAAGAAATTCGGCTTCAAAAAAGTTGAAAATTTTCATGAAGTATTTGGGCTTCAAAAAAGATTAAAATTTTCATGAAGAAATTCGGCTTCAAAAAGGTTGAAAATATTCATGAAGAAATTCGGCTTCAAAAAAGATTAAAATTTTCATGAAGTATTTAGGCTTCAAAAAAGTTGAAAATTTTCATGAAGAAATTCGGCTTCAAAAAAGTTTTCGTAAGGGGGAGGTGTTTCGTCTTTTTTCAACTTTTTCGTGAGGGGGGGCGTTTCGTCTTTTTTCAACTTTTTCGTGAGGGGGGGTGGGTCAATTGAAAATATTCATGAAGAAATTCGGCTTCAAAAAAGTTGAAAATTTTCATGAAGTATTTGGGCTTTAAAAAAGTTTAAAATTTTCATGAAGAAATTCGGCTTCAAAAAGGTTGAAAATATTCATGAAGAAATTCGGCTTCAAAAAAGTTTAAAATTTTCATGAAGTATTGAGGCTTCAAAAAAGTTTAAAATTTTCATGAAGAAATTCGGCTTCAAAAAAGTTTTCGTAAGGGGGAGGTGTTTCGTCTTTTTTCAACTTTTTCGTGAGGGGGGGTTTTTCGTCTTTTTTCAACTTTTTCGTAAGGGGGGGGTGTTTCGTCTTTTTTCAACTTTTTCGTGAGGGGGGTGGGTCAATTGAAAATTTTCATGAAGAAATTCGGCTTCAAAAAGGTTGAAAATATTCATGAAGAAATTCGGCTTCAAAAAAGATTAAAATTTTCATGAAGTATTTAGGCTTCAAAAAAGTTGAAAATTTTCATGAAGAAATTCGGCTTCAAAAAAGTTTTCGTAAGGGTGAGGTGTTTCGTCTTTTTTCAACTTTTTCGTGAGGGGGGGTGTTTCGTCTTTTTTCAACTTTTTCGTAAGGGGGGGTTTTTCGTCTTTTTTCAACTTTTTCATAAGAGGGGGGTGTTTCGTCTTTTTTCAACTTTTTCGTGAGGGGGGGTGGGTCAATTGAAAATATTCATGAAGAAATTCGGCTTCAAAAAAGTTGAAAATTTTCATGAAGTATTTGGGCTTCAAAAAAGTTTAAAATTTTCATGAAGAAATTCGGCTTCAAAAAGGTTGAAAATATTCATGAAGAAATTCGGCTTCAAAAAAGTTTAAAATTTTCATGAAGTATTGAGGCTTCAAAAAAGTTTGAAATTTTCATGAAGAAATTCGGCTTCAAAAAAGTTTTCGTAAGGGGGAGGTGTTTCGTCTTTTTTCAACTTTTTCGTAAGGGGGGGGTGTTTCGTCTTTTTTCAACTTTTTTGTATGGGGGGGGGTGTTTCGTCTTTTTTCAACTTTTTCGTAAGAGGGGGGTGTTTCGTCTTTTTTCAACTTTTTCGTGAGGGGGGGTGGGTCAATTGAAAATATTCATGAAGAAATTCGGCTTCAAAAAAGTTGAAAATTTTCATGAAGTATTTGGGCTTCAAAAAAGATTAAAATTTTCATGAAGAAATTCGGCTTCAAAAAGGTTGAAAATATTCATGAAGAAATTCGGCTTCAAAAAAGATTAAAATTTTCATGAAGTATTTAGGCTTCAAAAAAGTTGAAAATTTTCATGAAGAAATTCGGCTTCAAAAAAGTTTTCGTAAGGGGGAGGTGTTTCGTCTTTTTTCAACTTTTTCGTGAGGGGGGGCGTTTCGTCTTTTTTCAACTTTTTCGTGAGGGGGGGTGGGTCAATTGAAAATATTCATGAAGAAATTCGGCTTCAAAAAAGTTGAAAATTTTCATGAAGTATTTGGGCTTTAAAAAAGTTTAAAATTTTCATGAAGAAATTCGGCTTCAAAAAGGTTGAAAATATTCATGAAGAAATTCGGCTTCAAAAAAGTTTAAAATTTTCATGAAGTATTGAGGCTTCAAAAAAGTTTAAAATTTTCATGAAGAAATTCGGCTTCAAAAAAGTTTTCGTAAGGGGGAGGTGTTTCGTCTTTTTTCAACTTTTTCGTGAGGGGGGGTTTTTCGTCTTTTTTCAACTTTTTCGTAAGGGGGGGGTGTTTCGTCTTTTTTCAACTTTTTCGTGAGGGGGGTGGGTCAATTGAAAATTTTCATGAAGAAATTCGGCTTCAAAAAGGTTGAAAATATTCATGAAGAAATTCGGCTTCAAAAAAGATTAAAATTTTCATGAAGTATTTAGGCTTCAAAAAAGTTGAAAATTTTCATGAAGAAATTCGGCTTCAAAAAAGTTTTCGTAAGGGTGAGGTGTTTCGTCTTTTTTCAACTTTTTCGTGAGGGGGGGTGTTTCGTCTTTTTTCAACTTTTTCGTAAGGGGGGGTTTTTCGTCTTTTTTCAACTTTTTCATAAGAGGGGGGTGTTTCGTCTTTTTTCAACTTTTTCGTGAGGGGGGGTGGGTCAATTGAAAATATTCATGAAGAAATTCGGCTTCAAAAAAGTTGAAAATTTTCATGAAGTATTTGGGCTTCAAAAAAGTTTAAAATTTTCATGAAGAAATTCGGCTTCAAAAAGGTTGAAAATATTCATGAAGAAATTCGGCTTCAAAAAAGTTTAAAATTTTCATGAAGTATTGAGGCTTCAAAAAAGTTTGAAATTTTCATGAAGAAATTCGGCTTCAAAAAAGTTTTCGTAAGGGGGAGGTGTTTCGTCTTTTTTCAACTTTTTCGTAAGGGGGGGGTGTTTCGTCTTTTTTCAACTTTTTCGTATGGGGGGGGGTGTTTCGTCTTTTTTCAACTTTTTCGTAAGAGGGGGGTGTTTCGTCTTTTTTCAACTTTTTCGTGAGGGGGGGTGGGTCAATTGAAAATATTCATGAAGAAATTCGGCTTCAAAAAAGTTGAAAATTTTCATGAAGTATTTGGGCTTCAAAAAAGATTAAAATTTTCATGAAGAAATTCGGCTTCAAAAAGGTTGAAAATATTCATGAAGAAATTCGGCTTCAAAAAAGATTAAAATTTTCATGAAGTATTTAGGCTTCAAAAAAGTTGAAAATTTTCATGAAGAAATTCGGCTTCAAAAAAGTTTTCGTAAGGGGGAAGTTTTTCGTCTTTTTTCAACTTTTTCGTGAGGGGGGGCGTTTCGTCTTTTTTCAACTTTTTCGTGAGGGGGGGTGGGTCAATTGAAAATATTCATGAAGAAATTCGGCTTCAAAAAAGTTGAAAATTTTCATGAAGTATTTGGGCTTTAAAAAAGTTTAAAATTTTCATGAAGAAATTCGGCTTCAAAAAGGTTGAAAATATTCATGAAGAAATTCGGCTTCAAAAAAGTTTAAAATTTTCATGAAGTATTGAGGCTTCAAAAAAGTTTAAAATTTTCATGAAGAAATTCGGCTTCAAAAAAGTTTTCGTAAGGGGGAGGTGTTTCGTCTTTTTTCAACTTTTTCGTGAGGGGGGGTTTTTCGTCTTTTTTCAACTTTTTCGTAAGGGGGGGGTGTTTCGTCTTTTTTCAACTTTTTCGTGAGGGGGGTGGGTCAATTGAAAATTTTCATGAAGAAATTCGGCTTCAAAAAGGTTGAAAATATTCATGAAGAAATTCGGCTTCAAAAAAGATTAAAATTTTCATGAAGTATTTAGGCTTCAAAAAAGTTGAAAATTTTCATGAAGAAATTCGGCTTCAAAAAAGTTTTCGTAAGGGTGAGGTGTTTCGTCTTTTTTCAACTTTTTCGTGAGGGGGGGTGTTTCGTCTTTTTTCAACTTTTTCGTAAGGGGGGGTGTTTCGTCTTTTTTCAACTTTTTCGTAAGCGGGGGTGGGTCAATTGAAAATATTCATGAAGAAATTCGGCTTCAAAAAAGTTTAAAATTTTCATGAAGTATTTGGGCTTCAAAAAAGTTTAAAATTTTCATGAAGAAATTCGGCTCCAAAAAGGTTGAAAATATTCATGAAGAAATTCAGCTTCAAAAAAGTTGAAAATTTTCATGAAGTATTTGGGCTTCAAAAAAGTTGAAAATTTTCATGAAGAAATTCGGCTTCAAAAAAGTTTTCGTAAGGGGGAGGTGTTTCGTCTTTTTTCAACTTTTTCGTGAGGGGGGGTGTTTCGTCTTTTTTCAACTTTTTCGTGAGGGGGGGTGGGTCAATTGAAAATATTCATGAAGAAATTCGGCTTCAAAAAAGCTGAAAATTTTCATGAAGTATTTGGGCTTCAAAAAAGTTTAAAATTTTCATGAAGAAATTCGGCTTCAAAAAAGTTTTCGTGAGGGGGAGGTGTTTCGTCTTTTTTCAACTTTTTCGTGAGGGGGGGTGTTTCGCCTTTTTTAAACTTTTTCGTGAGGGGGGGTGGGTCAATTGAAAATATTCATGAAGAAATTCGGCTTCAAAAAAGTTGAAAATTTTCATGAAGTATTTGGGCTTTAAAAAAGTTTAAAATTTTCATGAAGAAATTCGGCTTCAAAAAGGTTGAAAATATTCATGAAGAAATTCGGCTTCAAAAAAGTTTAAAATTTTCATGAAGTATTGAGGCTTCAAAAAAGTTTAAAATTTTCATGAAGAAATTCGGCTTCAAAAAAGTTTTCGTAAGGGGGAGGTGTTTCGTCTTTTTTCAACTTTTTCGTGAGGGGGGGTGTTTCGTCTTTTTTCAACTTTTTCGTGAGGGGGGTGGGTCAATTGAAAGTATTCATGAAGAAATTCGGCTTCAAAAAAGTTTTCGCAAGGGGGGGGTGTTTCGTCTTTTTTCAACTTTTTCGTGAGGGGGGTGGGTCAATTGAAAGTATTCATGAAGAAATTCGGCTTCAAAAAAGTTTTCGCAAGGGGGGGGTGTTTCGTCTTTTTTCAACTTTTTCGTAAAGGGGGGGTGTTTCGTCTTTTTTCAACTTTTTCGTAAGAGGGGGGTGTTTCGTCTTTTTTCAACTTTTTCGTGAGGGGGGGTGGGTCAATTGAAAATATTCATGATGAAATTCGGCTTCAAAAAAGTTGAAAATTTTCATGAAGTATTTGGGCTTTAAAAAAGTTTAAAATTTTCATGAAGAAATTCGGATTCAAAAAAGTTGAAAATTTTCATGAAGAAATTCGGATTCAAAAAAGTTGAAAATTTTCATGAAGAAATTCGGCTTCAAAAAAGTTGAAAATTTTCATGAAGAAATTCGGCTTCAAAAAGGTTGAAAATATTCATGAAGAAATTCGGCTTCAAAAAAGTTTAAAATTTTCATGAAGTATTGATTCTTCAAAAGAGTTTAAAATTTTCATGAAGAAATTCGGCTTCAAAAAAGTTTTCGTAACTGGGAGGTGTTTCGTCTTTTTTCAACTTTTTCGTGAGGGGGGGTGTTTCGTCTTTTTTCAACTTTTTCGTAAGGGGGGGGTGTTTCGTCTTTTTTCAACTTTTTCGTAAGAGGGGGGTGTTTCGTCTTTTTTCAACTTTTTCGTGACGGGGGTGGGTCAATTGAAAGTATTCATGAAGAAATTCGGCTTCAAAAAAGTTGAAGATTTTCATGAAGTATTTGGGCTTCAAAAAAGTTGAAAACTTTCATGAAGAAATTCGGCTTCAAAAAAGTTTTCGCAAGGGGGGGGTGTTTCGTCTTTTTTCAACTTTTTCGTAAGGGGGGGTGTTTCGTCTTTTTTCAACTTTTTCGTAAGAGGGGGGTGTTTCGTCTTTTTTCAACTTTTTCGTGAGGGGGGGTGGGTCAATTGAAAATATTCATGAAGAAATTCGGCTTCAAAAAAGTTGAAAATTTTCATGAAGTATTTGGGCTTCAAAAAAGTTTAAAATTTTCATGAAGAAATTCGGCTTCAAAAAGGTTGAAAATATTCATGAAGAAATTCGGATTCAAAAAAGATTAAAATTTTCATGAAGTATTTAGGCTTCAAAAAAGTTGAAAATTTTCATGAAGAAATTCGGCTTCAAAAAAGTTTTCGTAAGGTGTAGGTGTTTCGTCTTTTTTCAACTTTTTCGTGAGGGGGGGTGTTTCGTCTTTTTTCAACTTTTTCGTAAGGGGGGGTTTTTCGTCTTTTTTCAACTTTTTCATAAGAGGGGGGTGTTTCGTCTTTTTTCAACTTTTTCGTGAGGGGGGGTGGGTCAATTGAAAATATTCATGAAGAAATTCGGCTTCAAAAAAGTTGAAAATATTCATGAAGAAATTCGGCTTCAAAAAAGATTAAAATTTTCATGAAGTATTTAGGCTTCAAAAAAGTTGAAAATTTTCATGAAGAAATTCGGCTTCAAAAAAGTTTTCGTAAGGGGGAGGTGTTTCGTCTTTTTTCAACTTTTTCGTGAGGGGGGGTGTTTCGTCTTTTTTCAACTTTTTCGTAAGAGGGGGGTGTTTCGTCTTTTTTCAACTTTTTCGTGAGGGGGGGTGGGTCAATTGAAAATATTCATGAAGAAATTCGGCTTCAAAAAAGTTGAAAATTTTCATGAAGTATTTGGGCTTCAAAAAAGTTTAAAATTTTCATGAAGAAATTCGGCTTCAAAAAGGTTGAAAATATTCATGAAGAAATTCGGATTCAAAAAAGATTAAAATTTTCATGAAGTATTTAGGCTTCAAAAAAGTTGAAAATTTTCATGAAGAAATTCGGCTTCAAAAAAGTTTTCGTAAGGTGTAGGTGTTTCGTCTTTTTTCAACTTTTTCGTGAGGGGGGGTGTTTCGTCTTTTTTCAACTTTTTCGTAAGGGGGGGTTTTTCGTCTTTTTTCAACTTTTTCATAAGAGGGGGGTGTTTCGTCTTTTTTCAACTTTTTCGTGAGGGGGGGTGGGTCAATTGAAAATATTCATGAAGAAATTCGGCTTCAAAAAAGTTGAAAATATTCATGAAGAAATTCGGCTTCAAAAAAGATTAAAATTTTCATGAAGTATTTAGGCTTCAAAAAAGTTGAAAATTTTCATGAAGAAATTCGGCTTCAAAAAAGTTTTCGTAAGGGGGAGGTGTTTCGTCTTTTTTCAACTTTTTCGTGAGGGGGGGTGTTTCGTCTTTTTTCAACTTTTTCGTGAGGGGGGGTGGGTCAATTGAAAATATTCATGAAGAAATTCGGCTTCAAAAAAGTTGAAAATTTTCATGAAGTTTTTGGGCTTTAAAAAAGTTTAAAATTTTCATGAAGAAATTCGGCTTCAAAAAGGTTGAAAATATTCATGAAGAAATTCGGCTTCAAAAAAGATTAAAATTTTCATGAAGTATTGAGGCTTCAAAAAAGTTTAAAATTTTCATGAAGAAATTCGGCTTCAAAAAAGTTTTCGTAAGGGGGAGGTGTTTCGTCTTTTTTCAACTTTTTCGTGAGGGGGGGTGTTTCGTCTTTTTTCAACTTTTTCGTAAGGGGGGGGTGTTTCGTCTTTTTTCAACTTTTTCGTGAGGGGGGTGGGTCAATTGAAAATTTTCATGAAGAAATTCGGCTTCAAAAAAGTTTTCCTAAGGGTGAGGTGTTTCGTCTTTTTTCAACTTTTTCGTGAGGGGGGGTGTTTCGTCTTTTTTCAACTTTTTCGTAAGGGGGGGGTGTTTCGTCTTTTTTCAACTTTTTCGTGAGGGGGGTGGGTCAATTGAAAGTATTCATGAAGAAATTCGGATTCAAAAAAGTTTAAAATTTTCATGAAGTATTTGGGCTTCAAAAAAGTTTAAAATTTTCATGAATAAATTCGGATTCAAAAAAGTTTTCGCAAGGGGGGGGGTGTTTCGTCTTTTTTCAACTTTTTCGTGAGGGGGGGGTGTTTCGTCTTTTTTCAACTTTTTCGTAAGGGGGGGGTGTTTCGTCTTTTTTCAACTTTTTCGTAAGAGGGGGGTGTTTCGTCTTTTTTCAAATTTTTCGTGAGGGGGGTTGGTCAATTGAAAATATTCATGAAGAAATTCGGCTTCAAAAAAGTTGAAAATTTTCATGAAGTATTTGGGCTTCAAAAAAGTTGAAAATTTTCATGAAGAAATTCGGCTTCAAAAAAGTTTTCGCAAGGAGGTGGTGTTTCGTCTTTTTTCAACTTTTTCGTAAGGGGGGGGTGTTTCGTCTTTTTTCAACTTTTTCGTGAGGGGGGTGGGTCAATTGAAAATATTCATGAAGAAATTCAGCTTCAAAAAAGTTGAAAATTTTCATGAAGTATTTGGGCTTCAAAAAAGTTTAAAATTTTCATGAAGAAATTCGGCTTCAAAAAGGTTGAAAATATTCATGAAGAAATTCGGCTTCAAAAAAGTTTAAAATTTTCATGAAGTATTTAGGCTTCAAAAAGGTTGAAAATTTTCATGAAGAAATTCGGCTTCAAAAAAGTTTTCGTAAGGGGGAGGTGTTTCGTCTTTTTTCAACTTTTTCGTGAGGGGGGGTGTTTCGTCTTTTTTCAACTTTTTCGTAAGGGGGGGTGTTTCGTCTTTTTTCAACTTTTTCGTAAGCGGGGGTGGGTCAATTGAAAATATTCATGAAGAAATTCGGCTTCCAAAAAGATGAAAATATTCATGAAGTATTTGGCTTCAAAAAAGTTGAAAATTTTCATGAAGTATTTGGGCTTCAAAAAAGTTGAAAATTTTCATGAAGAAATTCGGATTCAAAAAAGTGGAAAATTTTCATGAAGAAATTCAGCTTCAAAAAAGTTTAAAATTTTCAAGAAGAAATTCTGCTTCAAAAAAGTTGAAAATTTTCATCAAGTATTTGGGCTTCAAAAAAGTTGAAAATTTTCATGAAGAAATTCGGCTTCAAAAAAGTTTTCGCAAGGGGGGGTGTTTCGTCTTTTTTCAACTTTTTCGTAGGGGGGGTGGGTCAATTGAAAATATTCATGAAGAAATTCGGCTTCAAAAAAGTTGAAAATTTTCATGAATTATTTGGGCTTCAAAAAAGTTGAAAATATTCATTAAGAAATTCGGCTTCAAAAAAGTTGAAAATTTTCATGAAGTATTTGGGCTTCAAAAAATTTGAAAATTTTCATGAAGAAATTCGGATTCAAAAAGGTGGAAAATATTCATGAAGAAATTCAGCTTCAAACAAGTTGAAAATTTTCATGAAGTATTTGGGCTTCAAAAAAGTTGACAATTTTCATGAATTAATTCGGCTTCAAAAAAGTTGAAAATTTTCAACAAGTATTTGGGCTTCAAAAAAGTTGAACATTTTCATGAAGGATTTGGGCTTCAAAAAAGTTGAAAATTTTCAAGAAGAAATTCGGCTTCAAAAAAGTTGAAAATTTTAACGACAGGATTTCGGCTTTAAAAAAGTCGAACATTTTCATGAAGTATTTGGGCTTCAAAAAAGTTGAAAATTTTCAGGAAAAAATTCGGCTTCATAAAAGTTGAAAATTTTCATGAAGTATTTGGGCTTTAAAAAAGGTTAATATTTTCATGAAGAAATTCGGCTTCAAAAAAGTTTTCGCAAGGGGGGGGTGTTTGGTCTTTTTTCAACTTTTTCGTAAGGGGGGGTGTTTGGTCTTTTTTCAACTTTTTCGTAAGGGGGAGTGTTTCGTCTTTTTTCAACTTTTTCGTAAGGGGGGGTGGGTCAATTGAAAATATTCATGAAGAAATTCGGCTTCAAAAAAGATGAAAATTTTCATGAAGTATTTGGGCTTCAAAAAATTTGAAAATTTTTATGAAGAAATTCGGCTTCAAAAAAGTTTAAAATTTTCAAGAAGAAATTCTGCTTCAAAAAAGTTGAAAATTTTCATGAAGAAATTCGGATTCAAAAAAGTTGAAAATATTCATGAAGAAATTCGGCGTCAAACAAATTGAAAATTTTCATGAAGTATTTGGGCTTCAAAAAAGTTGAAAATTTTCATGAAGTAATTCGGCTTCAAAAAAGTTGAAAATTTTCATGAAAAGATTTCGGTTACAAAAAAGTTGAAAATTTTCACGACAGGATTTCGGCTTTAAAAAAGTCGAACATTTTCATGAAGTATTTCAGCTTCAAAAAAGTTGAAAATTTTCATGAAAAGATTTCGGCTACAAAAAAGTTGAAAATTTTCATGAAAAGATTTCGGCTTCAAAAAAGTTGAAAATTTTCATGAAATATTTGGGCTTCAAAAAAGTTGAAAATTTTCACGACAGGATTTCGGCTTTAAAAATGTCGAACATTTTCATGAAGTATTTCGGCTTCAAAAAAGTTGAACATTTTCATGAAGTATTTGGGCTTCAAAAAAGTTGAAAATTTTCACGACAGGATTTCGGCTTTAAAAAAGTTGAACATTTTCATGAATATTTGGGCTTCAAAAAAGTTGAAAATTTTCACGACAGGATTTCGGCTTTAAAAAAGTCGAACATTTTCATGAAGTATTTCGGCTTCAAAGAGGTTGAAAATTTTCACGACAGGATTTCGGCTTTAAAAAAGTCGAACATTTTCATGAAGTATTTCGGCTTCAAAAAAGTTGAACATTTTCATGAAGTATTTGGGCTTCAAAAAAGTTGAAAATTTTCACGACAGGATTTCGGCTTTAAAAAAGTCGAACATTTTCATGAAGTATTTCAGATTCAAAAAAGTTGAAAATTTTCATGAAAAGATTTCGGCTTCAAAAAAGTTGAAAATTTTCATGAAAAGATTTCGGCTTCAAAAAAGTTAAAAATTTTCACGACAGGATTTCGACATTAAAAAAGTCAAACATTTTCATGAAGTATTTCGGATTCAAAAAGGTTGAAAATTTTCACGACAGGATTTCGGCTTTAAAAAAGTCGAACATTTTCATGAAGTATTTCGGCTTCAAAAAAGTTGAACATTTTCATGAAGTATTTCAGCTTCAAAAAAGTTGAAAATTTTCACGACAGGATTTCAGCTTTAAAAAAGTCGAACGTTTTCATGAAGTATTTCGGCTTCAAAAAAGTCGAACATTTTCATGAAATATTTGGGCTTCAAAAAAGTTGAAAATTTTCACGACAGGATTTCGGCTTTAAAAATGTCGAACATTTTCATGAAGTATTTCGGCTTCAAAAAAGTTGAACATTTTCATGAAGTATTTGGGCTTCAAAAAAGTTGAAAATTTTCACGACAGGATTTCGGCTTTAAAAAAGTTGAACATTTTCATGAATATTTGGGCTTCAAAAAAGTTGAAAATTTTCACGACAGGATTTCGGCTTTAAAAAAGTCGAACATTTTCATGAAGTATTTCGGCTTCAAAAAGGTTGAAAATTTTCACGACAGGATTTCGGCTTTAAAAAAGTCGAACATTTTCATGAAGTATTTCGGCTTCAAAAAAGTTGAACATTTTCATGAAGTATTTGGGCTTCAAAAAAGTTGAAAATTTTCACGACAGGATTTCGGCTTTAAAAAAGTCGAACATTTTCATGAAGTATTTCAGATTCAAAAAAGTTGAAAATTTTCATGAAAAGATTTCGGCTTCAAAAAAGTTGAAAATTTTCATGAAAAGATTTCGGCTTCAAAAAAGTTGAAAATTTTCACGACAGGATTTCGACAATAAAAAAGTCAAACATTTTCATGAAGTATTTCGGATTCAAAAAGGTTGAAAATTTTCACGACAGGATTTCGGCTTTAAAAAAGTCGAACATTTTCATGAAGTATTTCGGCTTCAAAAAAGTTGAACATTTTCATGAAGTATTTGGGCTTCAAAAAAGTTGAAGATTTTCACGACAGGATTTCGGCTTTAAAAATGTCGAACATTTTCATGAAGTATTTCGGCTTCAAAAAAGTTGAACATTTTCATGAAGTATTTGGGCTTCAAAAAAGTTGAAAATTTTCACGACAGGATTTCGGCTTTAAAAAAGTTGAACATTTTCATGAATATTTGGGCTTCAAAAAAGTTGAAAATTTTCACGACAGGATTTCGGCTTTAAAAAAGTCGAACATTTTCATGAAGTATTTCGGCTTCAAAAAGGTTGAAAATTTTCACGACAGGATTTCGGCTTTAAAAAAGTCGAACATTTTCATGAAGTATTTCGGCTTCAAAAAAGTTGAACATTTTCATGAAGTATTTGGGCTTCAAAAAAGTTGAAAATTTTCACGACAGGATTTCGGCTTTAAAAAAGTCGAACATTTTCATGAAGTATTTCAGATTCAAAAAAGTTGAAAATTTTCATGAAAAGATTTCGGCTTCAAAAAAGTTGAAAATTTTCATGAAAAGATTTCGGCTTCAAAAAAGTTGAAAATTTTCACGACAGGATTTCGACAATAAAAAAGTCAAACATTTTCATGAAGTATTTCGGATTCAAAAAGGTTGAAAATTTTCACGACAGGATTTCGGCTTTAAAAAAGTCGAACATTTTCATGAAGTATTTCGGCTTCAAAAAAGTTGAACATTTTCATGAAGTATTTGGGCTTCAAAAAAGTTGAAGATTTTCACGACAGGATTTCGGCTTTAAAAAAGTCGAACATTTTCATGAAGTATTTCAGCTTCAAAAAAGTTGAAAATTTTCACGATAGGATTTCGGCTTTAAAAAAGTCGAACATTTTCATGAAGTATTTCAGCTTCAAAAAAGTTGAAAATTTTCATGAAAAGATTTCGGTTTCAAAAAAGTTGAAAATTTTCACGACAGGATTTTGGCTTCAAAAAAGTCGAACATTTTCATGAAGTATTTCAGCTTCAAAAAAGTTGAAAATTTTCATGAAAAGATTTCGGCTACAAAAAAGTTGAAAATTTTCATGAAAAGATTTCGGCTTCAAAAAAGTTGAAAATTTTCACGACAGGATTTCGGCTTTAAAAAAGTCGAACGTTTTCATGAAGTATTTCGGCTTCAAAAAAGTCGAACATTTTCATGAAGTATTTCAGCTTCAAAAAAGTTGAAAATTTTGATGAAAAGATTTCGGCTTCAAAAAAGTTGAAAATTTTCATGAAAAGATTTCGGCTTCAAAAAAGTTGAAAATTTTCATGAAAAGATTTCGGCTTCAAAAAAGTTGAAAATTTTCACGACAGGATTTCGGCTTTAAAAAAGTCGAACATTTTCATGAAGTATTTCGGCTTCAAAAAAGTCGAACATTTTCATGAAGTATTTCAACTTCAAAAAAGTTGAAAATTTTCATGAAAAGATTTCGGCTTCAAAAAAGTTGAAAATTTTCATGAAAAGATTTCGGCTTCAAAAAAGTTGAAAATTTTCATGAAAAGATTTCGACTTCAAAAAAGTTGAAAATTTTCACGACAGGATTTTGGCTTTAAAAAAGTCAAACATTTTCATGAAGTATTTGGGCTTCAAAAAAGTTGAAAATTTTCACGACAGGATTTCGGCTTTAAAAAAGTCGAACATTTTGATGAAAAGATTTCGGCTTCAAAAAAGTTGAAAATTTTCATGAAAAGATTTCGGCTTCAAAAAAGTTGAAAATTTTCACGACAGGATTTCGGCTTTAAAAAAGTCGAACATTTTCATGAAGTATTTCGGCTTCAAAAAAGTCGAACATTTTCATGAAAAGATTTTGGCTTCAAAAAAGTTGAAAATTTTCATGAAAAGATTTCGGCTTCAAAAAAGTTGAAAATTTTCATGAAAAGATTTCGACTTCAAAAAAGTTGAAAATTTTCACGACAGGATTTTGGCTTTAAAAAAGTCAAACATTTTCATGAAGTATTTGGGATTCTAAAAAAGTTGAAAATTTTCACGACAGGATTTCGGCTTTAAAAAAGTCGAACATTTTCATGAAGTATTTCAGCTTCAAAAAAGTTGAAAATTTTGATGAAAAGATTTCGGCTTCAAAAAAGTTGAAAATTTTCATGAAAAGATTTCGGCTTCAAAAAAGTTGAAAATTTTCATGAAAAGATTTCGGCTTCAAAAAAGTTGAAAATTTTCATGAAAAGATTTCGGCTTCAAAAAAGTTGAAAATTTTCACGACAGGATTTCGGCTTTAAAAAAGTTGAACATTTTCATGAATATTTGGGCTTCAAAAAAGTTGAAAATTTTCACGACAGGATTTCGGCTTTAAAAAAGTCGAACATTTTCATGAAGTATTTCGGCTTCAAAAAGGTTGAAAATTTTCATGACAGGATTTCGGCTTTAAAAAAGTCGAACATTTTTTCATGAAGTATTTCGGCTTCAAAAAAGTTGAACATTTTCATGAAGTATTTGGGCTTCAAAAAAGTTGAAAATTTTCACGACAGGATTTCGGCTTTAAAAAAGTCGAACATTTTCATGAAGTATTTCAGATTCAAAAAAGTTGAAAATTTTCATGAAAAGATTTCGGCTTCAAAAAAGTTGAAAATTTTCATGAAAAGATTTCGGCTTCAAAAAAGTTGAAAATTTTCATGAAAAGATTTCGACTTCAAAAAAGTTGAAAATTTTCACGACTGGATTTTGGCTTTAAAAAAGTCAAACATTTTCATGAAGTATTTGGGCTTCAAAAAAGTTGAAAATTTTCACGACAGGATTTCGGCTTTAAAAAAGTCGAACATTTTCATGAAGTATTTCAGCTTCAAAAAAGTTGAAAATTTTGATGAAAAGATTTCGGCTTCAAAAAAGTTGAAAATTTTCATGAAAAGATTTCGGCTTCAAAAAAGTTGAAAATTTTCATGAAAAGATTTCGGCTTCAAAAAAGTTGAAAATTTTCATGAAAAGATTTCGGCTTCAAAAAAGTTGAAAATTTTCACGACAGGATTTCGGCTTTAAAAAAGTTGAACATTTTCATGAATATTTGGGCTTCAAAAAAGTTGAAAATTTTCACGACAGGATTTCGGCTTTAAAAAAGTCGAACATTTTCATGAAGTATTTCGGCTTCAAAAAGGTTGAAAATTTTCACGACAGGATTTCGGCTTTAAAAAAGTCGAACATTTTCATGAAGTATTTCGGCTTCAAAAAAGTTGAACATTTTCATGAAGTATTTGGGCTTCAAAAAAGTTGAAAATTTTCACGACAGGATTTCGGCTTTAAAAAAGTCGAACATTTTCATGAAGTATTTCAGATTCAAAAAAGTTGAAAATTTTCATGAAAAGATTTCGGCTTCAAAAAAGTTGAAAATTTTCATGAAAAGATTTCGGCTTCAAAAAAGTTGAAAATTTTCACGACAGGATTTCGGCTTTAAAAAAGTTGAACATTTTCATGAATATTTGGGCTTCAAAAAAGTTGAAAATTTTCACGACAGGATTTCGGCTTTAAAAAAGTCGAACATTTTCATGAAGTATTTCGGCTTCAAAAAGGTTGAAAATTTTCACGACAGGATTTCGGCTTTAAAAAAGTCGAACATTTTCATGAAGTATTTCGGCTTCAAAAAAGTTGAAAATTTTCACGACAGGATTTCGGCTTTAAAAAAGTCGAACATTTTCATGAAGTATTTCAGATTCAAAAAAGTTGAAAATTTTCATGAAAAGATTTCGGCTTCAAAAAAGTTGAACATTTTCATGAAAAGATTTCGGCTTCAAAAAAGTTGAAAATTTTCACGACAGGATTTCGACATTAAAAAAGTCAAACATTTTCATGAAGTATTTCGGCTTCAAAAAGGTTGAAAATTTTCACGACAGGATTTCGGCTTTAAAAAAGTCGAACATTTTCATGAAGTATTTCGGCTTCAAAAAAGTTGAACATTTTCATGAAGTATTTGGGCTTCAAAAAAGTTGAAAATTTTCATGAAAAGAATTTGGCTTCAAAAAAGTTGAAAATTTTCACGACAGGATTTCGGCTTTAAAAAAGTCGAACATTTTCATGAAGTATTTCGGCTTTAAAAAAGTCGAACATTTTCATGAAGTATTTTGGCTTCAAAAATGTTGAAAATTTTCATGAAGTATTTGGGCTTCAAAAAAGTTGAAAATTTTCACGACAGGATTTCGGCTTTAAAAAAGTCGAACGTTTTCATGAAGTATTTCGGCTTCAAAAAAGTCGAACATTTTCATGAAGTATTTCAGCTTCAAAAAAGTTGAAAATTTTCATGAAAAGATTTTGGCTTCAAAAAAGTTGAAAATTTTCATGAAAAGATTTCGGCTTCAAAAAAGTTGAAAATTTTCATGAAAAGATTTCGACTTCAAAAAAGTTGAAAATTTTCACGACAGGATTTTGGCTTTAAAAAAGTCAAACATTTTCATGAAGTATTTGGGCTTCAAAAAAGTTGAAAATTTTCACGACAGGATTTCGGCTTTAAAAAAGTCGAACATTTTCATGAAGTATTTCAGCTTCAAAAAAGTTGAAAATTTTGATGAAAAGATTTCGGCTTCAAAAAAGTTGAAAATTTTCATGAAAAGATTTCGGCTTCAAAAAAGTTGAAAATTTTCACGACAGGATTTCGGCTTTAAAAAAGTCGAACATTTTCATGAAGTATTTCGGCTTCAAAAAAGTCGAACATTTTCATGAAGTATTTCAGCTTCAAAAAAGTTGAAAATTTTCATGAAAAGATTTCGGTTTCAAAAAAGTTGAAAATTTTCATGACAGGATTTCGGCTTTAAAAAAGTCGAACATTTTCTTGAAGTATTTCAGCTTCAAAAAAGTTGAAAATTTTCATGAAAAGATTTCGGCTAAAAAAAAGTTGAAAATTTTCATGAAAAGATTTCGGCTTCAAAAAAGTTGAAAATTTTCACGACAGGATTTCGGCTTTAAAAAAGTCGAACGTTTTCATGAAGTATTTCGGCTTCAAAAAAGTCGAACATTTTCATGAAGTATTTCAGCTTCAAAAAAGTTGAAAATTTTCATGAAAAGATTTTGGCTTCAAAAAAGTTGAAAATTTTCATGAAAAGATTTCGGCTTCAAAAAAGTTGAAAATTTTCATGAAAAGATTTCGACTTCAAAAAAGTTGAAAATTTTCACGACAGGATTTTGGCTTTAAAAAAGTCAAACATTTTCATGAAGTATTTGGGCTTCAAAAAAGTTGAAAATTTTCACGACAGGATTTTGGCTTTAAAAAAGTCAAACATTTTCATGAAGTATTTCAGCTTCAAAAAAGTTGAAAATTTTGATGAAAAGATTTCGGCTTCAAAAAAGTTGAAAATTTTCATGAAAAGATTTCGGCTTCAAAAAAGTTGAAAATTTTCACGACAGGATTTCGGCTTTAAAAAAGTCGAACATTTTCATGAAGTATTTCAGCTTCAAAAAAGTTGAAAATTTTCATGAAAAGATTTTGGCTTCAAAAAAGTTGAAAATTTTCATGAAAAGATTTCGGCTTCAAAAAAGTTGAAAATTTTCATGAAAAGATTTCGACTTCAAAAAAGTTGAAAATTTTCACGACAGGATTTTGGCTTTAAAAAAGTCAAACATTTTCATGAAGTATTTGGGCTTCAAAAAAGTTGAAAATTTTCACGACAGGATTTCGGCTTTAAAAAAGTCGAACATTTTCATGAAGTATTTCAGCTTCAAAAAAGTTGAACATTTTCATGAAGTATTTGGGCTTCAAAAAAGTTGAAAATTTTCATGAAAAGATTTCGGCTTCAAAAAAGTTGAAAATTTTCATGAAAAGATTTCGGCTTCAAAAAAGTTGAAAATTTTCACGACAGGATTTCGGCTTTAAAAAAGTTGAACATTTTCATGAATATTTGGGCTTCAAAAAAGTTGAAAATTTTCACGACAGGATTTCGGCTTTAAAAAAGTCGAACATTTTCATGAAGTATTTCGGCTTCAAAAAGGTTGAAAATTTTCACGACAGGATTTCGGCTTTAAAAAAGTCGAACATTTTTTCATGAAGTATTTCGGCTTCAAAAAAGTTGAACATTTTCATGAAGTATTTGGGCTTCAAAAAAGTTGAAAATTTTCACGACAGGATTTCGGCTTTAAAAAAGTCGAACATTTTCATGAAGTATTTCAGATTCAAAAAAGTTGAAAATTTTCATGAAAAGATTTCGGCTTCAAAAAAGTTGAAAATTTTCATGAAAAGATTTCGGCTTCAAAAAAGTTGAAAATTTTCATGAAAAGATTTCGACTTCAAAAAAGTTGAAAATTTTCACGACTGGATTTTGGCTTTAAAAAAGTCAAACATTTTCATGAAGTATTTGGGCTTCAAAAAAGTTGAAAATTTTCACGACAGGATTTCGGCTTTAAAAAGTCGAACATTTTCATGAAGTATTTCAGCTTCAAAAAAGTTGAAAATTTTGATGAAAAGATTTCGGCTTCAAAAAAGTTGAAAATTTTCATGAAAAGATTTCGGCTTCAAAAAAGTTGAAAATTTTCATGAAAAGATTTCGGCTTCAAAAAAGTTGAAAATTTTCATGAAAAGATTTCGGCTTCAAAAAAGTTGAAAATTTTCACGACATGATTTCGGCTTTAAAAAAGTTGAACATTTTCATGAATATTTGGGCTTCAAAAAAGTTGAAAATTTTCACGACAGGATTTCGGCTTTAAAAAAGTCGAACATTTTCATGAAGTATTTCGGCTTCAAAAAGGTTGAAAATTTTCACGACAGGATTTCGGCTTTAAAAAAGTCGAACATTTTCATGAAGTATTTCGGCTTCAAAAAAGTTGAACATTTTCATGAAGTATTTGGGCTTCAAAAAAGTTGAAAATTTTCACGACAGGATTTCGGCTTTAAAAAAGTCGAACATTTTCATGAAGTATTTCAGATTCAAAAAAGTTGAAAATTTTCATGAAAAGATTTCGGCTTCAAAAAAGTTGAAAATTTTCATGAAAAGATTTCGGCTTCAAAAAAGTTGAAAATTGTCACGACAGGATTTCGGCTTTAAAAAAGTCGAACATTTTCATGAAGTATTTAGGCTTCAAAAAAGATGAAAATTTTCACGACAGGATTTCGGCTTCAAAAAAGTCTAACATTTTCATGAAGTATTTCGGCTTCAAAAAGGTTACAAATTTTCACGACAGGATTTCGGCTTTAAAAAAGTCGAACATTTTCATGAAGTATTTGGGCTTCAAAAAAGTTGAAAATTTTCAAGACAGGATTTCGGAGTTAAAAAAGTCGAACATTTTCATGAAGTATTTCAGCTTCAAAAAAGTTGAAAATTTTCATGAAAAGATTTCGGCTTCAAAAAAGGTGAAAATTTTCATGAAAAGATTTTGGCTTCAAAAAAGTTGAAAATTTTCACTACAGGATTTCGGCTTTAAAAAAGTCGAACATTTTCATGAATTATTTCGGCTTTAAAAAAGTCGAACATTTTCATGAAGTATTTTGGCTTCAAAAAAGTTGAAAATTTTCATGAAGTATTTCGGATTCAAAAAAGTTGAAAATTTTCATGAAAAGATTTCGGCTTCAAAAAAGTTGAAAATTTTCACGACAGGATTTCGGCTTTAAAAAAGTTGAACATTTTCATGAATATTTGGGCTTCAAAAAAGTTGAAAATTTTCACGACAGGATTTCGGCTTTAAAAAAGTCGAACATTTTCATGAAGTATTTCGGCTTCAAAAAGGTTGAAAATTTTCACGACAGGATTTCGGCTTTAAAAAAGTCGAACATTTTCATGAAGTATTTCGGCTTCAAAAAAGTTGAAAATTTTCACGACAGGATTTCGGCTTTAAAAAAGTCGAACATTTTCATGAAGTATTTCAGATTCAAAAAAGTTGAAAATTTTCATGAAAAGATTTCGGCTTCAAAAAAGTTGAACATTTTCATGAAAAGATTTCGGCTTCAAAAAAGTTGAAAATTTTCACGACAGGATTTCGACATTAAAAAAGTCAAACATTTTCATGAAGTATTTCGGCTTCAAAAAGGTTGAAAATTTTCACGACAGGATTTCGGCTTTAAAAAAGTCGAACATTTTCATGAAGTATTTCGGCTTCAAAAAAGTTGAACATTTTCATGAAGTATTTGGGCTTCAAAAAAGTTGAAAATTTTCATGAAAAGAATTTGGCTTCAAAAAAGTTGAAAATTTTCACGACAGGATTTCGGCTTTAAAAAAGTCGAACATTTTCATGAAGTATTTCGGCTTTAAAAAAGTCGAACATTTTCATGAAGTATTTTGGCTTCAAAAATGTTGAAAATTTTCATGAAGTATTTGGGCTTCAAAAAAGTTGAAAATTTTCACGACAGAATTTCGGCTTTAAAAAAGTCGAACGTTTTCATGAAGTATTTCGGCTTCAAAAAAGTCGAACATTTTCATGAAGTATTTCAGCTTCAAAAAAGTTGAAAATTTTCATGAAAAGATTTTGGCTTCAAAAAAGTTGAAAATTTTCATGAAAAGATTTCGGCTTCAAAAAAGTTGAAAATTTTCATGAAAAGATTTCGGCTTCAAAAAAGTTGAAAATTTTCATGAAAAGATTTCGGCTTCAAAAAAGTTGAAAATTTTCACGACAGGATTTCGGCTTTAAAAAAGTTGAACATTTTCATGAATATTTGGGCTTCAAAAAAGTTGAAAATTTTCACGACAGGATTTCGGCTTTAAAAAAGTCGAACATTTTCATGAAGTATTTCGGCTTCAAAAAGGTTGAAAATTTTCACGACAGGATTTCGGCTTTAAAAAAGTCGAACATTTTCATGAAGTATTTCGGCTTCAAAAAAGTTGAACATTTTCATGAAGTATTTGGGCTTCAAAAAAGTTGAAAATTTTCACGACAGGATTTCGGCTTTAAAAAAGTCGAACATTTTCATGAAGTATTTCAGATTCAAAAAAGTTGAAAATTTTCATGAAAAGATTTCGGCTTCAAAAAAGTTGAAAATTTTCATGAAAAGATTTCGGCTTCAAAAAAGTTGAAAATTGTCACGACAGGATTTCGGCTTTAAAAAAGTCGAACATTTTCATGAAGTATTTAGGCTTCAAAAAAGATGAAAATTTTCACGACAGGATTTCGGCTTCAAAAAAGTCTAACATTTTCATGAAGTATTTCGGCTTCAAAAAGGTTACAAATTTTCACGACAGGATTTCGGCTTTAAAAAAGTCGAACATTTTCATGAAGTATTTGGGCTTCAAAAAAGTTGAAAATTTTCAAGACAGGATTTCGGAGTTAAAAAAGTCGAACATTTTCATGAAGTATTTCAGCTTCAAAAAAGTTGAAAATTTTCATGAAAAGATTTCGGCTTCAAAAAAGGTGAAAATTTTCATGAAAAGATTTTGGCTTCAAAAAAGTTGAAAATTTTCACTACAGGATTTCGGCTTTAAAAAAGTCGAACATTTTCATGAATTATTTCGGCTTTAAAAAAGTCGAACATTTTCATGAAGTATTTTGGCTTCAAAAAAGTTGAAAATTTTCATGAAGTATTTCGGATTCAAAAAAGTTGAAAATTTTCATGAAAAGATTTCGGCTTCAAAAAAGTTGAAAATTTTCACGACAGGATTTCGGCTTTAAAAAAGTTGAACATTTTCATGAATATTTGGGCTTCAAAAAAGTTGAAAATTTTCACGACAGGATTTCGGCTTTAAAAAAGTCGAACATTTTCATGAAGTATTTCGGCTTCAAAAAGGTTGAAAATTTTCACGACAGGATTTCGGCTTTAAAAAAGTCGAACATTTTCATGAAGTATTTCGGCTTCAAAAAAGTTGAAAATTTTCACGACAGGATTTCGGCTTTAAAAAAGTCGAACATTTTCATGAAGTATTTCAGATTCAAAAAAGTTGAAAATTTTCATGAAAAGATTTCGGCTTCAAAAAAGTTGAACATTTTCATGAAAAGATTTCGGCTTCAAAAAAGTTGAAAATTTTCACGACAGGATTTCGACATTAAAAAAGTCAAACATTTTCATGAAGTATTTCGGCTTCAAAAAGGTTGAAAATTTTCACGACAGGATTTCGGCTTTAAAAAAGTCGAACATTTTCATGAAGTATTTCGGCTTCAAAAAAGTTGAACATTTTCATGAAGTATTTGGGCTTCAAAAAAGTTGAAAATTTTCATGAAAAGAATTTGGCTTCAAAAAAGTTGAAAATTTTCACGACAGGATTTCGGCTTTAAAAAAGTCGAACATTTTCATGAAGTATTTCGGCTTTAAAAAAGTCGAACATTTTCATGAAGTATTTTGGCTTCAAAAATGTTGAAAATTTTCATGAAGTATTTGGGCTTCAAAAAAGTTGAAAATTTTCACGACAGG
The DNA here is from genome assembly GCF_963584025.1 of Labrus mixtus. Lineage (NCBI taxonomy): Eukaryota > Metazoa > Chordata > Actinopteri > Labriformes > Labridae > Labrus > Labrus mixtus. Next base: position 409,815 of record NW_026870158.1, read on the forward strand.
ATTTCGGCTTTAAAAAAGTCGAACGTTTTCATGAAGTATTTCGGCTTCAAAAAAGTCGAACATTTTCATGAAGTATTTCAGCTTCAAAAAAGTTGAAAATTTTCATGAAAAGATTTTGGCTTCAAAAAAGATGAAAATTTTCATGAAAAGATTTCGGCTTCAAAAAAGTTGAAAATTTTCATGTAAAGATTTCGACTTCAAAAAAGTTGAAAATTTTCATGAAGTATTTCGGATTCAAAAAAGTTGAAAATTTTCATGAAAAGATTTCGGCTTCAAAAAAGTTGAAAATTTTCACGACAGGATTTCGGCTTTAAAAAAGTTGAACATTTTCATGAATATTTGGGCTTCAAAAAAGTCGAAAATTTTCACGACAGGATTTCGGCTTCAAAAAAGTCTAACATTTTCATGAAGTATTTCGGCTTCAAAAAGGTTACAAATTTTCACGACAGGATTTCGGCTTTAAAAAAGTCGAACATTTTCATGAAGTATTTGGGCTTCAAAAAAGTTGAAAATTTTCAAGACAGGATTTCGGAGTTAAAAAAGTCGAACATTTTCATGAAGTATTTCAGCTTCAAAAAAGTTGAAAATTTTCATGAAAAGATTTCGGCTTCAAAAAAGGTGAAAATTTTCATGAAAAGATTTTGGCTTCAAAAAAGTTGAAAATTTTCACTACAGGATTTCGGCTTTAAAAAAGTCGAACATTTTCATGAATTATTTCGGCTTTAAAAAAGTCGAACATTTTCATGAAGTATTTTGGCTTCAAAAAAGTTGAAAATTTTCATGAAGTATTTCGGATTCAAAAAAGTTGAAAATTTTCATGAAAAGATTTCGGCTTCAAAAAAGTTGAAAATTTTCACGACAGGATTTCGGCTTTAAAAAAGTTGAACATTTTCATGAATATTTGGGCTTCAAAAAAGTTGAAAATTTTCACGACAGGATTTCGGCTTTAAAAAAGTCGAACATTTTCATGAAGTATTTCGGCTTCAAAAAGGTTGAAAATTTTCACGACAGGATTTCGGCTTTAAAAAAGTCGAACATTTTCATGAAGTATTTCGGCTTCAAAAAAGTTGAAAATTTTCACGACAGGATTTCGGCTTTAAAAAAGTCGAACATTTTCATGAAGTATTTCAGATTCAAAAAAGTTGAAAATTTTCATGAAAAGATTTCGGCTTCAAAAAAGTTGAACATTTTCATGAAAAGATTTCGGCTTCAAAAAAGTTGAAAATTTTCACGACAGGATTTCGACATTAAAAAAGTCAAACATTTTCATGAAGTATTTCGGCTTCAAAAAGGTTGAAAATTTTCACGACAGGATTTCGGCTTTAAAAAAGTCGAACATTTTCATGAAGTATTTCGGCTTCAAAAAAGTTGAACATTTTCATGAAGTATTTGGGCTTCAAAAAAGTTGAAAATTTTCATGAAAAGAATTTGGCTTCAAAAAAGTTGAAAATTTTCACGACAGGATTTCGGCTTTAAAAAAGTCGAACATTTTCATGAAGTATTTCGGCTTTAAAAAAGTCGAACATTTTCATGAAGTATTTTGGCTTCAAAAATGTTGAAAATTTTCATGAAGTATTTGGGCTTCAAAAAAGTTGAAAATTTTCACGACAGGATTTCGGCTTTAAAAAAGTCGAACGTTTTCATGAAGTATTTCGGCTTCAAAAAAGTCGAACATTTTCATGAAGTATTTCAGCTTCAAAAAAGTTGAAAATTTTCATGAAAAGATTTTGGCTTCAAAAAAGATGAAAATTTTCATGAAAAGATTTCGGCTTCAAAAAAGTTGAAAATTTTCATGTAAAGATTTCGACTTCAAAAAAGTTGAAAATTTTCATGAAGTATTTCGGATTCAAAAAAGTTGAAAATTTTCATGAAAAGATTTCGGCTTCAAAAAAGTTGAAAATTTTCACGACAGGATTTCGGCTTTAAAAAAGTTGAACATTTTCATGAATATTTGGGCTTCAAAAAAGTCGAAAATTTTCACGACAGGATTTCGGCTTTAAAAAAGTCGAACATTTTCATGAAGTATTTCGGCTTCAAAAAGGTTGAAAATTTTCACGACAGGATTTCGGCTTTAAAAAAGTCGAACATTTTCATGAAGTATTTCGGCTTCAAAAAAGTTGAAAATTTTCACGACAGGATTTCGGCTTTAAAAAAGTCGAACATTTTCATGAAGTATTTCAGATTCAAAAAAGTTGAAAATTTTCATGAAAAGATTTCGGCTTCAAAAAAGTTGAACATTTTCATGAAAAGATTTCGGCTTCAAAAAAGTTGAAAATTTTCACGACAGGATTTCGACATTAAAAAAGTCAAACATTTTCATGAAGTATTTCGGCTTCAAAAAGGTTGAAAATTTTCACGACAGGATTTCGGCTTTAAAAAAGTCGAACATTTTCATGAAGTATTTCGGCTTCAAAAAAGTTGAACATTTTCATGAAGTATTTGGGCTTCAAAAAAGTTGAAAATTTTCATGAAAAGAATTTGGCTTCAAAAAAGTTGAAAATTTTCACGACAGGATTTCGGCTTTAAAAAAGTCGAACATTTTCATGAAGTATTTCGGCTTTAAAAAAGTCGAACATTTTCATGAAGTATTTTGGCTTCAAAAATGTTGAAAATTTTCATGAAGTATTTGGGCTTCAAAAAAGTTGAAAATTTTCACGACAGGATTTCGGCTTTAAAAAAGTCGAACGTTTTCATGAAGTATTTCGGCTTCAAAAAAGTCGAACATTTTCATGAAGTATTTCAGCTTCAAAAAAGTTGAAAATTTTCATGAAAAGATTTTGGCTTCAAAAAAGTTGAAAATTTTCATGAAAAGATTTCGGCTTCAAAAAAGTTGAAAATTTTCATGAAAAGATTTCGGCTTCAAAAAAGTTGAAAATTTTCACGACAGGATTTTGGCTTTAAAAAAGTCAAACATTTTCATGAAGTATTTGGGCTTCAAAAAAGTTGAAAATTTTCACGACAGGATTTCGGCTTTAAAAAAGTCGAACATTTTCATGAAGTATTTCAGCTTCAAAAAAGTTGAAAATTTTGATGAAAAGATTTCGGCTTCAAAAAAGTTGAAAATTTTCATGAAAAGATTTCGGCTTCAAAAAAGTTGAAAATTTTCACGACAGGATTTCGGCTTTAAAAAAGTCGAACATTTTCATGAAGTATTTCGGCTTCAAAAAAGTCGAACATTTTCATGAAGTATTTCAGCTTCAAAAAAGTTGAAAATTTTCATGAAAAGATTTCGGTTTCAAAAAAGTTGAAAATTTTCACGACAGGATTTCGGCTTTAAAAAAGTCGAACATTTTCTTGAAGTATTTCAGCTTCAAAAAAGTTGAAAATTTTCATGAAAAGATTTCGGCTAAAAAAAAGTTGAAAATTTTCATGAAAAGATTTCGGCTTCAAAAAAGTTGAAAATTTTCACGACAGGATTTCGGCTTTAAAAAAGTCGAACGTTTTCATGAAGTATTTCGGCTTCAAAAAAGTCGAACATTTTCATGAAGTATTTCAGCTTCAAAAAAGTTGAAAATTTTCATGAAAAGATTTTGGCTTCAAAAAAGTTGAAAATTTTCATGAAAAGATTTCGGCTTCAAAAAAGTTGAAAATTTTCATGAAAAGATTTCGACTTCAAAAAAGTTGAAAATTTTCACGACAGGATTTTGGCTTTAAAAAAGTCAAACATTTTCATGAAGTATTTGGGCTTCAAAAAAGTTGAAAATTTTCACGACAGGATTTCGGCTTTAAAAAAGTCGAACATTTTCATGAAGTATTTCAGCTTCAAAAAAGTTGAAAATTTTGATGAAAAGATTTCGGCTTCAAAAAAGTTGAAAATTTTCATGAAAAGATTTCGGCTTCAAAAAAGTTGAAAATTTTCACGACAGGATTTCGGCTTTAAAAAAGTCGAACATTTTCATGAAGTATTTCGGCTTCAAAAAAGTCGAACATTTTCATGAAGTATTTCAGCTTCAAAAAAGTTGAAAATTTTCATGAAAAGATTTTGGCTTCAAAAAAGTTGAAAATTTTCATGAAAAGATTTCGGCTTCAAAAAAGTTGAAAATTTTCATGAAAAGATTTCGACTTCAAAAAAGTTGAAAATTTTCACGACAGGATTTTGGCTTTAAAAAAGTCAAACATTTTCATGAAGTATTTGGGCTTCAAAAAAGTTGAAAATTTTCACGACAGGATTTCGGCTTTAAAAAAGTCGAACATTTTCATGAAGTATTTCAGCTTCAAAAAAGTTGAAAATTTTGATGAAAAGATTTCGGCTTCAAAAAAGTTGAAAATTTTCATGAAAAGATTTCGGCTTCAAAAAAGTTGAAAATTTTCACGACAGGATTTCGGCTTTAAAAAAGTTGAACATTTTCATGAATATTTGGGCTTCAAAAAAGTTGAAAATTTTCACGACAGGATTTCGGCTTTAAAAAAGTCGAACATTTTCATGAAGTATTTCGGCTTCAAAAAGGTTGAAAATTTTCACGACAGGATTTCGGCTTTAAAAAAGTCGAACATTTTTTCATGAAGTATTTCGGCTTCAAAAAAGTCAAACATTTTCATGAAGTATTTGGGCTTCAAAAAAGTTGAAAATTTTCACGACAGGATTTCGGCTTTAAAAAAGTCGAACATTTTCATGAAGTATTTCAGCTTCAAAAAAGTTGAAAATTTTGATGAAAAGATTTCGGCTTCAAAAAAGTTGAAAATTTTCATGAAAAGATTTCGGCTTCAAAAAAGTTGAAAATTTTCATGAAAAGATTTCGGCTTCAAAAAAGTTGAAAATTTTCATGAAAAGATTTCGGCTTCAAAAAAGTTGAAAATTTTCACGACAGGATTTCGGCTTTAAAAAAGTCGAACATTTTCATGAAGTATTTCGGCTTCAAAAAGGTTGAAAATTTTCACGACAGGATTTCGGCTTTAAAAAAGTCGAACATTTTCATGAAGTATTTCGGCTTCAAAAAAGTTGAACATTTTCATGAAGTATTTGGGCTTCAAAAAAGTTGAAAATTTTCACGACAGGATTTCGGCTTTAAAAAAGTCGAACATTTTCATGAAGTATTTCGGCTTCAAAAAGGTTGAAAATTTTCACGACAGGATTTCGGCTTTAAAAAAGTCGAACATTTTCATGAAGTATTTCGGCTTCAAAAAAGTTGAACATTTTCATGAAGTATTTGGGCTTCAAAAAAGTTGAAAATTTTCACGACAGGATTTCGGCTTTAAAAAAGTCGAACATTTTCATGAAGTATTTCAGATTCAAAAAAGTTGAAAATTTTCATGAAAAGATTTCGGCTTCAAAAAAGTTGTAAATTTTCATGAAAAGATTTCGGCTTCAAAAAAGTTGAAAATTGTCACGACAGGATTTCGGCTTTAAAAAAGTCGAACATTTTCATGAAGTATTTAGGCTTCAAAAAAGATGAAAATTTTCACGACAGGATTTCGGCTTCAAAAAAGTCTAACATTTTCATGAAGTATTTCGGCTTCAAAAAGGTTACAAATTTTCACGACAGGATTTCGGCTTTAAAAAAGTCGAACATTTTCATGAAGTATTTGGGCTTCAAAAAAGTTGAAAATTTTCAAGACAGGATTTCGGAGTTAAAAAAGTCGAACATTTTCATGAAGTATTTCAGCTTCAAAAAAGTTGAAAATTTTCATGAAAAGATTTCGGCTTCAAAAAAGGTGAAAATTTTCATGAAAAGATTTTGGCTTCAAAAAAGTTGAAAATTTTCACTACAGGATTTCGGTTTTAAAAAAGTCGAACATTTTCATGAATTATTTCGGCTTTAAAAAAGTCGAACATTTTCATGAAGTATTTTGGCTTCAAAAAAGTTGAAAATTTTCATGAAGTATTTCGGATTCAAAAAAGTTGAAAATTTTCACAACAGGATTTTGGCTTTAAAAAAGTCGAACATTTTCATGAAGTATTTGGGCTTCAAAAAAGTTGAAAATTTTCGCGACAGGATTTCGGCTTTAAAAAAGTCGAACATTTTCATGAAGTATTTCGGCTTCAAAAAAGTTAAAAATTTTCATGAAGTATTTCGGATTCAAAAAAGTTGAAAATTTTCACGACAGGATTTCGGCTTCAAAAAAGTTGAAAATTTTCATGAAGTATTTCGGATTCAAAAAAGTTGAAAATTTTCACGACAGGATTTCGGCTTTAAAAAGGTCGAACATTTTCATGAAGTATTTCAGCTTCAAAAAAGTAGAAAATTTTCATGAAAAAATTTCGGCTTCAAAAAAGTTGAAAATTTTCATGAAAAGATTTCGGCTTCAAAAAAGTTGAAAATTTTCACGACAGGATTTCGGCTTTAAAAAAGTCCAAAATTTTCATGAAGTATTTCAGCTTCAAAAAAGTTAAAAATTTTCATGAAGTATTTCGGCTTCAAAAAGGTTGAAAATTTTCACGACAGGATTTCGGCTTTAAAAAAGTCGAACATTTTCATGAAGTATTTCGGCTTCAAAAAAGTTGAAAATTTTCACGACAGGATTTCGGCTTTAAAAAAGTCGAACATTTTCATGAAAAGATTTCGGCTTCAAAAAATTTGAAAATTTTCACGACAGGATTTCGGCTTTAAAAAAGTCGAACATTTTCATGAAGTATTTTGGCTTCAAAAAAGTTGAAAATTTTCATGAAGTATTTCGGATTCAAAAAAGTTGAAAATTTTCACGACAGGATTTCGGCTTTAAAAAGTAGAACATTTTCATGAAGTATTTCGGATTCAAAAAAGTTGAAAATTTTCACGACAGGATTTCGGCTTTAAAAAAGTCGAACATTTTCATGAAGTATTTCAGCTTCTAAAAAGTTGAAAATTTTTGAGAAAAAGATTTCGGATTCAAAAAAGTTGAAAATTTTCATGAAAAGATTTCGGCTTCAAAAAAATTTAAAATTTTCATGAAAAGATTTCGACTTCAAAAAAGTTGAAAATTTTCAAGAAAAGATTTCGGCTTCAAAAAAGTTGAAAATTTTCACGACAGGATGTCGGCTTTAAAAAAGTCGAACATTTTCATGAAGTATTTCAGCTTCAAAAAAGTTGAAAATTTTCATGAAGTATTTCGGCTTCAAAAAGGTTGAAAATTTTCACGACAGGATTTCGGCTTTAAAAAAGTCGAACATTTTCATGAAGTATTTCGGCTTCAAAAAAGTTGAAAATTTTCACGACAGGATTTCGGCTTTAAAAAAGTCGAACATTTTCATGAAGTATTTGGGCTTCAAAAAAGTTGAAAATTTTCACGACAGGATTTCGGCGTTAAAAAAGTCGAACATTTTCATGAAAAGATTTCGGCTTCAAAAAAGTTGAAAATTTTCATGAAAAGATTTCGGCTTCAAAAAAGTTGAAAATTTTCATGAAAAGATTTTGGCTTCAAAAAAGTTGAAAATTTTCACGACAGGATTTCGGCTTTAAAAAAGTCGAACATTTTCATGAAGTATTTCGGCTTTAAAAAAGTCGAACATTTTCATGAAGTATTTTGGCTTCAAAAAAGTTGAAAATTTTCATGAAGTATTTCAGATTCATAAAAGTTGAAAATTTTCACGACAGGATTTTGGCTTTAAAAAAGTCGAACATTTTCATGAAGTATTTGGGCTTCAAAAAAGTAGAAAATTTTCACGACAGGATTTCGGCTTTAAAAAAGTCGAACATTTTCATGAAGTATTTCGGCTTCAAAAAAGTTAAAAATTTTCATGAAGTATTTCGGATTCAAAAAAGTTGAAAATTTTCACGACAGGATTTCGGCTTCAAAAAAGTTGAAAATTTTCATGAAAAGATTTCGGCTTCAAAAAAGTTGAAAATTTTCATGAAAAGATTTTGGCTTCAAAAAAGTTGAAAATTTTCACGACAGGATTTCGGCTTTAAAAAAGTCGAACATTTTCATGAAGTATGTCGGCTTTAAAAAAGTCAAACATTTTCATGAAGTATTTTGGCTTCAAAAAAGTTGAAAATTTTCATGAAGTATTTCGGCTTCAAAAAGGTTGAAAATTTTCACGACAGGATTTCGGCTTTAAAAAAGTCGAACATTTTCATGAAGTATTTCGGCTTCAAAAAAGTTGAAATTTTTCACGACAGGATTTCGGCTTTAAAAAAGTCGAACATTTTCATGAAAAGATTTCGGCTTCAAAAAAGTTGAAAATTTTAATGAAAAGATTTCGGCTTCAAAAAAGTTGAAAATTTTCACGACAGGATTTCGGCTTCAAAAAGTTGAAAATTTTCATGAAGTATTTCGGATTCAAAAAAGTTGAAAATCTTCACGACAGGATTTTGGCTTTAAAAAAGTCGAACATTTTCATGAAGTATTTTGGCTTCAAAAAAGTTGAATATTTTCATGAAGTATTTCGGATTCAAAAAAGTTGAAAATTTTCACGACAGGATTTTGGCTTTAAAAAAGTCGAACATTTTCATGAAAAGATTTCGGCTTCAAAAAAGTTGAAAATTTTAATGAAAAGATTTCGGCTTCAAAAAAGTTGAAAATTTTCACGACAGGATTTCGGCTTCAAAAAAGATGAAAATTTTCATGAAGTATTTCGGATTCAAAAAAGTTGAAAATCTTCACGAAAGGATTTTGGCTTTAAAAAAGTCGAACATTTTCATGAAGTATTTGGGCTTCAAAAAAGTTGAAAATTTTCACGACAGGATTTCGGCTTTAAAAAAGTCGAACATTTTCATGAAGTATTTCGGCTTCAAAAAAGTTAAAAATTTTCATGAAGTATTTCGGATTCAAAAAAGTCAAACATTTTCACGACAGGATTTCGGCTTCAAAAAAGTTGAAAATTTTCATGAAAAGATTTCGGCTTCAAAAAAGTTGAAAATTTTCATGAAAAGATTTCGGCTTCAAAAAAGTTGAAAATTTTCACGACAGGATTTCGGCGTTAAAAAAGTCGAACATTTTCATGAAGTATTTCGGCTTCAAAAAAGTTGAAAATTTTCACGACAGGATTTCGGCTTTAAAAAAGTCGAACATTTTCATGAAAAGATTTCGGCTTCAAAAAATTTGAAAATTTTCACGACAGGATTTCGGCTTTAAAAAAGTCGAACATTTTCATGAAGTATTTTGGCTTCAAAAAAGTTGAAAATTTTCATGAAGTATTTCGGATTCAAAAAAGTTGAAAATTTTCACGACAGGATTTCGGCTTTAAAAAGTAGAACATTTTCATGAAGTATTTCGGATTCAAAAAAGTTGAAAATTTTCACGACAGGATTTCGGCTTTAAAAAAGTCGAACATTTTCATGAAGTATTTCAGCTTCTAAAAAGTTGAAAATTTTTGAGAAAAAGATTTCGGATTCAAAAAAGTTGAAAATTTTCATGAAAAGATTTCGGCTTCAAAAAAATTTAAAATTTTCATGAAAAGATTTCGACTTCAAAAAAGTTGAAAATTTTCAAGAAAAGATTTCGGCTTCAAAAAAGTTGAAAATTTTCACGACAGGATGTCGGCTTTAAAAAAGTCGAACATTTTCATGAAGTATTTCAGCTTCAAAAAAGTTGAAAATTTTCATGAAGTATTTCGGCTTCAAAAAGGTTGAAAATTTTCACGACAGGATTTCGGCTTTAAAAAAGTCGAACATTTTCATGAAGTATTTCGGCTTCAAAAAAGTTGAAAATTTTCACGACAGGATTTCGGCTTTAAAAAAGTCGAACATTTTCATGAAGTATTTGGGCTTCAAAAAAGTTGAAAATTTTCACGACAGGATTTCGGCGTTAAAAAAGTCGAACATTTTCATGAAAAGATTTCGGCTTCAAAAAAGTTGAAAATTTTCATGAAAAGATTTCGGCTTCAAAAAAGTTGAAAATTTTCATGAAAAGATTTTGGCTTCAAAAAAGTTGAAAATTTTCACGACAGGATTTCGGCTTTAAAAAAGTCGAACATTTTCATGAAGTATTTCGGCTTTAAAAAAGTCGAACATTTTCATGAAGTATTTTGGCTTCAAAAAAGTTGAAAATTTTCATGAAGTATTTCAGATTCAAAAAAGTTGAAAATTTTCACGACAGGATTTTGGCTTTAAAAAAGTCGAACATTTTCATGAAGTATTTGGGCTTCAAAAAAGTAGAAAATTTTCACGACAGGATTTCGGCTTTAAAAAAGTTGAAAATTTTCATGAAAAGATTTTGGCTTCAAAAAAGTTGAAAATTTTCACGACAGGATTTCGGCTTTAAAAAAGTCGAACATTTTCATGAAGTATGTCGGCTTTAAAAAAGTCAAACATTTTCATGAAGTATTTTGGCTTCAAAAAAGTTGAAAATTTTCATGAAGTATTTCGGCTTCAAAAAGGTTGAAAATTTTCACGACAGGATTTCGGCTTTAAAAAAGTCGAACATTTTCATGAAGTATTTCGGCTTCAAAAAAGTTGAAATTTTTCACGACAGGATTTCGGCTTTAAAAAAGTCGAACATTTTCATGAAAAGATTTCGGCTTCAAAAAAGTTGAAAATTTTAATGAAAAGATTTCGGCTTCAAAAAAGTTGAAAATTTTCACGACAGGATTTCGGCTTCAAAAAGTTGAAAATTTTCATGAAGTATTTCGGATTCAAAAAAGTTGAAAATCTTCACGACAGGATTTTGGCTTTAAAAAAGTCGAACATTTTCATGAAGTATTTTGGCTTCAAAAAAGTTGAATATTTTCATGAAGTATTTCGGATTCAAAAAAGTTGAAAATTTTCACGACAGGATTTTGGCTTTAAAAAACTCGAACATTTTCATGAAAAGATTTCGGCTTCAAAAAAGTTGAAAATTTTAATGAAAAGATTTCGGCTTCAAAAAAGTTGAAAATTTTCACGACAGGATTTCGGCTTCAAAAAAGATGAAAATTTTCATGAAGTATTTCGGATTCAAAAAAGTTGAAAATCTTCACGAAAGGATTTTGGCTTTAAAAAAGTCGAACATTTTCATGAAGTATTTGGGCTTCAAAAAAGTTGAAAATTTTCACGACAGGATTTCGGCTTTAAAAAAGTCGAACATTTTCATGAAGTATTTCGGCTTCAAAAAAGTTAAAAATTTTCATGAAGTATTTCGGATTCAAAAAAGTCAAACATTTTCACGACAGGATTTCGGCTTCAAAAAAGTTCAAAATTTTCATGAAAAGATTTCGGCTTCAAAAAAGTTGAAAATTTTCATGAAAAGATTTCGGCTTCAAAAAAGTTGAAAATTTTCACGACAGGATTTCGGCGTTAAAAAAGTCGAACATTTTCATGAAAAGATTTCGGCTTCAAAAAAGTTGAAAATTTTCACGACAGGATTTCGGCGTTAAAAAAGTCGAACATTTTCATGAAAAGATTTCGGCTTCAAAAAAGTTGAAAATTTTCACGACAGGATTTCGGCTTTAAAAAAGTCGAACATTTTCATGAAGTATTTCGGCTTCAAAAAAGTTAAAAATTTTCATGAAAAGATTTCGGCTTCAAAAAAGTTGAAAATTTTCATGAAAAGATTTTGGCTTCAAAAAAGTTGAAAATTTTCACGACAGGATTTCGGCTTTAAAAAAGTCGAACATTTTCATGAAGTATGTCGGCTTTAAAAAAGTCAAACATTTTCATGAAGTATTTTGGCTTCAAAAAAGTTGAAAATTTTCATGAAGTATTTCGGCTTCAAAAAGGTTGAAAATTTTCACGACAGGATTTCGGCTTTAAAAAAGTCGAACATTTTCATGAAGTATTTCGGCTTCAAAAAAGTTGAAAATTTTCACGACAGGATTTCGGCTTTAAAAAAGTCGAACATTTTCATGAAAAGATTTCGGCTTCAAAAAAGTTGAAAATTTTAATGAAAAGATTTCGGCTTCAAAAAAGTTGAAAATTTTCACGACAGGATTTCGGCGTTAAAAAATTCGAACATTTTCATGAAGTATTTCAGCTTCAAAAAAGTTGAAAATTTTCATGAAAAGATTTCGGCTTCAAAAAAGTTGAAAATTTTCATGAAAAGATTTTGGCTTCAAAAAAGTTGAAAATTTTCACGACAGGATTTCGGCTTTAAAAAAGTCGAACATTTTCATGAAGTATTTCGGCATTAAAAAAGTCGAACATTTTCATGAAGTATTTTGGCTTCAAAAAAGTTGAAAATTTTCATGAAGTATTTCGGCTTCAAAAAAGTTGAAATTTTTCACGACAGGATTTCGGCTTTAAAAAAGTCGAACATTTTCATGAAAAGATTTCGGCTTCAAAAAAGTTGAAAATTTTAATGAAAAGATTTCGGCTTCAAAAAAGTTGAAAATTTTCACGACAGGATTTCGGCTTCAAAAAGTTGAAAATTTTCATGAAGTATTTCGGATTCAAAAAAGTTGAAAATCTTCACGACAGGATTTTGGCTTTAAAAAAGTCGAACATTTTCATGAAGTATTTTGGCTTCAAAAAAGTTGAAAATTTTCATGAAGTATTTCGGATTCAAAAAAGTTGAAAATTTTCACGACAGGATTTTGGCTTTAAAAAAGTCGAACATTTTCATGAAAAGATTTCGGCTTCAAAAAAGTTGAAAATTTTAATGAAAAGATTTCGGCTTCAAAAAAGTTGAAAATTTTCACGACAGGATTTCGGCTTCAAAAAAGATGAAAATTTTCATGAAGTATTTCGGATTCAAAAAAGTTGAAAATCTTCACGAAAGGATTTTGGCTTTAAAAAAGTCGAACATTTTCATGAAGTATTTGGGCTTCAAAAAAGTTGAAAATTTTCACGACAGGATTTCGGCTTTAAAAAAGTCGAACATTTTCATGAAGTATTTCGGCTTCAAAAAAGTTGAAAATTTTCACGACAGGATTTCGGCGTTAAAAAAGTCGAACATTTTCATGAAAAGATTTCGGCTTCAAAAAAGTTGAAAATTTTCACGACAGGATTTCGGCGTTAAAAAAGTCGAACATTTTCATGAAAAGATTTCGGCTTCAAAAAAGTTGAAAATTTTCACGACAGGATTTCGGCTTTAAAAAAGTCGAACATTTTCATTAAGTATTTCGGCTTCAAAAAAGTTAAAAATTTTCATGAAAAGATTTCGGCTTCAAAAAAGTTAAAAATTTTCATGAAAAGATTTTGGCTTCAAAAAAGTTGAAAATTTTCACGACAGGATTTCGGCTTTAAAAAAGTCGAACATTTTCATGAAGTATGTCGGCTTTAAAAAAGTCAAACATTTTCATGAAGTATTTTGGCTTCAAAAAAGTTGAAAATTTTCATGAAGTATTTCGGCTTCAAAAAGGTTGAAAATTTTCACGACAGGATTTCGGCTTTAAAAAAGTCGAACATTTTCATGAAGTATTTCGGCTTCAAAAAAGTTGAAAATTTTCACGACAGGATTTCGGCTTTAAAAAAGTCGAACATTTTCATGAAAAGATTTCGGCTTCAAAAAAGTTGAAAATTTTAATGAAAAGATTTCGGCTTCAAAAAAGTTGAAAATTTTCACGACAGGATTTCGGCGTTAAAAAATTCGAACATTTTCATGAAGTATTTCAGCTTCAAAAAAGTTGAAAATTTTCATGAAAAGATTTCGGCTTCAAAAAAGTTGAAAATTTTCATGAAAAGATTTTGGCTTCAAAAAAGTTGAAAATTTTCACGACAGGATTTCGGCTTTAAAAAAGTCGAACATTTTCATGAAGTATTTCGGCATTAAAAAAGTCGAACATTTTCATGAAGTATTTTGGCTTCAAAAAAGTTGAAAATTTTCATGAAGTATTTCGGCTTCAAAAAAGTTGAAAATTTTCATGAAGTATTTCGGATTCAAAAAAGTTGAAAATTTTCACGACAGGATTTTGGCTTTAAAAAAGTCGAACATTTTCATGAAAAGATTTCGGCTTCAAAAAAGTTGAAAATTTTAATGAAAAGATTTCGGCTTCAAAAAAGTTGAAAATTTTCACGACAGGATTTCGGCTTCAAAAAAGATGAAAATTTTCATGAAGTATTTCGGATTCAAAAAAGTTGAAAATCTTCACGAAAGGATTTTGGCTTTAAAAAAGTCGAACATTTTCATGAAGTATTTGGGCTTCAAAAAAGTTGAAAATTTTCACGACAGGATTTCGGCTTTAAAAAAGTCGAACATTTTCATGAAGTATTTCGGCTTCAAAAAAGTTGAAAATTTTCACGACAGGATTTCGGCGTTAAAAAAGTCGAACATTTTCATGAAAAGATTTCGGCTTCAAAAAAGTTGAAAATTTTCACGACAGGATTTCGGCGTTAAAAAAGTCGAACATTTTCATGAAAAGATTTCGGCTTCAAAAAAGTTGAAAATTTTCACGACAGGATTTCGGCTTTAAAAAAGTCGAACATTTTCATTAAGTATTTCGGCTTCAAAAAAGTTAAAAATTTTCATGAAAAGATTTCGGCTTCAAAAAAGTTAAAAATTTTCATGAAAAGATTTTGGCTTCAAAAAAGTTGAAAATTTTCATGACAGGATTTCGGCTTTAAAAAAGTCGAACATTTTCATGAAGTATGTCGGCTTTAAAAAAGTCAAACATTTTCATGAAGTATTTTGGCTTCAAAAAAGTTGAAAATTTTCATGAAGTATTTCGGCTTCAAAAAGGTTGAAAATTTTCACGACAGGATTTCGGCTTTAAAAAAGTCGAACATTTTCATGAAGTATTTCGGCTTCAAAAAAGTTGAAAATTTTCACGACAGGATTTCGGCTTTAAAAAAGTCGAACATTTTCATGAAAAGATTTCGGCTTCAAAAAAGTTGAAAATTTTAATGAAAAGATTTCGGCTTCAAAAAAGTTGAAAATTTTCACGACAGGATTTCGGCGTTAAAAAATTCGAACATTTTCATGAAGTATTTCAGCTTCAAAAAAGTTGAAAATTTTCATGAAAAGATTTCGGCTTCAAAAAAGTTGAAAATTTTCATGAAAAGATTTTGGCTTCAAAAAAGTTGAAAATTTTCACGACAGGATTTCGGCTTTAAAAAAGTCGAACATTTTCATGAAGTATTTCGGCATTAAAAAAGTCGAACATTTTCATGAAGTATTTTGGCTTCAAAAAAGTTGAAAATTTTCATGAAGTATTTCGGCTTCAAAAAAGTTGAAATTTTTCACGACAGGATTTCGGCTTTAAAAAAGTCGAACATTTTCATGAAAAGATTTCGGCTTCAAAAAAGTTGAAAATTTTAATGAAAAGATTTCGGCTTCAAAAAAGTTGAAAATTTTCACGACAGGATTTCGGCTTCAAAAAGTTGAAAATTTTCATGAAGTATTTCGGATTCAAAAAAGTTGAAAATCTTCACGACAGGATTTTGGCTTTAAAAAAGTCGAACATTTTCATGAAGTATTTTGGCTTCAAAAAAGTTGAAAATTTTCATGAAGTATTTCGGATTCAAAAAAGTTGAAAATTTTCACGACAGGATTTTGGCTTTAAAAAAGTCGAACATTTTCATGAAAAGATTTCGGCTTCAAAAAAGTTGAACATTTTAATGAAAAGATTTCGGCTTCAAAAAAGTTGAAAATTTTCACGACAGGATTTCGGCTTCAAAAAAGATGAAAATTTTCATGAAGTATTTCGGATTCAAAAAAGTTGAAAATCTTCACGAAAGGATTTTGGCTTTAAAAAAGTCGAACATTTTCATGAAGTATTTGGGCTTCAAAAAAGTTGAAAATTTTCACGACAGGATTTCGGCTTTAAAAAAGTCGAACATTTTCATGAAGTATTTCGGCTTCAAAAAAGTTAAAAATTTTCATGAAGTATTTCGGATTCAAAAAAGTCAAACATTTTCACGACAGGATTTCGGCTTCAAAAAAGTTGAAAATTTTCATGAAAAGATTTCGGCTTCAAAAAAGTTGAAAATTTTCATGAAAAGATTTCGTCTTCAAAAAAGTTGAAAATTTTCACGACAGGATTTCGGCTTTAAAAAAGTCGAACATTTTCATGAAGTATTTCGGCTTCAAAAAAGTTGAAAATTTTCACGACAGGATTTCGGCGTTAAAAAAGTCGAACATTTTCATGAAAAGATTTCGGCTTCAAAAAAGTTGAAAATTTTCACGACAGGATTTCGGCGTTAAAAAAGTTGAACATTTTCATGAAAAGATTTCGGCTTCAAAAAAGTTGAAAATTTTCACGACAGGATTTCGGCTTTAAAAAAGTCGAACATTTTCATGAAGTATTTCGGCTTCAAAAAAGTTAAAAATTTTCATGTAAAGATTTCGGCTTCAAAAAAGTTGAAAATTTTCATGAAAAGATTTTGGCTTCAAAAAAGTTGAAAATTTTCACGACAGGATTTCGGCTTTAAAAAAGTCGAACATTTTCATGAAGTATGTCGGCTTTAAAAAAGTCAAACATTTTCATGAAGTATTTTGGCTTCAAAAAAGTTGAAAATTTTCATGAAGTATTTCGGCTTCAAAAAGGTTGAAAATTTTCACGACAGGATTTCGGCTTTAAAAAAGTCGAACATTTTCATGAAGTATTTCGGCTTCAAAAAAGTTGAAAATTTTCACGACAGGATTTCGGCTTTAAAAAAGTCGATCATTTTCATGAAAAGATTTCGGCTTCAAAAAAGTTGAAAATTTTAATGAAAAGATTTCGGCTTCAAAAAAGTTGAAAATTTTCACGACAGGATTTCGGCGTTAAAAAATTCGAACATTTTCATGAAGTATTTCAGCTTCAAAAAAGTTGAAAATTTTCATGAAAAGATTTCGGCTTCAAAAAAGTTGAAAATTTTCATGAAAAGATTTTGGCTTCAAAAAAGTTGAAAATTTTCACGACAGGATTTTGGCTTTAAAAAAGTCGAACATTTTCATGAAAAGATTTCGGCTTCAAAAAAGTTGAACATTTTAATGAAAAGATTTCGGCTTCAAAAAAGTTGAAAATTTTCACGACAGGATTTCGGCTTCAAAAAAGATGAAAATTTTCATGAAGTATTTCGGATTCAAAAAAGTTGAAAATCTTCACGAAAGGATTTTGGCTTTAAAAAAGTCGAACATTTTCATGAAGTATTTGGGCTTCAAAAAAGTTGAAAATTTTCACGACAGGATTTCGGCTTTAAAAAAGTCGAACATTTTCATGAAGTATTTCGGCTTCAAAAAAGTTAAAAATTTTCATGAAGTATTTCGGATTCAAAAAAGTCAAACATTTTCACGACAGGATTTCGGCTTCAAAAAAGTTGAAAATTTTCATGAAAAGATTTCGGCTTCAAAAAAGTTGAAAATTTTCATGAAAAGATTTCGTCTTCAAAAAAGTTGAAAATTTTCACGACAGGATTTCGGCTTTAAAAAAGTCGAACATTTTCATGAAGTATTTCGGCTTCAAAAAAGTTGAAAATTTTCACGACAGGATTTCGGCGTTAAAAAAGTCGAACATTTTCATGAAAAGATTTCGGCTTCAAAAAAGTTGAAAATTTTCACGACAGGATTTCGGCGTTAAAAAAGTTGAACATTTTCATGAAAAGATTTCGGCTTCAAAAAAGTTGAAAATTTTCACGACAGGATTTCGGCTTTAAAAAAGTCGAAAATTTTCATGAAGTATTTCGGCTTCAAAAAAGTTAAAAATTTTCATGAAAAGATTTCGGCTTCAAAAAAGTTGAAAATTTTCATGAAAAGATTTTGGCTTCAAAAAAGTTGAAAATTTTCACGACAGGATTTCGGCTTTAAAAAAGTCGAACATTTTCATGAAGTATGTCGGCTTTAAAAAAGTCAAACATTTTCATGAAGTATTTTGGCTTCAAAAAAGTTGAAAATTTTCATGAAGTATTTCGGCTTCAAAAAGGTTGAAAATTTTCACGACAGGATTTCGGCTTTAAAAAAGTCGAACATTTTCATGAAGTATTTCGGCTTCAAAAAAGTTGAAAATTTTCACGACAGGATTTCGGCTTCAAAAAAGATGAAAATTTTCATGAAGTATTTCGGATTCAAAAAAGTTGAAAATCTTCACGAAAGGATTTTGGCTTTAAAAAAGTCGAACATTTTCATGAAGTATTTGGGCTTCAAAAAAGTTGAAAATTTTCACGACAGGATTTCGGCTTTAAAAAAGTCGAACATTTTCTTGAAGTATTTCGGCTTCAAAAAAGTTAAAAATTTTCATGAAGTATTTCGGATTCAAAAAAGTCAAACATTTTCACGACAGGATTTCGGCTTCAAAAAAGTTGAAAATTTTCATGAAAAGATTTCGGCTTCAAAAAAGTTGAAAATTTTCATGAAAAGATTTCGGCTTCAAAAAAGTTGAAAATTTTCACGACAGGATTTCGGCTTTAAAAAAGTCGAACATTTTCATGAAGTATTTCGGCTTCAAAAAAGTTGAAAATTTTCACGACAGGATTTCGGCGTTAAAAAAGTCGAACATTTTCATGAAAAGATTTCGGCTTCAAAAAAGTTGAAAATTTTCACGACAGGATTTCGGCGTTAAAAAAGTCGAACATTTTCATGAAAAGATTTCGGCTTCAAAAAAGTTGAAAATTTTCACGACAGGATTTCGGCTTTAAAAAAGTCGAACATTTTCATGAAGTATTTCGGCTTCAAAAAAGTTAAAAATTTTCATGAAAAGATTTCGGCTTCAAAAAAGTTGAAAATTTTCATGAAAAGATTTTGGCTTCAAAAAAGTTGAAAATTTTCACGACAGGATTTCGGCTTTAAAAAAGTCGAACATTTTCATGAAGTATGTCGGCTTTAAAAAAGTCAAACATTTTCATGAAGTATTTTGGCTTCAAAAAAGTTGAAAATTTTCATGAAGTATTTCGGCTTCAAAAAGGTTGAAAATTTTCACGACAGGATTTCGGCTTTAAAAAAGTCGAACATTTTCATGAAGTATTTTGGCTTCAAAAAAGTTGAAAATTTTCACGACAGGATTTCGGCTTTAAAAAAGTCGAACATTTTCATGAAAAGATTTCGGCTTCAAAAAAGTTGAAAATTTTAATGAAAAGATTTCGGCTTCAAAAAAGTTGAAAATTTTCACGACAGGATTTCGGCGTTAAAAAATTCGAACATTTTCATGAAGTATTTCAGCTTCAAAAAAGTTGAAAATTTTCATGAAAAGATTTCGGCTTCAAAAAAGTTGAAAATTTTCATGAAAAGATTTTGGCTTCAAAAAAGTTGAAAATGTTCACGACAGGATTTCGGCTTTAAAAAAGTCGAACATTTTCATGAAGTATTTCGGCATTAAAAAAGTCGAACATTTTCATGAAGTATTTTGGCTTCAAAAAAGTTGAAAATTTTCATGAAGTATTTCGGATTCAAAAAAGTTGAAAATTTTCACGACAGGATTTTGGCTTTAAAAAAGTCGAACATTTTCATGAAGTATTTGGGCTTCAAAAAAGTTGAAAATTTTCGCGACAGGATTTCGGCTTTAAAAAAGTCGAACATTTTCATGAAGTATTTCGGTTTCAAAAAAGTTAAAAATTTTCATGAATTATTTCGGATTCAAAAAAGTTGAAAATTTTCACGACAGGATTTCGGCTTCAAAAAAGTTGAAAATTTTCATGAAAAGATTTCGGCTTCAAAAAAGTTGAAAATTTTCATGAAAAGATTTCGGCTTCGAAAAAGTTGAAAATTTTCATGAAAAGATTTCGGCTTCAAAAAAGTTGAAAATTTTCATGAAAAGATTTCGGCTTCCAAAAAGTTGAAAATTTTCACGACAGGATTTCGGCTTTAAAAAAGTCGAACATTTTCATGAAGTATTTCAGCTTCAAAAAAGTAGAAAATTTTCATGAAAAAATTTCGGCTTCAAAAAAGTTGAAAATTTTCATGAAAAGATTTCGGCTTCAAAAAAGTTGAAAATTTTCACGACAGGATTTCGGCTTTAAAAAAGTCCAAAATTTTCATGAAGTATTTCAGCTTCAAAAAAGTTAAAAATTTTCATGAAGTATTTCGGCTTCAAAAAGGTTGAAAATTTTCACGACAGGATTTCGGCTTTAAAAAAGTCAAACATTTTCATGAAGTATTTCGGCTTCAAAAAAGTTGAAAATTTTCACGACAGGATTTCGGCTTTAAAAAAGTCGAACATTTTCATGAAAAGATTTCGGCTTCAAAAAATTTGAAAATTTTCACGACAGGATTTCGGCTTTAAAAAAGTCGAACATTTTCATGAAGTATTTTGGCTTCAAAAAAGTTGAAAATTTTCATGAAGTATTTCGGATTCAAAAAAGTTGAAAATTTTCACGACAGGATTTCGGCTTTAAAAAGTAGAACATTTTCATGAAGTATTTCGGATTCAAAAAAGTTGAAAATTTTCACGACAGGATTTCGGCTTTAAAAAAGTCGAACATTTTCATGAAGTATTTCAGCTTCTAAAAAGTTGAAAATTTTTGAGAAAAAGATTTCGGATTCAAAAAAGTTGAAAATTTTCATGAAAAGATTTCGGCTTCAAAAAAATTTAAAATTTTCATGAAAAGATTTCGACTTCAAAAAAGTTGAAAATTTTCAAGAAAAGATTTCGGCTTCAAAAAAGTTGAAAATTTTCACGACAGGATGTCGGCTTTAAAAAAGTCGAACATTTTCATGAAGTATTTCAGCTTCAAAAAAGTTGAAAATTTTCATGAAGTATTTCGGCTTCAAAAAGGTTGAAAATTTTCACGACAGGATTTCGGCTTTAAAAAAGTCGAACATTTTCATGAAGTATTTCGGCTTCAAAAAAGTTAAAAATTTTCACGACAGGATTTCGGCTTTAAAAAAGTCGAACATTTTCATGAAGTATTTGGGCTTCAAAAAAGTTGAAAATTTTCACGACAGGATTTCGGCGTTAAAAAAGTCGAACATTTTCATGAAAAGATTTCGGCTTCAAAAAAGTTGAAAATTTTCATGAAAAGATTTCGGCTTCAAAAAAGTTGAAAATTTTCATGAAAAGATTTTGGCTTCAAAAAAGTTGAAAATTTTCACGACAGGATTTCGGCTTTAAAAAAGTCGAACATTTTCATGAAGTATTTCGGCTTTAAAAAAGTCGAACATTTTCATGAAGTATTTTGGCTTCAAAAAAGTTGAAAATTTTCATGAAGTATTTCAGATTCAAAAAAGTTGAAAATTTTCACGACAGGATTTTGGCTTTAAAAAAGTC
This sequence comes from Labrus mixtus, assembly GCF_963584025.1. NCBI lineage: Eukaryota > Metazoa > Chordata > Actinopteri > Labriformes > Labridae > Labrus > Labrus mixtus. The sequence continues at coordinate 430,702 of NW_026870158.1, forward strand.
GAACATTTTCATGAAGTATTTGGGCTTCAAAAAAGTAGAAAATTTTCACGACAGGATTTCGGCTTTAAAAAAGTCGAACATTTTCATGAAGTATTTCGGCTTCAAAAAAGTTAAAAATTTTCATGAAGTATTTCGGATTCAAAAAAGTTGAAAATTTTCACGACAGGATTTCGGCTTCAAAAAAGTTGAAAATTTTCATGAAAAGATTTCGGCTTTAAAAAAGTCGAACATTTTCATGAAGTATTTGGGCTTCAAAAAAGTTGAAAATTTTCACGACAGGATTTCGGCTTTAAAAAAGTCGAACATTTTCATGAAGTATTTCGGTTTCAAAAAAGTTAAAAATTTTCATGAATTATTTCGGATTCAAAAAAGTTGAAAATTTTCACGACAGGATTTCGGCTTCAAAAAAGTTGAAAATTTTCATGAAAAGATTTCGGCTTCAAAAAAGTTGAAAATTTTCATGAAAAGATTTCGGCTTCGAAAAAGTTGAAAATTTTCATGAAAAGATTTCGGCTTCAAAAAAGTTGAAAATTTTCATGAAAAGATTTCGGCTTCCAAAAAGTTGAAAATTTTCACGACAGGATTTCGGCTTTAAAAAAGTCGAACATTTTCATGAAGTATTTCAGCTTCAAAAAAGTAGAAAATTTTCATGAAAAAATTTCGGCTTCAAAAAAGTTGAAAATTTTCATGAAAAGATTTCGGCTTCAAAAAAGTTGAAAATTTTCACGACAGGATTTCGGCTTTAAAAAAGTCCAAAATTTTCATGAAGTATTTCAGCTTCAAAAAAGTTAAAAATTTTCATGAAGTATTTCGGCTTCAAAAAGGTTGAAAATTTTCACGACAGGATTTCGGCTTTAAAAAAGTCAAACATTTTCATGAAGTATTTCGGCTTCAAAAAAGTTGAAAATTTTCACGACAGGATTTCGGCTTTAAAAAAGTCGAACATTTTCATGAAAAGATTTCGGCTTCAAAAAATTTGAAAATTTTCACGACAGGATTTCGGCTTTAAAAAAGTCGAACATTTTCATGAAGTATTTTGGCTTCAAAAAAGTTGAAAATTTTCATGAAGTATTTCGGATTCAAAAAAGTTGAAAATTTTCACGACAGGATTTCGGCTTTAAAAAGTAGAACATTTTCATGAAGTATTTCGGATTCAAAAAAGTTGAAAATTTTCACGACAGGATTTCGGCTTTAAAAAAGTCGAACATTTTCATGAAGTATTTCAGCTTCTAAAAAGTTGAAAATTTTTGAGAAAAAGATTTCGGATTCAAAAAAGTTGAAAATTTTCATGAAAAGATTTCGGCTTCAAAAAAATTTAAAATTTTCATGAAAAGATTTCGACTTCAAAAAAGTTGAAAATTTTCAAGAAAAGATTTCGGCTTCAAAAAAGTTGAAAATTTTCACGACAGGATGTCGGCTTTAAAAAAGTCGAACATTTTCATGAAGTATTTCAGCTTCAAAAAAGTTGAAAATTTTCATGAAGTATTTCGGCTTCAAAAAGGTTGAACATTTTCACGACAGGATTTCGGCTTTAAAAAAGTCGAACATTTTCATGAAGTATTTCGGCTTCAAAAAAGTTAAAAATTTTCACGACAGGATTTCGGCTTTAAAAAAGTCGAACATTTTCATGAAGTATTTGGGCTTCAAAAAAGTTGAAAATTTTCACGACAGGATTTCGGCGTTAAAAAAGTCGAACATTTTCATGAAAAGATTTCGGCTTCAAAAAAGTTGAAAATTTTCATGAAAAGATTTCGGCTTCAAAAAAGTTGAAAATTTTCATGAAAAGATTTTGGCTTCAAAAAAGTTGAAAATTTTCACGACAGGATTTCGGCTTTAAAAAAGTCGAACATTTTCATGAAGTATTTCGGCTTTAAAAAAGTCGAACATTTTCATGAAGTATTTTGGCTTCAAAAAAGTTGAAAATTTTCATGAAGTATTTCAGATTCAAAAAAGTTGAAAATTTTCACGACAGGATTTTGGCTTTAAAAAAGTCGAACATTTTCATGAAGTATTTGGGCTTCAAAAAAGTAGAAAATTTTCACGACAGGATTTCGGCTTTAAAAAAGTCGAACATTTTCATGAAGTATTTCGGCTTCAAAAAAGTTAAAAATTTTCATGAAGTATTTCGGATTCAAAAAAGTTGAAAATTTTCACGACAGGATTTCGGCTTCAAAAAAGTTGAAAATTTTCATGAAAAGATTTCGGCTTCAAAAAAGTTGAAAATTTTCATGAAAAGATTTTGGCTTCAAAAAAGTTGAAAATTTTCACGACAGGATTTCGGCTTTAAAAAAGTCGAACATTTTCATGAAGTATGTCGGCTTTAAAAAATTCAAACATTTTCATGAAGTATTTTGGCTTCAAAAAAGTTGAAAATTTTCATGAAGTATTTCGGCTTCAAAAAGGTTGAAAATTTTCACGACAGGATTTCGGCTTTAAAAAAGTCGAACATTTTCATGAAGTATTTCGGCTTCAAAAAAGTTGAAATTTTTCACGACAGGATTTCGGCTTTAAAAAAGTCGAACATTTTCATGAAAAGATTTCGGCTTCAAAAAAGTTGAAAATTTTAATGAAAAGATTTCGGCTTCAAAAAAGTTGAAAATTTTCACGACAGGATTTCGGCTTCAAAAAGTTGAAAATTTTCATGAAGTATTTCGGATTCAAAAAAGTTGAAAATCTTCACGACAGGATTTTGGCTTCAAAAAAGTCGAACATTTTCATGAAGTATTTTGGCTTCAAAAAAGTTGAACATTTTCATGAAGTATTTGGGCTTCAAAAAAGTAGAAAATTTTCACGACAGGATTTCGGCTTTAAAAAAGTCGAACATTTTCATGAAGTATTTGGGCTTCAAAAAAGTTGAAAATTTTCACGACAGGATTTCGGCTTTAAAAAAGTCGAACATTTTCATGAAGTATTTCGGCTTCAAAAAAGTTGAAAATTTTCACGACAGGATTTCGGCGTTAAAAAAGTCGAACATTTTCATGAAAAGATTTCGGCTTCAAAAAAGTTGAAAATTTTCACGACACGATTTCGGCGTTAAAAAAGTCGAACATTTTCATGAAAAGATTTCGGCTTCAAAAAAGTTGAAAATTTTCACGACAGGATTTCGGCTTTAAAAAAGTCGAACATTTTCATGAAGTATTTCGGCTTCAAAAAAGTTAAAAATTTTCATGAAAAGATTTCGGCTTCAAAAAAGTTGAAAATTTTCATGAAAAGATTTTGGCTTCAAAAAAGTTGAAAATTTTCACGACAGGATTTCGGCTTTAAAAAAGTCGAACATTTTCATGAAGTATGTCGGCTTTAAAAAAGTCAAACATTTTCATGAAGTATTTTGGCTTCAAAAAAGTTGAAAATTTTCATGAAGTATTTCGGCTTCAAAAAGGTTGAAAATTTTCACGACAGGATTTCGGCTTTAAAAAAGTCGAACATTTTCATGAAGTATTTCGGCTTCAAAAAAGTTGAAAATTTTCACGACAGGATTTCGGCTTTAAAAAAGTCGAACATTTTCATGAAAAGATTTCGGCTTCAAAAAAGTTGAAAATTTTAATGAAAAGATTTCGGCTTCAAAAAAGTTGAAAATTTTCACGACAGGATTTCGGCGTTAAAAAATTCGAACATTTTCATGAAGTATTTCAGCTTCAAAAAAGTTGAAAATTTTCATGAAAAGATTTCGGCTTCAAAAAAGTTGAAAATTTTCATGAAAAGATTTTGGCTTCAAAAAAGTTGAAAATTTTCACGACAGGATTTCGGCTTTAAAAAAGTCGAACATTTTCATGAAGTATTTCGGCATTAAAAAAGTCGAACATTTTCATGAAGTATTTTGGCTTCAAAAAAGTTGAAAATTTTCATGAAGTATTTCGGCTTCAAAAAAGTTGAAATTTTTCACGACAGGATTTCGGCTTTAAAAAAGTCGAACATTTTCATGAACAGATTTCGGCTTCAAAAAAGTTGAAAATTTTAATGAAAAGATTTCGGCTTCAAAAAAGTTGAAAATTTTCACGACAGGATTTCGGCTTCAAAAAGTTGAAAATTTTCATGAAGTATTTCGGATTCAAAAAAGTTGAAAATCTTCACGACAGGATTTTGGCTTTAAAAAAGTCGAACATTTTCATGAAGTATTTTGGCTTCAAAAAAGTTGAAAATTTTCATGAAGTATTTCGGATTCAAAAAAGTTGAAAATTTTCACGACAGGATTTTGGCTTTAAAAAAGTCGAACATTTTCATGAAAAGATTTCGGCTTCAAAAAAGTTGAACATTTTAATGAAAAGATTTCGGCTTCAAAAAAGTTGAAAATTTTCACGACAGGATTTCGGCTTCAAAAAAGATGAAAATTTTCATGAAGTATTTCGGATTCAAAAAAGTTGAAAATCTTCACGAAAGGATTTTGGCTTTAAAAAAGTCGAACATTTTCATGAAGTATTTGGGCTTCAAAAAAGTTGAAAATTTTCACGACAGGATTTCGGCTTTAAAAAAGTCGAACATTTTCATGAAGTATTTCGGCTTCAAAAAAGTTAAAAATTTTCATGAAGTATTTCGGATTCAAAAAAGTCAAACATTTTCACGACAGGATTTCGGCTTCAAAAAAGTTGAAAATTTTCATGAAAAGATTTCGGCTTCAAAAAAGTTGAAAATTTTCATGAAAAGATTTCGGCTTCAAAAAAGTTGAAAATTTTCACGACAGGATTTCGGCTTTAAAAAAGTCGAACATTTTCATGAAGTATTTCGGCTTCAAAAAAGTTGAAAATTTTCACGACAGGATTTCGGCGTTAAAAAAGTCGAACATTTTCATGAAAAGATTTCGGCTTCAAAAAAGTTGAAAATTTTCACGACAGGATTTCGGCGTTAAAAAAGTCGAACATTTTCATGAAAAGATTTCGGCTTCAAAAAAGTTGAAAATTTTCACGACAGGATTTCGGCTTTAAAAAAGTCGAACATTTTCATGAAGTATTTAGGCTTCAAAAAAGTTAAAAATTTTCATGAAAAGATTTCGGCTTCAAAAAAGTTGAAAATTTTCATGAAAAGATTTTGGCTTCAAAAAAGTTGAAAATTTTCACGACAGGATTTCGGCTTTAAAAAAGTCGAACATTTTCATGAAGTATGTCGGCTTTAAAAAAGTCAAACATTTTCATGAAGTATTTTGGCTTCAAAAAAGTTGAAAATTTTCATGAAGTATTTCGGCTTCAAAAAGGTTGAAAATTTTCACGACAGGATTTCGGCTTTAAAAAAGTCGAACATTTTCATGAAGTATTTCGGCTTCAAAAAAGTTGAAAATTTTCACGACAGGATTTCGGCTTTAAAAAAGTCGAACATTTTCATGAAAAGATTTCGGCTTCAAAAAAGTTGAAAATTTTAATGAAAAGATTTCGGCTTCAAAAAAGTTGAAAATTTTCACGACAGGATTTCGGCGTTAAAAAATTCGAACATTTTCATGAAGTATTTCAGCTTCAAAAAAGTTGAAAATTTTCATGAAAAGATTTCGGCTTCAAAAAAGTTGAAAATTTTCATGAAAAGATTTTGGCTTCAAAAAAGTTGAAAATTTTCACGACAGGATTTCGGCTTTAAAAAAGTCGAACATTTTCATGAAGTATTTCGGCATTAAAAAAGTCGAACATTTTCATGAAGTATTTTGGCTTCAAAAAAGTTGAAAATTTTCATGAAGTATTTCGGATTCAAAAAAGTTGAAAATTTTCACGACAGGATTTTGGCTTTAAAAAAGTCGAACATTTTCATGAAGTATTTGGGCTTCAAAAAAGTTGAAAATTTTCGCGACAGGATTTCGGCTTTAAAAAAGTCGAACATTTTCATGAAGTATTTCGGTTTCAAAAAAGTTAAAAATTTTCATGAATTATTTCGGATTCAAAAAAGTTGAAAATTTTCACGACAGGATTTCGGCTTCAAAAAAGTTGAAAATTTTCATGAAAAGATTTCGGCTTCAAAAAAGTTGAAAATTTTCATGAAAAGATTTCGGCTTCGAAAAAGTTGAAAATTTTCATGAAAAGATTTCGGCTTCAAAAAAGTTGAAAATTTTCATGAAAAGATTTCGGCTTCCAAAAAGTTGAAAATTTTCACGACAGGATTTCGGCTTTAAAAAAGTCGAACATTTTCATGAAGTATTTCAGCTTCAAAAAAGTAGAAAATTTTCATGAAAAAATTTCGGCTTCAAAAAAGTTGAAAATTTTCATGAAAAGATTTCGGCTTCAAAAAAGTTGAAAATTTTCACGACAGGATTTCGGCTTTAAAAAAGTCCAAAATTTTCATGAAGTATTTCAGCTTCAAAAAAGTTAAAAATTTTAATGAAAAGATTTCGGCTTCAAAAAAGTTGAAAATTTTCACGACAGGATTTCGGCGTTAAAAAATTCGAACATTTTCATGAAGTATTTCAGCTTCAAAAAAGTTGAAAATTTTCATGAAAAGATTTCGGCTTCAAAAAAGTTGAAAATTTTCATGAAAAGATTTTGGCTTCAAAAAAGTTGAAAATTTTCACGACAGGATTTCGGCTTTAAAAAAGTCGAACATTTTCATGAAGTATTTCGGCATTAAAAAAGTCGAACATTTTCATGAAGTATTTTGGCTTCAAAAAAGTTGAAAATTTTCATGAAGTATTTCGGATTCAAAAAAGTTGAAAATTTTCACGACAGGATTTTGGCTTTAAAAAAGTCGAACATTTTCATGAAGTATTTGGGCTTCAAAAAAGTTGAAAATTTTCGCGACAGGATTTCGGCTTTAAAAAAGTCGAACATTTTCATGAAGTATTTCGGTTTCAAAAAAGTTAAAAATTTTCATGAATTATTTCGGATTCAAAAAAGTTGAAAATTTTCACGACAGGATTTCGGCTTCAAAAAAGTTGAAAATTTTCATGAAAAGATTTCGGCTTCAAAAAAGTTGAAAATTTTCATGAAAAGATTTCGGCTTCGAAAAAGTTGAAAATTTTCATGAAAAGATTTCGGCTTCAAAAAAGTTGAAAATTTTCATGAAAAGATTTCGGCTTCCAAAAAGTTGAAAATTTTCACGACAGGATTTCGGCTTTAAAAAAGTCGAACATTTTCATGAAGTATTTCAGCTTCAAAAAAGTAGAAAATTTTCATGAAAAAATTTCGGCTTCAAAAAAGTTGAAAATTTTCATGAAAAGATTTCGGCTTCAAAAAAGTTGAAAATTTTCACGACAGGATTTCGGCTTTAAAAAAGTCCAAAATTTTCATGAAGTATTTCAGCTTCAAAAAAGTTAAAAATTTTCATGAAGTATTTCGGCTTCAAAAAGGTTGAAAATTTTCACGACAGGATTTCGGCTTTAAAAAAGTCAAACATTTTCATGAAGTATTTCGGCTTCAAAAAAGTTGAAAATTTTCACGACAGGATTTCGGCTTTAAAAAAGTCGAACATTTTCATGAAAAGATTTCGGCTTCAAAAAATTTGAAAATTTTCACGACAGGATTTCGGCTTTAAAAAAGTCGAACATTTTCATGAAGTATTTTGGCTTCAAAAAAGTTGAAAATTTTCATGAAGTATTTCGGATTCAAAAAAGTTGAAAATTTTCACGACAGGATTTCGGCTTTAAAAAGTAGAACATTTTCATGAAGTATTTCGGATTCAAAAAAGTTGAAAATTTTCACGACAGGATTTCGGCTTTAAAAAAGTCGAACATTTTCATGAAGTATTTCAGCTTCTAAAAAGTTGAAAATTTTTGAGAAAAAGATTTCGGATTCAAAAAAGTTGAAAATTTTCATGAAAAGATTTCGGCTTCAAAAAAATTTAAAATTTTCATGAAAAGATTTCGACTTCAAAAAAGTTGAAAATTTTCAAGAAAAGATTTCGGCTTCAAAAAAGTTGAAAATTTTCACGACAGGATGTCGGCTTTAAAAAAGTCGAACATTTTCATGAAGTATTTCAGCTTCAAAAAAGTTGAAAATTTTCATGAAGTATTTCGGCTTCAAAAAGGTTGAAAATTTTCACGACAGGATTTCGGCTTTAAAAAAGTCGAACATTTTCATGAAGTATTTCGGCTTCAAAAAAGTTGAAAATTTTCACGACAGGATTTCGGCTTTAAAAAAGTCGAACATTTTCATGAAGTATTTGGGCTTCAAAAAAGTTGAAAATTTTCACGACAGGATTTCGGCGTTAAAAAAGTCGAACATTTTCATGAAAAGATTTCGGCTTCAAAAAAGTTGAAAATTTTCATGAAAAGATTTCGGCTTCAAAAAAGTTGAAAATTTTCATGAAAAGATTTTGGCTTCAAAAAAGTTGAAAATTTTCACGACAGGATTTCGGCTTTAAAAAAGTCGAACATTTTCATGAAGTATTTCGGCTTTAAAAAAGTCGAACATATTCATGAAGTATTTTGGCTTCAAAAAAGTTGAAAATTTTCATGAAGTATTTCAGATTCAAAAAAGTTGAAAATTTTCACGACAGGATTTTGGCTTTAAAAAAGTCGAACATTTTCATGAAGTATTTCGGCTTCAAAAAAGTTAAAAATTTTCATGAAGTATTTCGGATTCAAAAAAGTTGAAAATTTTCACGACAGGATTTCGGCTTCAAAAAAGTTGAAAATTTTCATGAAAAGATTTCGGCTTCAAAAAAGTTGAAAATTTTCATGAAAAGATTTTGGCTTCAAAAAAGTTGAAAATTTTCACGACAGGATTTCGGCTTTAAAAAAGTCGAACATTTTCATGAAGTATGTCGGCTTTAAAAAAGTCAAACATTTTCATGAAGTATTTTGGCTTCAAAAAAGTTGAAAATTTTCATGAAGTATTTCGGCTTCAAAAAGGTTGAAAATTTTCACGACAGGATTTCGGCTTTAAAAAAGTCGAACATTTTCATGAAGTATTTCGGCTTCAAAAAAGTTGAAATTTTTCACGACAGGATTTCGGCTTTAAAAAAGTCGAACATTTTCATGAAAAGATTTCGGCTTCAAAAAAGTTGAAAATTTTAATGAAAAGATTTCGGCTTCAAAAAAGTTGAACATTTTCACGACAGGATTTCGGCTTCAAAAAGTTGAAAATTTTCATGAAGTATTTCGGATTCAAAAAAGTTGAAAATCTTCACGACAGGATTTTGGCTTTAAAAAAGTCGAACATTTTCATGAAGTATTTTGGCTTCAAAAAAGTTGAACATTTTCATGAAGTATTTGGGCTTCAAAAAAGTAGAAAATTTTCACGACAGGATTTCGGCTTTAAAAAAGTCGAACATTTTCATGAAGTATTTCGGCTTCAAAAAAGTTAAAAATTTTCATGAAGTATTTCGGATTCAAAAAAGTTGAAAATTTTCACGACAGGATTTCGGCTTCAAAAAAGTTGAAAATTTTCATGAAAAGATTTCGGCTTCAAAAAAGTTGAAAATTTTCATGAAAAGATTTTGGCTTCAAAAAAGTTGAAAATTTTCACGACAGGATTTCGGCTTTAAAAAAGTCGAACATTTTCATGAAGTATGTCGGCTTTAAAAAAGTCAAACATTTTCATGAAGTATTTTGGCTTCAAAAAAGTTGAAAATTTTCATGAAGTATTTCGGCTTCAAAAAGGTTGAAAATTTTCACGACAGGATTTCGGCTTTAAAAAAGTCGAACATTTTCATGAAGTATTTGGGCTTCAAAAAAGTTGAAAATTTTCACGACATGGATTTCGGCGTTAAAAAAGTCGAACATTTTCATGAAAAGATTTCGGCTTCAAAAAAGTTGAAAATTTTCATGAAAAGATTTCGGCTTCAAAAAAGTTGAAAATTTTCATGAAAAGATTTTGGCTTCAAAAAAGTTGAAAATTTTCACGACAGGATTTCGGCTTTAAAAAAGTCGAACATTTTCATGAAGTATTTCGGCTTTAAAAAAGTCGAACATTTTCATGAAGTATTTTGGCTTCAAAAAAGTTGAAAATTTTCATGAAGTATTTCAGATTCAAAAAAGTTGAAAATTTTCACGACAGGATTTTGGCTTTAAAAAAGTCGAACATTTTCATGAAGTATTTGGGCTTCAAAAAAGTAGAAAATTTTCACGACAGGATTTCGGCTTTAAAAAAGTCGAACATTTTCATGAAGTATTTCGGCTTCAAAAAAGTTAAAAATTTTCATGAAGTATTTCGGATTCAAAAAAGTTGAAAATTTTCACGACAGGATTTCGGCTTTAAAAAAGTTGAAAATTTTCATGAAAAGATTTCGGCTTCAAAAAAGTTGAAAATTTTCATGAAAAGATTTTGGCTTCAAAAAAGTTGAAAATTTTCACGACAGGATTTCGGCTTTAAAAAAGTCGAACATTTTCATGAAGTATGTCGGCTTTAAAAAAGTCAAACATTTTCATGAAGTATTTTGGCTTCAAAAAAGTTGAAAATTTTCATGAAGTATTTCGGCTTCAAAAAGGTTGAAAATTTTCACGACAGGATTTCGGCTTTAAAAAAGTCGAACATTTTCATGAAGTATTTCGGCTTCAAAAAAGTTGAAATTTTTCACGACAGGATTTCGGCTTTAAAAAAGTCGAACATTTTCATGAAAAGATTTCGGCTTCAAAAAAGTTGAAAATTTTAATGAAAAGATTTCGGCTTCAAAAAAGTTGAAAATTTTCACGACAGGATTTCGGCTTCAAAAAGTTGAAAATTTTCATGAAGTATTTCGGATTCAAAAAAGTTGAAAATCTTCACGACAGGATTTTGGCTTTAAAAAAGTCGAACATTTTCATGAAGTATTTTGGCTTCAAAAAAGTTGAACATTTTCATGAAGTATTTGGGCTTCAAAAAAGTAGAAAATTTTCACGACAGGATTTCGGCTTTAAAAAAGTCGAACATTTTCATGAAGTATTTCGGCTTCAAAAAAGTTAAAAATTTTCATGAAGTATTTCGGATTCAAAAAAGTTGAAAATTTTCACGACAGGATTTCGGCTTCAAAAAAGTTGAAAATTTTCATGAAAAGATTTCGGCTTCAAAAAAGTTGAAAATTTTCATGAAAAGATTTTGGCTTCAAAAAAGTTGAAAATTTTCACGACAGGATTTCGGCTTTAAAAAAGTCGAACATTTTCATGAAGTATGTCGGCTTTAAAAAAGTCAAACATTTTCATGAAGTATTTTGGCTTCAAAAAAGTTGAAAATTTTCATGAAGTATTTCGGCTTCAAAAAGGTTGAAAATTTTCACGACAGGATTTCGGCTTTAAAAAAGTCGAACATTTTCATGAAGTATTTCGGCTTCAAAAAAGTTGAAATTTTTCACGACAGGATTTCGGCTTTAAAAAAGTCGAACATTTTCATGAAAAGATTTCGGCTTCAAAAAAGTTGAAAATTTTAATGAAAAGATTTCGGCTTCAAAAAAGTTGAAAATTTTCACGACAGGATTTCGGCTTCAAAAAGTTGAAAATTTTCATGAAGTATTTCGGATTCAAAAAAGTTGAAAATCTTCACGACAGGATTTTGGCTTTAAAAAAGTCGAACATTTTCATGAAGTATTTTGGCTTCAAAAAAGTTGAAAATTTTCATGAAGTATTTCGGATTCAAAAAAGTTGAAAATTTTCACGACAGGATTTTGGCTTTAAAAAAGTCGAACATTTTCATGAAAAGATTTCGGCTTCAAAAAAGTTGAAAATTTTAATGAAAAGATTTCGGCTTCAAAAAAGTTGAAAATTTTCACGACAGGATTTCGGCTTTAAAAAAGTCGAACATTTTCATGAAGTATGTCGGCTTTAAAAAAGACAAACATTTTCATGAAGTATTTTGGCTTCAAAAAAGTTGAAAATTTTCATGAAGTATTTCGGCTTCAAAAAGGTTGAAAATTTTCACGACAGGATTTCGGCTTTAAAAAAGTCGAACATTTTCATGAAGTATTTCGGCTTCAAAAAAGTTGAAATTTTTCACGACAGGATTTCGGCTTTAAAAAAGTCGAACATTTTCATGAAAAGATTTCGGCTTCAAAAAAGTTGAAAATTTTAATGAAAAGATTTCGGCTTCAAAAAAGTTGAAAATTTTCACGACAGGATTTCGGCTTCAAAAAAGATGAAAATTTTCATGAAGTATTTCGGATTCAAAAAAGTTGAAAATCTTCACGAAAGGATTTTGGCTTTAAAAAAGTCGAACATTTTCATGAAGTATTTGGGCTTCAAAAAAGTTGAAAATTTTCACGACAGGATTTCGGCTTTAAAAAAGTCGAACATTTTCATGAAGTATTTCGGCTTCAAAAAAGTTAAAAATTTTCATGAAGTATTTCGGATTCAAAAAAGTCAAACATTTTCACGACAGGATTTCGGCTTCAAAAAAGTTGAAAATTTTCATGAAAAGATTTCGGCTTCAAAAAAATTGAAAATTTTCATGAAAAGATTTCGGCTTCAAAAAAGTTGAAAATTTTCACGACAGGATTTCGGCTTTAAAAAAGTCGAACATTTTCATGAAGTATTTCGGCTTCAAAAAAGTTGAAAATTTTCACGACAGGATTTCGGCGTTAAAAAAGTCGAACATTTTCATGAAAAGATTTCGGCTTCAAAAAAGTTGAAAATTTTCACGACAGGATTTCGGCGTTAAAAAAGTCGAACATTTTCATGAAAAGATTTCGGCTTCAAAAAAGTTGAAAATTTTCACGACAGGATTTCGGCTTTAAAAAAGTCGAACATTTTCATGAAGTATTTCGGCTTCAAAAAAGTTAAAAATTTTCATGAAGTATTTCGGATTCAAAAAAGTTGAAAATTTTCACGACAGGATTTCGGCTTCAAAAAAGTTGAAAATTTTCATGAAAAGATTTCGGCTTCAAAAAAGTTGAAAATTTTCATGAAAAGATTTTGGCTTCAAAAAAGTTGAAAATTTTCACGACAGGATTTCGGCTTTAAAAAAGTCGAACATTTTCATGAAGTATGTCGGCTTCAAAAAAGTTGAAAATTTTCATGAAGTATTTCGGCTTCAAAAAGGTTGAAAATTTTCACGACAGGATTTCGGCTTTAAAAAAGTCGAACATTTTCATGAAGTATTTCGGCTTCAAAAAAGTTGAAAATTTTCACGACAGGATTTCGGCTTTAAAAAAGTCGAACATTTTCATGAAAAGATTTCGGCTTCAAAAAAGTTGAAAATTTTAATGAAAAGATTTCGGCTTCAAAAAAGTTGAAAATTTTCACGACAGGATTTCGGCGTTAAAAAATTCGAACATTTTCATGAAGTATTTCAGCTTCAAAAAAGTTGAAAATTTTCATGAAAAGATTTCGGCTTCAAAAAAGTTGAAAATTTTCATGAAAAGATTTTGGCTTCAAAAAAGTTGAAAATTTTCACGACAGGATTTTGGCTTTAAAAAAGTCGAACATTTTCATGAAGTATTTGGGCTTCAAAAAAGTTGAAAATTTTCGCGACAGGATTTCGGCTTTAAAAAAGTCGAACATTTTCATGAAGTATTTCGGTTTCAAAAAAGTTAAAAATTTTCATGAATTATTTCGGATTCAAAAAAGTTGAAAATTTTCACGACAGGATTTCGGCTTCCAAAAAGTTGAAAATTTTCACGACAGGATTTCGGCTTTAAAAAAGTCGAACATTTTCATGAAGTATTTCAGCTTCAAAAAAGTAGAAAATTTTCATGAAAAAATTTCGGCTTCAAAAAAGTTGAAAATTTTCATGAAAAGATTTCGGCTTCAAAAAAGTTGAAAATTTTCACGACAGGATTTCGGCTTTAAAAAAGTCCAAAATTTTCATGAAGTATTTCAGCTTCAAAAAAGTTAAAAATTTTCATGAAGTATTTCGGCTTCAAAAAGGTTGAAAATTTTCACGACAGGATTTCGGCTTTAAAAAAGTCAAACATTTTCATGAAGTATTTTGGCTTCAAAAAAGTTGAAAATTTTCACGACAGGATTTCGGATTCAAAAAAGTTGAAAATTTTCACGACAGGATTTTGGCTTTAAAAAAGTCGAACATTTTCATGAAAAGATTTCGGCTTCAAAAAAGTTGAAAATTTTAATGAAAAGATTTCGGCTTCAAAAAAGTTGAAAATTTTCACGACAGGATTTCGGCTTTAAAAAAGTCGAACATTTTCATGAAGTATGTCGGCTTTAAAAAAGTCAAACATTTTCATGAAGTATTTTGGCTTCAAAAAAGTTGAAAATTTTCATGAAGTATTTCGGCTTCAAAAAGGTTGAAAATTTTCACGACAGGATTTCGGCTTTAAAAAAGTCGAACATTTTCATGAAGTATTTCGGCTTCAAAAAAGTTGAAATTTTTCACGACAGGATTTCGGCTTTAAAAAAGTCGAACATTTTCATGAAAAGATTTCGGCTTCAAAAAAGTTGAAAATTTTAATGAAAAGATTTCGGCTTCAAAAAAGTTGAAAATTTTCACGACAGGATTTCGGCTTCAAAAAAGATGAAAATTTTCATGAAGTATTTCGGATTCAAAAAAGTTGAAAATCTTCACGAAAGGATTTTGGCTTTAAAAAAGTCGAACATTTTCATGAAGTATTTGGGCTTCAAAAAAGTTGAAAATTTTCACGACAGGATTTCGGCTTTAAAAAAGTCGAACATTTTCATGAAGTATTTCGGCTTCAAAAAAGTTAAAAATTTTCATGAAGTATTTCGGATTCAAAAAAGTCAAACATTTTCACGACAGGATTTCGGCTTCAAAAAAGTTGAAAATTTTCATGAAAAGATTTCGGCTTCAAAAAAATTGAAAATTTTCATGAAAAGATTTCGGCTTCAAAAAAGTTGAAAATTTTCACGACAGGATTTCGGCTTTAAAAAAGTCGAACATTTTCATGAAGTATTTCGGCTTCAAAAAAGTTGAAAATTTTCACGACAGGATTTTGGCTTTAAAAAAGTCGAACATTTTCATGAAAAGATTTCGGCTTCAAAAAAGTTGAAAATTTTAATGAAAAGATTTCGGCTTCAAAAAAGTTGAAAATTTTCACGACAGGATTTCGGCTTCAAAAAAGATGAAAATTTTCATGAAGTATTTTGGATTCAAAAAAGTTGAAAATCTTCACGAAAGGATTTTGGCTTTAAAAAAGTCGAACATTTTCATGAAGTATTTGGGCTTCAAAAAAGTTGAAAATTTTCACGACAGGATTTCGGCTTTAAAAAAGTCGAACATTTTCATGAAGTATTTCGGCTTCAAAAAAGTTAAAAATTTTCATGAAGTATTTCGGATTCAAAAAATTCAAACATTTTCACGACAGGATTTCGGCTTCAAAAAAGTTGAAAATTTTCATGAAAAGATTTCGGCTTCAAAAAAGTTGAAAATTTTCATGAAAAGATTTCGGCTTCAAAAAAGTTGAAAATTTTCACGACAGGATTTCGGCTTTAAAAAAGTCGAACATTTTCATGAAGTATTTCGGCTTCAAAAAAGTTGAAAATTTTCACGACAGGATTTCGGCGTTAAAAAAGTCGAACATTTTCATGAAAAGATTTCGGCTTCAAAAAAGTTGAAAATTTTCACGACAGGATTTCGGCGTTAAAAAAGTCGAACATTTTCATGAAAAGATTTCGGCTTCAAAAAAGTTGAAAATTTTCACGACAGGATTTCGGCTTTAAAAAAGTCGAACATTTTCATGAAGTATTTCGGCTTCAAAAAAGTTAAAAATTTTCATGAAGTATTTCGGATTCAAAAAAGTTGAAAATTTTCACAACAGGATTTCGGCTTCAAAAAAGTTGAAAATTTTCATGAAAAGATTTCGGCTTCAAAAAAGTTGAAAATTTTCATGAAAAGATTTTGGCTTCAAAAAAGTTGAAAATTTTCACGACAGGATTTCGGCTTTAAAAAAGTCGAACATTTTCATGAAGTATGTCGGCTTTAAAAAAGTCAAACATTTTCATGAAGTATTTTGGCTTCAAAAAAGTTGAAAATTTTCATGAAGTATTTCGGCTTCAAAAAGGTTGAAAATTTTCACGACAGGATTTCGGCTTTAAAAAAGTCGAACATTTTCATGAAGTATTTCGGCTTCAAAAAAGTTGAAAATTTTCACGACAGGATTTCGGCTTTAAAAAAGTCGAACATTTTCATGAAAAGATTTCGGCTTCAAAAAAGTTGAAAATTTTAATGAAAAGATTTCGGCTTCAAAAAAGTTGAAAATTTTCACGACAGGATTTCGGCGTTAAAAAATTCGAACATTTTCATGAAGTATTTCAGCTTCAAAAAAGTTGAAAATTTTCATGAAAAGATTTCGGCTTCAAAAAAGTTGAAAATTTTCATGAAAAGATTTCGGCTTCCAAAAAGTTGAAAATTTTCACGACAGGATTTCGGCTTTAAAAAAGTCGAACATTTTCATGAAGTATTTCAGCTTCAAAAAAGTAGAAAATTTTCATGAAAAAATTTCGGCTTCAAAAAAGTTGAAAATTTTCATGAAAAGATTTCGGCTTCAAAAAAGTTGAAAATTTTCACGACAGGATTTCGGCTTTAAAAAAGTCCAAAATTTTCATGAAGTATTTCAGCTTCAAAAAAGTTAAAAATTTTCATGAAGTATTTCGGCTTCAAAAAGGTTGAAAATTTTCACGACAGGATTTCGGCTTTAAAAAAGTCGAACATTTTCATGAAGTATTTCGGCTTCAAAAAAGTTGAAATTTTTCACGACAGGATTTCGGCTTTAAAAAAGTCGAACATTTTCATGAAAAGATTTCGGCTTCAAAAAAGTTGAAAATTTTAATGAAAAGATTTCGGCTTCAAAAAAGTTGAAAATTTTCACGACAGGATTTCGGCTTCAAAAAAGATGAAAATTTTCATGAAGTATTTCGGATTCAAAAAAGTTGAAAATCTTCACGAAAGGATTTTGGCTTTAAAAAAGTCGAACATTTTCATGAAGTATTTGGGCTTCAAAAAAGTTGAAAATTTTCACGACAGGATTTCGGCTTTAAAAAAGTCGAACATTTTCATGAAGTATTTCGGCTTCAAAAAAGTTAAAAATTTTCATGAAGTATTTCGGATTCAAAAAAGTCAAACATTTTCACGACAGGATTTCGGCTTCAAAAAAGTTGAAAATTTTCATGAAAAGATTTCGGCTTCAAAAAAATTGAAAATTTTCATGAAAAGATTTCGGCTTCAAAAAAGTTGAAAATTTTCACGACAGGATTTCGGCTTTAAAAAAGTCGAACATTTTCATGAAGTATTTCGGCTTCAAAAAAGTTGAAAATTTTCACGACAGGATTTCGGCGTTAAAAAAGTCGAACATTTTCATGAAAAGATTTCGGCTTCAAAAAAGTTGAAAATTTTCACGACAGGATTTCGGCGTTAAAAAAGTCGAACATTTTCATGAAAAGATTTCGGCTTCAAAAAAGTTGAAAATTTTCACGACAGGATTTCGGCTTTAAAAAAGTCGAACATTTTCATGAAGTATTTCGGCTTCAAAAAAGTTAAAAATTTTCATGAAGTATTTCGGCTTCAAAAAGGTTGAAAATTTTCACGACAGGATTTCGGCTTTAAAAAAGTCGAACATTTTCATGAAGTATTTCGGCTTCAAAAAAGTTGAAAATTTTCACGACAGGATTTCGGCTTTAAAAAAGTCGAACATTTTCATGAAAAGATTTCGGCTTCAAAAAAGTTGAAAATTTTAATGAAAAGATTTCGGCTTCAAAAAAGTTGAAAATTTTCACGACAGGATTTCGGCGTTAAAAAATTCGAACATTTTCATGAAGTATTTCAGCTTCAAAAAAGTTGAAAATTTTCATGAAAAGATTTCGGCTTCAAAAAAGTTGAAAATTTTCATGAAAAGATTTTGGCTTCAAAAAAGTTGAAAATTTTCACGACAGGATTTCGGCTTTAAAAAAGTCGAACATTTTCATGAAGTATTTCGGCTTTAAAAAAGTCGAACATTTTCATGAAGTATTTTGGCTTCAAAAAAGTTGAAAATTTTCATGAAGTATTTCGGATTCAAAAAAGTTGAAAATTTTCACGACAGGATTTTGGCTTTAAAAAAGTCGAACATTTTCATGAAGTATTTGGGCTTCAAAAAAGTTGAAAATTTTCGCGACAGGATTTCGGCTTTAAAAAAGTCGAACATTTTCATGAAGTATTTCGGTTTCAAAAAAGTTAAAAATTTTCATGAATTATTTCGGATTCAAAAAAGTTGAAAATTTTCACGACAGGATTTCGGCTTCAAAAAAGTTGAAAATTTTCATGAAAAGATTTCGGCTTCAAAAAAGTTGAAAATTTTCATGAAAAGATTTCGGCTTCGAAAAAGTTGAAAATTTTCATGAAAAGATTTCGGCTTCAAAAAAGTTGAAAATTTTCATGAAAAGATTTCGGCTTCCAAAAAGTTGAAAATTTTCACGACAGGATTTCGGCTTTAAAAAAGTCGAACATTTTCATGAAGTATTTCAGCTTCAAAAAAGTAGAAAATTTTCATGAAAAAATTTCGGCTTCAAAAAAGTTGAAAATTTTCATGAAAAGATTTCGGCTTCAAAAAAGTTGAAAATTTTCACGACAGGATTTCGGCTTTAAAAAAGTCCAAAATTTTCATGAAGTATTTCAGCTTCAAAAAAGTTAAAAATTTTCATGAAGTATTTCGGCTTCAAAAAGGTTGAAAATTTTCACGACAGGATTTCGGCTTTAAAAAAGTCAAACATTTTCATGAAGTATTTCGGCTTCAAAAAAGTTGAAAATTTTCACGACAGGATTTCGGCTTTAAAAAAGTCGAACATTTTCATGAAAAGATTTCGGCTTCAAAAAATTTGAAAATTTTCACGACAGGATTTCGGCTTTAAAAAAGTCGAACATTTTCATGAAGTATTTTGGCTTCAAAAAAGTTGAAAATTTTCATGAAGTATTTCGGATTCAAAAAAGTTGAAAATTTTCACGACAGGATTTCGGCTTTAAAAAGTAGAACATTTTCATGAAGTATTTCGGATTCAAAAAAGTTGAAAATTTTCACGACAGGATTTCGGCTTTAAAAAAGTCGAACATTTTCATGAAGTATTTCAGCTTCTAAAAAGTTGAAAATTTTTGAGAAAAAGATTTCGGATTCAAAAAAGTTGAAAATTTTCATGAAAAGATTTCGGCTTCAAAAAAATTTAAAATTTTCATGAAAAGATTTCGACTTCAAAAAAGTCGAAAATTTTCAAGAAAAGATTTCGGCTTCAAAAAAGTTGAAAATTTTCACGACAGGATGTCGGCTTTAAAAAAGTCGAACATTTTCATTAAGTATTTCAGCTTCAAAAAAGTTGAAAATTTTCATGAAGTATTTCGGCTTCAAAAAGGTTGAAAATTTTCACGACAGGATTTCGGCTTTAAAAAAGTCGAACATTTTCATGAAGTATTTCGGCTTCAAAAAAGTTGAAAATTTTCACGACAGGATTTCGGCTTTAAAAAAGTCGAACATTTTCATGAAGTATTTGGGCTTCAAAAAAGTTGAAAATTTTCACGACAGGATTTCGGCGTTAAAAAAGTCGAACATTTTCATGAAAAGATTTCGGCTTCAAAAAAGTTGAAAATTTTCACGACAGGATTTCGGCTTTAAAAAAGTCGAACATTTTCATGAAGTATTTTGGCTTCAAAAAAGTCGAAAATTTTCATGAAGTATTTCGGATTCAAAAAAGTTGAAAATTTTCACGACAGGATTTCGGCTTCAAAAAAGTTGAAAATTTTCATGAAAAGATTTCGGCTTCAAAAAAGTTGAAAATTTTCACGACAGGATTTCGGCTTTAAAAAAGTCGAACATTTTCATGAAGTATGTCGGCTTTAAAAAAGTCAAACATTTTCATGAAGTATTTTGGCTTCAAAAAAGTTGAAAATTTTCATGATGTATTTCGGCTTCAAAAAGGTTGAAAATTTTCACGACAGGATTTCGGCTTTAAAAAAGTCGAACATTTTCATGAAGTATTTCGGCTTCAAAAAAGTTGAAATTTTTCACGACAGGATTTCGGCTTTAAAAAAGTCGAACATTTTCATGAAAAGATTTCGGCTTCAAAAAAGTTGAAAATTTTAATGAAAAGATTTCGGCTTCAAAAAAGTTGAAAATTTTCACGACAGGATTTCGGCTTCAAAAAGTTGAAAATTTTCATGAAGTATTTCGGATTCAAAAAAGTTGAAATCTTCACGACAGGATTTTGGCTTTAAAAAAGTCGAACATTTTCATGAAGTATTTTGGCTTCAAAAAAGTTGAAAATTTTCATGAAGTATTTCGGATTCAAAAAAGTTGAAAATTTTCACGACAGGATTTTGGCTTTAAAAAAGTCGAACATTTTCATGAAAAGATTTCGGCTTCAAAAAAGTTGAAAATTTTAATGAAAAGATTTCGGCTTCAAAAAAGTTGAAAATTTTCACGACAGGATTTCGGCTTCAAAAAAGATGAAAATTTTCATGAAGTATTTTGGATTCAAAAAAGTTGAAAATCTTCACGAAAGGATTTTGGCTTTAAAAAAGTCGAACATTTTCATGAAGTATTTGGGCTTCAAAAAAGTTGAAAATTTTCACGACAGGATTTCGGCTTTAAAAAAGTCGAACATTTTCATGAAGTATTTCGGCTTCAAAAAAGTTAAAAATTTTCATGAAGTATTTCGGATTCAAAAAATTCAAACATTTTCACGACAGGATTTCGGCTTCAAAAAAGTTGAAAATTTTCATGAAAAGATTTCGGCTTCAAAAAAGTTGAAAATTTTCATGAAAAGATTTCGGCTTCAAAAAAGTTGAAAATTTTCACGACAGGATTTCGGCTTTAAAAAAGTCGAACATTTTCATGAAGTATTTCGGCTTCAAAAAAGTTGAAAATTTTCACGACAGGATTTCGGCGTTAAAAAAGTCGAACATTTTCATGAAAAGATTTCGGCTTCAAAAAAGTTGAAAATTTTCACGACAGGATTTCGGCGTTAAAAAAGTCGAACATTTTCATGAAAAGATTTCGGCTTCAAAAAAGTTGAAAATTTTCACGACAGGATTTCGGCTTTAAAAAAGTCGAACATTTTCATGAAGTATTTCGGCTTCAAAAAAGTTAAAAATTTTCATGAAGTATTTCGGATTCAAAAAAGTTGAAAATTTTCACAACAGGATTTCGGCTTCAAAAAAGTTGAAAATTTTCATGAAAAGATTTCGGCTTCAAAAAAGTTGAAAATTTTCATGAAAAGATTTTGGCTTCAAAAAAGTTGAAAATTTTCACGACAGGATTTCGGCTTTAAAAAAGTCGAACATTTTCATGAAGTATGTCGGCTTTAAAAAAGTCAAACATTTTCATGAAGTATTTTGGCTTCAAAAAAGTTGAAAATTTTCATGAAGTATTTCGGCTTCAAAAAGGTTGAAAATTTTCACGACAGGATTTCGGCTTTAAAAAAGTCGAACATTTTCATGAAGTATTTCGGCTTCAAAAAAGTTGAAAATTTTCACGACAGGATTTCGGCTTTAAAAAAGTCGAACATTTTCATGAAAAGATTTCGGCTTCAAAAAAGTTGAAAATTTTAATGAAAAGATTTCGGCTTCAAAAAAGTTGAAAATTTTCACGACAGGATTTCGGCGTTAAAAAATTCGAACATTTTCATGAAGTATTTCAGCTTCAAAAAAGTTGAAAATTTTCATGAAAAGATTTCGGCTTCAAAAAAGTTGAAAATTTTCATGAAAAGATTTTGGCTTCAAAAAAGTTGAAAATTTTCACGACAGGATTTCGGCTTTAAAAAAGTCGAACATTTTCATGAAGTATTTCGGCTTTAAAAAAGTCGAACATTTTCATGAAGTATTTTGGCTTCAAAAAAGTTGAAAATTTTCATGAAGTATTTCGGCTTCAAAAAGGTTGAAAATTTTCACGACAGGATTTCGGCTTTAAAAAAGTCAAACATTTTCATGAAGTATTTCGGCTTCAAAAAAGTTGAAAATTTTCACGACAGGATTTCGGCTTTAAAAAAGTCGAACATTTTCATGAAAAGATTTCGGCTTCAAAAAATTTGAAAATTTTCACGACAGGATTTCGGCTTTAAAAAAGTCGAACATTTTCATGAAGTATTTTGGCTTCAAAAAAGTTGAAAATTTTCATGAAGTATTTCGGATTCAAAAAAGTTGAAAATTTTCACGACAGGATTTCGGCTTTAAAAAGTAGAACATTTTCATGAAGTATTTCGGATTCAAAAAAGTTGAAAATTTTCACGACAGGATTTCGGCTTTAAAAAAGTCGAACATTTTCATGAAGTATTTCAGCTTCTAAAAATTTGAAAATTTTTGAGAAAAAGATTTCGGATTCAAAAAAGTTGAAAATTTTCATGAAAAGATTTCGGCTTCAAAAAAATTAAAAATTTTCATGAAAAGATTTCGACTTCAAAAAAGTTGAAAATTTTCAAGAAAAGATTTCGGCTTCAAAAAAGTTGAAAATTTTCACGACAGGATGTCGGCTTTAAAAAAGTCGAACATTTTCATTAAGTATTTCAGCTTCAAAAAAGTTGAAAATTTTCATGAAGTATTTCGGCTTCAAAAAGGTTGAAAATTTTCACGACAGGATTTCGGCTTTAAAAAAGTCGAACATTTTCATGAAGTATTTCGGCTTCAAAAAAGTTGAAAATTTTCACGACAGGATTTCGGCTTTAAAAAAGTCGAACATTTTCATGAAGTATTTGGGCTTCAAAAAAGTTGAAAATTTTCACGACAGGATTTCGGCGTTAAAAAAGTCGAACATTTTCATGAAAAGATTTCGGCTTCAAAAAAGTTGAAAATTTTCATGAAAAGATTTCGGCTTCAAAAAAGTTGAAAATTTTCATGAAAAGATTTTGGCTTCAAAAAAGTTGAAAATTTTCACGACAGGATTTCGGCTTTAAAAAAGTCGAACATTTTCATGAAGTATTTCGGCTTTAAAAAAGTCGAACATTTTCATGAAGTATTTTGGCTTCAAAAAAGTTGAAAATTTTCATGAAGTATTTCAGATTCAAAAAAGTTGAAAATTTTCACGACAGGATTTTGGCTTTAAAAAAGTCGAACATTTTCATGAAGTATTTGGGCTTCAAAAAAGTAGAAAATTTTCACGACAGGATTTCGGCTTTAAAAAAGTCGAACATTTTCATGAAGTATTTCGGCTTCAAAAAAGTTAAAAATTTTCATGAAGTATTTCGGATTCAAAAAAGTTGAAAATTTTCACGACAGGATTTCGGCTTCAAAAAAGTTGAAAATTTTCATGAAAAGATTTCGGCTTCAAAAAAGTTGAAAATTTTCATGAAAAGATTTTGGCTTCAAAAAAGTTGAAAATTTTCACGACAGGATTTCGGCTTTAAAAAAGTCGAACATTTTCATGAAGTATGTCGGCTTTAAAAAAGTCAAACATTTTCATGAAGTATTTTGGCTTCAAAAAAGTTGAAAATTTTCATGAAGTATTTCGGCTTCAAAAAGGTTGAAAATTTTCACGACAGGATTTCGGCTTTAAAAAAGTCGAACATTTTCATGAAGTATTTCGGCTTAAAAAAAGTTGAAATTTTTCACGACAGGATTTCGGCTTTAAAAAAGTCGAACATTTTCATGAAAAGATTTCGGCTTCAAAAAAGTTGAAAATTTTAATGAAAAGATTTCGGCTTCAAAAAAGTTGAAAATTTTCACGACAGGATTTCGGCTTCAAAAAGTTGAAAATTTTCATGAAGTATTTCGGATTCAAAAAAGTTGAAAATCTTCACGACAGGATTTTGGCTTTAAAAAAGTCGAACATTTTCATGAAGTATTTTGGCTTCAAAAAAGTTGAAAATTTTCATGAAGTATTTCGGATTCAAAAAAGTTGAAAATTTTCACGACAGGATTTTGGCTTTAAAAAAGTCGAACATTTTCATGAAAAGATTTCGGCTTCAAAAAAGTTGAAAATTTTAATGAAAAGATTTCGGCTTCAAAAAAGTTGAAAATTTTCACGACAGGATTTCGGCTTCAAAAAAGATGAAAATTTTCATGAAGTATTTCGGATTCAAAAAAGTTGAAAATCTTCACGAAAGGATTTTGGCTTTAAAAAAGTCGAACATTTTCATGAAGTATTTGGGCTTCAAAAAAGTTGAAAATTTTCACGACAGGATTTCGGCTTTAAAAAAGTCGAACATTTTCATGAAGTATTTCGGCTTCAAAAAAGTTAAAAATTTTCATGAAGTATTTCGGATTCAAAAAAGTCAAACATTTTCACGACAGGATTTCGGCTTCAAAAAAGTTGAAAATTTTCATGAAAAGATTTCGGCTTCAAAAAAGTTGAAAATTTTCATGAAAAGATTTCGGCTTCAAAAAAGTTGAAAATTTTCACGACAGGATTTCGGCTTTAAAAAAGTCGAACATTTTCATGAAGTATTTCGGCTTCAAAAAAGTTGAAAATTTTCACGACAGGATTTCGGCGTTAAAAAAGTCGAACATTTTCATGAAGTATTTCGGCTTTAAAAAAGTCGAACATTTTCATGAAGTATTTGGGCTTCAAAAAAGTTGAAAATTTTCGCGACAGGATTTCGGCTTTAAAAAAGTCGAACATTTTCATGAAGTATTTCGGTTTCAAAAAAGTTAAAAATTTTCATGAATTATTTCGGATTCAAAAAAGTTGAAAATTTTCACGACAGGATTTCGGCTTCAAAAAAGTTGAAAATTTTCATGAAAAGATTTCGGCTTCAAAAAAGTTGAAAATTTTCACGACAGGATTTCGGCGTTAAAAAATTCGAACATTTTCATGAAGTATTTCAGCTTCAAAAAAGTTGAAAATTTTCATGAAAAGATTTCGGCTTCAAAAAAGTTGAAAATTTTCATGAAAAGATTTTGGCTTCAAAAAAGTTGAAAATTTTCATGAAGTATTTCGGCTTCAAAAAGGTTGAAAATTTTCACGACAGGATTTCGGCTTTAAAAAAGTCGAACATTTTCATGAAGTATTTCGGCTTCAAAAAAGTTGAAATTTTTCACGACAGGATTTCGGCTTTAAAAAAGTCGAACATTTTCATGAAAAGATTTCGGCTTCAAAAAAGTTGAAAATTTTAATGAAAAGATTTCGGCTTCAAAAAAGTTGAAAATTTTCACGACAGGATTTCGGCTTCAAAAAGTTGAAAATTTTCATGAAGTATTTCGGATTCAAAAAAGTTGAAAATCTTCACGACAGGATTTTGGCTTTAAAAAAGTCGAACATTTTCATGAAGTATTTTGGCTTCAAAAAAGTTGAAAATTTTCATGAAGTATTTCGGATTCAAAAAAGTTGAAAATTTTCACGACAGGATTTTGGCTTTAAAAAAGTCGAACATTTTCATGAAAAGATTTCGGCTTCAAAAAAGTTGAAAATTTTAATGAAAAGATTTCGGCTTCAAAAAAGTTGAAAATTTTCACGACAGGATTTCGGCTTCAAAAAAGATGAAAATTTTCATGAAGTATTTCGGATTCAAAAAAGTTGAAAATCTTCACGAAAGGATTTTGGCTTTAAAAAAGTCGAACATTTTCATGAAGTATTTGGGCTTCAAAAAAGTTGAAAATTTTCACGACAGGATTTCGGCTTTAAAAAAGTCGAACATTTTCATGAAGTATTTCGGCTCCAAAAAAGTTAAAAATTTTCATGAAGTATTTCGGATTCAAAAAAGTCAAACATTTTCACGACAGGATTTCGGCTTCAAAAAAGTTGAAAATTTTCATGAAAAGATTTCGGCTTCAAAAAAGTTGAAAATTTTCATGAAAAGATTTCGGCTTCAAAAAAGTTGAAAATTTTCACGACAGGATTTCGGCTTTAAAAAAGTCGAACATTTTCATGAAGTATTTCGGCTTCAAAAAAGTTGAAAATTTTCACGACAGGATTTCGGCGTTAAAAAAGTCGAACATTTTCATGAAGTATTTCGGCTTTAAAAAAGTCGAACATTTTCATGAAGTATTTGGGCTTCAAAAAAGTTGAAAATTTTCGCGACAGGATTTCGGCTTTAAAAAAGTCGAACATTTTCATGAAGTATTTCGGTTTCAAAAAAGTTAAAAATTTTCATGAATTATTTCGGATTCAAAAAAGTTGAAAATTTTCACGACAGGATTTCGGCTTCAAAAAAGTTGAAAATTTTCATGAAAAGATTTCGGCTTCAAAAAAGTTGAAAATTTTCACGACAGGATTTCGGCGTTAAAAAATTCGAACATTTTCATGAAGTATTTCAGCTTCAAAAAAGTTGAAAATTTTCATGAAAAGATTTCGGCTTCAAAAAAGTTGAAAATTTTCATGAAAAGATTTTGGCTTCAAAAAAGTTGAAAATTTTCACGACAGGATTTCGGCTTTAAAAAAGTCGAACATTTTCATGAAGTATTTCGGCTTTAAAAAAGTCGAACATTTTCATGAAGTATTTTGGCTTCAAAAAAGTTGAAAATTTTCATGAAGTATTTCGGATTCAAAAAAGTTGAAAATTTTCACGACAGGATTTTGGCTTTAAAAAAGTCGAACATTTTCATGAAGTATTTGGGCTTCAAAAAAGTTGAAAATTTTCGCGACAGGATTTCGGCTTTAAAAAAGTCGAACATTTTCATGAAGTATTTCGGTTTCAAAAAAGTTAAAAATTTTCATGAATTATTTCGGATTCAAAAAAGTTGAAAATTTTCACGACAGGATTTCGGCTTCAAAAAAGTTGAAAATTTTCATGAAAAGATTTCGGCTTCAAAAAAGTTGAAAATTTTCATGAAAAGATTTCGGCTTCGAAAAAGTTGAAAATTTTCATGAAAAGATTTCGGCTTCAAAAAAGTTGAAAATTTTCATGAAAAGATTTCGGCTTCCAAAAAGTTGAAAATTTTCACGACAGGATTTCGGCTTTAAAAAAGTCGAACATTTTCATGAAGTATTTCAGCTTCAAAAAAGTTGAAAATTTTCATGAAAAAATTTCGGCTTCAAAAAAGTTGAAAATTTTCATGAAAAGATTTCGGCTTCAAAAAAGTTGAAAATTTTCACGACAGGATTTCGGCTTTAAAAAAGTCCAAAATTTTCATGAAGTATTTCAGCTTCAAAAAAGTTAAAAATTTTCATGAAGTATTTCGGCTTCAAAAAGGTTGAAAATTTTCACGACAGGATTTCGGCTTTAAAAAAGTCAAACATTTTCATGAAGTATTTCGGCTTCAAAAAAGTTGAAAATTTTCACGACAGGATTTCGGCTTTAAAAAAGTCGAACATTTTCATGAAAAGATTTCGGCTTCAAAAAATTTGAAAATTTTCACGACAGGATTTCGGCTTTAAAAAAGTCGAACATTTTCATGAAGTATTTTGGCTTCAAAAAAGTTGAAAATTTTCATGAAGTATTTCGGATTCAAAAAAGTTGAAAATTTTCACGACAGGATTTCGGCTTTAAAAAGTAGAACATTTTCATGAAGTATTTCGGATTCAAAAAAGTTGAAAATTTTCACGACAGGATTTCGGCTTTAAAAAAGTCGAACATTTTCATGAAGTATTTCAGCTTCTAAAAAGTTGAAAATTTTTGAGAAAAAGATTTCGGATTCAAAAAAGTTGAAAATTTTCATGAAAAGATTTCGGCTTCAAAAAAATTTAAAATTTTCATGAAAAGATTTCGACTTCAAAAAAGTTGAAAATTTTCAAGAAAAGATTTCGGCTTCAAAAAAGTTGAAAATTTTCACGACAGGATGTCGGCTTTAAAAAAGTCGAACATTTTCATGAAGTATTTCAGCTTCAAAAAAGTTGAAAATTTTCATGAAGTATTTCGGCTTCAAAAAGGTTGAAAATTTTCACGACAGGATTTCGGCTTTAAAAAAGTCGAACATTTTCATGAAGTATTTCGGCTTCAAAAAAGTTGAAAATTTTCACGACAGGATTTCGGCTTTAAAAAAGTCGAACATTTTCATGAAGTATTTGGGCTTCAAAAAAGTTGAAAATTTTCACGACAGGATTTCGGCGTTAAAAAAGTCGAACATTTTCATGAAGTATTTCGGCTTTAAAAAAGTCGAACATTTTCATGAAGTATTTTGGCTTCAAAAAAGTTGAAAATTTTCACGACAGGATTTCGGCTTTAAAAAAGTCGAACATTTTCATGAAGTATTTCGGCTTCAAAAAAGTTGAAAATTTTCACGACAGGATTTTGGCTTTAAAAAAGTCGAACATTTTCATGAAGTATTTCAGCTTCTAAAAAGTTGAAAATTTTTGAGAAAAAGATTTCGGATTCAAAAAAGTTGAAAATTTTCATGAAAAGATTTCGGCTTCAAAAAAATTTAAAATTTTCATGAAAAGATTTCGACTTCAAAAAAGTTGAAAATTTTCAAGAAAAGATTTCGGCTTCAAAAAAGTTGAAAATTTTCACGACAGGATGTCGGCTTTAAAAAAGTCGAACATTTTCATGAAGTATTTCAGCTTCAAAAAAGTTGAAAATTTTCATGAAGTATTTCGGCTTCAAAAAGGTTGAAAATTTTCACGACAGGATTTCGGCTTTAAAAAAGTCGAACATTTTCATGAAGTATTTCGGCTTCAAAAAAGTTGAAAATTTTCACGACAGGATTTCGGCTTTAAAAAAGTCGAACATTTTCATGAAGTATTTGGGCTTCAAAAAAGTTGAAAATTTTCACGACAGGATTTCGGCGTTAAAAAAGTCGAACATTTTCATGAAGTATTTCGGCTTTAAAAAAGTCGAACATTTTCATGAAGTATTTTGGCTTCAAAAAAGTTGAAAATTTTCACGACAGGATTTCGGCTTTAAAAAAGTCGAACATTTTCATGAAGTATTTCGGCTTCAAAAAAGTTGAAAATTTTCACGACAGGATTTTGGCTTTAAAAAAGTCGAACATTTTCATGAAGTATTTGGGCTTCAAAAAAGTTGAAAATTTTCACGACAGGATTTCGGCTTTAAAAAAGTCGAACATTTTCATGAAGTGTTTGGGCTTCAAAAAAGTTGAAAATTTTCACGACAGGATTTCGGCTTTAAAAAAGTCGAACATTTTCATGAAGTATTTCGGATTCAAAAAAGTTGAAAATTTTCACGACAGGATTTCGGCTTCAAAAAAGTTGAAAATTTTAATGAAAAGATTTCGGCTTCAAAAAAGTTGAAAATTTTCATGAAGTATTTCGGCTTCAAAAAGGTTGAAAATTTTCACGACAGGATTTCGGCTTTAAAAAAGTCGAACATTTTCATGAAGTATTTCGGCTTCAAAAAAGTTGAAATTTTTCACGACAGGATTTCGGCTTTAAAAAAGTCGAACATTTTCATGAAAAGATTTCGGCTTCAAAAAAGTTGAAAATTTTAATGAAAAGATTTCGGCTTCAAAAAAGTTGAAAATTTTCACGACAGGATTTCGGCTTCAAAAAGTTGAAAATTTTCATGAAGTATTTCGGATTCAAAAAAGTTGAAAATCTTCACGACAGGATTTTGGCTTTAAAAAAGTCGAACATTTTCATGAAGTATTTTGGCTTCAAAAAAGTTGAAAATTTTCATGAAGTATTTCGGATTCAAAAAAGTTGAAAATTTTCACGACAGGATTTTGGCTTTAAAAAAGTCGAACATTTTCATGAAAAGATTTCGGCTTCAAAAAAGTTGAAAATTTTAATGAAAAGATTTCGGCTTCAAAAAAGTTGAAAATTTTCACGACAGGATTTCGGCTTCAAAAAAGATGAAAATTTTCATGAAGTATTTCGGATTCAAAAAAGTTGAAAATCTTCACGAAAGGATTTTGGCTTTAAAAAAGTCGAACATTTTCATGAAGTATTTGGGCTTCAAAAAAGTTGAAAATTTTCACGACAGGATTTCGGCTTTAAAAAAGTCGAACATTTTCATGAAGTATTTCGGCTTCAAAAAAGTTAAAAATTTTCATGAAGTATTTCGGATTCAAAAAAGTCAAACATTTTCACGACAGGATTTCGGCTTCAAAAAAGTTGAAAATTTTCATGAAAAGATTTCGGCTTCAAAAAAGTTGAAAATTTTCATGAAAAGATTTCGGCTTCAAAAAAGTTGAAAATTTTCACGACAGGATTTCGGCTTTAAAAAAGTCGAACATTTTCATGAAAAGATTTCGGCTTCAAAAAAGTTGAAAATTTTAATGAAAAGATTTCGGCTTCAAAAAAGTTGAAAATTTTCACGACAGGATTTCGGCGTTAAAAAATTCGAACATTTTCATGAAGTATTTCAGCTTCAAAAAAGTTGAAAATTTTCATGAAAAGATTTCGGCTTCAAAAAAGTTGAAAATTTTCATGAAAAGATTTTGGCTTCAAAAAAGTTGAAAATTTTCACGACAGGATTTCGGCTTTAAAAAAGTCGAACATTTTCATGAAGTATTTCGGCTTTAAAAAAGTCGAACATTTTCATGAAGTATTTTGGCTTCAAAAAAGTTGAAAATTTTCATGAAGTATTTCGGCTTCAAAAAGGTTGAAAATTTTCACGACAGGATTTCGGCTTTAAAAAAGTCAAACATTTTCATGAAGTATTTCGGCTTCAAAAAAGTTGAAAATTTTCACGACAGGATTTCGGCTTTAAAAAAGTCGAACATTTTCATGAAAAGATTTCGGCTTCAAAAAATTTGAAAATTTTCACGACAGGATTTCGGCTTTAAAAAAGTCGAACATTTTCATGAAGTATTTTGGCTTCAAAAAAGTTGAAAATTTTCATGAAGTATTTCGGATTCAAAAAAGTTGAAAATTTTCACGACAGGATTTCGGCTTTAAAAAGTAGAACATTTTCATGAAGTATTTCGGATTCAAAAAAGTTGAAAATTTTCACGACAGGATTTCGGCTTTAAAAAAGTCGAACATTTTCATGAAGTATTTCAGCTTCTAAAAATTTGAAAATTTTTGAGAAAAAGATTTCGGATTCAAAAAAGTTGAAAATTTTCATGAAAAGATTTCGGCTTCAAAAAAATTAAAAATTTTCATGAAAAGATTTCGACTTCAAAAAAGTTGAAAATTTTCAAGAAAAGATTTCGGCTTCAAAAAAGTTGAAAATTTTCACGACAGGATGTCGGCTTTAAAAAAGTCGAACATTTTCATTAAGTATTTCAGCTTCAAAAAAGTTGAAAATTTTCATGAAGTATTTCGGCTTCAAAAAGGTTGAAAATTTTCACGACAGGATTTCGGCTTTAAAAAAGTCGAACATTTTCATGAAGTATTTCGGCTTCAAAAAAGTTGAAAATTTTCACGACAGGATTTCGGCTTTAAAAAAGTCGAACATTTTCATGAAGTATTTGGGCTTCAAAAAAGTTGAAAATTTTCACGACAGGATTTCGGCGTTAAAAAAGTCGAACATTTTCATGAAAAGATTTCGGCTTCAAAAAAGTTGAAAATTTTCATGAAAAGATTTCGGCTTCAAAAAAGTTGAAAATTTTCATGAAAAGATTTTGGCTTCAAAAAAGTTGAAAATTTTCACGACAGGATTTCGGCTTTAAAAAAGTCGAACATTTTCATGAAGTATTTCGGCTTTAAAAAAGTCGAACATTTTCATGAAGTATTTTGGCTTCAAAAAAGTTGAAAATTTTCATGAAGTATTTCAGATTCAAAAAAGTTGAAAATTTTCACGACAGGATTTTGGCTTTAAAAAAGTCGAACATTTTCATGAAGTATTTGGGCTTCAAAAAAGTAGAAAATTTTCACGACAGGATTTCGGCTTTAAAAAAGTCGAACATTTTCATGAAGTATTTCGGCTTCAAAAAAGTTAAAAATTTTCATGAAGTATTTCGGATTCAAAAAAGTTGAAAATTTTCACGACAGGATTTCGGCTTCAAAAAAGTTGAAAATTTTCATGAAAAGATTTCGGCTTCAAAAAAGTTGAAAATTTTCATGAAAAGATTTTGGCTTCAAAAAAGTTGAAAATTTTCACGACAGGATTTCGGCTTTAAAAAAGTCGAACATTTTCATGAAGTATGTCGGCTTT
The DNA here is from genome assembly GCF_963584025.1 of Labrus mixtus. Lineage (NCBI taxonomy): Eukaryota > Metazoa > Chordata > Actinopteri > Labriformes > Labridae > Labrus > Labrus mixtus. The sequence continues at coordinate 462,314 of NW_026870158.1, forward strand.
AAAAAAGTCAAACATTTTCATGAAGTATTTTGGCTTCAAAAAAGTTGAAAATTTTCATGAAGTATTTCGGCTTCAAAAAGGTTGAAAATTTTCACGACAGGATTTCGGCTTTAAAAAAGTCGAACATTTTCATGAAGTATTTCGGCTTCAAAAAAGTTGAAATTTTTCACGACAGGATTTCGGCTTTAAAAAAGTCGAACATTTTCATGAAAAGATTTCGGCTTCAAAAAAGTTGAAAATTTTAATGAAAAGATTTCGGCTTCAAAAAAGTTGAAAATTTTCACGACAGGATTTCGGCTTCAAAAAGTTGAAAATTTTCATGAAGTATTTCGGATTCAAAAAAGTTGAAAATCTTCACGACAGGATTTTGGCTTTAAAAAAGTCGAACATTTTCATGAAGTATTTTGGCTTCAAAAAAGTTGAAAATTTTCATGAAGTATTTCGGATTCAAAAAAGTTGAAAATTTTCACGACAGGATTTTGGCTTTAAAAAAGTCGAACATTTTCATGAAAAGATTTCGGCTTCAAAAAAGTTGAAAATTTTAATGAAAAGATTTCGGCTTCAAAAAAGTTGAAAATTTTCACGACAGGATTTCGGCTTCAAAAAAGATGAAAATTTTCATGAAGTATTTCGGATTCAAAAAAGTTGAAAATCTTCACGAAAGGATTTTGGCTTTAAAAAAGTCGAACATTTTCATGAAGTATTTGGGCTTCAAAAAAGTTGAAAATTTTCACGACAGGATTTCGGCTTTAAAAAAGTCGAACATTTTCATGAAGTATTTCGGCTTCAAAAAAGTTAAAAATTTTCATGAAGTATTTCGGATTCAAAAAAGTCAAACATTTTCACGACAGGATTTCGGCTTCAAAAAAGTTGAAAATTTTCATGAAAAGATTTCGGCTTCAAAAAAGTTGAAAATTTTCATGAAAAGATTTCGGCTTCAAAAAAGTTGAAAATTTTCACGACAGGATTTCGGCTTTAAAAAAGTCGAACATTTTCATGAAGTATTTCGGCTTCAAAAAAGTTGAAAATTTTCACGACAGGATTTCGGCGTTAAAAAAGTCGAACATTTTCATGAAAAGATTTCGGCTTCAAAAAAGTTGAAAATTTTCACGACAGGATTTCGGCGTTAAAAAAGTCGAACATTTTCATGAAAAGATTTCGGCTTCAAAAAAGTTGAAAATTTTCACGACAGGATTTCGGCTTTAAAAAAGTCGAACATTTTCATGAAGTATTTCGGCTTCAAAAAAGTTAAAAATTTTCATGAAGTATTTCGGATTCAAAAAAGTTGAACATTTTCATGAAAAGATTTCGGCTTCAAAAAAGTTGAAAATTTTCATGAAAAGATTTCGGCTTCAAAAAAGTTGAAAATTTTCATGAAAAGATTTTGGCTTCAAAAAAGTTGAAAATTTTCACGACAGGATTTCGGCTTTAAAAAAGTCGAACATTTTCATGAAGTATGTCGGCTTTAAAAAAGTCAAACATTTTCATGAAGTATTTTGGCTTCAAAAAAGTTGAAAATTTTCATGAAGTATTTCGGCTTCAAAAAGGTTGAAAATTTTCACGACAGGATTTCGGCTTTAAAAAAGTCGAACATTTTCATGAAGTATTTCGGCTTCAAAAAAGTTGAAAATTTTCACGACAGGATTTCGGCTTTAAAAAAGTCGAACATTTTCATGAAAAGATTTCGGCTTCAAAAAAGTTGAAAATTTTAATGAAAAGATTTCGGCTTCAAAAAAGTTGAAAATTTTCACGACAGGATTTCGGCGTTAAAAAATTCGAACATTTTCATGAAGTATTTCAGCTTCAAAAAAGTTGAAAATTTTCATGAAAAGATTTCGGCTTCAAAAAAGTTGAAAATTTTCATGAAAAGATTTTGGCTTCAAAAAAGTTGAAAATTTTCACGACAGGATTTCGGCTTTAAAAAAGTCGAACATTTTCATGAAGTATTTCGGCTTTAAAAAAGTCGAACATTTTCATGAAGTATTTTGGCTTCAAAAAAGTTGAAAATTTTCATGAAGTATTTCGGATTCAAAAAAGTTGAAAATTTTCACGACAGGATTTTGGCTTTAAAAAAGTCGAACATTTTCATGAAGTATTTGGGCTTCAAAAAAGTTGAAAATTTTCGCGACAGGATTTCGGCTTTAAAAAAGTCGAACATTTTCATGAAGTATTTCGGTTTCAAAAAAGTTAAAAATTTTCATGAATTATTTCGGATTCAAAAAAGTTGAAAATTTTCACGACAGGATTTCGGCTTCAAAAAAGTTGAAAATTTTCATGAAAAGATTTCGGCTTCAAAAAAGTTGAAAATTTTCACGACAGGATTTCGGCGTTAAAAAATTCGAACATTTTCATGAAGTATTTCAGCTTCAAAAAAGTTGAAAATTTTCATGAAAAGATTTCGGCTTCAAAAAAGTTGAAAATTTTAATGAAAAGATTTCGGCTTCAAAAAAGTTGAAAATTTTCACGACAGGATTTCGGCTTCAAAAAAGATGAAAATTTTCATGAAGTATTTCGGATTCAAAAAAGTTGAAAATCTTCACGAAAGGATTTTGGCTTTAAAAAAGTCGAACATTTTCATGAAGTATTTGGGCTTCAAAAAAGTTGAAAATTTTCACGACAGGATTTCGGCTTTAAAAAAGTCGAACATTTTCATGAAGTATTTCGGCTTCAAAAAAGTTAAAAATTTTCATGAAGTATTTCGGATTCAAAAAAGTCAAACATTTTCACGACAGGATTTCGGCTTCAAAAAAGTTGAAAATTTTCATGAAAAGATTTCGGCTTCAAAAAAGTTGAAAATTTTCATGAAAAGATTTCGGCTTCAAAAAAGTTGAAAATTTTCACGACAGGATTTCGGCTTTAAAAAAGTCGAACATTTTCATGAAGTATTTCGGCTTCAAAAAAGTTGAAAATTTTCACGACAGGATTTCGGCGTTAAAAAAGTCGAACATTTTCATGAAAAGATTTCGGCTTCAAAAAAGTTGAAAATTTTCACGACAGGATTTCGGCGTTAAAAAAGTCGAACATTTTCATGAAAAGATTTCGGCTTCAAAAAAGTTGAAAATTTTCACGACAGGATTTCGGCTTTAAAAAAGTCGAACATTTTCATGAAGTATTTCGGCTTCAAAAAAGTTAAAAATTTTCATGAAGTATTTCGGATTCAAAAAAGTTGAAAATTTTCATGAAAAGATTTCGGCTTCAAAAAAGTTGAAAATTTTCATGAAAAGATTTCGGCTTCAAAAAAGTTGAAAATTTTCATGAAAAGATTTTGGCTTCAAAAAAGTTGAAAATTTTCACGACAGGATTTCGGCTTTAAAAAAGTCGAACATTTTCATGAAGTATGTCGGCTTTAAAAAAGTCAAACATTTTCATGAAGTATTTTGGCTTCAAAAAAGTTGAAAATTTTCATGAAGTATTTCGGCTTCAAAAAGGTTGAAAATTTTCACGACAGGATTTCGGCTTTAAAAAAGTCGAACATTTTCATGAAGTATTTCGGCTTCAAAAAAGTTGAAAATTTTCACGACAGGATTTCGGCTTTAAAAAAGTCGAACATTTTCATGAAAAGATTTCGGCTTCAAAAAAGTTGAAAATTTTAATGAAAAGATTTCGGCTTCAAAAAAGTTGAAAATTTTCACGACAGGATTTCGGCGTTAAAAAATTCGAACATTTTCATGAAGTATTTCAGCTTCAAAAAAGTTGAAAATTTTCATGAAAAGATTTCGGCTTCAAAAAAGTTGAAAATTTTCATGAAAAGATTTTGGCTTCAAAAAAGTTGAAAATTTTCACGACAGGATTTCGGCTTTAAAAAAGTCGAACATTTTCATGAAGTATTTCGGCTTTAAAAAAGTCGAACATTTTCATGAAGTATTTTGGCTTCAAAAAAGTTGAAAATTTTCATGAAGTATTTCGGATTCAAAAAAGTTGAAAATTTTCACGACAGGATTTTGGCTTTAAAAAAGTCGAACATTTTCATGAAGTATTTGGGCTTCAAAAAAGTTGAAAATTTTCGCGACAGGATTTCGGCTTTAAAAAAGTCGAACATTTTCATGAAGTATTTCGGTTTCAAAAAAGTTAAAAATTTTCATGAATTATTTCGGATTCAAAAAAGTTGAAAATTTTCACGACAGGATTTCGGCTTCAAAAAAGTTGAAAATTTTCATGAAAAGATTTCGGCTTCAAAAAAGTTGAAAATTTTCACGACAGGATTTCGGCGTTAAAAAATTCGAACATTTTCATGAAGTATTTCAGCTTCAAAAAAGTTGAAAATTTTCATGAAAAGATTTCGGCTTCAAAAAAGTTGAAAATTTTCATGAAAAGATTTTGGCTTCAAAAAAGTTGAAAATTTTCACGACAGGATTTCGGCTTTAAAAAAGTCGAACATTTTCATGAAGTATTTCGGCTTTAAAAAAGTCGAACATTTTCATGAAGTATTTTGGCTTCAAAAAAGTTGAAAATTTTCATGAAGTATTTCGGATTCAAAAAAGTTGAAAATTTTCACGACAGGATTTTGGCTTTAAAAAAGTCGAACATTTTCATGAAGTATTTGGGCTTCAAAAAAGTTGAAAATTTTCGCGACAGGATTTCGGCTTTAAAAAAGTCGAACATTTTCATGAAGTATTTCGGTTTCAAAAAAGTTAAAAATTTTCATGAATTATTTCGGATTCAAAAAAGTTGAAAATTTTCACGACAGGATTTCGGCTTCAAAAAAGTTGAAAATTTTCATGAAAAGATTTCGGCTTCAAAAAAGTTGAAAATTTTCATGAAAAGATTTCGGCTTCGAAAAAGTTGAAAATTTTCATGAAAAGATTTCGGCTTCAAAAAAGTTGAAAATTTTCATGAAAAGATTTCGGCTTCCAAAAAGTTGAAAATTTTCACGACAGGATTTCGGCTTTAAAAAAGTCGAACATTTTCATGAAGTATTTCAGCTTCAAAAAAGTTGAAAATTTTCATGAAAAAATTTCGGCTTCAAAAAAGTTGAAAATTTTCATGAAAAGATTTCGGCTTCAAAAAAGTTGAAAATTTTCACGACAGGATTTCGGCTTTAAAAAAGTCCAAAATTTTCATGAAGTATTTCAGCTTCAAAAAAGTTAAAAATTTTCATGAAGTATTTCGGCTTCAAAAAGGTTGAAAATTTTCACGACAGGATTTCGGCTTTAAAAAAGTCAAACATTTTCATGAAGTATTTCGGCTTCAAAAAAGTTGAAAATTTTCACGACAGGATTTCGGCTTTAAAAAAGTCGAACATTTTCATGAAAAGATTTCGGCTTCAAAAAATTTGAAAATTTTCACGACAGGATTTCGGCTTTAAAAAAGTCGAACATTTTCATGAAGTATTTTGGCTTCAAAAAAGTTGAAAATTTTCATGAAGTATTTCGGATTCAAAAAAGTTGAAAATTTTCACGACAGGATTTCGGCTTTAAAAAGTAGAACATTTTCATGAAGTATTTCGGATTCAAAAAAGTTGAAAATTTTCACGACAGGATTTCGGCTTTAAAAAAGTCGAACATTTTCATGAAGTATTTCAGCTTCTAAAAAGTTGAACATTTTTGAGAAAAAGATTTCGGATTCAAAAAAGTTGAAAATTTTCATGAAAAGATTTCGGCTTCAAAAAAATTTAAAATTTTCATGAAAAGATTTCGACTTCAAAAAAGTTGAAAATTTTCAAGAAAAGATTTCGGCTTCAAAAAAGTTGAAAATTTTCACGACAGGATGTCGGCTTTAAAAAAGTCGAACATTTTCATGAAGTATTTCAGCTTCAAAAAAGTTGAAAATTTTCATGAAGTATTTCGGCTTCAAAAAGGTTGAAAATTTTCACGACAGGATTTCGGCTTTAAAAAAGTCGAACATTTTCATGAAGTATTTCGGCTTCAAAAAAGTTGAAAATTTTCACGACAGGATTTCGGCTTTAAAAAAGTCGAACATTTTCATGAAGTATTTGGGCTTCAAAAAAGTTGAAAATTTTCACGACAGGATTTCGGCGTTAAAAAAGTCGAACATTTTCATGAAGTATTTCGGCTTTAAAAAAGTCGAACATTTTCATGAAGTATTTTGGCTTCAAAAAAGTTGAAAATTTTCACGACAGGATTTCGGCTTTAAAAAAGTCGAACATTTTCATGAAGTATTTCGGCTTCAAAAAAGTTGAAAATTTTCACGACAGGATTTTGGCTTTAAAAAAGTCGAACATTTTCATGAAGTATTTCAGCTTCTAAAAAGTTGAAAATTTTTGAGAAAAAGATTTCGGATTCAAAAAAGTTGAAAATTTTCATGAAGTATTTCAGCTTCAAAAAAGTTAAAAATTTTCATGAAGTATTTCGGCTTCAAAAAGGTTGAAAATTTTCACGACAGGATTTCGGCTTTAAAAAAGTCGAACATTTTCATGAAGTATTTCGGCTTCAAAAAAGTTGAAAATTTTCACGACAGGATTTCGGCTTTAAAAAAGTCGAACATTTTCATGAAGTATTTGGGCTTCAAAAAAGTTGAAAATTTTCACGACAGGATTTCGGCGTTAAAAAAGTCGAACATTTTCATGAAGTATTTCGGCTTTAAAAAAGTCGAACATTTTCATGAAGTATTTTGGCTTCAAAAAAGTTGAAAATTTTCACGACAGGATTTCGGCTTTAAAAAAGTCGAACATTTTCATGAAGTATTTCGGCTTCAAAAAAGTTGAAAATTTTCACGACAGGATTTTGGCTTTAAAAAAGTCGAACATTTTCATGAAGTATTTCAGCTTCTAAAAAGTTGAAAATTTTTGAGAAAAAGATTTCGGATTCAAAAAAGTTGAAAATTTTCATGAAAAGATTTCGGCTTCAAAAAAATTTAAAATTTTCATGAAAAGATTTCGACTTCAAAAAAGTTGAAAATTTTCAAGAAAAGATTTCGGCTTCAAAAAAGTTGAAAATTTTCACGACAGGATGTCGGCTTTAAAAAAGTCGAACATTTTCATGAAGTATTTCAGCTTCAAAAAAGTTGAAAATTTTCATGAAGTATTTCGGCTTCAAAAAGGTTGAAAATTTTCACGACAGGATTTCGGCTTTAAAAAAGTCGAACATTTTCATGAAGTATTTCGGCTTCAAAAAAGTTGAAAATTTTCACGACAGGATTTTGGCTTTAAAAAAGTCGAACATTTTCATGAAGTATTTGGGCTTCAAAAAAGTTGAAAATTTTCACGACAGGATTTCGGCTTTAAAAAAGTCGAACATTTTCATGAAGTGTTTGGGCTTCAAAAAAGTTGAAAATTTTCACGACAGGATTTCGGCTTTAAAAAAGTCGAACATTTTCATGAAGTATTTCGGCTTCAAAAAAGTTAAAAATTTTCATGAAGTATTTCGGATTCAAAAAAGTTGAAAATTTTCACGACAGGATTTCGGCTTCAAAAAAGTTGAAAATTTTAATGAAAAGATTTCGGCTTCAAAAAAGTTGAAAATTTTCATGAAGTATTTCGGCTTCAAAAAGGTTGAAAATTTTCACGACAGGATTTCGGCTTTAAAAAAGTCGAACATTTTCATGAAGTATTTCGGCTTCAAAAAAGTTGAAATTTTTCACGACAGGATTTCGGCTTTAAAAAAGTCGAACATTTTCATGAAAAGATTTCGGCTTCAAAAAAGTTGAAAATTTTAATGAAAAGATTTCGGCTTCAAAAAAGTTGAAAATTTTCACGACAGGATTTCGGCTTCAAAAAGTTGAAAATTTTCATGAAGTATTTCGGATTCAAAAAAGTTGAAAATCTTCACGACAGGATTTTGGCTTTAAAAAAGTCGAACATTTTCATGAAGTATTTTGGCTTCAAAAAAGTTGAAAATTTTCATGAAGTATTTCGGATTCAAAAAAGTTGAAAATTTTCACGACAGGATTTTGGCTTTAAAAAAGTCGAACATTTTCATGAAAAGATTTCGGCTTCAAAAAAGTTGAAAATTTTAATGAAAAGATTTCGGCTTCAAAAAAGTTGAAAATTTTCACGACAGGATTTCGGCTTCAAAAAAGATGAAAATTTTCATGAAGTATTTCGGATTCAAAAAAGTTGAAAATCTTCACGAAAGGATTTTGGCTTTAAAAAAGTCGAACATTTTCATGAAGTATTTGGGCTTCAAAAAAGTTGAAAATTTTCACGACAGGATTTCGGCTTTAAAAAAGTCGAACATTTTCATGAAGTATTTCGGCTTCAAAAAAGTTAAAAATTTTCATGAAGTATTTCGGATTCAAAAAAGTCAAACATTTTCACGACAGGATTTCGGCTTCAAAAAAGTTGAAAATTTTCATGAAAAGATTTCGGCTTCAAAAAAGTTGAAAATTTTCATGAAAAGATTTCGGCTTCAAAAAAGTTGAAAATTTTCACGACAGGATTTCGGCTTTAAAAAAGTTGAAAATTTTCACGACAGGATTTCGGCTTTAAAAAAGTCGAACATTTTCATGAAGTATTTTGGCTTCAAAAAAGTTGAAAATTTTCATGAAGTATTTCGGATTCAAAAAAGTTGAAAATTTTCACGACAGGATTTCAGCGTTAAAAAAGTCGAACATTTTCATGAAAAGATTTCGGCTTCAAAAAAGTTGAAAATTTTCACGACAGGATTTCGGCTTTAAAAAAGTCGAACATTTTCATGAAGTATTTCGGCTTCAAAAAAGTTAAAAATTTTCATGAAGTATTTCGGATTCAAAAAAGTTGAAAATTTTCACGACAGGATTTTTGCTTCAAAAAAGTTGAAAATTTTCACGACAGGATTTCGGCTTTAAAAAAGTCGAATATTTTCATGAAGTATTTCGGCTTCAAAAAAGTCGAACATTTTCATGAAGTATTTCGGATTCAAAAACGTTGAAAATTTTCACGACAGGATTTCGGCTTTAAAAAAGTCGAACATTTTCATGAAGTATTTCGGCTTCAAAAAAGTTGAAAGTTTTCACGACAGGATTTCGGCTTTAAAAAGTAGAACATTTTCATGAAGTATTTCGGATTCAAAAAAGTTGAAAATTTTCACGACAGGATTTCGGCTTTAAAAAAGTCGAACATTTTCATGAAGTATTTGGGCTTCAAAAAAGTCGAACATTTTCATGAAGTATTTCGGCTTCAAAAAAGTTAAAAATTTTCATGAAGTATTTCGGATTCAAAAAAGTTGAAAATTTTCACGACAGGATTTCGGTTTCAAAAAAGTTGAAAATTTTCATGAAAAGATTTCGGCTTCAAAAAAGTTGAAAATTTTCATGAAAAGATTTTGGCTTCAAAAAAGTTGAAAATTTTCACGACAGGATTTCGGCTTTAAAAAAGTCGAACATTTTCATGAAGTATTTCGGCTTTAAAAAAGTCGAACATTTTCATGAAGTATTTTGGCTTCAAAAAAGTTGAAAATTTTCATGAAGTATTTCGGATTCAAAAAAGTTGAAAATTTTCACGACAGGATTTTGGCTTTAAAAAAGTCGAACATTTTCATGAAAAGATTTCGGCTTCAAAAAAGTTGAAAATTTTCATGAAAAGATTTCGGCTTCGAAAAAGTTGAAAATTTTCACGACAGGATTTCGGCTTTAAAAAAGTCGAACATTTTCATGAAGTATTTCGGCTTTAAAAAAGTCGAACATTTTCATGAAGTATTTTGGCTTCAAAAAAGTTGAAAATTTTCATGAAAAGATTTCGGCTTCCAAAAAGTTGAAAATTTTCACGACAGGATTTCGGCTTTAAAAAAGTCGAACATTTTCATGAAGTATTTCAGCTTCAAAAAAGTTGAAAATTTTCATGAAAAAATTTCGGCTTCAAAAAAGTTGAAAATTTTCATGAAAAGATTTCGGCTTCAAAAAAGTTGAAAATTTTCACGACAGGATTTCGGCTTTAAAAAAGTCCAAAATTTTCATGAAGTATTTCAGCTTCAAAAAAGTTAAAAATTTTCATTAAGTATTTCGGCTTCAAAAAGGTTGAAAATTTTCACGACAGGATTTCGGCTTTAAAAAAGTCGAACATTTTCATGAAGTATTTCGGCTTCAAAAAAGTTGAAAATTTTCACGACAGGATTTCGGATTCAAAAAAGTTGAAAATTTTCACGACATTATTTCGGCTTTAAAAAAGTCGAACATTTTCATGAAGTATTTTGGCTTCAAAAAAGTTGAAAATTTTCATGAAGTATTTCGGATTCAAAAAAGTTGAAAATTTTCACGACAGGATTTCGGCTTTAAAAAGTAGAACATTTTCATGAAGTATTTCGGATTTAAAAAAGTTGAAAATTTTCACGACAGGATTTCGGCTTTAAAAAAGTCGAACATTTTCATGAAGTATTTCAGCTTCTAAAAAGTTTAAAATTTTTGAGAAAAAGATTTCGGATTCAAAAAAGTTGAAAATTTTCATGAAAAGATTTCGGCTTCAAAAAAATGTAAAATTTTCATGAAAAGATTTCGACTTCAAAAAAGTTGAAAATTTTCAAGAAAAGATTTCGGCTTCAAAAAAGTTGAAAATTTTCACGACAGGATGTCGGCTTTAAAAAAGTCGAACATTTTCATGAAGTATTTCAGCTTCAAAAAAGTTGAAAATTTTCATGAAGTATTTCGGCTTCAAAAAGGTTGAAAATTTTCACGACAGGATTTCGGCTTTAAAAAATTCGAACATTTTCATGAAGTATTTCGGCTTCAAAAAAGTTGAAAATTTTCACGACAGGATTTCGGCTTTAAAAAAGTCGAACATTTTCATGAAGTATTTCGGCTTCAAAAAAGTTGAAAATTTTCACGACAGGATTTCGGCGTTAAAAAAGTCGAACATTTTCATGAAAAGATTTCGGCTTCAAAAAAGTTGAAAATTTTCATGAAAAGATTTCGGCTTCAAAAAAGTTGAAAATTTTCATGAAAAGATTTTGGCTTCAAAAAAGTTGAAAATTTTCACGACAGGATTTCGGCTTTAAAAAAGTCGAACATTTTCATGAAGTATTTCGGCTTCAAAAAAGTTAAAAATTTTCATGAAGTATTTCGGATTCAAAAAAGTTGAAAATTTTCACGACAGGATTTCGGCTTCAAAAAAGTTGAAAATTTTAATGAAAAGATTTCGGCTTCAAAAAAGTTGAAAATTTTCATGAAGTATTTCGGCTTCAAAAAGGTTGAAAATTTTCACGACAGGATTTCGGCTTTAAAAAAGTCGAACATTTTCATGAAGTATTTCGGCTTCAAAAAAGTTGAAATTTTTCACGACAGGATTTCGGCTTTAAAAAAGTCGAACATTTTCATGAAAAGATTTCGGCTTCAAAAAAGTTGAAAATTTTAATGAAAAGATTTCGGCTTCAAAAAAGTTGAAAATTTTCACGACAGGATTTCGGCTTCAAAAAGTTGAAAATTTTCATGAAGTATTTCGGATTCAAAAAAGTTGAAAATCTTCACGACAGGATTTTGGCTTTAAAAAAGTCGAACATTTTCATGAAGTATTTTGGCTTCAAAAAAGTTGAAAATTTTCATGAAGTATTTCGGATTCAAAAAAGTTGAAAATTTTCACGACAGGATTTTGGCTTTAAAAAAGTCGAACATTTTCATGAAAAGATTTCGGCTTCAAAAAAGTTGAAAATTTTAATGAAAAGATTTCGGCTTCAAAAAAGTTGAAAATTTTCACGACAGGATTTCGGCTTCAAAAAAGATGAAAATTTTCATGAAGTATTTCGGATTCAAAAAAGTTGAAAATCTTCACGAAAGGATTTTGGCTTTAAAAAAGTCGAACATTTTCATGAAGTATTTGGGCTTCAAAAAAGTTGAAAATTTTCACGACAGGATTTCGGCTTTAAAAAAGTCGAACATTTTCATGAAGTATTTCGGCTTCAAAAAAGTTAAAAATTTTCATGAAGTATTTCGGATTCAAAAAAGTCAAACATTTTCACGACAGGATTTCGGCTTCAAAAAAGTTGAAAATTTTCATGAAAAGATTTCGGCTTCAAAAAAGTTGAAAATTTTCATGAAAAGATTTCGGCTTCAAAAAAGTTGAAAATTTTCACGACAGGATTTCGGCTTTAAAAAAGTTGAAAATTTTCACGACAGGATTTCGGCTTTAAAAAAGTCGAACATTTTCATGAAGTATTTTGGCTTCAAAAAAGTTGAAAATTTTCATGAAGTATTTCGGATTCAAAAAAGTTGAAAATTTTCACGACAGGATTTCAGCGTTAAAAAAGTCGAACATTTTCATGAAAAGATTTCGGCTTCAAAAAAGTTGAAAATTTTCACGACAGGATTTCGGCTTTAAAAAAGTCGAACATTTTCATGAAGTATTTCGGCTTCAAAAAAGTTAAAAATTTTCATGAAGTATTTCGGATTCAAAAAAGTTGAAAATTTTCACGACAGGATTTTTGCTTCAAAAAAGTTGAAAATTTTCACGACAGGATTTCGGCTTTAAAAAAGTCGAATATTTTCATGAAGTATTTCGGCTTCAAAAAAGTCGAACATTTTCATGAAGTATTTCGGATTCAAAAACGTTGAAAATTTTCACGACAGGATTTCGGCTTTAAAAAAGTCGAACATTTTCATGAAGTATTTCGGCTTCAAAAAAGTTGAAAGTTTTCACGACAGGATTTCGGCTTTAAAAAGTAGAACATTTTCATGAAGTATTTCGGATTCAAAAAAGTTGAAAATTTTCACGACAGGATTTCGGCTTTAAAAAAGTCGAACATTTTCATGAAGTATTTGGGCTTCAAAAAAGTCGAACATTTTCATGAAGTATTTCGGCTTCAAAAAAGTTAAAAATTTTCATGAAGTATTTCGGATTCAAAAAAGTTGAAAATTTTCACGACAGGATTTCGGTTTCAAAAAAGTTGAAAATTTTCATGAAAAGATTTCGGCTTCAAAAAAGTTGAAAATTTTCATGAAAAGATTTTGGCTTCAAAAAAGTTGAAAATTTTCACGACAGGATTTCGGCTTTAAAAAAGTCGAACATTTTCATGAAGTATTTCGGCTTTAAAAAAGTCGAACATTTTCATGAAGTATTTTGGCTTCAAAAAAGTTGAAAATTTTCATGAAGTATTTCGGATTCAAAAAAGTTGAAAATTTTCACGACAGGATTTTGGCTTTAAAAAAGTCGAACATTTTCATGAAAAGATTTCGGCTTCAAAAAAGTTGAAAATTTTCATGAAAAGATTTCGGCTTCGAAAAAGTTGAAAATTTTCACGACAGGATTTCGGCTTTAAAAAAGTCGAACATTTTCATGAAGTATTTCGGCTTTAAAAAAGTCGAACATTTTCATGAAGTATTTTGGCTTCAAAAAAGTTGAAAATTTTCATGAAAAGATTTCGGCTTCCAAAAAGTTGAAAATTTTCACGACAGGATTTCGGCTTTAAAAAAGTCGAACATTTTCATGAAGTATTTCAGCTTCAAAAAAGTTGAAAATTTTCATGAAAAAATTTCGGCTTCAAAAAAGTTGAAAATTTTCATGAAAAGATTTCGGCTTCAAAAAAGTTGAAAATTTTCACGACAGGATTTCGGCTTTAAAAAAGTCCAAAATTTTCATGAAGTATTTCAGCTTCAAAAAAGTTAAAAATTTTCATTAAGTATTTCGGCTTCAAAAAGGTTGAAAATTTTCACGACAGGATTTCGGCTTTAAAAAAGTCGAACATTTTCATGAAGTATTTCGGCTTCAAAAAAGTTGAAAATTTTCACGACAGGATTTCGGATTCAAAAAAGTTGAAAATTTTCACGACATTATTTCGGCTTTAAAAAAGTCGAACATTTTCATGAAGTATTTTGGCTTCAAAAAAGTTGAAAATTTTCATGAAGTATTTCGGATTCAAAAAAGTTGAAAATTTTCACGACAGGATTTCGGCTTTAAAAAGTAGAACATTTTCATGAAGTATTTCGGATTTAAAAAAGTTGAAAATTTTCACGACAGGATTTCGGCTTTAAAAAAGTCGAACATTTTCATGAAGTATTTCAGCTTCTAAAAAGTTTAAAATTTTTGAGAAAAAGATTTCGGATTCAAAAAAGTTGAAAATTTTCATGAAAAGATTTCGGCTTCAAAAAAATGTAAAATTTTCATGAAAAGATTTCGACTTCAAAAAAGTTGAAAATTTTCAAGAAAAGATTTCGGCTTCAAAAAAGTTGAAAATTTTCACGACAGGATGTCGGCTTTAAAAAAGTCGAACATTTTCATGAAGTATTTCAGCTTCAAAAAAGTTGAAAATTTTCATGAAGTATTTCGGCTTCAAAAAGGTTGAAAATTTTCACGACAGGATTTCGGCTTTAAAAAATTCGAACATTTTCATGAAGTATTTCGGCTTCAAAAAAGTTGAAAATTTTCACGACAGGATTTCGGCTTTAAAAAAGTCGAACATTTTCATGAAGTATTTCGGCTTCAAAAAAGTTGAAAATTTTCACGACAGGATTTCGGCGTTAAAAAAGTCGAACATTTTCATGAAAAGATTTCGGCTTCAAAAAAGTTGAAAATTTTCATGAAAAGATTTCGGCTTCAAAAAAGTTGAAAATTTTCATGAAAAGATTTTGGCTTCAAAAAAGTTGAAAATTTTCACGACAGGATTTCGGCTTTAAAAAAGTCCAAAATTTTCATGAAGTATTTCAGCTTCAAAAAAGTTAAAAATTTTCATTAAGTATTTCGGCTTCAAAAAGGTTGAAAATTTTCACGACAGGATTTCGGCTTTAAAAAAGTCGAACATTTTCATGAAGCATTTCGGCTTCAAAAAAGTTGAAAATTTTCACGACAGGATTTCGGATTCAAAAAAGTTGAAAATTTTCACGACAGGATTTCGGCTTTAAAAAAGTCGAACATTTTCATGAAGTATTTTGGCTTCAAAAAAGTTGAAAATTTTCATGAAGTATTTCGGATTCAAAAAAGTTGAAAATTTTCACGACAGGATTTCGGCTTTAAAAAGTAGAACATTTTCATGAAGTATTTCGGATTTAAAAAAGTTGAAAATTTTCACGACAGGATTTCGGCTTTAAAAAAGTCGAACATTTTCATGAAGTATTTCAGCTTCTAAAAAGTTTTAAATTTTTGAGAAAAAGATTTCGGATTCAAAAAAGTTGAAAATTTTCATGAAAAGATTTCGGCTTCAAAAAAATGTAAAATTTTCATGAAAAGATTTCGACTTCAAAAAAGTTGAAAATTTTCAAGAAAAGATTACGGCTTCAAAAAAGTTGAAAATTTTCACGACAGGATGTCGGCTTTAAAAAAGTCGAACATTTTCATGAAGTATTTCAGCTTCAAAAAAGTTGAAAATTTTCATGAAGTATTTCGGCTTCAAAAAGGTTGAAAATTTTCACGACAGGATTTCGGCTTTAAAAAATTCGAACATTTTCATGAAGTATTTCGGCTTCAAAAAAGTTGAAAATTTTCACGACAGGATTTCGGCTTTAAAAAAGTCGAACATTTTCATGAAGTATTTCGGCTTCAAAAAAGTTGAAAATTTTCACGACAGGATTTCGGCTTCAAAAAAGTTGAAAATTTTCATGAAAAGATTTTGGCTTCAAAAAAGTTGAAAATTTTCACGACAGGATTTCGGCTTTAAAAAAGTCGAACATTTTCATGAAGTATTTCGGCTTTAAAAAAGTCGAACATTTTCATGAAGTATTTCGGATTCAAAAAAGTTGAAAATTTTCACGACAGGATTTTGGCTTTAAAAAAGTCGAACATTTTCATGAAAAGATTTCGGCTTCAAAAAAGTTGAAAATTTTCATGAAAAGATTTCGGCTTCGAAAAAGTTGAAAATTTTCACGACAGGATTTCGGCTTTAAAAAAGTCGAACATTTTCATGAAGTATTTCGGCTTTAAAAAAGTCGAACATTTTCATGAAGTATTTTGGCTTCAAAAAAGTTGAAAATTTTCATGAAAAGATTTCGGCTTCCAAAAAGTTGAAAATTTTCACGACAGGATTTCGGCTTTAAAAAAGTCGAACATTTTCATGAAGTATTTCAGCTTCAAAAAAGTAGAAAATTTTCATGAAAAAATTTCGGCTTCAAAAAATTTGAAAATTTTCATGAAAAGATTTCGGCTTCAAAAAAGTTGAAAATTTTCACGACAGGATTTTGGCTTTAAAAAAGTCGAACATTTTCATGAAAAGATTTCGGCTTCAAAAAAGTTGAAAATTTTCATGAAAAGATTTCGGCTTCGAAAAAGTTGAAAATTTTCACGACAGGATTTCGGCTTTAAAAAAGTCGAACATTTTCATGAAGTATTTCGGCTTTAAAAAAGTCGAACATTTTCATGAAGTATTTTGGCTTCAAAAAAGTTGAAAATTTTCATGAAAAGATTTCGGCTTCCAAAAAGTTGAAAATTTTCACGACAGGATTTCGGCTTTAAAAAAGTCGAACATTTTCATGAAGTATTTCAGCTTCAAAAAAGTTGAAAATTTTCATGAAAAGATTTCGGCTTCAAAAAAGTTGAAAATTTTCATGAAAAGATTTCGGCTTCAAAAAAGTTGAAAATTTTCACGACAGGATTTCGGCTTTAAAAAAGTCCAAAATTTTCATGAAGTATTTCAGATTCAAAAAAGTTAAAAATTTTCATGAAGTATTTCGGCTTCAAAAAGGTTGAAAATTTTCACGACAGGATTTCGGCTTTAAAAAAGTCGAACATTTTCATGAAGTATTTCGGCTTCAAAAAAGTTGAAAATTTTCACGACAGGATTTCGGATTCAAAAAAGTTGAAAATTTTCACGACAGGATTTCGGCTTTAAAAAAGTCGAACATTTTCATGAAAAGATTTCGGCTTCAAAAAATTTGAAAATTTTCACGACAGGATTTCGGCTTTAAAAACGTCGAACATTTTCATGAAGTATTTTGGCTTCAAAAAAGTTGAAAATTTTCATGAAGTATTTCGGATTCAAAAAAGTTGAAAATTTTCACGACAGGATTTCGGCTTTAAAAAGTAAAACATTTTCATGAAGTATTTCGGATTTAAAAAAGTTGAAAATTTTCACGACAGGATTTCGGCTTTAAAAAAGTCGAACATTTTCATGAAGTATTTCAGCTTCTAAAAAGTTTAAAATTTTTGAGAAAAAGATTTCGGATTCAAAAAAGTTGAAAATTTTCATGAAAAGATTTCGGCTTCAAAAAAATGTAAAATTTTCATGAAAATATTTCGACTTCAAAAAAGTTGAAAATTTTCAAGAAAAGATTTCGGCTTCAAAAAAGTTGAAAATTTTCACGACAGGATTTCGGCTTTAAAAAAGTCGAACATTTTCATGAAGTATTTCGGCTTCAAAAAAGTTGAAAATTATCACGACAGGATTTCGGCTTTAAAAAAGTCGAACATTTTCATGAAGTATTTCGGCTTCAAAAAAGTTGAAAATTTTCACGACAGGATTTCGGCGTTAAAAAAGTCGAACATTTTCATGAAAAGATTTCGGCTTCAAAAAAGTTGAAAATTTTCATGAAAAGATTTCGGCTTCAAAAAAGTTGAAAATTTTCATGAAAAGATTTTGGCTTCAAAAAAGTTGAAAATTTTCATGAAAAGATTTTGGCTTCAAAAAAGTTGAAAATTTTCACGACAGGATTTCGGCTTTAAAAAAGTCGAACATTTTCATGAAGTATTTCGGCTTTAAAAAAGTCGAACATTTTCATGAAGTATTTTGGCTTCAAAAAAGTTGAAAATTTTCATGAAGTATTTCAGATTCAAAAAAGTTGAAAATTTTCACGACAGGATTTTGGCTTTAAAAAAGTCGAACATTTTCATGAAGTATTTGGGCTTCAAAAAAGTTGAAAATTTTCACGACAGGATTTCGGCTTTAAAAAAGTCGAACATTTTCATGAAGTATTTCGGCTTTAAAAAAGTTAAAAATTTTCATGAAGTATTTCGGATTCAAAAAAGTTGAAAATTTTCACGACAGGATTTTGGCTTCAAAAAAGTTGAAAATTTTCATGAAAAGATTTCGGCTTCAAAAAAGTTGAAAATTTTCATGAAAAGATTTTGGCTTCAAAAAAGTTGAAAATTTTCACGACAGGATTTCGGCTTTAAAAAAGTCGAACATTTTCATGAAGTATGTCGGCTTTAAAAAAGTCAAACATTTTCATGAAGTATTTTGGCTTCAAAAAAGTTGAAAATTTTCATGAAGTATTTCGGCTTCAAAAAGGTTGAAAATTTTCACGACAGGATTTCGGCTTTAAAAAAGTCGAACATTTTCATGAAGTATTTCGGCTTCAAAAAAGTTGAAAATTTTCACGACAGGATTTTGGCTTTAAAAAAGTCGAACATTTTCATGAAGTATTTGGGCTTCAAAAAAGTTGAAAATTTTCACGACAGGATTTCGGCTTTAAAAAAGTCGAACATTTTCATGAAGTATTTCGGCTTTAAAAAAGTTAAAAATTTTCATGAAGTATTTCGGATTCAAAAAAGTTGAAAATTTTCACGACAGGATTTTGGCTTCAAAAAAGTTGAAAATTTTCATGAAAAGATTTCGGCTTCAAAAAAGTTGAAAATTTTCATGAAAAGATTTTGGCTTCAAAAAAGTTGAAAATTTTCACGACAGGATTTCGGCTTTAAAAAAGTCGAACATTTTCATGAAGTATGTCGGCTTTAAAAAAGTCAAACATTTTCATGAAGTATTTTGGCTTCAAAAAAGTTGAAAATTTTCATGAAGTATTTCGGCTTCAAAAAGGTTGAAAATTTTCACGACAGGATTTCGGCTTTAAAAAAGTCGAACATTTTCATGAAGTATTTCGGCTTCAAAAAAGTTGAAAATTTTCACGACAGGATTTCGGCTTTAAAAAAGTCGAACATTTTCATGAAAAGATTTCGGCTTCAAAAAAGTTGAAAATTTTAATGAAAAGATTTTGGCTTCAAAAAAGTTGAAAATTTTCACGACAGGATTTCGGCTTTAAAAAAGTCGAACATTTTCATGAAGTATTTCGGCTTCAAAAAAGTTGAACATTTTCATGAAGTATTTGGGCTTCAAAAAAGTTGAAAATTTTCACGACAGGATTTCGACTTTAAAAAAGTCGAACATTTTCATGAAGTATTTCAGCTTCAAAAAAGTTGAAAATTTTCATGAAAAGATTTTGGCTTCAAAAAAGCTGAAAATTTTCATGAAAAGATTTCGGCTTCAAAAAAGTTGAAAATTTTCACGACAGGATTTTGGCTTTAAAAAAGTCGAACATTTTCATGAAGTATTTGGGCTTCAAAAAAGTTGAAAATTTTCATGAAAAGATTTCGGCTTCAAAAAAGTTGAAAATTTTCACGACAGGATTTTGGCTTTAAAAAAGTCGAACATTTTCATGAAGTATTTCAGCTTCAAAAAAGTTGAGAATTTTCATGAAAAGATTTCGGCTTCAAAAAAGTTGAAAATTTTCATGAAAAGATTTCGGCTTCAAAAAAGTTGAAAATTTTCATGAAAAGATTTCGGCTTCAAAAAAGTTGAAAATTTTCACGACAGGATTTCGGCTTTAAAAAAGTCGAACATTTTCATGAAATATTTCAGCTTCAAAAAAGTTCAAAATTTTCATGAAAAGATTTCGGCTTCAAAAAAGTTGAAAATTTTCATGAAAAGATTTCGGCTTCAAAAAAGTTTAAAATTTTCACGACAGGATTTCGGCTTTAAAAAAGTCGAACATTTTCATGAAGTATTTCAGCTTCAAAAAAGTTGAAAATTTTCATGAAAAGATTTCGGTTTCAAAAAAGTTGAAAATTTTCACGACAGGATTTCGGCTTTAAAAAAGTCGAACATTTTCATGAAGTATTACGGATTCAAAAAAGTTGAAAATATTCATGAAAAGATTTTTGCTTCAAAAAAGTTGAAAATTTTCATGAAAGGATTTCGGTTTCAAAAAAGTTTAAAATTTTCACGACAGGATTTTGGCTTTAAAAAAGTCGAACATTTTCATGAAGTATTTGGGCTTCAAAAAAGTTGAAAATTTTCATGAAAAGATTTCGGCTTCAAAAAAGTTGAAAATTTTCACGACAGGATTTCGGCTTTAAAAAAGTCGAACATTTTCATGAAGTATTTCAGCTTCAAAAAAGTTGAAAATTTTCATGAAAAGATTTCGGCTACAAAAAAGTTGAAAATTTTCATGAAAAGATTTCGGCTTCAAAAAATTTGAAAAATTTCACGACAGGATTTCGGCTTTAAAAAAGTCGAACGTTTTCATGAAGTATTTCGGCTTCAAAAAAGTCGAACATTTTCATGAAGTATTTCGGATTCAAAAAAGTTGAACATTTTCATGAAAAGATTTTGGCTTCAAAAAAGTTGAAAATTTTCATCAAAAGATTTCGGCTTCAAAAAAGTTGAAAATTTTCACGACAGGATTTTGGCTTTAAAAAAGTCGAACATTTTCATGAAGTATTTGGGCTTCAAAAAAGTTGAAAATTTTCACGACAGGATTTCAGCTTCAAAAAAGTCGAACATTTTCATGAAGTATTTCGGCTTCAAAAAAGTTGAACATTTTCATGAAGTATTTGGGCTTCAAAAAAGTTGAAAATTTTCACGACAGGATTTCGGCTTTAAAAAAGTCGAACATTTTCATGAAGTATTTCAGCTTCAAAAAAGTTGAAAATTTTCATGAAAAGATTTCGTCTACAAAAAAGTTGAAAATTTTCATGAAAAGATTTCGTCTTCAAAAAAGTTGAAAATTTTCACGACAGGATTTCGGCTTTAAAAAAGTCGAACGTTTTCATGAAGTATTTCGGCTTCAAAAAAGTCGAACATTTTCATGAAGTATTTCGGCTTCAAAAAAGTTGAACATTTTCATGAAGTATTTGGGCTTCAAAAAGGTTGAAAATTTTCACGACAGGATTTCAGCTTCAAAAAAGTCGAACATTTTCATGAAGTATTTCGGCTTCAAAAAAGTCGAACATTTTCATGAAGTATTTCGGCTTCAAAAAAGTTGAACATTTTCATGAAGTATTTGGGCTTCAAAAAAGTTGAAAATTTTCACGACAGGATTTCGACTTTAAAAAAGTCGAACATTTTCATGAAGTATTTCAGCTTCAAAAAAGTTGAAAATTTTCATGAAAAGATTTTGGCTTCAAAAAAGCTGAAAATTTTCATGAAAAGATTTCGGCTTCAAAAAAGTTGAAAATTTTCACGACAGGATTTTGGCTTTAAAAAAGTCGAACATTTTCATGAAGTATTTGGGCTTCAAAAAAGTTGAAAAATTTCATGAAAAGATTTCGGCTTCAAAAAAGTTGAAATTTTCACGACAGGATTTCGGCTTTAAAAAAGTCGAACATTTTCATGAAGTATTTCGGCTTCAAAAAAGTTGAAAATTTTCACGACAGGATTTCGGCTTTAAAAAAGTCGAACATTTTCATGAAAAGATTTCGGCTTCAAAAAAGTTGAAAATTTTAATGAAAAGATTTTGGCTTCAAAAAAGTTGAAAATTTTCACGACACGATTTCGGCTTTAAAAAAGTCGAACATTTTCATGAAGTATTTCGGCTTCAAAAAAGTTGAACATTTTCATGAAGTATTTGGGCTTCAAAAAAGTTGAAAATTTTCACGACAGGATTTCGACTTTAAAAAAGTCGAACATTTTCATGAAGTATTTCAGCTTCAAAAAAGTTGAAAATTTTCATGAAAAGATTTTGGCTTCAAAAAAGCTGAAAATTTTCATGAAAAGATTTCGGCTTCAAAAAAGTTGAAAATTTTCACGACAGGATTTTGGCTTTAAAAAAGTCGAACATTTTCATGAAGTATTTGGGCTTCAAAAAAGTTGAAAATTTTCATGAAAAGATTTCGGCTTCAAAAAAGTTGAAAATTTTCACGACAGGATTTTGGCTTTAAAAAAGTCGAACATTTTCATGAAGTATTTCAGCTTCAAAAAAGTTGAGAATTTTCATGAAAAGATTTCGGCTTCAAAAAAGTTGAAAATTTTCATGAAAAGATTTCGGCTTCAAAAAAGTTGAAAATTTTCATGAAAAGATTTCGGCTTCAAAAAAGTTGAAAATTTTCACGACAGGATTTCGGCTTTAAAAAAGTCGAACATTTTCATGAAATATTTCAGCTTCAAAAAAGTTGAAAATTTTCTTGAAAAGATTTCGGCTTCAAAAAAGTTGAAAATTTTCATGAAAAGATTTCGGCTTCAAAAAAGTTTAAAATTTTCACGACAGGATTTCGGCTTTAAAAAAGTCGAACATTTTCATGAAGTATTTCAGCTTCAAAAAAGTTGAAAATTTTCATGAAAAGATTTCGGTTTCAAAAAAGTTGAAAATTTTCACGACAGGATTTCGGCTTTAAAAAAGTCGAACATTTTCATGAAGTATTACGGATTCAAAAAAGTTGAAAATATTCATGAAAAGATTTTTGCTTCAAAAAAGTTGAAAATTTTCATGAAAGGATTTCGGTTTCAAAAAAGTTTAAAATTTTCACGACAGGATTTTGGCTTTAAAAAAGTCGAACATTTTCATGAAGTATTTGGGCTTCAAAAAAGTTGAAAATTTTCATGAAAAGATTTCGGCTTCAAAAAAGTTGAAAATTTTCACGACAGGATTTCGGCTTTAAAAAAGTCGAACATTTTCATGAAGTATTTCGGCTTTAAAAAAGTCGAACATTTTCATGAAGTATTTTGGCTTCAAAAAAGTTGAAAATTTTCATGAAGTATTTCAGATTCAAAAAAGTTGAAAATTTTCACGACAGGATTTTGGCTTTAAAAAAGTCGAACATTTTCATGAAGTATTTGGGCTTCAAAAAAGTTGAAAATTTTCACGACAGGATTTCGGCTTTAAAAAAGTCGAACATTTTCATGAAGTATTTCGGCTTTAAAAAAGTTAAAAATTTTCATGAAGTATTTCGGATTCAAAAAAGTTGAAAATTTTCACGACAGGATTTTGGCTTCAAAAAAGTTGAAAATTTTCATGAAAAGATTTCGGCTTCAAAAAAGTTGAAAATTTTCATGAAAAGATTTTGGCTTCAAAAAAGTTGAAAATTTTCACGACAGGATTTCGGCTTTAAAAAAGTCGAACATTTTCATGAAGTATGTCGGCTTTAAAAAAGTCAAACATTTTCATGAAGTATTTTGGCTTCAAAAAAGTTGAAAATTTTCATGAAGTATTTCGGCTTCAAAAAGGTTGAAAATTTTCACGACAGGATTTCGGCTTTAAAAAAGTCGAACATTTTCATGAAGTATTTCGGCTTCAAAAAAGTTGAAAATTTTCACGACAGGATTTTGGCTTTAAAAAAGTCGAACATTTTCATGAAGTATTTCGGCTTCAAAAAAGTTGAAAATTTTCACGACAGGATTTCGGCTTTAAAAAAGTCGAACATTTTCATGAAGTATTTCGGCTTTAAAAAAGTTAAAAATTTTCATGAAGTATTTCGGATTCAAAAAAGTTGAAAATTTTCACGACAGGATTTTGGCTTCAAAAAAGTTGAAAATTTTCATGAAAAGATTTCGGCTTCAAAAAAGTTGAAAATTTTCATGAAAAGATTTTGGCTTCAAAAAAGTTGAAAATTTTCACGACAGGATTTCGGCTTTAAAAAAGTCGAACATTTTCATGAAGTATGTCGGCTTTAAAAAAGTCAAACATTTTCATGAAGTATTTTGGCTTCAAAAAAGTTGAAAATTTTCATGAAGTATTTCGGCTTCAAAAAGGTTGAAAATTTTCACGACAGGATTTCGGCTTTAAAAAAGTCGAACATTTTCATGAAGTATTTCGGCTTCAAAAAAGTTGAAAATTTTCACGACAGGATTTCGGCTTTAAAAAAGTCGAACATTTTCATGAAAAGATTTCGGCTTCAAAAAAGTTGAAAATTTTAATGAAAAGATTTTGGCTTCAAAAAAGTTGAAAATTTTCACGACAGGATTTCGGCTTTAAAAAAGTCGAACATTTTCATGAAGTATTTCGGCTTCAAAAAAGTTGAACATTTTCATGAAGTATTTGGGCTTCAAAAAAGTTGAAAATTTTCACGACAGGATTTCGACTTTAAAAAAGTCGAACATTTTCATGAAGTATTTCAGCTTCAAAAAAGTTGAAAATTTTCATGAAAAGATTTTGGCTTCAAAAAAGCTGAAAATTTTCATGAAAAGATTTCGGCTTCAAAAAAGTTGAAAATTTTCACGACAGGATTTTGGCTTTAAAAAAGTCGAACATTTTCATGAAGTATTTGGGCTTCAAAAAAGTTGAAAATTTTCATGAAAAGATTTCGGCTTCAAAAAAGTTGAAAATTTTCACGACAGGATTTTGGCTTTAAAAAAGTCGAACATTTTCATGAAGTATTTCAGCTTCAAAAAAGTTGAGAATTTTCATGAAAAGATTTCGGCTTCAAAAAAGTTGAAAATTTTCATGAAAAGATTTCGGCTTCAAAAAAGTTGAAAATTTTCATGAAAAGATTTCGGCTTCAAAAAAGTTGAAAATTTTCACGACAGGATTTCGGCTTTAAAAAAGTCGAACATTTTCATGAAATATTTCAGCTTCAAAAAAGTTCAAAATTTTCATGAAAAGATTTCGGCTTCAAAAAAGTTGAAAATTTTCATGAAAAGATTTCGGCTTCAAAAAAGTTTAAAATTTTCACGACAGGATTTCGGCTTTAAAAAAGTCGAACATTTTCATGAAGTATTTCAGCTTCAAAAAAGTTGAAAATTTTCATGAAAAGATTTCGGTTTCAAAAAAGTTGAAAATTTTCACGACAGGATTTCGGCTTTAAAAAAGTCGAACATTTTCATGAAGTATTACGGATTCAAAAAAGTTGAAAATATTCATGAAAAGATTTTTGCTTCAAAAAAGTTGAAAATTTTCATGAAAGGATTTCGGTTTCAAAAAAGTTTAAAATTTTCACGACAGGATTTTGGCTTTAAAAAAGTCGAACATTTTCATGAAGTATTTGGGCTTCAAAAAAGTTGAAAATTTTCATGAAAAGATTTCGGCTTCAAAAAAGTTGAAAATTTTCACGACAGGATTTCGGCTTTAAAAAAGTCGAACATTTTCATGAAGTATTTCAGCTTCAAAAAAGTTGAAAATTTTCATGAAAAGATTTCGGCTACAAAAAAGTTGAAAATTTTCATGAAAAGATTTCGGCTTCAAAAAATTTGAAAAATTTCACGACAGGATTTCGGCTTTAAAAAAGTCGAACGTTTTCATGAAGTATTTCGGCTTCAAAAAAGTCGAACATTTTCATGAAGTATTTCGGATTCAAAAAAGTTGAACATTTTCATGAAAAGATTTTGGCTTCAAAAAAGTTGAAAATTTTCATCAAAAGATTTCGGCTTCAAAAAAGTTGAAAATTTTCACGACAGGATTTTGGCTTTAAAAAAGTCGAACATTTTCATGAAGTATTTGGGCTTCAAAAAAGTTGAAAATTTTCACGACAGGATTTCAGCTTCAAAAAAGTCGAACATTTTCATGAAGTATTTCGGCTTCAAAAAAGTTGAACATTTTCATGAAGTATTTGGGCTTCAAAAAAGTTGAAAATTTTCACGACAGGATTTCGGCTTTAAAAAAGTCGAACATTTTCATGAAGTATTTCAGCTTCAAAAAAGTTGAAAATTTTCATGAAAAGATTTCGTCTACAAAAAAGTTGAAAATTTTCATGAAAAGATTTCGTCTTCAAAAAAGTTGAAAATTTTCACGACAGGATTTCGGCTTTAAAAAAGTCGAACGTTTTCATGAAGTATTTCGGCTTCAAAAAAGTCGAACATTTTCATGAAGTATTTCGGCTTCAAAAAAGTTGAACATTTTCATGAAGTATTTGGGCTTCAAAAAGGTTGAAAATTTTCACGACAGGATTTCAGCTTCAAAAAAGTCGAACATTTTCATGAAGTATTTCGGCTTCAAAAAAGTCGAACATTTTCATGAAGTATTTCGGCTTCAAAAAAGTTGAACATTTTCATGAAGTATTTGGGCTTCAAAAAAGTTGAAAATTTTCACGACAGGATTTCGACTTTAAAAAAGTCGAACATTTTCATGAAGTATTTCAGCTTCAAAAAAGTTGAAAATTTTCATGAAAAGATTTTGGCTTCAAAAAAGCTGAAAATTTTCATGAAAAGATTTCGGCTTCAAAAAAGTTGAAAATTTTCACGACAGGATTTTGGCTTTAAAAAAGTCGAACATTTTCATGAAGTATTTGGGCTTCAAAAAAGTTGAAAAATTTCATGAAAAGATTTCGGCTTCAAAAAAGTTGAAATTTTCACGACAGGATTTCGGCTTTAAAAAAGTCGAACATTTTCATGAAGTATTTCGGCTTCAAAAAAGTTGAAAATTTTCACGACAGGATTTCGGCTTTAAAAAAGTCGAACATTTTCATGAAAAGATTTCGGCTTCAAAAAAGTTGAAAATTTTAATGAAAAGATTTTGGCTTCAAAAAAGTTGAAAATTTTCACGACAGGATTTCGGCTTTAAAAAAGTCGAACATTTTCATGAAGTATTTCGGCTTCAAAAAAGTTGAACATTTTCATGAAGTATTTGGGCTTCAAAAAAGTTGAAAATTTTCACGACAGGATTTCGACTTTAAAAAAGTCGAACATTTTCATGAAGTATTTCAGCTTCAAAAAAGTTGAAAATTTTCATGAAAAGATTTTGGCTTCAAAAAAGCTGAAAATTTTCATGAAAAGATTTCGGCTTCAAAAAAGTTGAAAATTTTCACGACAGGATTTTGGCTTTAAAAAAGTCGAACATTTTCATGAAGTATTTGGGCTTCAAAAAAGTTGAAAATTTTCATGAAAAGATTTCGGCTTCAAAAAAGTTGAAAATTTTCACGACAGGATTTTGGCTTTAAAAAAGTCGAACATTTTCATGAAGTATTTCAGCTTCAAAAAAGTTGAGAATTTTCATGAAAAGATTTCGGCTTCAAAAAAGTTGAAAATTTTCATGAAAAGATTTCGGCTTCAAAAAAGTTGAAAATTTTCATGAAAAGATTTCGGCTTCAAAAAAGTTGAAAATTTTCACGACAGGATTTCGGCTTTAAAAAAGTCGAACATTTTCATGAAATATTTCAGCTTCAAAAAAGTTGAAAATTTTCATGAAAAGATTTTGGCTTCAAAAAAGCTGAAAATTTTCATGAAAAGATTTCGGCTTCAAAAAAGTTGAAAATTTTCACGACAGGATTTTGGCTTTAAAAAAGTCGAACATTTTCATGAAGTATTTGGGCTTCAAAAAAGTTGAAAAATTTCATGAAAAGATTTCGGCTTCAAAAAAGTTGAAATTTTCACGACAGGATTTCGGCTTTAAAAAAGTCGAACATTTTCATGAAGTATTTCGGCTTCAAAAAAGTTGAAAATTTTCACGACAGGATTTCGGCTTTAAAAAAGTCGAACATTTTCATGAAAAGATTTCGGCTTCAAAAAAGTTGAAAATTTTAATGAAAAGATTTTGGCTTCAAAAAAGTTGAAAATTTTCACGACAGGATTTCGGCTTTAAAAAAGTCGAACATTTTCATGAAGTATTTCGGCTTCAAAAAAGTTGAACATTTTCATGAAGTATTTGGGCTTCAAAAAAGTTGAAAATTTTCACGACAGGATTTCGACTTTAAAAAAGTCGAACATTTTCATGAAGTATTTCAGCTTCAAAAAAGTTGAAAATTTTCATGAAAAGATTTTGGCTTCAAAAAAGCTGAAAATTTTCATGAAAAGATTTCGGCTTCAAAAAAGTTGAAAATTTTCACGACAGGATTTTGGCTTTAAAAAAGTCGAACATTTTCATGAAGTATTTGGGCTTCAAAAAAGTTGAAAATTTTCATGAAAAGATTTCGGCTTCAAAAAAGTTGAAAATTTTCACGACAGGATTTTGGCTTTAAAAAAGTCGAACATTTTCATGAAGTATTTCAGCTTCAAAAAAGTTGAGAATTTTCATGAAAAGATTTCGGCTTCAAAAAAGTTGAAAATTTTCATGAAAAGATTTCGGCTTCAAAAAAGTTGAAAATTTTCATGAAAAGATTTCGGCTTCAAAAAAGTTGAAAATTTTCACGACAGGATTTCGGCTTTAAAAAAGTCGAACATTTTCATGAAATATTTCAGCTTCAAAAAAGTTGAAAATTTTCTTGAAAAGATTTCGGCTTCAAAAAAGTTGAAAATTTTCATGAAAAGATTTCGGCTTCAAAAAAGTTTAAAATTTTCACGACAGGATTTCGGCTTTAAAAAAGTCGAACATTTTCATGAAGTATTTCAGCTTCAAAAAAGTTGAAAATTTTCATGAAAAGATTTCGGTTTCAAAAAAGTTGAAAATTTTCACGACAGGATTTCGGCTTTAAAAAAGTCGAACATTTTCATGAAGTATTACGGATTCAAAAAAGTTGAAAATATTCATGAAAAGATTTTTGCTTCAAAAAAGTTGAAAATTTTCATGAAAGGATTTCGGTTTCAAAAAAGTTTAAAATTTTCACGACAGGATTTTGGCTTTAAAAAAGTCGAACATTTTCATGAAGTATTTGGGCTTCAAAAAAGTTGAAAATTTTCATGAAAAGATTTCGGCTTCAAAAAAGTTGAAAATTTTCATGAAGTATTTCAGCTTCAAAAAAGTTGAAAATTTTCATGAAAAGATTTCGGCTACAAAAAAGTTGAAAATTTTCATGAAAAGATTTCGGCTTCAAAAAATTTGAAAAATTTCACGACAGGATTTCGGCTTTAAAAAAGTCGAACGTTTTCATGAAGTATTTCGGCTTCAAAAAAGTCGAACATTTTCATGAAGTATTTCGGATTCAAAAAAGTTGAACATTTTCATGAAAAGATTTTGGCTTCAAAAAAGTTGAAAATTTTCATCAAAAGATTTCGGCTTCAAAAAAGTTGAAAATTTTCACGACAGGATTTTGGCTTTAAAAAAGTCGAACATTTTCATGAAGTATTTGGGCTTCAAAAAAGTTGAAAATTTTCACGACAGGATTTCAGCTTCAAAAAAGTCGAACATTTTCATGAAGTATTTCGGCTTCAAAAAAGTTGAACATTTTCATGAAGTATTTGGGCTTCAAAAAAGTTGAAAATTTTCACGACAGGATTTCGGCTTTAAAAAAGTCGAACATTTTCATGAAGTATTTCAGCTTCAAAAAAGTTGAAAATTTTCATGAAAAGATTTCGTCTACAAAAAAGTTGAAAATTTTCATGAAAAGATTTCGTCTTCAAAAAAGTTGAAAATTTTCACGACAGGATTTCGGCTTTAAAAAAGTCGAACGTTTTCATGAAGTATTTCGGCTTCAAAAAAGTCGAACATTTTCATGAAGTATTTCGGCTTCAAAAAAGTTGAACATTTTCATGAAGTATTTGGGCTTCAAAAAGGTTGAAAATTTTCACGACAGGATTTCAGCTTCAAAAAAGTCGAACATTTTCATGAAGTATTTCGGCTTCAAAAAAGTCGAACATTTTCATGAAGTATTTCGGCTTCAAAAAAGTTGAACATTTTCATGAAGTATTTGGGCTTCAAAAAAGTTGAAAATTTTCACGACAGGATTTCGACTTTAAAAAAGTCGAACATTTTCATGAAGTATTTCAGCTTCAAAAAAGTTGAAAATTTTCATGAAAAGATTTTGGCTTCAAAAAAGCTGAAAATTTTCATGAAAAGATTTCGGCTTCAAAAAAGTTGAAAATTTTCACGACAGGATTTTGGCTTTAAAAAAGTCGAACATTTTCATGAAGTATTTGGGCTTCAAAAAAGTTGAAAAATTTCATGAAAAGATTTCGGCTTCAAAAAAGTTGAAATTTTCACGACAGGATTTCGGCTTTAAAAAAGTCGAACATTTTCATGAAGTATTTCAGCTTCAAAAAAGTTGAGAATTTTCATGAAAAGATTTCGGCTTCAAAAAAGTTGAAAATTTTCATGAAAAGATTTCGGCTTCAAAAAAGTTGAAAATTTTCACGACAGGATTTCGGCTTTAAAAAAGTCGAACATTTTCATGAAATATTTCAGCTTCAAAAAAGTTGAAAATTTTCATGAAAAGATTTCGGCTTCAAAAAAGTTGAAAATTTTCATGAAAAGATTTCGGCTTCAAAAAAGTTTAAAATTTTCACGACAGGATTTCGGCTTTAAAAAAGTCGAACATTTTCATGAAGTATTTCAGCTTCAAAAAAGTTGAAAATTTTCATGAAAAGATTTCGGTTTCAAAAAAGTTGAAAATTTTCACGACAGGATTTCGGCTTTAAAAAAGTCGAACATTTTCATGAAGTATTTCGGATTCAAAAAAGTTGAAAATTTTCATGAAAAGATTTCGGCTACAAAAAAGTTGAAAATTTTCATGAAAAAATTTCGGCTTCAAAAAAGTTGAAAATTTTCACGACAGGATTTCGGCTTTAAAAAAGTCGAACATTTTCATGAAGTATTTCGGCTTCAAAAAAGTTGAACATTTTCATGAAGTATTTGGGCTTCAAAAAAGTTGAAAATTTTCACGACAGGATTTCGGCTTTAAAAAAGTCGAACATTTTCATGAAGTATTTCAGCTTCAAAAAAGTTGAAAATTTTCATGAAAAGATTTCGGCTACAAAAAAGTTGAAAATTTTCATGAAAAGATTTCGGCTTCAAAAAAGTTGAAAATTTTCACGACAGGATTTCGGCTTTAAAAAAGTCGAACGTTTTCATGAAGTATTTCGGCTTCAAAAAAGTCGAACATTTTCATGAAGTATTTCGGCTTCAAAAAAGTTGAACATTTTCATGAAGTATTTGGGCTTCAAAAAGGTTGAAAATTTTCACGACAGGATTTCAGCTTCAAAAAAGTCGAACATTTTCATGAAGTATTTCGGCTTCAAAAAAGTCGAACATTTTCATGAAGTATTTCGGCTTCAAAAAAGTTGAACATTTTCATGAAGTATTTGGGCTTCAAAAAAGTTGAAAATTTTCACGACAGGATTTCGACTTTAAAAAAGTCGAACATTTTCATGAAGTATTTCAGCTTCAAAAAAGTTGAAAATTTTCATGAAAAGATTTTGGCTTCAAAAAAGCAGAAAATTTTCATGAAAAGATTTCGGCTTCAAAAAAGTTGAAAATTTTCATGAAAAGATTTCGGCTTCAAAAAAGTTGAAAATTTTCACGACAGGATTTCGGCTTTAAAAAAGTCAAACATTTTCATGAAATATTTCAGCTTCAAAAAAGTTGAAAATTTTCATGAAAAGATTTCGGCTTCAAAAAAGTTGAAAATTTTCATGAAAAGATTTCGGCTTCAAAAAAGTTTAAAATTTTCACGACAGGATTTCGGCTTTAAAAAAGTCGAACATTTTCATGAAGTATTTCAGCTTCAAAAAAGTTGAAAATTTTCATGAAAAGATTTCGGTTTCAAAAAAGTTGAAAATTTTCACGACAGGATTTCGGCTTTAAAAAAGTCGAACATTTTCATGAAGTATTTCGGATTCAAAAAAGTTGAAAATATTCATGAAAAGATTTTTGCTTCAAAAAAGTTGAAAATTTTCATAAAAAGATTTCGGCTTCAAAAAAGTTTAAAATTTTCACGACAGGATTTTGGCTTTAAAAAAGTCGAACATTTTCATGAAGCATTTGGGCTTCAAAAAAGTTGAAAATTTTCATGAAAAGATTTCGGCTTCAAAAAAGTTGAAAATTTTCACGACAGGATTTCGGCTTTAAAAAAGTCGAACATTTTCATGAAGTATTTCAGCTTCAAAAAAGTTGAAAATTTTCATGAAAAGATTTCGGCTACAAAAAAGTTGAAAATTTTCATGAAAAGATTTCGGCTTCAAAAAAGTTGAAAAATTTCACGACAGGATTTCGGCTTTAAAAAAGTCGAACGTTTTCATGAAGTATTTCGGCTTCAAAAAAGTCGAACATTTTCATGAAGTATTTCGGATTCAAAAAAGTTGAAAATTTTCATGAAAAGATTTTGGCTTCAAAAAAGTTGAAAATTTTCATCAAAAGATTTCGGCTTCAAAAAAGTTGAAAATTTTCACGACAGGATTTTGGCTTTAAAAAAGTCGAACATTTTCATGAAGTATTTGGGCTTCAAAAAAGTTGAAAATTTTCACGACAGGATTTCAGCTTCAAAAAAGTCGAACATTTTCATGAAGTATTTCGGCTTCAAAAAAGTTGAACATTTTCATGAAGTATTTGGGCTTCAAAAAAGTTGAAAATTTTCACGACAGGATTTCGGCTTTAAAAAAGTCGAACATTTTCATGAAGTATTTCAGCTTCAAAAAAGTTGAAAATTTTCATGAAAAGATTTCGGCTACAAAAAAGTTGAAAATTTTCATGAAAAGATTTCGGCTTCAAAAAAGTTGAAAATTTTCACGACAGGATTTCGGCTTTAAAAAAGTCGAACGTTTTCATGAAGTATTTCGGCTTCAAAAAAGTCGAACATTTTCATGAAGTATTTCGGCTTCAAAAAAGTTGAACATTTTCATGAAGTATTTGGGCTTCAAAAAGGTTGAAAATTTTCACGACAGGATTTCAGCTTCAAAAAAGTCGAACATTTTCATGAAGTATTTCAGCTTCAAAAAAGTTGAAAATTTTCATGAAAAGATTTTGGCTTCAAAAAAGCTGAAAATTTTCATGAAAAGATTTCGGCTGCAAAAAAGTTGAAAATTTTCACGACAGGATTTTGGCTTTAAAAAAGTCGAACATTTTCATGAAGTATTTGGGCTTCAAAAAAGTTGAAAATTTTCATGAAAAGATTTCGGCTTCAAAAAAGTTGAAAATTTTCACGACAGGATTTCGGCTTTAAAAAAGTCTAACATTTTCATGAAGTATTTCGGCTTCAAAAAAGTTGAAAATTTTCATGAAAAGATTTCGGTTTCAAAAAAGTTGAAAATTTTCACGACAGGATTTCGGCTTTAAAAAAGTTGAAAATTTTCATGAAAAGATTTCGGCTACAAAAAAGTTGAAAATTTTCATGAAAAGATTTCGGCTTCAAAAAAGTTGAAAATTTTCACAACAGGATTTCGGCTTTAAAAAAGTCGAACGTTTTCATGAAGTATTTGGGCTTCAAAAAAGTCGAACATTTTCATGAAGTATTTGGGCTTCAAAAAAGTTGAAAATTTTCACGACAGGATTTCGGTTTTAAAAAAGTCGAACATTTTCATGAAGTATTTCAGCTTCAAAAAAGTTGAAAATTTTCATGAAAAGATTTCGGCTACAAAAAAGTTGAAAATTTTCATGAAAAGATTTCGGTTTCAAAAAAGTTGAAAATTTTCACGAAGGGATTTCGGCTTTAAAAAAGTCGAACATTTTCATGAAATATTTCAGCTTCAAAAAAGCTGAAAATTTTCATGAAAAGATTTCGGCTTCAAAAAAGTTGAAAATTTTCACGACAGGATTTTGTCTTTAAAAAAGTCGAACATTTTCATGAAGTATTTGGGCTTCAAAAGAGTTGAAAATTTTCATGAAAAGATTTCGGCTTCAAAAAAGTTGAAAATTTTCACGACAGGATTTCGGCTTTAAAAAAGTCGAACATTTTCATGAAGTATTTCAACTTCAAAAAAGTTGAAAATTTTCATGAAAAGATTTCGGTTTCAAAAAAGTTGAAAATTTTCACGACAGGATTTCGGCTTTAAAAAAGTCGAACATTTTCATGAAGTATTTCAGCTTCAAAAAAGTTGAAAATTTTCATGAAAAGATTTCGGCTACAAAAAAGTTGAAAATTTTCATGAAAAGATTTCGGCTTCAAAAAAGTTGAAAATTTTCACGACAGGATTTCGGCTTTAAAAAAGTCGAACGTTTTCATGAAGTATTTCGGCTTCAAAAAAGTCGAACATTTTCATGAAGTATTTCGGATTCAAAAAAGTTTAAAATTTTCACGACAGGATTTCGGCTTTAAAAAAGTCGAACATTTTCATGAAAAGATTTCGGCTACAAAGAAGTTGAAAATTTTCATGAAAAGATTTCGGCTTCAAAAAAGTTGAAAATTTTCACGAAAAGATTTCGGCTTCAAAAAAGTTGAAAATTTTCATGAAAAGATTTCGGTTTCAAAAAAGTTGAAAATTTTCACGACAGGATTTCGGCTTTAAAAAAGTCGAACATTTTCATGAAGTATTTCAGCTTCAAAAAAGTTGAAAATTTTCATGAAAAGATTTCGGCTTCAAAAAAGTTGAAAATTTTCATGAAAAGATTTCGGCTTCAAAAAAGTTTAAAATTTTCAAGACAGGATTTCGGCTTTAAAAAAGTCGAACATTTTCATGAAGTATTTCAGCTTCAAAAAAGTTGAAAATTTTCATGAAAAGATTTCGGTTTCAAAAAAGTTGAAAATTTTCACGACAGGATTTCGGCTTTAAAAAAGTCGAACATTTTCATGAAGTATTTCGGATTCAAAAAGTTGAAAATTTTCATGAAAAGATTTCGGCTACAAAAAAGTTGAAAATTTTCATGAAAAAATTTCGGCTTCAAAAAAGTTGAAAATTTTCACGACAGGATTTCGGCTTTAAAAAAGTCGAACGTTTTCATGAAGTATTTCGGCTTCAAAAAAGTCGAACATTTTCATGAAGTATTTCGGCTTCAAAAAAGTTGAACATTTTCATGAAGTATTTGGGATTCAAAAAGGTTGAAAATTTTCACGACAGGATTTCAGCTTCAAAAAAGTCGAACATTTTCATGAAGTATTTCGGCTTCAAAAAAGTCGAACATTTTCATGAAGTATTTCGGCTTCAAAAAAGTTGAACATTTTCATGAAGTATTTGGGCTTCAAAAAAGTTGAAAATTTTCACGACAGGATTTCGACTTTAAAAAAGTCGAACATTTTCATGAAGTATTTCAGCTTCAAAAAAGTTGAGAATTTTCATGAAAAGATTTCCGCTTCAAAAAAGTTGAAAATTTTCATGAAAAGATTTCGGTTTCAAAAAAGTTGAAAATTTTCACGACAGGATTTCGGCTTTAAAAAAGTCGAACATTTTCATGAAGTATTTCGGATTCAAAAAAGTTGAAAATTTTCATGAAAAGATTTCGGCTACAAAAAAGTTGAAAATTTTCATGAAAAAATTTCGGCTTCAAAAAAGTTGAAAATTTTCACGACAGGATTTCGGCTTTAAAAAAGTCGAACATTTTCATGAAGTATTTCGGCTTCAAAAAAGTTGAACATTTTCATGAAGTATTTGGGCTTCAAAAAAGTTGAAAATTTTCACGACAGGATTTCGGCTTTAAAAAAGTCGAACATTTTCATGAAGTATTTCAGCTTCAAAAAAGTTGAAAATTTTCATGAAAAGATTTCGGCTACAAAAAAGTTGAAAATTTTCATGAAAAGATTTCGGCTACAAAAAAGTTGAAAATTTTCACGACAGGATTTCGGCTTTAAAAAAGTCGAACGTTTTCATGAAGTATTTCGGCTTCAAAAAAGTCGAACATTTTCATGAATTATTTCGGCTTCAAAAAAGTTGAACATTTTCATGAAGTATTTGGGCTTCAAAAAGGTTGAAAATTTTCACGACAGGATTTCAGCTTCAAAAAAGTCGAACATTTTCATGAAGTATTTCGGCTTCAAAAAAGTCGAACATTTTCATGAAGTATTTCGGATTCAAAAAAGTTGAAAATTTTCATGAAAAGATTTTGGCTTCAAAAAAGTTGAAAATTTTCATCAAAAGATTTCGGCTTCAAAAAAGTTGAAAATTTTCACGACAGGATTTTGGCTTTAAAAAAGTCGAACATTTTAATGAAGTATTTGGGCTTCAAAAAAGTTGAAAATTTTCACGACAGGATTTCAGCTTCAAAAAAGTCGAACATTTTCATGAAGTATTTCGGCTTCAAAAAAGTTGAACATTTTCATGAAGTATTTGGGCTTCAAAAAAGTTGAAAATTTTCACGACAGGATTTCGGCTTTAAAAAAGTCGAACATTTTCATGAAGTATTTCAGCTTCAAAAAAGTTGAAAATTTTCATGAAAAGATTTCGGCTACAAAAAAGTTGAAAATTTTCATGAAAAGATTTCGGCTTCAAAAAAGTTGAAAATTTTCACGACAGGATTTCAGCTTCAAAAAAGTCGAACATTTTCATGAAGTATTTCGGCTTCAAAAAAGTTGAACATTTTCATGAAGTATTTGGGCTTCAAAAAAGTTGAAAATTTTCACGACAGGATTTCGGCTTTAAAAAAGTCGAACATTTTCATGAAGTATTTCAGCTTCAAAAAAGTTGAAAATTTTCATGAAAAGATTTTGGCTTCAAAAAAGCTGAAAATTTTCATGAAAAGATTTCGGCTGCAAAAAAGTTGAAAATTTTCACGACAGGATTTTGGCTTTAAAAAAGTCGAACATTTTCATGAAGTATTTGGGCTTCAAAAAAGTTGAAAATTTTCATGAAAAGATTTCGGCTTCAAAAAAGTTGAAAATTTTCACGACAGGATTTCGGCTTTAAAAAAGTCTAACATTTTCATGAAGTATTTCGGCTTCAAAAAAGTTGAAAATTTTCATGAAAAGATTTCGGTTTCAAAAAAGTTGAAAATTTTCACGACAGGATTTCGGTTTTAAAAAAGTCGAACATTTTCATGAAGTATTTCAGCTTCAAAAAAGTTGAAAATTTTCATGAAAAGATTTCGGCTACAAAAAAGTTGAAAATTTTCATGAAAAGATTTCGGCTTCAAAAAAGTTGAAAATTTTCACAACAGGATTTCGGCTTTAAAAAAGTCGAACGTTTTCATGAAGTATTTGGGCTTCAAAAAAGTCGAACATTTTCATGAAGTATTTGGGCTTCAAAAAAGTTGAAAATTTTCACGACAGGATTTCGGCTTTAAAAAAGTCGAACATTTTCATGAAGTATTTCAGCTTCAAAAAAGTTGAAAATTTTCATGAAAAGATTTCGGCTACAAAAAAGTTGAAAATTTTCATGAAAAGATTTCGGTTTCAAAAAAGTTGAAAATTTTCACGAAGGGATTTCGGCTTTAAAAAAGTCGAACATTTTCATGAAATATTTCAGCTTCAAAAAAGCTGAAAATTTTCATGAAAAGATTTCGGCTTCAAAAAAGTTGAAAATTTTCACGACAGGATTTTGGCTTTAAAAAAGTCGAACATTTTCATGAAGTATTTGGGCTTCAAAAAAGTTGAAAATTTTCATGAAAAGATTTCGGCTTCAAAAAAGTTGAAAATTTTCACGACAGGATTTCGGCTTTAAAAAAGTCGAACATTTTCATGAAGTATTTCAGCTTCAAAAAAGTTGAAAATTTTCATGAAAAGATTTCGGTTTCAAAAAAGTTGAAAATTTTCACGACAGGATTTCGGCTTTAAAAAAGTCGAACATTTTCATGAAGTATTTCAGCTTCAAAAAAGTTGAAAATTTTCATGAAAAGATTTCGGCTACAAAAAAGTTGAAAATTTTCATGAAAAGATTTCGGTTTCAAAAAAGTTGAAAATTTTCACGAAGGGATTTCGGCTTTAAAAAAGTCGAACATTTTCATGAAATATTTCAGCTTCAAAAAAGCTGAAAATTTTCATGAAAAGATTTCGGCTTCAAAAAAGTTGAAAATTTTCACGACAGGATTTTGGCTTTAAAAAAGTCGAAAATTTTCATGAAAAGATTTCGGCTTTAAAAAAGTCGAACATTTTCATGAAGTATTTCAGCTTCAAAAAAGTTGAAAATTTTCATGAAAAGATTTCGGTTTCAAAAAAGTTGAAAATTTTCACGACAGGATTTCGGCTTTAAAAAAGTCGAACATTTTCATGAAGTATTTCAGCTTCAAAAAAGTTGAAAATTTTCATGAAAAGATTTCGGCTACAAAAAAGTTGAAAATTTTCATGAAAAGATTTCGGCTTCAAAAAAGTTGAAAATTTTCACGACAGGATTTCGGCTTTAAAAAAGTCGAACGTTTTCATGAAGTATTTCAGCTTCAAAAAAGTTGAAAATTTTCATGAAAAGATTTCGGCTTCAAAAAAGTTGAAAATTTTCACGACAGCATTTTGGCTTTAAAAAAGTCGAACATTTTCATGAAGTATTTCAGCTTCAAAAAAGTTGAAAATTTTCATGAAAAGATTTCGGCTACAAAAAAGTTGAAAATTTTCATGAAAAGATTTCGGCTTCAAAAAAGTTGAAAATTTTCACGACAGGATTTCGGCTTTAAAAAAGTCGAACGTTTTCATGAAGTATTTCGGCTTCAAAAAAGTCGAACATTTTCATGAAGTATTTCGGCTTCAAAAAAGTTGAACATTTTCATGAAGTATTTGGGCTTCAAAAAGGTTGAAAATTTTCACGACAGGATTTCAGCTTCAAAAAAGTCGAACATTTTCATGAAGTATTTCGGCTTCAAAAAAGTCGAACATTTTCATGAAGTATTTCGGCTTCAAAAAAGTTGAACATTTTCATGAAGTATTTGGGCTTCAAAAAAGTTGAAAATTTTCACGACAGGATTTCGGCTTTAAAAAAGTCGAACATTTTCATGAAGTATTTCAGCTTCAAAAAAGTTGAAAATTTTCATGAAAAGATTTCGGCTACAAAAAAGTTGAAAATTTTCATGAAAAGATTTCGGCTACAAAAAAGTTGAAAATTTTCACGACAGGATTTCGGCTTTAAAAAAGTCGAACGTTTTCATGAAGTATTTCGGCTTCAAAAAAGTCGAACATTTTCATGAATTATTTCGGCTTCAAAAAAGTTGAACATTTTCATGAAGTATTTGGGCTTCAAAAAGGTTGAAAATTTTCACGACAGGATTTCAGCTTCAAAAAAGTCGAACATTTTCATGAAGTATTTCGGCTTCAAAAAAGTCGAACATTTTCATGAAGTATTTCGGATTCAAAAAAGTTGAAAATTTTCATGAAAAGATTTTGGCTTCAAAAAAGTTGAAAATTTTCATCAAAAGATTTCGGCTTCAAAAAAGTTGAAAATTTTCACGACAGGATTTTGGCTTTAAAAAAGTCGAACATTTTAATGAAGTATTTGGGCTTCAAAAAAGTTGAAAATTTTCACGACAGGATTTCAGCTTCAAAAAAGTCGAACATTTTCATGAAGTATTTCGGCTTCAAAAAAGTTGAACATTTTCATGAAGTATTTGGGCTTCAAAAAAGTTGAAAATTTTCACGACAGGATTTCGGCTTTAAAAAAGTCGAACATTTTCATGAAGTATTTCAGCTTCAAAAAAGTTGAAAATTTTCATGAAAAGATTTCGGCTACAAAAAAGTTGAAAATTTTCATGAAAAGATTTCGGCTTCAAAAAAGTTGAAAATTTTCACGACAGGATTTCAGCTTCAAAAAAGTCGAACATTTTCATGAAGTATTTCGGCTTCAAAAAAGTTGAACATTTTCATGAAGTATTTGGGCTTCAAAAAAGTTGAAAATTTTCACGACAGGATTTCGGCTTTAAAAAAGTCGAACATTTTCATGAAGTATTTCAGCTTCAAAAAAGTTGAAAATTTTCATGAAAAGATTTTGGCTTCAAAAAAGCTGAAAATTTTCATGAAAAGATTTCGGCTGCAAAAAAGTTGAAAATTTTCACGACAGGATTTTGGCTTTAAAAAAGTCGAACATTTTCATGAAGTATTTGGGCTTCAAAAAAGTTGAAAATTTTCATGAAAAGATTTCGGCTTCAAAAAAGTTGAAAATTTTCACGACAGGATTTCGGCTTTAAAAAAGTCTAACATTTTCATGAAGTATTTCGGCTTCAAAAAAGTTGAAAATTTTCATGAAAAGATTTCGGTTTCAAAAAAGTTGAAAATTTTCACGACAGGATTTCGGTTTTAAAAAAGTCGAACATTTTCATGAAGTATTTCAGCTTCAAAAAAGTTGAAAATTTTCATGAAAAGATTTCGGCTACAAAAAAGTTGAAAATTTTCATGAAAAGATTTCGGCTTCAAAAAAGTTGAAAATTTTCACAACAGGATTTCGGCTTTAAAAAAGTCGAACGTTTTCATGAAGTATTTGGGCTTCAAAAAAGTCGAACATTTTCATGAAGTATTTGGGCTTCAAAAAAGTTGAAAATTTTCACGACAGGATTTCGGCTTTAAAAAAGTCGAACATTTTCATGAAGTATTTCAGCTTCAAAAAAGTTGAAAATTTTCATGAAAAGATTTCGGCTACAAAAAAGTTGAAAATTTTCATGAAAAGATTTCGGTTTCAAAAAAGTTGAAAATTTTCACGAAGGGATTTCGGCTTTAAAAAAGTCGAACATTTTCATGAAATATTTCAGCTTCAAAAAAGCTGAAAATTTTCATGAAAAGATTTCGGCTTCAAAAAAGTTGAAAATTTTCACGACAGGATTTTGGCTTTAAAAAAGTCGAACATTTTCATGAAGTATTTGGGCTTCAAAAAAGTTGAAAATTTTCATGAAAAGATTTCGGCTTCAAAAAAGTTGAAAATTTTCACGACAGGATTTCGGCTTTAAAAAAGTCGAACATTTTCATGAAGTATTTCAGCTTCAAAAAAGTTGAAAATTTTCATGAAAAGATTTCGGTTTCAAAAAAGTTGAAAATTTTCACGACAGGATTTCGGCTTTAAAAAAGTCGAACATTTTCATGAAGTATTTCAGCTTCAAAAAAGTTGAAAATTTTCATGAAAAGATTTCGGCTACAAAAAAGTTGAAAATTTTCATGAAAAGATTTCGGTTTCAAAAAAGTTGAAAATTTTCACGAAGGGATTTCGGCTTTAAAAAAGTCGAACATTTTCATGAAATATTTCAGCTTCAAAAAAGCTGAAAATTTTCATGAAAAGATTTCGGCTTCAAAAAAGTTGAAAATTTTCACGACAGGATTTTGGCTTTAAAAAAGTCGAAAATTTTCATGAAAAGATTTCGGCTTTAAAAAAGTCGAACATTTTCATGAAGTATTTCAGCTTCAAAAAAGTTGAAAATTTTCATGAAAAGATTTCGGTTTCAAAAAAGTTGAAAATTTTCACGACAGGATTTCGGCTTTAAAAAAGTCGAACATTTTCATGAAGTATTTCAGCTTCAAAAAAGTTGAAAATTTTCATGAAAAGATTTCGGCTACAAAAAAGTTGAAAATTTTCATGAAAAGATTTCGGCTTCAAAAAAGTTGAAAATTTTCACGACAGGATTTCGGCTTTAAAAAAGTCGAACGTTTTCATGAAGTATTTCAGCTTCAAAAAAGTTGAAAATTTTCATGAAAAGATTTCGGCTTCAAAAAAGTTGAAAATTTTCACGACAGCATTTTGGCTTTAAAAAAAGTCGAACATTTTCATGAAGTATTTCAGCTTCAAAAAAGTTGAAAATTTTCATGAAAAGATTTCGGCTACAAAAAAGTTGAAAATTTTCATGAAAAGATTTCGGCTTCAAAAAAGTTGAAAATTTTCACGACAGGATTTCGGCTTTAAAAAAGTCGAACGTTTTCATGAAGTATTTCGGCTTCAAAAAAGTCGAACATTTTCATGAAGTATTTCGGCTTCAAAAAAGTTGAACATTTTCATGAAGTATTTGGGCTTCAAAAAGGTTGAAAATTTTCACGACAGGATTTCAGCTTCAAAAAAGTCGAACATTTTCATGAAGTATTTCGGCTTCAAAAAAGTCGAACATTTTCATGAAGTATTTCGGCTTCAAAAAAGTTGAACATTTTCATGAAGTATTTGGGCTTCAAAAAAGTTGAAAATTTTCACGACAGGATTTCGACTTTAAAAAAGTCGAACATTTTCATGAAGTATTTCAGCTTCAAAAAAGTTGAAAATTTTCATGAAAAGATTTTGGCTTCAAAAAAGCTGAAAATTTTCATGAAAAGATTTCGGCTTCAAAAAAGTTGAAAATTTTCATGAAAAGATTTCGGCTTCAAAAAAGTTGAAAATTTTCACGACAGGATTTC
Organism: Labrus mixtus; assembly: GCF_963584025.1. Taxonomy (NCBI): domain Eukaryota; kingdom Metazoa; phylum Chordata; class Actinopteri; order Labriformes; family Labridae; genus Labrus; species Labrus mixtus. The sequence goes on from NW_026870158.1 coordinate 503,745, forward strand.
GGCTTTAAAAAAGTCAAACATTTTCATGAAATATTTCAGCTTCAAAAAAGTTGAAAATTTTCATGAAAAGATTTCGGCTTCAAAAAAGTTGAAAATTTTCATGAAAAGATTTCGGCTTCAAAAAAGTTTAAAATTTTCACGACAGGATTTCGGCTTTAAAAAAGTCGAACATTTTCATGAAGTATTTCAGCTTCAAAAAAGTTGAAAATTTTCATGAAAAGATTTCGGTTTCAAAAAAGTTGAAAATTTTCACGACAGGATTTCGGCTTTAAAAAAGTCGAACATTTTCATGAAGTATTTCGGATTCAAAAAAGTTGAAAATATTCATGAAAAGATTTTTGCTTCAAAAAAGTTGAAAATTTTCATGAAAAGATTTCGGCTTCAAAAAAGTTTAAAATTTTCACGACAGGATTTTGGCTTTAAAAAAGTCGAACATTTTCATGAAGCATTTGGGCTTCAAAAAAGTTGAAAATTTTCATGAAAAGATTTCGGCTTCAAAAAAGTTGAAAATTTTCACGACAGGATTTCGGCTTTAAAAAAGTCGAACATTTTCATGAAGTATTTCAGCTTCAAAAAAGTTGAAAATTTTCATGAAAAGATTTCGGCTACAAAAAAGTTGAAAATTTTCATGAAAAGATTTCGGCTTCAAAAAAGTTGAAAAATTTCACGACAGGATTTCGGCTTTAAAAAAGTCGAACGTTTTCATGAAGTATTTCGGCTTCAAAAAAGTCGAACATTTTCATGAAGTATTTCGGATTCAAAAAAGTTGAAAATTTTCATGAAAAGATTTTGGCTTCAAAAAAGTTGAAAATTTTCATCAAAAGATTTCGGCTTCAAAAAAGTTGAAAATTTTCACGACAGGATTTTGGCTTTAAAAAAGTCGAACATTTTCATGAAGTATTTGGGCTTCAAAAAAGTTGAAAATTTTCACGACAGGATTTCAGCTTCAAAAAAGTCGAACATTTTCATGAAGTATTTCGGCTTCAAAAAAGTTGAACATTTTCATGAAGTATTTGGGCTTCAAAAAAGTTGAAAATTTTCACGACAGGATTTCGGCTTTAAAAAAGTCGAACATTTTCATGAAGTATTTCAGCTTCAAAAAAGTTGAAAATTTTCATGAAAAGATTTCGGCTACAAAAAAGTTGAAAATTTTCATGAAAAGATTTCGGCTTCAAAAAAGTTGAAAATTTTCACGACAGGATTTCGGCTTTAAAAAAGTCGAACGTTTTCATGAAGTATTTCGGCTTCAAAAAAGTCGAACATTTTCATGAAGTATTTCGGCTTCAAAAAAGTTGAACATTTTCATGAAGTATTTGGGCTTCAAAAAGGTTGAAAATTTTCACGACAGGATTTCAGCTTCAAAAAAGTCGAACATTTTCATGAAGTATTTCAGCTTCAAAAAAGTTGAAAATTTTCATGAAAAGATTTTGGCTTCAAAAAAGCTGAAAATTTTCATGAAAAGATTTCGGCTGCAAAAAAGTTGAAAATTTTCACGACAGGATTTTGGCTTTAAAAAAGTCGAACATTTTCATGAAGTATTTGGGCTTCAAAAAAGTTGAAAATTTTCATGAAAAGATTTCGGCTTCAAAAAAGTTGAAAATTTTCACGACAGGATTTCGGCTTTAAAAAAGTCTAACATTTTCATGAAGTATTTCGGCTTCAAAAAAGTTGAAAATTTTCATGAAAAGATTTCGGTTTCAAAAAAGTTGAAAATTTTCACGACAGGATTTCGGCTTTAAAAAAGTTGAAAATTTTCATGAAAAGATTTCGGCTACAAAAAAGTTGAAAATTTTCATGAAAAGATTTCGGCTTTAAAAAAGTCGAACGTTTTCATGAAGTATTTGGGCTTCAAAAAAGTCGAACATTTTCATGAAGTATTTGGGCTTCAAAAAAGTTGAAAATTTTCACGACAGGATTTCGGTTTTAAAAAAGTCGAACATTTTCATGAAGTATTTCAGCTTCAAAAAAGTTGAAAATTTTCATGAAAAGATTTCGGCTACAAAAAAGTTGAAAATTTTCATGAAAAGATTTCGGTTTCAAAAAAGTTGAAAATTTTCACGAAGGGATTTCGGCTTTAAAAAAGTCGAACATTTTCATGAAATATTTCAGCTTCAAAAAAGCTGAAAATTTTCATGAAAAGATTTCGGCTTCAAAAAAGTTGAAAATTTTCACGACAGGATTTTGTCTTTAAAAAAGTCGAACATTTTCATGAAGTATTTGGGCTTCAAAAAAGTTGAAAATTTTCATGAAAAGATTTCGGCTTCAAAAAAGTTGAAAATTTTCATGAAAAGATTTCGGTTTCAAAAAAGTTGAAAATTTTCACGACAGGATTTCGGCTTTAAAAAAGTCGAACATTTTCATGAAGTATGTCAGCTTCAAAAAAGTTGAAAATTTTCATGAAAAGATTTCGGCTACAAAAAAGTTGAAAATTTTCATGAAAAGATTTCGGCTTCAAAAAAGTTGAAAATTTTCACGACAGGATTTCGGCTTTAAAAAAGTCGAACGTTTTCATGAAGTATTTCGGCTTCAAAAAAGTCGAACATTTTCATGAAGTATTTCGGATTCAAAAAAGTTTAAAATTTTCACGACAGGATTTCGGCTTTAAAAAAGTCGAACATTTTCATGAAAAGATTTCGGCTACAAAGAAGTTGAAAATTTTCATGAAAAGATTTCGGCTTCAAAAAAGTTGAAAATTTTCACGAAAAGATTTCGGCTTCAAAAAAGTTGAAAATTTTCATGAAAAGATTTCGGTTTCAAAAAAGTTGAAAATTTTCACGACAGGATTTCGGCTTTAAAAAAGTCGAACATTTTCATGAAGTATTTCAGCTTCAAAAAAGTTGAAAATTTTCATGAAAAGATTTCGGCTTCAAAAAAGTTGAAAATTTTCATGAAAAGATTTCGGCTTCAAAAAAGTTTAAAATTTTCAAGACAGGATTTCGGCTTTAAAAAAGTCGAACATTTTCATGAAGTATTTCAGCTTCAAAAAAGTTGAAAATTTTCATGAAAAGATTTCGGTTTCAAAAAAGTTGAAAATTTTCACGACAGGATTTCGGCTTTAAAAAAGTCGAACATTTTCATGAAGTATTTCGGATTCAAAAAGTTGAAAATTTTCATGAAAAGATTTCGGCTACAAAAAAGTTGAAAATTTTCATGAAAAAATTTCGGCTTCAAAAAAGTTGAAAATTTTCACGACAGGATTTCGGCTTTAAAAAAGTCGAACGTTTTCATGAAGTATTTCGGCTTCAAAAAAGTCGAACATTTTCATGAAGTATTTCGGCTTCAAAAAAGTTGAACATTTTCATGAAGTATTTGGGCTTCAAAAAGGTTGAAAATTTTCACGACAGGATTTCAGCTTCAAAAAAGTCGAACATTTTCATGAAGTATTTCGGCTTCAAAAAAGTCGAACATTTTCATGAAGTATTTCGGATTCAAAAAAGTTGAAAATTTTCATGAAAAGATTTTGGCTTCAAAAAAGTTGAAAATTTTCATCAAAAGATTTCGGCTTCAAAAAAGTTGAAAATTTTCACGACAGGATTTTGGCTTTAAAAAAGTCGAACATTTTAATGAAGTATTTGGGCTTCAAAAAAGTTGAAAATTTTCACGACAGGATTTCAGCTTCAAAAAAGTCGAACATTTTCATGAAGTATTTCGGCTTCAAAAAAGTTGAACATTTTCATGAAGTATTTGGGCTTCAAAAAAGTTGAAAATTTTCACGACAGGATTTCGGCTTTAAAAAAGTCGAACATTTTCATGAAGTATTTCAGCTTCAAAAAAGTTGAAAATTTTCATGAAAAGATTTCGGCTACAAAAAAGTTGAAAATTTTCATGAAAAGATTTCGGCTTCAAAAAAGTTGAAAATTTTCACGACAGGATTTCGGCTTTAAAAAAGTCGAACGTTTTCATGAAGTATTTCGGCTTCAAAAAAGTCGAACATTTTCATGAAGTATTTCGGCTTCAAAAAAGTTGAACATTTTCATGAAGTATTTGGGCTTCAAAAAGGTTGAAAATTTTCACGACAGGATTTCAGCTTCAAAAAAGTCGAACATTTTCATGAAGTATTTCGGCTTCAAAAAAGTTGAACATTTTCATGAAGTATTTGGGCTTCAAAAAAGTTGAAAATTTTCACGACAGGATTTCGGCTTTAAAAAAGTCGAACATTTTCATGAAGTATTTCAGCTTCAAAAAAGTTGAAAATTTTCATGAAAAGATTTCGGCTACAAAAAAGTTGAAAATTTTCATGAAAAGATTTCGGCTTCAAAAAAGTTGAAAATTTTCACGACAGGATTTCGGCTTTAAAAAAGTCGAACGTTTTCATGAAGTATTTCGGCTTCAAAAAAGTCGAACATTTTCATGAAGTATTTCGGCTTCAAAAAAGTTGAACATTTTCATGAAGTATTTGGGCTTCAAAAAGGTTGAAAATTTTCACGACAGGATTTCAGCTTCAAAAAAGTCGAACATTTTCATGAAGTATTTCGGCTTCAAAAAAGTTGAACATTTTCATGAAGTATTTGGGCTTCAAAAAAGTTGAAAATTTTCACGACAGGATTTCGGCTTTAAAAAAGTCGAACATTTTCATGAAGTATTTCAGCTTCAAAAAAGTTGAAAATTTTCATGAAAAGATTTTGGCTTCAAAAAAGCTGAAAATTTTCATGAAAAGATTTCGGCTGCAAAAAAGTTGAAAATTTTCACGACAGGATTTTGGCTTTAAAAAAGTCGAACATTTTCATGAAGTATTTGGGCTTCAAAAAAGTTGAAAATTTTCATGAAAAGATTTCGGCTTCAAAAAAGTTGAAAATTTTCACGACAGGATTTCGGCTTTAAAAAAGTCTAACATTTTCATGAAGTATTTCGGCTTCAAAAAAGTTGAAAATTTTCATGAAAAGATTTCGGTTTCAAAAAAGTTGAAAATTTTCACGACAGGATTTCGGCTTTAAAAAAGTCGAACATTTTCATGAAGTATTTCAGCTTCAAAAAAGTTGAAAATTTTCATGAAAAGATTTCGGCTACAAAAAAGTTGAAAATTTTCATGAAAAGATTTCGGCTTCAAAAAAGTTGAAAATTTTCACGACAGGATTTCGGCTTTAAAAAAGTCGAACATTTTCATGAAGTATTTCAGCTTCAAAAAAGTTGAAAATTTTCATGAAAAGATTTCGGCTACAAAAAAGTTGAAAATTTTCATGAAAAGATTTCGGCTTCAAAAAAGTTGAAAATTTTCACAACAGGATTTCGGCTTCAAAAAAGTTGAACATTTTCATGAAGTATTTGGGCTTCAAAAAAGTTGAAAATTTTCACGACAGGATTTCGGCTTTAAAAAAGTCGAACATTTTCATGAAGTATTTCAGCTTCAAAAAAGTTGAAAATTTTCATGAAAAGATTTTGGCTTCAAAAAAGCTGAAAATTTTCATGAAAAGATTTCGGCTGCAAAAAAGTTGAAAATTTTCACGACAGGATTTTGGCTTTAAAAAAGTCGAACATTTTCATGAAGTATTTGGGCTTCAAAAAAGTTGAAAATTTTCATGAAAAGATTTCGGCTTCAAAAAAGTTGAAAATTTTCACGACAGGATTTCGGCTTTAAAAAAGTCTAACATTTTCATGAAGTATTTCGGCTTCAAAAAAGTTGAAAATTTTCATGAAAAGATTTCGGTTTCAAAAAAGTTGAAAATTTTCACGACAGGATTTCGGCTTTAAAAAAGTCGAACATTTTCATGAAGTATTTCAGCTTCAAAAAAGTTGAAAATTTTCATGAAAAGATTTCGGCTACAAAAAAGTTGAAAATTTTCATGAAAAGATTTCGGCTTCAAAAAAGTTGAAAATTTTCACAACAGGATTTCGGCTTTAAAAAAGTCGAACGTTTTCATGAAGTATTTGGGCTTCAAAAAAGTCGAACATTTTCATGAAGTATTTGGGCTTCAAAAAAGTTGAAAATTTTCACGACAGGATTTCGGCTTTAAAAAAGTCGAACATTTTCATGAAGTATTTCAGCTTCAAAAAAGTTGAAAATTTTCATGAAAAGATTTCGGCTACAAAAAAGTTGAAAATTTTCATGAAAAGATTTCGGTTTCAAAAAAGTTGAAAATTTTCACGAAGGGATTTCGGCTTTAAAAAAGTCGAACATTTTCATGAAATATTTCAGCTTCAAAAAAGCTGAAAATTTTCATGAAAAGATTTCGGCTTCAAAAAAGTTGAAAATTTTCACGACAGGATTTTGGCTTTAAAAAAGTCGAACATTTTCATGAAGTATTTGGGCTTCAAAAAAGTTGAAAATTTTCATGAAAAGATTTCGGCTTCAAAAAAGTTGAAAATTTTCACGACAGGATTTCGGCTTTAAAAAAGTCGAACATTTTCATGAAGTATTTCAGCTTCAAAAAAGTTGAAAATTTTCATGAAAAGATTTCGGTTTCAAAAAAGTTGAAAATTTTCACGACAGGATTTCGGCTTTAAAAAAGTCGAACATTTTCATGAAGTATTTCAGCTTCAAAAAAGTTGAAAATTTTCATGAAAAGATTTCGGCTACAAAAAAGTTGAAAATTTTCATGAAAAGATTTCGGTTTCAAAAAAGTTGAAAATTTTCACGAAGGGATTTCGGCTTTAAAAAAGTCGAACATTTTCATGAAATATTTCAGCTTCAAAAAAGCTGAAAATTTTCATGAAAAGATTTCGGCTTCAAAAAAGTTGAAAATTTTCACGACAGGATTTTGGCTTTAAAAAAGTCGAACATTTTCATGAAGTATTTGGGCTTCAAAAAAGTTGAAAATTTTCATGAAAAGATTTCGGCTTCAAAAAAGTTGAAAATTTTCACGACAGGATTTCGGCTTTAAAAAAGTCGAACATTTTCATGAAGTATTTCAGCTTCAAAAAAGTTGAAAATTTTCATGAAAAGATTTCGGTTTCAAAAAAGTTGAAAATTTTCACGACAGGATTTCGGCTTTAAAAAAGTCGAACATTTTCATGAAGTATTTCAGCTTCAAAAAAGTTGAAAATTTTCATGAAAAGATTTCGGCTACAAAAAAGTTGAAAATTTTCATGAAAAGATTTCGGCTTCAAAAAAGTTGAAAATTTTCATGACAGGATTTCGGCTTTAAAAAAGTCGAACGTTTTCATGAAGTATTTCAGCTTCAAAAAAGTTGAAAATTTTCATGAAAAGATTTCGGCTTCAAAAAAGTTGAAAATTTTCACGACAGGATTTTGGCTTTAAAAAAGTCGAACATTTTCATGAAGTATTTCAGCTTCAAAAAAGTTGAAAATTTTCATGAAAAGATTTCGGCTACAAAAAAGTTGAAAATTTTCATGAAAAGATTTCGGCTTCAAAAAAGTTGAAAATTTTCACGACAGGATTTCGGCTTTAAAAAAGTCGAACGTTTTCATGAAGTATTTCGGCTTCAAAAAAGTCGAACATTTTCATGAAGTATTTCGGATTCAAAAAAGTTGAAAATTTTCACGACAGGATTTCGGTTTTAAAAAAGTCGAACATTTTCATGAAAAGATTTCGGCTACAAAGAAGTTGAAAATTTTCATGAAAAGATTTCGGCTTCAAAAAAGTTGAAAATTTTCACGAAAAGATTTCGGCTTCAAAAAAGTTGAAAATTTTCATGAAAAGATTTCGGTTTCAAAAAAGTTGAAAATTTTCACGACAGGATTTCGGCTTTAAAAAAGTCGAACATTTTCATGAAGTATTTCAGCTTCAAAAAAGTTGAAAATTTTCATGAAAAGATTTCGGCTTCAAAAAAGTTGAAAATTTTCATGAAAAGATTTCGGCTTCAAAAAAGTTTAACATTTTCAAGACAGGATTTCGGCTTTAAAAAAGTCGAACATTTTCATGAAGTATTTCAGCTTCAAAAAAGTTGGAAATTTTCATGAAAAGATTTCGGTTTCAAAAAAGTTGAAAATTTTCACGACAGGATTTCGGCTTTAAAAAAGTCGAACATTTTCATGAAGTATTTCGGATTCAAAAAAGTTGAAAATTTTCATGAAAAGATTTCGGCTACAAAAAAGTTGAAAATTTTCATGAAAAAATTTCGGCTTCAAAAAAGTTGAAAATTTTCACGACAGGATTTCGGCTTTAAAAAAGTCGAACGTTTTCATGAAGTATTTGGGCTTCAAAAAAGTCGAACATTTTCATGAAGTATTTGGGCTTCAAAAAAGTTGAAAATTTTCACGACAGGATTTCGGCTTTAAAAAAGTCGAACATTTTCATGAAGCATTTCAGCTTCAAAAAAGTTGAAAATTTTCATGAAAAGATTTCGGCTACAAAAAAGTTGAAAATTTTCATGAAAAGATTTCGGCTTCAAAAAAGTTGAAAATTTTCATGAAAAGATTTCGACTTCAAAAAAGTTGAAAATTTTCACGACAGGATTTTGGCTTTAAAAAAGTCGAACATTTTCATGAAGTATTTCAGCTTCAAAAAAGTTGAACATTTTCATGAAAAGATTTCGGCTACAAAAAAGTTGAAAATTTTCATGAAAAGATTTCGGCTTCAAAAAAGTTGAAAATTTTCACGACAGGATTTCGGCTTTAAAAAAGTTGAACGTTTTCATGAAGTATTTCGGCTTCAAAAAAGTCGAACATTTTCATGAAGTATTTCGGCTTCAAAAAAGTTGAACATTTTCATGAAGTATTTGGGCTTCAAAAAGGTTGAAAATTTTCACGACAGGATTTCAGCTTCAAAAAAGTCGAACATTTTCATGAAGTATTTCGGCTTCAAAAAAGTTGAACATTTTCATGAAGTATTTGGGCTTCAAAAAAGTTGAAAATTTTCACGACAGGATTTCGGCTTTAAAAAAGTCGAACATTTTCATGAAGTATTTCAGCTTCAAAAAAGTTGAAAATTTTCATGAAAAGATTTTGGCTTCAAAAAAGCTGAAAATTTTCATGAAAAGATTTCGGCTGCAAAAAAGTTAAAAATTTTCACGACAGGATTTTGGCTTTAAAATAGTCGAACATTTTCATGAAGTATTTGGGCTTCAAAAAAGTTGAAAATTTTCATGAAAAGATTTCGGCTTCAAAAAAGTTGAAAATTTTCACGACAGGATTTCGGCTTTAAAAAAGTCTAACATTTTCATGAAGTATTTCGGCTTCAAAAAAGTTGAAAATTTTCATGAAAAGATTTCGGTTTCAAAAAAGTTGAAAATTTTCACGACAGGATTTCGGCTTTAAAAAAGTCGAACATTTTCATGAAGTATTTCAGCTTCAAAAAAGTTGAAAATTTTCATGAAAAGATTTCGGCTACAAAAAAGTTGAAAATTTTCATGAAAAGATTTCGGCTTCAAAAAAGTTGAAAATTTTCACAACAGGATTTCGGCTTTAAAAAAGTCGAACGTTTTCATGAAGTATTTGGGCTTCAAAAAAGTCGAACATTTTCATGAAGTATTTGGGCTTCAAAAAAGTTGAAAATTTTCACGACAGGATTTCGGCTTTAAAAAAGTCGAACATTTTCATGAAGTATTTCAGCTTCAAAAAAGTTGAAAATTTTCATGAAAAGATTTCGGCTACAAAAAAGTTGAAAATTTTCATGAAAAGATTTCGGTTTCAAAAAAGTTGAAAATTTTCACGAAGGGATTTCGGCTTTAAAAAAGTCGAACATTTTCATGAAATATTTCAGCTTCAAAAAAGCTGAAAATTTTCATGAAAAGATTTCGGCTTCAAAAAAGTTGAAAATTTTCACGACAGGATTTTGGCTTTAAAAAAGTCGAACATTTTCATGAAGTATTTAGGTTTCAAAAAAGTTGAAAATTTTCATGAAAAGATTTCGGCTTCAAAAAAATTGAAAATTTTCACGACAGGATTTCGGCTTTAAAAAAGTCGAACATTTTCATGAAGTATTTCAGCTTCAAAAAAGTTGAAAATTTTCATGAAAAGATTTCGGTTTCAAAAAAGTTGAAAATTTTCACGACAGGATTTCGGCTTTAAAAAAGTCGAACATTTTCATGAAGTATTTCAGCTTCAAAAAAGTTGAAAATTTTCATGAAAAGATTTCGGCTACAAAAAAGTTGAAAATTTTCATGAAAAGATTTCGGTTTCAAAAAAGTTGAAAATTTTCACGAAGGGATTTCGGCTTTAAAAAAGTCGAACATTTTCATGAAATATTTCAGCTTCAAAAAAGCTGAAAATTTTCATGAAAAGATTTCGGCTTCAAAAAAGTTGAAAATTTTCACGACAGGATTTTGGCTTTAAAAAAGTCGAACATTTTCATGAAGTATTTGGGCTTCAAAAAAGTTGAAAATTTTCATGAAAAGATTTCGGCTTCAAAAAAGTTGAAAATTTTCACGACAGGATTTCGGCTTTAAAAAAGTCGAACATTTTCATGAAGTATTTCAGCTTCAAAAAAGTTGAAAATTTTCATGAAAAGATTTCGGTTTCAAAAAAGTTGAAAATTTTCACGACAGGATTTCGGCTTTAAAAAAGTCGAACATTTTCATGAAGTATTTCAGCTTCAAAAAAGTTGAAAATTTTCATGAAAAGATTTCGGCTACAAAAAAGTTGAAAATTTTCATGAAAAGATTTCGGCTTCAAAAAAGTTGAAAATTTTCACGACAGGATTTCGGCTTTAAAAAAGTCGAACGTTTTCATGAAGTATTTCAGCTTCAAAAAAGTTGAAAATTTTCATGAAAAGATTTCGGCTTCAAAAAAGTTGAAAATTTTCACGACAGGATTTTGGCTTTAAAAAAGTCGAACATTTTCATGAAGTATTTCAGCTTCAAAAAAGTTGAAAATTTTCATGAAAAGATTTCGGCTACAAAAAAGTTGAAAATTTTCATGAAAAGATTTCGGCTTCAAAAAAGTTGAAAATTTTCACGACAGGATTTCGGCTTTAAAAAAGTCGAACGTTTTCATGAAGTATTTCGGCTTCAAAAAAGTCGAACATTTTCATGAAGTATTTCGGATTCAAAAAAGTTGAAAATTTTCACGACAGGATTTCGGTTTTAAAAAAGTCGAACATTTTCATGAAAAGATTTCGGCTACAAAGAAGTTGAAAATTTTCATGAAAAGATTTCGGCTTCAAAAAAGTTGAAAATTTTCACGAAAAGATTTCGGCTTCAAAAAAGTTGAAAATTTTCATGAAAAGATTTCGGTTTCAAAAAAGTTGAAAATTTTCACGACAGGATTTCGGCTTTAAAAAAGTCGAACATTTTCATGAAGTATTTCAGCTTCAAAAAAGTTGAAAATTTTCATGAAAAGATTTCGGCTTCAAAAAAGTTGAAAATTTTCATGAAAAGATTTCGGCTTCAAAAAAGTTTAAAATTTTCAAGACAGGATTTCGGCTTTAAAAAAGTCGAACATTTTCATGAAGTATTTCAGCTTCAAAAAAGTTGAAAATTTTCATGAAAAGATTTCGGTTTCAAAAAAGTTGAAAATTTTCACGACAGGATTTCGGCTTTAAAAAAGTCGAACATTTTCATGAAGTATTTCAGCTTCAAAAAAGTTGAAAATTTTCATGAAAAGATTTCGGCTACAAAAAAGTTGAAAATTTTCATGAAAAGATTTCGGCTTCAAAAAAGTTGAAAATTTTCACGACAGGATTTCGGCTTTAAAAAAGTCGAACGTTTTCATGAAGTATTTCGGCTTCAAAAAAGTCGAACATTTTCATGAAGTATTTCGGATTCAAAAAAGTTGAAAATTTTCACGACAGGATTTCGGTTTTAAAAAAGTCGAACATTTTCATGAAAAGATTTCGGCTACAAAGAAGTTGAAAATTTTCATGAAAAGATTTCGGCTTCAAAAAAGTTGAAAATTTTCACGAAAAGATTTCGGCTTCAAAAAAGTTGAAAATTTTCATGAAAAGATTTCGGTTTCAAAAAAGTTGAAAATTTTCACGACAGGATTTCGGCTTTAAAAAAGTCGAACGTTTTCATGAAGTATTTGGGCTTCAAAAAAGTCGAACATTTTCATGAAGTATTTGGGCTTCAAAAAAGTTGAAAATTTTCACGACAGGATTTCGGCTTTAAAAAAGTCGAACATTTTCATGAAGCATTTCAGCTTCAAAAAAGTTGAAAATTTTCATGAAAAGATTTCGGCTACAAAAAAGTTGAAAATTTTCATGAAAAGATTTCGGCTTCAAAAAAGTTGAAAATTTTCACGACAGGATTTCGGCTTTAAAAAAGTCGAACGTTTTCATGAAGTATTTCAGCTTCAAAAAAGTTGAAAATTTTCATGAAAAGATTTCGGCTTCAAAAAAGTTGAAAATTTTCACGACAGGATTTTGGCTTTAAAAAAGTCGAACATTTTCATGAAGTATTTCAGCTTCAAAAAAGTTGAAAATTTTCATGAAAAGATTTCGGCTACAAAAAAGTTGAAAATTTTCATGAAAAGATTTCGGCTTCAAAAAAGTTGAAAATTTTCACGACAGGATTTCGGCTTTAAAAAAGTCGAACGTTTTCATGAAGTATTTCGGCTTCAAAAAAGTCGAACATTTTCATGAAGTATTTCGGATTCAAAAAAGTTGAAAATTTTCACGACAGGATTTCGGTTTTAAAAAAGTCGAACATTTTCATGAAAAGATTTCGGCTACAAAGAAGTTGAAAATTTTCATGAAAAGATTTCGGCTTCAAAAAAGTTGAAAATTTTCACGAAAAGATTTCGGCTTCAAAAAAGTTGAAAATTTTCATGAAAAGATTTCGGTTTCAAAAAAGTTGAAAATTTTCACGACAGGATTTCGGCTTTAAAAAAGTCGAACATTTTCATGAAGTATTTCAGCTTCAAAAAAGTTGAAAATTTTCATGAAAAGATTTCGGCTTCAAAAAAGTTGAAAATTTTCATGAAAAGATTTCGGCTTCAAAAAAGTTTAAAATTTTCAAGACAGGATTTCGGCTTTAAAAAAGTCGAACATTTTCATGAAGTATTTCAGCTTCAAAAAAGTTGAAAATTTTCATGAAAAGATTTCGGTTTCAAAAAAGTTGAAAATTTTCACGACAGGATTTCGGCTTTAAAAAAGTCGAACATTTTCATGAAGTATTTCAGCTTCAAAAAAGTTGAAAATTTTCATGAAAAGATTTCGGCTACAAAAAAGTTGAAAATTTTCATGAAAAGATTTCGGCTTCAAAAAAGTTGAAAATTTTCACGACAGGATTTCGGCTTTAAAAAAGTCGAACGTTTTCATGAAGTATTTCGGCTTCAAAAAAGTCGAACATTTTCATGAAGTATTTCGGATTCAAAAAAGTTGAAAATTTTCACGACAGGATTTCGGTTTTAAAAAAGTCGAACATTTTCATGAAAAGATTTCGGCTACAAAGAAGTTGAAAATTTTCATGAAAAGATTTCGGCTTCAAAAAAGTTGAAAATTTTCACGAAAAGATTTCGGCTTCAAAAAAGTTGAAAATTTTCATGAAAAGATTTCGGTTTCAAAAAAGTTGAAAATTTTCACGACAGGATTTCGGCTTTAAAAAAGTCGAACATTTTCATGAAGTATTTCAGCTTCAAAAAAGTTGAAAATTTTCATGAAAAGATTTCAGCTTCAAAAAAGTTGAAAATTTTCATGAAAAGATTTCGGTTTCAAAAAAGTTGAAAATTTTCACGACAGGATTTCGGCTTTAAAAAAGTCGAACATTTTCATGAAGTATTTCAGCTTCAAAAAAGTTGAAAATTTTCATGAAAAGATTTCGGCTACAAAAAAGTTGAAAATTTTCATGAAAAGATTTCGGCTTCAAAAAAGTTGAAAATTTTCACGACAGGATTTCGGCTTTAAAAAAGTCGAACGTTTTCATGAAGTATTTCGGCTTCAAAAAAGTCGAACATTTTCATGAAGTATTTCGGATTCAAAAAAGTTGAAAATTTTCACGACAGGATTTCGGTTTTAAAAAAGTCGAACATTTTCATGAAAAGATTTCGGCTACAAAGAAGTTGAAAATTTTCATGAAAAGATTTCGGCTTCAAAAAAGTTGAAAATTTTCACGAAAAGATTTCGGCTTCAAAAAAGTTGAAAATTTTCATGAAAAGATTTCGGTTTCAAAAAAGTTGAAAATTTTCACGACAGGATTTCGGCTTTAAAAAAGTCGAACATTTTCATGAAGTATTTCAGCTTCAAAAAAGTTGAAAATTTTCATGAAAAGATTTCGGCTTCAAAAAAGTTGAAAATTTTCATGAAAAGATTTCGGCGTCAAAAAAGTTTAAAATTTTCAAGACAGGATTTCGGCTTTAAAAAAGTCGAACATTTTCATGAAGTATTTCAGCTTCAAAAAAGTTGAAAATTTTCATGAAAAGATTTCGGTTTCAAAAAAGTTGAAAATTTTCACGACAGGATTTCGGCTTTAAAAAAGTCGAACATTTTCATGAAGTATTTCGGATTCAAAAAAGTTGAAAATTTTCATGAAAAGATTTCGGCTACAAAAAAGTTGAAAATTTTCATGAAAAAATTTCGGCTTCAAAAAAGTTGAAAATTTTCACGACAGGATTTCGGCTTTAAAAAAGTCGAACGTTTTCATGAAGTATTTGGGCTTCAAAAAAGTCGAACATTTTCATGAAGTATTTGGGCTTCAAAAAAGTTGAAAATTTTCACGACAGGATTTCGGCTTTAAAAAAGTCGAACATTTTCATGAAGCATTTCAGCTTCAAAAAAGTTGAAAATTTTCATGAAAAGATTTCGGCTACAAAAAATTTGAAAATTTTCATGAAAAGATTTCGGTTTCAAAAAAGTTGAAAATTTTCATGAAAAGATTTCGACTTCAAAAAAGTTGAAAATTTTCACGACAGGATTTTGGCTTTAAAAAAGTCGAACATTTTCATGAAGTATTTCAGCTTCAAAAAAGTTGAAAATTTTCATGAAAAGATTTCGGCTACAAAAAAGTTGAAAATTTTCATGAAAAGATTTCGGTTTCAAAAAAGCTGAAAATTTTCATGAAAAGATTTCGGCTTCAAAAAAGTTGAAAATTTTCACGACAGGATTTTGGCTTTAAAAAAGTCGAACATTTTCATGAAGTATTTGGGCTTCAAAAAAGTTGAAAATTTTCATGAAAAGATTTCGGCTTCAAAAAAGTTGAAAATTTTCACGACAGGGTTTCGGCTTTAAAAAAGTCGAACATTTTCATGAAGTATTTCAGCTTCAAAAAAGTTGAAAATTTTCATGAAAAGATTTCGGTTTCAAAAAAGTTGAAAATTTTCACGACAGGATTTCGGCTTTAAAAAAGTCGAACATTTTCATGAAGTATTTCAGCTTCAAAAAAGTTGAAAATTTTCATGAAAAGATTTCGGCTACAAAAAAGTTGAAAATTTTCATGAAAAGATTTCGGCTTCAAAAAAGTTGAAAATTTTCACGACAGGATTTCGGCTTTAAAAAAGTCGAACGTTTTCATGAAGTATTTGGGCTTCAAAAAAGTCGAACATTTTCATGAAGTATTTGGGCTTCAAAAAAGTTGAAAATTTTCACGACAGGATTTCGGCTTTAAAAAAGTCGAACATTTTCATGAAGTATTTCAGCTTCAAAAAAGTTGAAAATTTTCATGAAAAGATTTCGGCTACAAAAAAGTTGAAAATTTTCATGAAAAGATTTCGGCTTCAAAAAAGTTGAAAATTTTCATGAAAAGATTTCGACTTCAAAAAAGTTGAAAATTTTCACGACAGGATTTCGGCTTTAAAAAAGTCGAACATTTTCATGAAGTATTTCAGCTTCAAAAAAGTTGAAAATTTTCATGAAAAGATTTCGGCTTCAAAAAAGTTGAAAATTTTCATGAAAAGATTTCGGCTTCAAAAAAGTTTAAAATTTTCAAGACAGGATTTCGGCTTTAAAAAAGTCGAACATTTTCATGAAGTATTTCGGATTCAAAAAAGTTGAAAATTTTCATGAAAAGATTTCGGCTACAAAAAAGTTGAAAATTTTCATGAAAAAATTTCGGCTTCAAAAAAGTTGAAAATTTTCACGACAGGATTTCGGCTTTAAAAAAGTCGAACGTTTTCATGAAGTATTTGGGCTTCAAAAAAGTCGAACATTTTCATGAAGTATTTGGGCTTCAAAAAAGTTGAAAATTTTCACGACAGGATTTCGGCTTAAAAAAAGTCGAACATTTTCATGAAGTATTTCAGCTTCAAAAAAGTTGAAAATTTTCATGAAAAGATTTCGGCTACAAAAAAGTTGAAAATTTTCATGAAAAGATTTCGGCTTCAAAAAAGTTGAAAATTTTCATGAAAAGATTTCGACTTCAAAAAAGTTGAAAATTTTCACGACAGGATTTTGGCTTTAAAAAAGTCGAACATTTTCATGAAGTATTTCAGCTTCAAAAAAGTTGAACATTTTCATGAAAAGATTTCGGCTACAAAAAAGTTGAAAATTTTTCATGAAAAGATTTCGGCTTCAAAAAAGTTGAAAATTTTCACGACAGGATTTCGGCTTTAAAAAAGTCGAACGTTTTCATGAAGTATTTCGGCTTCAAAAAAGTCGAACATTTTCATGAAGTATTTCGGATTCAAAAAAGGTGAAAATTTTCACGACAGGATTTCGGCTTTAAAAAAGTCGAACATTTTCATGAAAAGATTTCGGCTACAAAGAAGTTGAAAATTTTCACGAAAAGATTTCGGCTTCAAAAAAGTTGAAAATTTTCATGAAAAGATTTCGGTTTCAAAAAAGCTGAAAATTTTCATGAAAAGATTTCGGCTTCAAAAAAGTTGAAAATTTTCACGACAGGATTTTGGCTTTAAAAAAGTCGAACATTTTCATGAAGTATTTGGGCTTCAAAAAAGTTGAAAATTTTCATGAAAAGATTTCGGCTTCAAAAAAGTTGAAAATTTTCACGACAGGATTTCGGCTTTAAAAAAGTCGAACATTTTCATGAAGTATTTCAGCTTCAAAAAAGTTGAAAATTTTCATGAAAAGATTTCGGCTACAAAAAAGTTGAAAATTTTCACGACAGGATTTCGGCTTTAAAAAAGTCGAACATTTTCATGAAGTATTTCAGCTTCAAAAAAGTTGAAAATTTTCATGAAAAGATTTCGGCTACAAAAAAGTTGAAAATTTTCATGAAAAGATTTCGGCTTCAAAAAAGTTGAAAATTTTCACGACAGGATTTCGGCTTTAAAAAAGTCGAACGTTTTCATGAAGTATTTGGGCTTCAAAAAAGTCGAACATTTTCATGAAGTATTTGGGCTTCAAAAAAGTTGAAAATTTTCACGACAGGATTTCGGCTTTAAATAAGTCGAACATTTTCATGAAGTATTTCAGCTTCAAAAAAGTTGAAAATTTTCATGAAAAGATTTCGGCTACAAAAAAGTTGAAAATTTTCATGAAAAGATTTCGGCTTCAAAAAAGTTGAAAATTTTCATGAAAAGATTTCGACTTCAAAAAAGTTGAAAATTTTCACGACAGGATTTTGGCTTTAAAAAAGTCGAACATTTTCATGAAGTATTTCAGCTTCAAAAAAGTTGAAAATTTTCATGAAAAGATTTCGGCTACAAAAAAGTTGAAAATTTTCACGACAGGATTTTGGCTTTAAAAAAGTCGAACATTTTCATGAAGTATTTCAGCTTCAAAAAAGTTGAAAATTTTCATGAAAAGATTTCGGCTACAAAAAAGTTGAAAATTTTCATGAAAAGATTTCGGTTTCAAAAAAGCTGAACATTTTCATGAAAAGATTTCGGCTTCAAAAAAGTTGAAAATTTTCACGACAGGATTTTGGCTTTAAAAAAGTCGAACATTTTCATGAAGTATTTGGGCTTCAAAAAAGTTGAAAATTTTCATGAAAAGATTTCGGCTTCAAAAAAGTTGAAAATTTTCACGACAGGATTTCGGCTTTAAAAAAGTCGAACATTTTCATGAAGTATTTCAGCTTCAAAAAAGTTGAAAATTTTCATGAAAAGATTTCGGTTTCAAAAAAGTTGAAAATTTTCACGACAGGATTTCGGCTTTAAAAAAGTCGAACATTTTCATGAAGTATTTCAGCTTCAAAAAAGTTGAAAATTTTCATGAAAAGATTTCGGCTACAAAAAAGTTGAAAATTTTCATGAAAAGATTTCGGCTTCAAAAAAGTTGAAAATTTTCACGACAGGATTTCGGCTTTAAAAAAGTCGAACGTTTTCATGAAGTATTTGGGCTTCAAAAAAGTCGAACATTTTCATGAAGTATTTGGGCTTCAAAAAAGTTGAAAATTTTCACGACAGGATTTCGGCTTTAAAAAAGTCGAACATTTTCATGAAGTATTTCAGCTTCAAAAAAGTTGAAAATTTTCATGAAAAGATTTCGGCTACAAAAAAGTTGAAAATTTTCATGAAAAGATTTCGGCTTCAAAAAAGTTGAAAATTTTCATGAAAAGATTTCGACTTCAAAAAAGTTGAAAATTTTCACGACAGGATTTCGGCTTTAAAAAAGTCGAACATTTTCATGAAGTATTTCAGCTTCAAAAAAGTTGAAAATTTTCATGAAAAGATTTCGGCTTCAAAAAAGTTGAAA
Organism: Labrus mixtus; assembly: GCF_963584025.1. Classification (NCBI taxonomy): domain Eukaryota; kingdom Metazoa; phylum Chordata; class Actinopteri; order Labriformes; family Labridae; genus Labrus; species Labrus mixtus. The sequence continues at coordinate 522,109 of NW_026870158.1, forward strand.
ATTTTCATGAAAAGATTTCGGCTTCAAAAAAGTTTAAAATTTTCAAGACAGGATTTCGGCTTTAAAAAAGTCGAACATTTTCATGAAGTATTTCGGATTCAAAAAAGTTGAAAATTTTCATTAAAAGATTTCGGCTTCAAAAAAGTTGAAAATGTTCACAACAGGATTTCGGCTTTAAAAAAGTCGAACGTTTTCATGAAAAGTATTTCAGCTTCAAAAAAGTTGAAAATTTTCATGAAAAGATTTCGGCTTCAAAAAAGTTGAAAATTTTCATGAAAAGATTTCGGCTTCAAAAAAGTTTAAAATTTTCACGACAGGATTTCGGCTTTAAAAAAGTCGAACATTTTCATGAAGTATTTCAGCTTCAAAAAAGTTGAAAATTTTCATGAAAAGATTTCGGTTTCAAAAAAGTTGAAAATTTTCAGGACAGGATTTCGGCTTTAAAAAAGTCGAACATTTTCATGAAGTATTTCGGATTCAAAAAAGTTGAAAATTTTCATGAAAAGATTTCGGCTACAAAAAAGTTGAAAATTTTCATGAAAAGATTTCGGATTCAAAAAAGTTGAAAATTTTCACGACAGGATTTCGGCTTTAAAAAAGTCGAACATTTTCATGAAGTATTTGGGCTTCAAAAAAGTTTAAAATTTTCAAGACAGGATTTCGGCTTTAAAAAAGTCGAACATTTTCATGAAGTATTTCGGATTCAAAAAAGTTGAAAATTTTCATTAAAAGATTTCGGCTTCAAAAAAGTTGAAAATGTTCACAACAGGATTTCGGCTTTAAAAAAGTCGAACGTTTTCATGAAAAGTATTTCAGCTTCAAAAAAGTTGAAAATTTTCATGAAAAGATTTCGGCTTCAAAAAAGTTGAAAATTTTCATGAAAAGATTTCGGCTTCAAAAAAGTTTAAAATTTTCACGACAGGATTTCGGCTTTAAAAAAGTCGAACATTTTCATGAAGTATTTCAGCTTCAAAAAAGTTGAAAATTTTCATGAAAAGATTTCGGTTTCAAAAAAGTTGAAAATTTTCAGGACAGGATTTCGGCTTTAAAAAAGTCGAACATTTTCATGAAGTATTTCGGATTCAAAAAAGTTGAAAATTTTCATGAAAAGATTTCGGCTACAAAAAAGTTGAAAATTTTCATGAAAAGATTTCGGATTCAAAAAAGTTGAAAATTTTCACGACAGGATTTCGGCTTTAAAAAAGTCGAACATTTTCATGAAGTATTTGGGCTTCAAAAAAGTTGAAAATTTTCACGACAGGATTTCAGCTTCAAAAAAGTCGAACATTTTCATGAAGTATTTCGGCTTCAAAAAAGTTGAACATTTTCATGAAGTATTTGGGCTTCAAAAAAGTTGAAAATTTTCACGACAGGATTTCGGCTTTAAAAAAGTCGAACATTTTCATGAAGTATTTCAGCTTCAAAAAAGTTGAAAATTTTCATGAAAAGATTTCGGCTACAAAAAAGTTGAAAATTTTCATGAAAAGATTTCGGCTTCAAAAAAGTTGAAAATTTTCAGGACAGGATTTCGGCTTTAAAAAAGTCGAACATTTTCATGAAGTATTTCGGCTTCAAAAAAGTTGAACATTTTCATGAAGTATTTGGGCTTCAAAAAGGTTGAAAATTTTCAAGACAGGATTTCAGCTTCAAAAAAGTCGAACATTTTCATGAAGTATTTCGGCTTCAAAAAAGTTGAACATTTTCATGAAGTATTTGGGCTTCAAAAAAGTTGAAAATTTTCACGACAGAATTTCGGCTTTAAAAAAGTCGAACATTTTCATGAAAAGATTTCGGCTACAAAGAAGTTGAAAATTTTCATGAAAAGATTTCGGCTTCAAAAAAGTTGAAAATTTTCACGAAAAGATTTCGGCTTCAAAAAAGTTGAAAATTTTCATGAAAAGATTTCGGTTTCAAAAAAGCTGAAAATTTTCATGAAAAGATTTCGGCTTCAAAAAAGTTGAAAATTTTCACGACAGGATTTTGGCTTTAAAAAAGTCGAACATTTTCATGAAGTATTTGGGCTACAAAAAAGTTGAAAATTTTCATGAAAAGATTTCGGCTTCAAAAAAGTTGAAAATTTTCACGACAGGATTTCGGCTTTAAAAAAGTCGAACATTTTCATGAAGTATTTCAGCTTCAAAAAAGTTGAAAATTTTCATGAAAAGATTTCGGTTTCAAAAAAGTTGTAAATTTTCACGACAGGATTTCGGCTTTAAAAAAGTCGAACATTTTCATGAAGTATTTCGGATTCAAAAAAGTTGAAAATTTTCATGAAAAGATTTCGGCTACAAAAAAGTTGAAAATTTTCATGAAAAAATTTCGGCTTCAAAAAAGTTGAAAATGTTCACAACAGGATTTCGGCTTTAAAAAAGTCGAACGTTTTCATGAAAAGTATTTCAGCTTCAAAAAAGTTGAAAATTTTCATGAAAAGATTTCGGCTTCAAAAAAGTTGAAAATTTTCATGAAAAGATTTCGGCTTCAAAAAAGTTTAAAATTTTCACGACAGGATTTCGGCTTTAAAAAAGTCGAACATTTTCATGAAGTATTTCAGCTTCAAAAAAGTTGAAAATTTTCATGAAAAGATTTCGGTTTCAAAAAAGTTGAAAATTTTCAGGACAGGATTTCGGCTTTAAAAAAGTCGAACATTTTCATGAAGTATTTCGGATTCAAAAAAGTTGAAAATTTTCATGAAAAGATTTCGGCTACAAAAAAGTTGAAAATTTTCATGAAAAAATTTCGGATTCAAAAAAGTTGAAAATTTTCACGACAGGATTTCGGCTTTAAAAAAGTCGAACATTTTCATGAAGTATTTGGGCTTCAAAAAAGTTGAAAATTTTCACGACAGGATTTCAGCTTCAAAAAAGTCGAACATTTTCATGAAGTATTTCGGCTTCAAAAAAGTTGAACATTTTCATGAAGTATTTGGGCTTCAAAAAAGTTGAAAATTTTCACGACAGGATTTCGGCTTTAAAAAAGTCGAACATTTTCATGAAGTATTTCAGCTTCAAAAAAGTTGAAAATTTTCATGAAAAGATTTCGGCTACAAAAAAGTTGAAAATTTTCATGAAAAGATTTCGGCTTCAAAAAAGTTGAAAATTTTCAGGACAGGATTTCGGCTTTAAAAAAGTCGAACATTTTCATGAAGTATTTCGGCTTCAAAAAAGTTGAACATTTTCATGAAGTATTTGGGCTTCAAAAAGGTTGAAAATTTTCAAGACAGGATTTCAGCTTCAAAAAAGTCGAACATTTTCATGAAGTATTTCAGCTTCAAAAAAGTTGAAAATTTTCATGAAAAGATTTCGGCTACAAAAAAGTTGAAAATTTTCATGAAAAGATTTCGGCTTCAAAAAAGTTGAAAATTTTCAGGACAGGATTTCGGCTTTAAAAAAGTCGAACATTTTCATGAAGTATTTCGGCTTCAAAAAAGTTGAACATTTTCATGAAGTATTTGGGCTTCAAAAAGGTTGAAAATTTTCAAGACAGGATTTCAGCTTCAAAAAAGTCGAACATTTTCATGAAGTATTTCGGCTTCAAAAAAGTTGAACATTTTCATGAAGTATTTGGGCTTCAAAAAAGTTGAAAATTTTCACGACAGAATTTCGGCTTTAAAAAAGTCGAACATTTTCATGAAAAGATTTCGGCTACAAAGAAGTTGAAAATTTTCATGAAAAGATTTCGGCTTCAAAAAAGTTGAAAATTTTCACGAAAAGATTTCGGCTTCAAAAAAGTTGAAAATTTTCATGAAAAGATTTCGGTTTCAAAAAAGCTGAAAATTTTCATGAAAAGATTTCGGCTTCAAAAAAGTTGAAAATTTTCACGACAGGATTTTGGCTTTAAAAAAGTCGAACATTTTCATGAAGTATTTGGGCTTCAAAAAAGTTGAAAATTTTCATGAAAAGATTTCGGCTTCAAAAAAGTTGAAAATTTTCACGACAGGATTTCGGCTTTAAAAAAGTCGAACATTTTCATGAAGTATTTCAGCTTCAAAAAAGTTGAAAATTTTCATGAAAAGATTTCGGTTTCAAAAAAGTTGTAAATTTTCACGACAGGATTTCGGCTTTAAAAAAGTCGAACATTTTCATGAAGTATTTCGGATTCAAAAAAGTTGAAAATTTTCATGAAAAGATTTCGGCTACAAAAAAGTTGAAAATTTTCATGAAAAAATTTCGGCTTCAAAAAAGTTGAAAATGTTCACAACAGGATTTCGGCTTTAAAAAAGTCGAACGTTTTCATGAAAAGTATTTCAGCTTCAAAAAAGTTGAAAATTTTCATGAAAAGATTTCGGCTTCAAAAAAGTTGAAAATTTTCATGAAAAGATTTCGGCTTCAAAAAAGTTTAAAATTTTCACGACAGGATTTCGGCTTTAAAAAAGTCGAACATTTTCATGAAGTATTTCAGCTTCAAAAAAGTTGAAAATTTTCATGAAAAGATTTCGGTTTCAAAAAAGTTGAAAATTTTCAGGACAGGATTTCGGCTTTAAAAAAGTCGAACATTTTCATGAAGTATTTCGGATTCAAAAAAGTTGAAAATTTTCATGAAAAGATTTCGGCTACAAAAAAGTTGAAAATTTTCATGAAAAAATTTCGGATTCAAAAAAGTTGAAAATTTTCACGACAGGATTTCGGCTTTAAAAAAGTCGAACATTTTCATGAAGTATTTGGGCTTCAAAAAAGTTGAAAATTTTCACGACAGGATTTCAGCTTCAAAAAAGTCGAACATTTTCATGAAGTATTTCGGCTTCAAAAAAGTTGAACATTTTCATGAAGTATTTGGGCTTCAAAAAAGTTGAAAATTTTCACGACAGGATTTCGGCTTTAAAAAAGTCGAACATTTTCATGAAGTATTTCAGCTTCAAAAAAGTTGAAAATTTTCATGAAAAGATTTCGGCTACAAAAAAGTTGAAAATTTTCATGAAAAGATTTCGGCTTCAAAAAAGTTGAAAATTTTCAGGACAGGATTTCGGCTTTAAAAAAGTCGAACATTTTCATGAAGTATTTCGGCTTCAAAAAAGTTGAACATTTTCATGAAGTATTTGGGCTTCAAAAAGGTTGAAAATTTTCAAGACAGGATTTCAGCTTCAAAAAAGTCGAACATTTTCATGAAGTATTTCGGCTTCAAAAAAGTTGAACATTTTCATGAAGTATTTGGGCTTCAAAAAAGTTGAAAATTTTCATGAAAAGATTTCGGCTTCAAAAAAGTTGAAAATTTTCATGAAAAGATTTCGGCTTCAAAAAAGTTGAAAATTTTCAGGACAGGATTTCGGCTTTAAAAAAGTCGAACATTTTCATGAAGTATTTCGGCTTCAAAAAAGTTGAACATTTTCATGAAGTATTTGGGCTTCAAAAAGGTTGAAAATTTTCAAGACAGGATTTCAGCTTCAAAAAAGTCGAAAATTTTCACGACAGAATTTCGGCTTTAAAAAAGTCGAACATTTTCATGAAAAGATTTCGGCTACAAAGAAGTTGAAAATTTTCATGAAAAGATTTCGGTTTCAAAAAAGCTGAAAATTTTCATGAAAAGATTTCGGCTTCAAAAAAGTTGAAAATTTTCACGACAGGATTTTGGCTTTAAAAAAGTCGAACATTTTCATGAAGTATTTGGGCTTCAAAAAAGTTGAAAATTTTCATGAAAAGATTTCGGCTTCAAAAAAGTTGAAAATTTTCACGACAGGATTTCGGCTTTAAAAAAGTCGAACATTTTCATGAAGTATTTGGGCTTCAAAAAAGTTGAAAATTTTCATGAAAAGATTTCGGTTTCAAAAAAGTTGAAAATTTTCACGACAGGATTTCGGCTTTAAAAAAGTCGAACATTTTCATGAAGTATTTCGGATTCAAAAAAGTTGAAAATTTTCATGAAAAGATTTCGGCTACAAAAAAGTTGAAAATTTTCATGAAAAAATTTCGGATTCAAAAAAGTTGAAAATTTTCACGACAGGATTTCGGCTTTAAAAAAGTCGAACATTTTCATGAAGTATTTGGGCTTCAAAAAAGTTGAAAATTTTCACGACAGGATTTCAGCTTCAAAAAAGTCGAACATTTTCATGAAGTATTTCGGCTTCAAAAAAGTTGAACATTTTCATGAAGTATTTGGGCTTCAAAAAAGTTGAAAATTTTCACGACAGGATTTCGGCTTTAAAAAAGTCGAACATTTTCATGAAGTATTTCAGCTTCAAAAAAGTTGAAAATTTTCATGAAAAGATTTCGGCTACAAAAAAGTTGAAAATTTTCATGAAAAGATTTCGGCTTCAAAAAAGTTGAAAATTTTCAGGACAGGATTTCGGCTTTAAAAAAGTCGAACATTTTCATGAAGTATTTCGGCTTCAAAAAAGTTGAACATTTTCATGAAGTATTTGGGCTTCAAAAAGGTTGAAAATTTTCAAGACAGGATTTCAGCTTCAAAAAAGTCGAACATTTTCATGAAGTATTTCGGCTTCAAAAAAGTTGAACATTTTCATGAAGTATTTGGGCTTCAAAAAAGTTGAAAATTTTCACGACAGAATTTCGGCTTTAAAAAAGTCGAACATTTTCATGAAAAGATTTCGGCTACAAAGAAGTTGAAAATTTTCATGAAAAGATTTCGGCTTCAAAAAAGTTGAAAATTTTCACGAAAAGATTTCGGCTTCAAAAAAGTTGAAAATTTTCATGAAAAGATTTCGGTTTCAAAAAAGCTGAAAATTTTCATGAAAAGATTTCGGCTTCAAAAAAGTTGAAAATTTTCACGACAGGATTTTGGCTTTAAAAAAGTCGAACATTTTCATGAAGTATTTGGGCTTCAAAAAAGTTGAAAATTTTCATGAAAAGATTTCGGCTTCAAAAAAGTTGAAAATTTTCACGACAGGATTTCGGCTTTAAAAAAGTCGAACATTTTCATGAAGTATTTCAGCTTCAAAAAAGTTGAAAATTTTCATGAAAAGATTTCGGTTTCAAAAAAGTTGAAAATTTTCACGACAGGATTTCGGCTTTAAAAAAGTCGAACATTTTCATGAAGTATTTCGGATTCAAAAAAGTTGAAAATTTTCATGAAAAGATTTCGGCTACAAAAAAGTTGAAAATTTTCATGAAAAAATTTCGACTTCAAAAAAGTTGAAAATTTTCACGACAGGATTTCGGCTTTAAAAAAGTCGAACGTTTTCATGAAGTATTTGGGCTTCAAAAAAGTCGAACATTTTCATGAAGTATTTGGGCTTCAAAAAAGTTGAAAATTTTCACGACAGGATTTTGGCTTTAAAAAAGTCGAACATTTTCATGAAGTATTTCAGCTTCAAAAAAGTTGAACATTTTCATGAAAAGATTTCGGCTACAAAAAAGTTGAAAATTTTCATGAAAAGATTTCGGCTTCAAAAAAGTTGAAAATTTTCACGACAGGATTTCGGCTTTAAAAAAGTCGAACGTTTTCATGAAGTATTTCGGCTTCAAAAAAGTCGAACATTTTCATGAAGTATTTCGGATTCAAAAAAGTTGAAAATTTTCACGACAGGATTTCGGCTTTAAAAAAGTCGAACATTTTCATGAAAAGATTTCGGCTACAAAGTTGAAAATTTTCACGAAAAGATTTCGGCTTCAAAAAAGTTGAAAATTTTCATGAAAAGATTTCGGTTTCAAAAAAGCTGAAAATTTTCATGAAAAGATTTCGGCTTCAAAAAAGTTGAAAATTTTCACGACAGGATTTTGGCTTTAAAAAAGTCGAACATTTTCATGAAGTATTTGGGCTTCAAAAAAGTTGAAAATTTTCATGAAAAGATTCGGCTTCAAAAAAGTTGAAAATTTTCACGACAGGATTTCGGCTTTAAAAAAGTCGAACATTTTCATGAAGTATTTCAGCTTCAAAAAAGTTGAAAATTTTCATGAAAAGATTTCGGCTACAAAAAAGTTGAAAATTTTCACGACAGGATTTCGGCTTTAAATAAGTCGAACATTTTCATGAAGTATTTCAGCTTCAAAAAAGTTGAAAATTTTCATGAAAAGATTTCGGCTACAAAAAAGTTGAAAATTTTCATGAAAAGATTTCGGCTTCAAAAAAGTTGAAAATTTTCATGAAAAGATTTCGGCTTCAAAAAAGTTGAAAATTTTCACGACAGGATTTTGGCTTTAAAAAAGTCGAACATTTTCATGAAGTATTTCAGCTTCAAAAAAGTTGAAAATTTTCATGAAAAGATTTCGGCTACAAAAAAGTTGAAAATTTTCATTAAAAGATTTCGGCTTCAAAAAAGTTGAAAATGTTCACAACAGGATTTCGGCTTTAAAAAAGTCGAACGTTTTCATGAAAAGTATTTCAGCTTCAAAAAAGTTGAAAATTTTCATGAAAAGATTTCGGCTTCAAAAAAGTTGAAAATTTTCATGAAAAGATTTCGGCTTCAAAAAAGTTGAAAATTTTCACGACAGGATTTCGGCTTTAAAAAAGTCGAACATTTTCATGAAGTATTTCAGCTTCAAAAAAGTTGAAAATTTTCATGAAAAGATTTCGGTTTCAAAAAAGTTGAAAATTTTCAGGACAGGATTTCGGCTTTAAAAAAGTCGAACATTTTCATGAAGTATTTCGGATTCAAAAAAGTTGAAAATTTTCATGAAAAGATTTCGGCTACAAAAAAGTTGAAAATTTTCATGAAAAAATTTCGGCTTCAAAAAAGTTGAAAATTTTCACGACAGGATTTCGGCTTTAAAAAAGTCGAACATTTTCATGAAGTATTTGGGCTTCAAAAAAGTTGAAAATTTTCACGACAGGATTTCAGCTTCAAAAAAGTCGAACATTTTCATGAAGTATTTCGGCTTCAAAAAAGTTGAACATTTTCATGAAGTATTTGGGCTTCAAAAAAGTTGAAAATTTTCACGACAGGATTTCGGCTTTAAAAAAGTCGAACATTTTCATGAAGTATTTCAGCTTCAAAAAAGTTGAAAATTTTCATGAAAAGATTTCGGCTACAAAAAAGTTGAAAATTTTCATGAAAAGATTTCGGCTTCAAAAAAGTTGAAAATTTTCAGGACAGGATTTCGGCTTTAAAAAAGTCGAACATTTTCATGAAGTATTTCGGCTTCAAAAAAGTTGAACATTTTCATGAAGTATTTGGGCTTCAAAAAGGTTGAAAATTTTCAAGACAGGATTTCAGCTTCAAAAAAGTCGAACATTTTCATGAAGTATTTCGGCTTCAAAAAAGTTGAACATTTTCATGAAGTATTTGGGCTTCAAAAAAGTTGAAAATTTTCACGACAGAATTTCGGCTTTAAAAAAGTCGAACATTTTCATGAAAAGATTTCGGCTACAAAGAAGTTGAAAATTTTCATGAAAAGATTTCGGCTTCAAAAAAGTTGAAAATTTTCACGAAAAGATTTCGGCTTCAAAAAAGTTGAAAATTTTCATGAAAAGATTTCGGTTTCAAAAAAGCTGAAAATTTTCATGAAAAGATTTCGGCTTCAAAAAAGTTGAAAATTTTCACGACAGGATTTTGGCTTTAAAAAAGTCGAACATTTTCATGAAGTATTTGGGCTTCAAAAAAGTTGAAAATTTTCATGAAAAGATTTCGGCTTCAAAAAAGTTGAAAATTTTCACGACAGGATTTCGGTTTTAAAAAAGTCGAACATTTTCATGAAGTATTTCAGCTTCAAAAAAGTTGAACATTTTCATGAAAAGATTTCGGTTTCAAAAAAGTTGAAAATTTTCACGACAGGATTTCGGCTTTAAAAAAGTCGAACATTTTCATGAAGTATTTCGGATTCAAAAAAGTTGAAAATTTTCATGAATAGATTTCGGCTACAAAAAAGTTGAAAATTTTCATGAAAAAATTTCGGCTTCAAAAAAGTTGAAAATTTTCACGACAGGATTTCGGCTTTAAAAAAGTCGAACTTTTTCATGAAGTATTTGGGCTTCAAAAAAGTCGAACATTTTCATGAAGTATTTCGGCTTCAAAAAAGTTGAAAATTTTCACGACAGGATTTCGGCTTTAAAAAAGTCGAACATTTTCATGAAGTATTTCAGCTTCAAAAAAGTTGAAAATTTTCATGAAAAGATTTCGGCTACAAAAAAGTTGAAAATTTTCATGAAAAGATTTCGGCTTCAAAAAAGTTGAAAATTTTCATGAAAAGATTTCGACTTCAAAAAAGTTGAAAATTTTCACGACAGGATTTTGGCTTTAAAAAAGTCGAACATTTTCATGAAGTATTTCAGCTTCAAAAAAGTTGAACATTTTCATGAAAAGATTTCGGCTACAAAAAAGTTGAAAATTTTCATGAAAAGATTTCGGCTTCAAAAAAGTTGAAAATTTTCACGACAGGATTTCGGCTTTAAAAAAGTCGAACATTTTCATGAAGTATTTGGGCTTCAAAAAAGTTGAAAATTTTCACGACAGGATTTCAGCTTCAAAAAAGTCGAACATTTTCATGAAGTATTTCGGCTTCAAAAAAGTTGAACATTTTCATGAAGTATTTGGGCTTCAAAAAAGTTGAAAATTTTCACGACAGGATTTCGGCTTTAAAAAAGTCGAACATTTTCATGAAGTATTTCAGCTTCAAAAAAGTTGAAAATTTTCATGAAAAGATTTCGGCTACAAAAAAGTTGAAAATTTTCATGAAAAGATTTCGGCTTCAAAAAAGTTGAAAATTTTCAGGACAGGATTTCGGCTTTAAAAAAGTCGAACATTTTCATGAAGTATTTCGGCTTCAAAAAAGTTGAACATTTTCATGAAGTATTTGGGCTTCAAAAAGGTTGAAAATTTTCAAGACAGGATTTCAGCTTCAAAAAAGTCGAACATTTTCATGAAGTATTTCGGCTTCAAAAAAGTTGAACATTTTCATGAAGTATTTGGGCTTCAAAAAAGTTGAAAATTTTCACGACAGAATTTCGGCTTTAAAAAAGTCGAACATTTTCATGAAAAGATTTCGGCTACAAAGAAGTTGAAAATTTTCATGAAAAGATTTCGGCTTCAAAAAAGTTGAAAATTTTCACGAAAAGATTTCGGCTTCAAAAAAGTTGAAAATTTTCATGAAAAGATTTCGGTTTCAAAAAAGCTGAAAATTTTCATGAAAAGATTTCGGCTTCAAAAAAGTTGAAAATTTTCACGACAGGATTTTGGCTTTAAAAAAGTCGAACATTTTCATGAAGTATTTGGGCTTCAAAAAAGTTGAAAATTTTCATGAAAAGATTTCGGCTTCAAAAAAGTTGAAAATTTTCACGACAGGATTTCGGTTTTAAAAAAGTCGAACATTTTCATGAAGTATTTCAGCTTCAAAAAAGTTGAACATTTTCATGAAAAGATTTCGGTTTCAAAAAAGTTGAAAATTTTCACGACAGGATTTCGGCTTTAAAAAAGTCGAACATTTTCATGAAGTATTTCGGATTCAAAAAAGTTGAAAATTTTCATGAATAGATTTCGGCTACAAAAAAGTTGAAAATTTTCATGAAAAAATTTCGGCTTCAAAAAAGTTGAAAATTTTCACGACAGGATTTCGGCTTTAAAAAAGTCGATCTTTTTCATGAAGTATTTGGGCTTCAAAAAAGTCGAACATTTTCATGAAGTATTTCGGCTTCAAAAAAGTTGAAAATTTTCACGACAGGATTTCGGCTTTAAAAAAGTCGAACATTTTCATGAAGTATTTCAGCTTCAAAAAAGTTGAAAATTTTCATGAAAAGATTTCGGCTACAAAAAAGTTGAAAATTTTCATGAAAAGATTTCGGCTTCAAAAAAGTTGAAAATTTTCATGAAAAGATTTCGACTTCAAAAAAGTTGAAAATTTTCACGACAGGATTTTGGCTTTAAAAAAGTCGAACATTTTCATGAAGTATTTCAGCTTCAAAAAAGTTGAACATTTTCATGAAAAGATTTCGGCTACAAAAAAGTTGAAAATTTTCATGAAAAGATTTCGGCTTCAAAAAAGTTGAAAATTTTCACGACAGGATTTCGGCTTTAAAAAAGTCGAACGTTTTCATGAAGTATTTCGGCTTCAAAAAAGTCGAACATTTTCATGAAGTATTTCGGATTCAAAAAAGTTGAAAATTTTCACGACAGGATTTCGGCTTTAAAAAAGTCGAACATTTTCATGAAAAGATTTCGGCTACAAAGAAGTTGAAAATTTTCACGAAAAGATTTCGGCTTCAAAAAAGTTGAAAATTTTCATGAAAAGATTTCGGTTTCAAAAAAGCTGAAAATTTTCATGAAAAGATTTCGGCTTCAAAAAAGTTGAAAATTTTCACGACAGGATTTTGGCTTTAAAAAAGTCGAACATTTTCATGAAGTATTTGGGCTTCAAAAAAGTTGAAAATTTTCATGAAAAGATTCGGCTTCAAAAAAGTTGAAAATTTTCACGACAGGATTTCGGCTTTAAAAAAGTCGAACATTTTCATGAAGTATTTCAGCTTCAAAAAAGTTGAAAATTTTCATGAAAAGATTTCGGCTACAAAAAAGTTGAAAATTTTCACGACAGGATTTCGGCTTTAAAAAAGTCGAACATTTTCATGAAGTATTTCAGCTTCAAAAAAGTTGAAAATTTTCATGAAAAGATTTCGGCTTCAAAAAAGTTGAAAATTTTCACGACAGGATTTCGGCTTTAAAAAAGTCGAACGTTTTCATGAAGTATTTGGGCTTCAAAAAAGTCGAACATTTTCATGAAGTATTTGGGCTTCAAAAAAGTTGAAAATTTTCACGACAGGATTACGGCTTTAAAAAAGTCGAACATTTTCATGAAGTATTTCAGCTTCAAAAAAGTTGAAAATTTTCATGAAAAGATTTCGGCTACAAAAAAGTTGAAAATTTTCATGAAAAGATTTCGGCTTCAAAAAAGTTGAAAGTTTTCATGAAAAGATTTCGACTTCAAAAAAGTTGAAAATTTTCACGACAGGATTTTGGCTTTAAAAAAGTCGAACATTTTCATGAAGTATTTCAGCTTCAAAAAAGTTGAAAATTTTCATGAAAAGATTTCGGCTTCAAAAAAGTTGAAAATGTTCACAACAGGATTTCGGCTTTAAAAAAGTCGAACGTTTTCATGAAAAGTATTTCAGCTTCAAAAAAGTTGAAAATTTTCATGAAAAGATTTCGGCTTCAAAAAAGTTGAAAATTTTCATGAAAAGATTTCGGCTTCAAAAAAGTTTAAAATTTTCACGACAGGATTTCGGCTTTAAAAAAGTCGAACATTTTCATGAAGTATTTCAGCTTCAAAAAAGTTGAAAATTTTCATGAAAAGATTTCGGTTTCAAAAAAGTTGAAAATTTTCAGGACAGGATTTCGGCTTTAAAAAAGTCGAACATTTTCATGAAGTATTTCGGATTCAAAAAAGTTGAAAATTTTCATGAAAAGATTTCGGCTACAAAAAAGTTGAAAATTTTCATGAAAAGATTTCGGCTTCAAAAAAGTTGAAAATTTTCATGAAAAGATTTCGACTTCAAAAAAGTTGAAAATTTTCACGACAGGATTTTGGCTTTAAAAAAGTCGAACATTTTCATGAAGTATTTCAGCTTCAAAAAAGTTGAACATTTTCATGAAAAGATTTCGGCTACAAAAAAGTTGAAAATTTTCATGAAAAGATTTCGGCTTCAAAAAAGTTGAAAATTTTCACGACAGGATTTCGGCTTTAAAAAAGTCGAACGTTTTCATGAAGTATTTCGGCTTCAAAAAAGTCGAACATTTTCATGAAGTATTTCGGATTCAAAAAAGTTGAAAATTTTCACGACAGGATTTCGGCTTTAAAAAAGTCGAACATTTTCATGAAAAGATTTCGGCTACAAAGAAGTTGAAAATTTTCACGAAAAGATTTCGGCTTCAAAAAAGTTGAAAATTTTCATGAAAAGATTTCGGTTTCAAAAAAGCTGAAAATTTTCATGAAAAGATTTCGGCTTCAAAAAAGTTGAAAATTTTCACGACAGGATTTTGGCTTTAAAAAAGTCGAACATTTTCATGAAGTATTTGGGCTTCAAAAAAGTTGAAAATTTTCATGAAAAGATTCGGCTTCAAAAAAGTTGAAAATTTTCACGACAGGATTTCGGCTTTAAAAAAGTCGAACATTTTCATGAAGTATTTCAGCTTCAAAAAAGTTGAAAATTTTCATGAAAAGATTTCGGCTACAAAAAAGTTGAAAATTTTCACGACAGGATTTCGGCTTTAAAAAAGTCGAACATTTTCATGAAGTATTTCAGCTTCAAAAAAGTTGAAAATTTTCATGAAAAGATTTCGGCTTCAAAAAAGTTGAAAATTTTCACGACAGGATTTCGGCTTTAAAAAAGTCGAACGTTTTCATGAAGTATTTGGGCTTCAAAAAAGTCGAACATTTTCATGAAGTATTTGGGCTTCAAAAAAGTTGAAAATTTTCACGACAGGATTACGGCTTTAAAAAAGTCGAACATTTTCATGAAGTATTTCAGCTTCAAAAAAGTTGAAAATTTTCATGAAAAGATTTCGGCTACAAAAAAGTTGAAAATTTTCATGAAAAGATTTCGGCTTCAAAAAAGTTGAAAGTTTTCATGAAAAGATTTCGACTTCAAAAAAGTTGAAAATTTTCACGACAGGATTTTGGCTTTAAAAAAGTCGAACATTTTCATGAAGTATTTCAGCTTCAAAAAAGTTGAAAATTTTCATGAAAAGATTTCGGTTTCAAAAAAGTTGAAAATTTTCAGGACAGGATTTCGGCTTTAAAAAAGTCGAACATTTTCATGAAGTATTTCGGATTCAAAAAAGTTGAAAATTTTCATGAAAAGATTTTGGCTACAAAAAAGTTGAAAATTTTCATGAAAAGATTTCGGCTTCAAAAAAGTTGAAAATTTTCACGACAGGATTTCGGCTTTAAAAAAGTCGAACATTTTCATGAAGTATTTGGGCTTCAAAAAAGTTGAAAATTTTCACGACAGGATTTCAGCTTCAAAAAAGTCGAACATTTTCATGAAGTATTTCGGCTTCAAAAAAGTTGAACATTTTCATGAAGTATTTGGGCTTCAAAAAAGTTGAAAATTTTCACGACAGGATTTCGGCTTTAAAAAAGTCGAACATTTTCATGAAGTATTTCAGCTTCAAAAAAGTTGAAAATTTTCATGAAAAGATTTCGGCTACAAAAAAGTTGAAAATTTTCATGAAAAGATTTCGGCTTCAAAAAAGTTGAAAATTTTCAGGACAGGATTTCGGCTTTAAAAAAGTCGAACATTTTCATGAAGTATTTCGGCTTCAAAAAAGTTGAACATTTTCATGAAGTATTTGGGCTTCAAAAAGGTTGAAAATTTTCAAGACAGGATTTCAGCTTCAAAAAAGTCGAACATTTTCATGAAGTATTTCGGCTTCAAAAAAGTTGAACATTTTCATGAAGTATTTGGGCTTCAAAAAAGTTGAAAATTTTCACGACAGAATTTCGGCTTTAAAAAAGTCGAACATTTTCATGAAAAGATTTCGGCTACAAAGAAGTTGAAAATTTTCACGAAAAGATTTCGGCTTCAAAAAAGTTGAAAATTTTCATGAAAGATTTCGGTTTCAAAAAAGCTGAAAATTTTCATGAAAAGATTTCGGCTTCAAAAAAGTTGAAAATTTTCATGAAAAGATTTCGGCTTCAAAAAAGTTGAAAATTTTCACGACAGGATTTCGGCTTTAAAAAAGTCGAACGTTTTCATGAAGTATTTGGGCTTCAAAAAAGTCGAACATTTTCATGAAAAGATTTCGGCTACAAAAAAGTTGAAAATTTTCATGAAAAGATTTCAGCTTCAAAAAAGTTGAAAATTTTCACGAAAAGATTTCGGCTTCAAAAAAGTTGAAAATTTTCATGAAAAGATTTCGGTTTCAAAAAAGCTGAAAATTTTCATGAAAAGATTTCGGCTTCAAAAAAGTTGAAAATTTTCACGACAGGATTTTGGCTTTAAAAAAGTCGAACATTTTCATGAAGTATTTGGGCTTCAAAAAAGTTGAAAATTTTCATGAAAAGATTTCGGCTTCAAAAAAGTTGAAAATTTTCACGACAGGATTTCGGCTTTAAAAAAGTCGAACATTTTCATGAAGTATTTCAGCTTCAAAAAAGTTGAAAATTTTCATGAAAAGATTTCGGTTTCAAAAAAGTTGAAAATTTTCACGACAGGATTTCGGCTTTAAAAAAGTCGAACATTTTCATGAAGTATTTCAGCTTCAAAAAAGTTGAAAATTTTCATGAAAAGATTTCGGCTACAAAAAAGTTGAAAATTTTCATGAAAAGATTTCGGCTTCAAAAAAGTTGAAAATTTTCACGACAGGATTTCGGCTTTAAAAAAGTCGAATGTTTTCATGAAGTATTTGGGCTTCAAAAAAGTCGAACATTTTCATGAAAAGATTTCGGCTACAAAAAAGTTGAAAATTTTCATGAAAAGATTTCAGCTTCAAAAAAGTTGAAAATTTTCATGAAAAGATTTCGACTTCAAAAAAGTTGAAAATTTTCACGACAGGATTTTGGCTTTAAAAAAGTCGAACATTTTCATGAAGTATTTCAGCTTCAAAAAAGTTGAAAATTTTCATGAAAAGATTTCGGCTACAAAAAAGTTGAAAATTTTCATGAAAAGATTTCGGCTTCAAAAAAGTTGAACATTTTCATGAAGTATTTGGGCTTCAAAAAAGTTGAAAATTTTCACGACAGGATTTCGGCTTTAAAAAAGTCGAACATTTTCATGAAGTATTTCAGCTTCAAAAAAGTTGAAAATTTTCATGAAAAGATTTTGGCTTCAAAAAAGCTGAAAATTTTCATGAAAAGATTTCGGCTTCAAAAAAGTTGAACATTTTCATGAAGTATTTGGGCTTCAAAAAGGTTGAAAATTTTCACGACAGGATTTCAGCTTCAAAAAAGTCGAACATTTTCATGAAGTATTTCGGCTTCAAAAAAGTTGAACATTTTCATGAAGTATTTGGGCTTCAAAAAAGTTGAAAATTTTCACGACAGGATTTCGGCTTTAAAAAAGTCGAACATTTTCATGAAGTATTTCAGCTTCAAAAAAGTTGAAAATTTTCATGAAAAGATTTCGGCTTCAAAAAAGTTGAAAATTTTCACGACAGGATTTCGGCTTTAAAAAAGTCGAACATTTTCATGAAGTATTTCAGCTTCAAAAAAGTTGAAAATTTTCATGAAAAGATTTCGGTTTCAAAAAAGTTGAAAATTTTCACGACAGGATTTTGGCTTTAAAAAAGTCGAACATTTTCATGAAGTATTTCAGCTTCAAAAAAGTTGAAAATTTTCATGAAAAGATTTCGGCTACAAAAAAGTTGAAAATTTTCATGAAAAGATTTCGGCTTCAAAAAAGTTGAAAATTTTCACGACAGGATTTCGGCTTTAAAAAAGTCGAACGTTTTCATGAAGTATTTGGGCTTCAAAAAAGTCGAACATTTTCATGAAAAGATTTCGGCTACAAAAAAGTTGAAAATTTTCATGAAAAGATTTCAGCTTCAAAAAAGTTGAAAATTTTCATGAAAAGATTTCGACTTCAAAAAAGTTGAAAATTTTCACGACAGGATTTTGGCTTTAAAAAAGTCGAACATTTTCATGAAGTATTTCAGCTTCAAAAAAGTTGAAAATTTTCATGAAAAGATTTCGGCTACAAAAAAGTTGAAAATTTTCATGAAAAGATTTCGGCTTCAAAAAAGTTGAACATTTTCATGAAGTATTTGGGCTTCAAAAAAGTTGAAAATTTTCACGACAGGATTTCGGCTTTAAAAAAGTCGAACATTTTCATGAAGTATTTCAGCTTCAAAAAAGTTGAAAATTTTCATGAAAAGATTTTGGCTTCAAAAAAGCTGAAAATTTTCATGAAAAGATTTCGGCTTCAAAAAAGTTGAACATTTTCATGAAGTATTTGGGCTTCAAAAAGGTTGAAAATTTTCACGACAGGATTTCAGCTTCAAAAAAGTCGAACATTTTCATGAAGTATTTCGGCTTCAAAAAAGTTGAACATTTTCATGAAGTATTTGGGCTTCAAAAAAGTTGAAAATTTTCACGACTGGATTTCGGCTTTAAAAAAGTCGAACATTTTCATGAAAAGATTTCGGCTACAAAGAAGTCGAAAATTTTCATGAAAAGATTTCGGCTTCAAAAAAGTTGAAAATTTTCATGAAAAGATTTCGGCTTCAAAAAAGTTGAAAATTTTCACGACAGGATTTCGGCTTTAAAAAAGTCGAACATTTTCATGAAGTATTTCAGCTTCAAAAAAGTTGAAAATTTTCATGAAAAGATTTCGGTTTCAAAAAAGTTGAAAATTTTCAGGACAGGATTTCGGCTTTAAAAAAGTCGAACATTTTCATGAAGTATTTCGGATTCAAAAAAGTTGAAAATTTTCATGAAAAGATTTCGGCTACAAAAAAGTTGAAAATTTTCATGAAAAAATTTCGGCTTCAAAAAAGTTGAAAATTTTCACGACAGGATTTCGGCTTTAAAAAAGTCGAACATTTTCATGAAGTATTTGGGCTTCAAAAAAGTTGAAAATTTTCACGACAGGATTTCAGCTTCAAAAAAGTCGAACATTTTCATGAAGTATTTCGGCTTCAAAAAAGTTGAACATTTTCATGAAGTATTTGGGCTTCAAAAAAGTTGAAAATTTTCACGACAGGATTTCGGCTTTAAAAAAGTCGAACATTTTCATGAAGTATTTCAGCTTCAAAAAAGTTGAAAATTTTCATGAAAAGATTTCGGCTACAAAAAAGTTGAAAATTTTCATGAAAAGATTTCGGCTTCAAAAAAGTTGAAAATTTTCAGGACAGGATTTCGGCTTTAAAAAAGTCGAACATTTTCATGAAGTATTTCGGCTTCAAAAAAGTTGAACATTTTCATGAAGTATTTGGGCTTCAAAAAGGTTGAAAATTTTCAAGACAGGATTTCAGCTTCAAAAAAGTCGAACATTTTCATGAAGTATTTCGGCTTCAAAAAAGTTGAACATTTTCATGAAGTATTTGGGCTTCAAAAAAGTTGAAAATTTTCACGACAGAATTTCGGCTTTAAAAAAGTCGAACATTTTCATGAAAAGATTTCGGCTACAAAGAAGTTGAAAATTTTCATGAAAAGATTTCGGCTTCAAAAAAGTTGAAAATTTTCACGAAAAGATTTCGGCTTCAAAAAAGTTGAAAATTTTCATGAAAAGATTTCGGTTTCAAAAAAGCTGAAAATTTTCATGAAAAGATTTCGGCTTCAAAAAAGTTGAAAATTTTCACGACAGGATTTTGGCTTTAAAAAAGTCGAACATTTTCATGAAGTATTTGGGCTTCAAAAAAGTTGAAAATTTTCATGAAAAGATTTCGGCTTCAAAAAAGTTGAAAATTTTCACGACAGGATTTCGGTTTTAAAAAAGTCGAACATTTTCATGAAGTATTTCAGCTTCAAAAAAGTTGAACATTTTCATGAAAAGATTTCGGTTTCAAAAAAGTTGAAAATTTTCACGACAGGATTTCGGCTTTAAAAAAGTCGAACATTTTCATGAAGTATTTCGGATTCAAAAAAGTTGAAAATTTTCATGAATAGATTTCGGCTACAAAAAAGTTGAAAATTTTCATGAAAAAATTTCGGCTTCAAAAAAGTTGAAAATTTTCACGACAGGATTTCGGCTTTAAAAAAGTCGAACTTTTTCATGAAGTATTTGGGCTTCAAAAAAGTCGAACATTTTCATGAAGTATTTCGGCTTCAAAAAAGTTGAAAATTTTCACGACAGGATTTCGGCTTTAAAAAAGTCGAACATTTTCATGAAGTATTTCAGCTTCAAAAAAGTTGAAAATTTTCATGAAAAGATTTCGGCTACAAAAAAGTTGAAAATTTTCATGAAAAGATTTCGGCTTCAAAAAAGTTGAAAATTTTCATGAAAAGATTTCGACTTCAAAAAAGTTGAAAATTTTCACGACAGGATTTTGGCTTTAAAAAAGTCGAACATTTTCATGAAGTATTTCAGCTTCAAAAAAGTTGAACATTTTCATGAAAAGATTTCGGCTACAAAAAAGTTGAAAATTTTCATGAAAAGATTTCGGCTTCAAAAAAGTTGAAAATTTTCACGACAGGATTTCGGCTTTAAAAAAGTCGAACATTTTCATGAAGTATTTGGGCTTCAAAAAAGTTGAAAATTTTCACGACAGGATTTCAGCTTCAAAAAAGTCGAACATTTTCATGAAGTATTTCGGCTTCAAAAAAGTTGAACATTTTCATGAAGTATTTGGGCTTCAAAAAAGTTGAAAATTTTCACGACAGGATTTCGGCTTTAAAAAAGTCGAACATTTTCATGAAGTATTTCAGCTTCAAAAAAGTTGAAAATTTTCATGAAAAGATTTCGGCTACAAAAAAGTTGAAAATTTTCATGAAAAGATTTCGGCTTCAAAAAAGTTGAAAATTTTCAGGACAGGATTTCGGCTTTAAAAAAGTCGAACATTTTCATGAAGTATTTCGGCTTCAAAAAAGTTGAACATTTTCATGAAGTATTTGGGCTTCAAAAAGGTTGAAAATTTTCAAGACAGGATTTCAGCTTCAAAAAAGTCGAACATTTTCATGAAGTATTTCGGCTTCAAAAAAGTTGAACATTTTCATGAAGTATTTGGGCTTCAAAAAAGTTGAAAATTTTCACGACAGAATTTCGGCTTTAAAAAAGTCGAACATTTTCATGAAAAGATTTCGGCTACAAAGAAGTTGAAAATTTTCATGAAAAGATTTCGGCTTCAAAAAAGTTGAAAATTTTCACGAAAAGATTTCGGCTTCAAAAAAGTTGAAAATTTTCATGAAAAGATTTCGGTTTCAAAAAAGCTGAAAATTTTCATGAAAAGATTTCGGCTTCAAAAAAGTTGAAAATTTTCACGACAGGATTTTGGCTTTAAAAAAGTCGAACATTTTCATGAAGTATTTGGGCTTCAAAAAAGTTGAAAATTTTCATGAAAAGATTTCGGCTTCAAAAAAGTTGAAAATTTTCACGACAGGATTTCGGTTTTAAAAAAGTCGAACATTTTCATGAAGTATTTCAGCTTCAAAAAAGTTGAACATTTTCATGAAAAGATTTCGGTTTCAAAAAAGTTGAAAATTTTCACGACAGGATTTCGGCTTTAAAAAAGTCGAACATTTTCATGAAGTATTTCGGATTCAAAAAAGTTGAAAATTTTCATGAATAGATTTCGGCTACAAAAAAGTTGAAAATTTTCATGAAAAAATTTCGGCTTCAAAAAAGTTGAAAATTTTCACGACAGGATTTCGGCTTTAAAAAAGTCGAACTTTTTCATGAAGTATTTGGGCTTCAAAAAAGTCGAACATTTTCATGAAGTATTTCGGCTTCAAAAAAGTTGAAAATTTTCACGACAGGATTTCGGCTTTAAAAAAGTCGAACATTTTCATGAAGTATTTCAGCTTCAAAAAAGTTGAAAATTTTCATGAAAAGATTTCGGCTACAAAAAAGTTGAAAATTTTCATGAAAAGATTTCGGCTTCAAAAAAGTTGAAAATTTTCATGAAAAGATTTCGACTTCAAAAAAGTTGAAAATTTTCACGACAGGATTTTGGCTTTAAAAAAGTCGAACATTTTCATGAAGTATTTCAGCTTCAAAAAAGTTGAACATTTTCATGAAAAGATTTCGGCTACAAAAAAGTTGAAAATTTTCATGAAAAGATTTCGGCTTCAAAAAAGTTGAAAATTTTCACGACAGGATTTCGGCTTTAAAAAAGTCGAACGTTTTCATGAAGTATTTCGGCTTCAAAAAAGTCGAACATTTTCATGAAGTATTTCGGATTCAAAAAAGTTGAAAATTTTCACGACAGGATTTCGGCTTTAAAAAAGTCGAACATTTTCATGAAAAGATTTCGGCTACAAAGAAGTTGAAAATTTTCACGAAAAGATTTCGGCTTCAAAAAAGTTGAAAATTTTCATGAAAAGATTT
This sequence comes from Labrus mixtus, assembly GCF_963584025.1. Taxonomy (NCBI): domain Eukaryota; kingdom Metazoa; phylum Chordata; class Actinopteri; order Labriformes; family Labridae; genus Labrus; species Labrus mixtus. The sequence continues at coordinate 543,904 of NW_026870158.1, forward strand.
CGGTTTCAAAAAAGCTGAAAATTTTCATGAAAAGATTTCGGCTTCAAAAAAGTTGAAAATTTTCACGACAGGATTTTGGCTTTAAAAAAGTCGAACATTTTCATGAAGTATTTGGGCTTCAAAAAAGTTGAAAATTTTCATGAAAAGATTCGGCTTCAAAAAAGTTGAAAATTTTCACGACAGGATTTCGGCTTTAAAAAAGTCGAACATTTTCATGAAGTATTTCAGCTTCAAAAAAGTTGAAAATTTTCATGAAAAGATTTCGGCTACAAAAAAGTTGAAAATTTTCACGACAGGATTTCGGCTTTAAAAAAGTCGAACATTTTCATGAAGTATTTCAGCTTCAAAAAAGTTGAAAATTTTCATGAAAAGATTTCGGCTTCAAAAAAGTTGAAAATTTTCACGACAGGATTTCGGCTTTAAAAAAGTCGAACGTTTTCATGAAGTATTTGGGCTTCAAAAAAGTCGAACATTTTCATGAAGTATTTGGGCTTCAAAAAAGTTGAAAATTTTCACGACAGGATTACGGCTTTAAAAAAGTCGAACATTTTCATGAAGTATTTCAGCTTCAAAAAAGTTGAAAATTTTCATGAAAAGATTTCGGCTACAAAAAAGTTGAAAATTTTCATGAAAAGATTTCGGCTTCAAAAAAGTTGAAAGTTTTCATGAAAAGATTTCGACTTCAAAAAAGTTGAAAATTTTCACGACAGGATTTTGGCTTTAAAAAAGTCGAACATTTTCATGAAGTATTTCAGCTTCAAAAAAGTTGAAAATTTTCATGAAAAGATTTCGGCTTCAAAAAAGTTGAAAATGTTCACAACAGGATTTCGGCTTTAAAAAAGTCGAACGTTTTCATGAAAAGTATTTCAGCTTCAAAAAAGTTGAAAATTTTCATGAAAAGATTTCGGCTTCAAAAAAGTTGAAAATTTTCATGAAAAGATTTCGGCTTCAAAAAAGTTTAAAATTTTCACGACAGGATTTCGGCTTTAAAAAAGTCGAACATTTTCATGAAGTATTTCAGCTTCAAAAAAGTTGAAAATTTTCATGAAAAGATTTCGGTTTCAAAAAAGTTGAAAATTTTCAGGACAGGATTTCGGCTTTAAAAAAGTCGAACATTTTCATGAAGTATTTCGGATTCAAAAAAGTTGAAAATTTTCATGAAAAGATTTCGGCTACAAAAAAGTTGAAAATTTTCATGAAAAGATTTCGGCTTCAAAAAAGTTGAAAATTTTCATGAAAAGATTTCGACTTCAAAAAAGTTGAAAATTTTCACGACAGGATTTTGGCTTTAAAAAAGTCGAACATTTTCATGAAGTATTTCAGCTTCAAAAAAGTTGAACATTTTCATGAAAAGATTTCGGCTACAAAAAAGTTGAAAATTTTCATGAAAAGATTTCGGCTTCAAAAAAGTTGAAAATTTTCACGACAGGATTTCGGCTTTAAAAAAGTCGAACGTTTTCATGAAGTATTTCGGCTTCAAAAAAGTCGAACATTTTCATGAAGTATTTCGGATTCAAAAAAGTTGAAAATTTTCACGACAGGATTTCGGCTTTAAAAAAGTCGAACATTTTCATGAAAAGATTTCGGCTACAAAGAAGTTGAAAATTTTCACGAAAAGATTTCGGCTTCAAAAAAGTTGAAAATTTTCATGAAAAGATTTCGGTTTCAAAAAAGCTGAAAATTTTCATGAAAAGATTTCGGCTTCAAAAAAGTTGAAAATTTTCACGACAGGATTTTGGCTTTAAAAAAGTCGAACATTTTCATGAAGTATTTGGGCTTCAAAAAAGTTGAAAATTTTCATGAAAAGATTCGGCTTCAAAAAAGTTGAAAATTTTCACGACAGGATTTCGGCTTTAAAAAAGTCGAACATTTTCATGAAGTATTTCAGCTTCAAAAAAGTTGAAAATTTTCATGAAAAGATTTCGGCTACAAAAAAGTTGAAAATTTTCACGACAGGATTTCGGCTTTAAAAAAGTCGAACATTTTCATGAAGTATTTCAGCTTCAAAAAAGTTGAAAATTTTCATGAAAAGATTTCGGCTTCAAAAAAGTTGAAAATTTTCACGACAGGATTTCGGCTTTAAAAAAGTCGAACGTTTTCATGAAGTATTTGGGCTTCAAAAAAGTCGAACATTTTCATGAAGTATTTGGGCTTCAAAAAAGTTGAAAATTTTCACGACAGGATTACGGCTTTAAAAAAGTCGAACATTTTCATGAAGTATTTCAGCTTCAAAAAAGTTGAAAATTTTCATGAAAAGATTTCGGCTACAAAAAAGTTGAAAATTTTCATGAAAAGATTTCGGCTTCAAAAAAGTTGAAAGTTTTCATGAAAAGATTTCGACTTCAAAAAAGTTGAAAATTTTCACGACAGGATTTTGGCTTTAAAAAAGTCGAACATTTTCATGAAGTATTTCAGCTTCAAAAAAGTTGAAAATTTTCATGAAAAGATTTCGGTTTCAAAAAAGTTGAAAATTTTCAGGACAGGATTTCGGCTTTAAAAAAGTCGAACATTTTCATGAAGTATTTCGGATTCAAAAAAGTTGAAAATTTTCATGAAAAGATTTTGGCTACAAAAAAGTTGAAAATTTTCATGAAAAGATTTCGGCTTCAAAAAAGTTGAAAATTTTCACGACAGGATTTCGGCTTTAAAAAAGTCGAACATTTTCATGAAGTATTTGGGCTTCAAAAAAGTTGAAAATTTTCACGACAGGATTTCAGCTTCAAAAAAGTCGAACATTTTCATGAAGTATTTCGGCTTCAAAAAAGTTGAACATTTTCATGAAGTATTTGGGCTTCAAAAAAGTTGAAAATTTTCACGACAGGATTTCGGCTTTAAAAAAGTCGAACATTTTCATGAAGTATTTCAGCTTCAAAAAAGTTGAAAATTTTCATGAAAAGATTTCGGCTACAAAAAAGTTGAAAATTTTCATGAAAAGATTTCGGCTTCAAAAAAGTTGAAAATTTTCAGGACAGGATTTCGGCTTTAAAAAAGTCGAACATTTTCATGAAGTATTTCGGCTTCAAAAAAGTTGAACATTTTCATGAAGTATTTGGGCTTCAAAAAGGTTGAAAATTTTCAAGACAGGATTTCAGCTTCAAAAAAGTCGAACATTTTCATGAAGTATTTCGGCTTCAAAAAAGTTGAACATTTTCATGAAGTATTTGGGCTTCAAAAAAGTTGAAAATTTTCACGACAGAATTTCGGCTTTAAAAAAGTCGAACATTTTCATGAAAAGATTTCGGCTACAAAGAAGTTGAAAATTTTCACGAAAAGATTTCGGCTTCAAAAAAGTTGAAAATTTTCATGAAAGATTTCGGTTTCAAAAAAGCTGAAAATTTTCATGAAAAGATTTCGGCTTCAAAAAAGTTGAAAATTTTCATGAAAAGATTTCGGCTTCAAAAAAGTTGAAAATTTTCACGACAGGATTTCGGCTTTAAAAAAGTCGAACGTTTTCATGAAGTATTTGGGCTTCAAAAAAGTCGAACATTTTCATGAAAAGATTTCGGCTACAAAAAAGTTGAAAATTTTCATGAAAAGATTTCAGCTTCAAAAAAGTTGAAAATTTTCACGAAAAGATTTCGGCTTCAAAAAAGTTGAAAATTTTCATGAAAAGATTTCGGTTTCAAAAAAGCTGAAAATTTTCATGAAAAGATTTCGGCTTCAAAAAAGTTGAAAATTTTCACGACAGGATTTTGGCTTTAAAAAAGTCGAACATTTTCATGAAGTATTTGGGCTTCAAAAAAGTTGAAAATTTTCATGAAAAGATTTCGGCTTCAAAAAAGTTGAAAATTTTCACGACAGGATTTCGGCTTTAAAAAAGTCGAACATTTTCATGAAGTATTTCAGCTTCAAAAAAGTTGAAAATTTTCATGAAAAGATTTCGGTTTCAAAAAAGTTGAAAATTTTCACGACAGGATTTCGGCTTTAAAAAAGTCGAACATTTTCATGAAGTATTTCAGCTTCAAAAAAGTTGAAAATTTTCATGAAAAGATTTCGGCTACAAAAAAGTTGAAAATTTTCATGAAAAGATTTCGGCTTCAAAAAAGTTGAAAATTTTCACGACAGGATTTCGGCTTTAAAAAAGTCGAATGTTTTCATGAAGTATTTGGGCTTCAAAAAAGTCGAACATTTTCATGAAAAGATTTCGGCTACAAAAAAGTTGAAAATTTTCATGAAAAGATTTCAGCTTCAAAAAAGTTGAAAATTTTCATGAAAAGATTTCGACTTCAAAAAAGTTGAAAATTTTCACGACAGGATTTTGGCTTTAAAAAAGTCGAACATTTTCATGAAGTATTTCAGCTTCAAAAAAGTTGAAAATTTTCATGAAAAGATTTCGGCTACAAAAAAGTTGAAAATTTTCATGAAAAGATTTCGGCTTCAAAAAAGTTGAACATTTTCATGAAGTATTTGGGCTTCAAAAAAGTTGAAAATTTTCACGACAGGATTTCGGCTTTAAAAAAGTCGAACATTTTCATGAAGTATTTCAGCTTCAAAAAAGTTGAAAATTTTCATGAAAAGATTTTGGCTTCAAAAAAGCTGAAAATTTTCATGAAAAGATTTCGGCTTCAAAAAAGTTGAACATTTTCATGAAGTATTTGGGCTTCAAAAAGGTTGAAAATTTTCACGACAGGATTTCAGCTTCAAAAAAGTCGAACATTTTCATGAAGTATTTCGGCTTCAAAAAAGTTGAACATTTTCATGAAGTATTTGGGCTTCAAAAAAGTTGAAAATTTTCACGACAGGATTTCGGCTTTAAAAAAGTCGAACATTTTCATGAAGTATTTCAGCTTCAAAAAAGTTGAAAATTTTCATGAAAAGATTTCGGCTTCAAAAAAGTTGAAAATTTTCACGACAGGATTTCGGCTTTAAAAAAGTCGAACATTTTCATGAAGTATTTCAGCTTCAAAAAAGTTGAAAATTTTCATGAAAAGATTTCGGTTTCAAAAAAGTTGAAAATTTTCACGACAGGATTTTGGCTTTAAAAAAGTCGAACATTTTCATGAAGTATTTCAGCTTCAAAAAAGTTGAAAATTTTCATGAAAAGATTTCGGCTACAAAAAAGTTGAAAATTTTCATGAAAAGATTTCGGCTTCAAAAAAGTTGAAAATTTTCACGACAGGATTTCGGCTTTAAAAAAGTCGAACGTTTTCATGAAGTATTTGGGCTTCAAAAAAGTCGAACATTTTCATGAAAAGATTTCGGCTACAAAAAAGTTGAAAATTTTCATGAAAATTTTTCAGCTTCAAAAAAGTTGAAAATTTTCATGAAAAGATTTCGACTTCAAAAAAGTTGAAAATTTTCACGACAGGATTTTGGCTTTAAAAAAGTCGAACATTTTCATGAAGTATTTCAGCTTCAAAAAAGTTGAAAATTTTCATGAAAAGATTTCGGCTACAAAAAAGTTGAAAATTTTCATGAAAAGATTTCGGCTTCAAAAAAGTTGAACATTTTCATGAAGTATTTGGGCTTCAAAAAAGTTGAAAATTTTCACGACAGGATTTCGGCTTTAAAAAAGTCGAACATTTTCATGAAGTATTTCAGCTTCAAAAAAGTTGAAAATTTTCATGAAAAGATTTTGGCTTCAAAAAAGCTGAAAATTTTCATGAAAAGATTTCGGCTTCAAAAAAGTTGAACATTTTCATGAAGTATTTGGGCTTCAAAAAGGTTGAAAATTTTCACGACAGGATTTCAGCTTCAAAAAAGTCGAACATTTTCATGAAGTATTTCGGCTTCAAAAAAGTTGAACATTTTCATGAAGTATTTGGGCTTCAAAAAAGTTGAAAATTTTCACGACTGGATTTCGGCTTTAAAAAAGTCGAACATTTTCATGAAAAGATTTCGGCTACAAAGAAGTCGAAAATTTTCATGAAAAGATTTCGGCTTCAAAAAAGTTGAAAATTTTCACGAAAAGATTTCGGCTTCAAAAAAGCTGAAAATTTTCATGAAAAGATTTCGGCTTCAAAAAAGTTGAAAATTTTCAGGACAGGATTTCGGCTTTAAAAAAGTCGAACATTTTCATGAAGTATTTCAGCTTCAAAAAAGTTGAAAATTTTCATGAAAAGATTTCGGCTACAAAAAAGTTGAAAATTTTCATGAAAAGATTTCGGCTTCAAAAAAGTTGAAAATGTTCACAACAGGATTTCGGCTTTAAAAAAGTCGAACGTTTTCATGAAAAGTATTTCAGCTTCAAAAAAGTTTAAAATTTTCATGAAAAGATTTCGGCTTCAAAAAAGTTGAAAATTTTCATGAAAAGATTTCGGCTTCAAAAAAGTTGAAAATTTTCACGACAGGATTTCGGCTTTAAAAAAGTCGAACATTTTCATGAAGTATTTCAGCTTCAAAAAAGTTGAAAATTTTCATGAAAAGATTTCGGCTTCAAAAAAGTTGAAAATTTTCATGAAAAGATTTCGGCTTCAAAAAAGTTTAAAATTTTCACGACAGGATTTCGGCTTTAAAAAAGTCGAACATTTTCATGAAGTATTTCAGCTTCAAAAAAGTTGAAAATTTTCATGAAAAGATTTCGGTTTCAAAAAAGTTGAAAATTTTCAGGACAGGATTTCGACTTTAAAAAAGTCGAACATTTTCATGAAGTATTTCGGATTCAAAAAAGTTGAAAATTTTCATGAAAAGATTTCGGCTACAAAAAAGTTGAAAATTTTCATGAAAAAATTTCGGCTTCAAAAAAGTTGAAAATTTTCACGACAGGATTTCGGCTTTAAAAAAGTCGAACGTTTTCATGAAGTATTTCGGCTTCAAAAAAGTAGAACATTTTCATGAAGTATTTCGGCTTCAAAAAAGTTGAACATTTTCATGAAGTATTTGGGCTTCAAAAAGGTTGAAAATTTTCACGACAGGATTTCAGCTTCAAAAAAGTCGAACATTTTCATGAAGTATTTCGGCTTCAAAAAAGTTGAACATTTTCATGAAGTATTTGGGCTTCAAAAAAGTTGAAAATTTTCACGACAGGATTTCGGCTTTAAAAAAGTCGAACATTTTCATGAAGTATTTCAGCTTCAAAAAAGTTGAAAATTTTCATGAAAAGATTTTGGCTTCAAAAAAGCTGAAAATTTTCATGAAAAGATTTCGGCTTCAAAAAAGTTGAAAATTTTCACGACAGGATTTTGGCTTTAAAAAAGTCGAACATTTTCATGAAGTATTTGGGCTTCAAAAAAGTTGAAAATTTTCATGAAAAGATTTCGGCTTCAAAAAAGTTGAAAATTTTCACGACAGGATTTCGGCTTTAAAAAAGTCGAACATTTTCATGAAGTATTTCAGCTTCAAAAAAGTTGAAAATTTTCATGAAAAGATTTCGGCTTCAAAAAAGTTGAAAATTTTCACGACAGGATTTTGGCTTTAAAAAAGTCGAACATTTTCATGAAGTATTTCAGCTTCAAAAAAGTTGAAAATTTTCATGAAAAGATTTCGGCTACAAAAAAGTTGAAAATTTTCATGAAAAGATTTCGACTTCAAAAAAGTTGAAAATTTTCACGACAGGATTTCGGCTTTAAAAAAGTCGAACGTTTTCATGAAGTATTTCGGCTTCAAAAAAGTTGAACATTTTCATGAAGTATTTGGGCTTCAAAAAAGTTGAAAATTTTCACGACAGGATTTCGGCTTTAAAAAAGTCGAACATTTTCATGAAAAGATTTCGGCTACAAAGAAGTCGAAAATTTTCATGAAAAGATTTCGGCTTCAAAAAAGTTGAAAATTTTCACGAAAAGATTTCGGCTTCAAAAAAGCTGAAAATTTTCATGAAAAGATTTCGGCTTCAAAAAAGTTGAAAATTTTCACGACGGGATTTTGGCTTTAAAAAAGTCGAACATTTTCATGAAGTATTTGGGCTTCAAAAAAGTTGAAAATTTTCATGAAAAGATTTCGGCTTCAAAAAAGTTGAAAATTTTCACGACAGGATTTCGGCTTTAAAAAAGTCGAACATTTTCATGAAGTATTTCAGCTTCAAAAAAGTTGAAAATTTTCATGAAAAGATTTCGGCTTCAAAAAAGTTGAAAATTTTCATGAAAAGATTTCGACTTCAAAAAAGTTGAAAATTTTCACGACAGGATTTTGGCTTTAAAAAAGTCGAACATTTTCATGAAGTATTTCAGCTTCAAAAAAGTTGAAAATTTTCATGAAAAGATTTCGGCTACAAAAAAGTTGAAAATTTTCATGAAAAGATTTCGGCTTCAAAAAAGTTGAAAATGTTCACAACAGGATTTCGGCTTTAAAAAAGTCGAACGTTTTCATGAAAAGTATTTCAGCTTCAAAAAAGTTTAAAATTTTCATGAAAAGATTTCGGCTTCAAAAAAGTTGAAAATTTTCATGAAAAGATTTCGGCTTCAAAAAAGTTGAAAATTTTCACGACAGGATTTCGGCTTTAAAAAAGTCGAACATTTTCATGAAGTATTTCAGCTTCAAAAAAGTTGAAAATTTTCATGAAAAGATTTCGGCTTCAAATAAGTTGAAAATTTTCATGAAAAGATTTCGGCTTCAAAAAAGTTTAAAATTTTCACGACAGGATTTCGGCTTTAAAAAAGTCGAACATTTTCATGAAGTATTTCAGCTTCAAAAAAGTTGAAAATTTTCATGAAAAGATTTCGGTTTCAAAAAAGTTGAAAATTTTCAGGACAGGATTTCGACTTTAAAAAAGTCGAACATTTTCATGAAGTATTTCGGATTCAAAAAAGTTGAAAATTTTCATGAAAAGATTTCGGCTACAAAAAAGTTGAAAATTTTCATGTAAAAATTTCGGCTTCAAAAAAGTTGAAAATTTTCACGACAGGATTTCGGCTTTAAAAAAGTCGAACATTTTCATGAAGTATTTGGGCTTCAAAAAAGTTGAAAATTTTCACGACAGGATTTCAGCTTCAAAAAAGTCGAACATTTTCATGAAGTATTTCGGCTTCAAAAAAGTTGAACATTTTCATGAAGTATTTGGGCTTCAAAAAAGTTGAAAATTTTCACGACAGGATTTCGGCTTTAAAAAAGTCGAACATTTTCATGAAGTATTTCAGCTTCAAAAAAGTTGAAAATTTTCATGAAAAGATTTCGGCTTCAAAAAAGTTGAAAATTTTCACGACAGGATTTCGGCTTTAAAAAAGTCGAACGTTTTCATGAAGTATTTCGGCTTCAAAAAAGTCGAACATTTTCATGAAGTATTTCGGCTTCAAAAAAGTTGAACATTTTCATGAAGTATTTGGGCTTCAAAAAGGTTGAAAATTTTCACGACAGGATTTCAGCTTCAAAAAAGTCGAACATTTTCATGAAGTATTTCGGCTTCAAAAAAGTTGAACATTTTCATGAAGTATTTGGGCTTCAAAAAAGTTGAAAATTTTCACGACAGGATTTCGGCTTTAAAAAAGTCGAACATTTTCATGAAGTATTTCAGCTTCAAAAAAGTTGAAAATTTTCATGAAAAGATTTTGGCTTCAAAAAAGCTGAAAATTTTCATGAAAAGATTTCGGCTTCAAAAAAGTTGAAAATTTTCACGACAGGATTTTGGCTTTAAAAAAGTCGAACATTTTCATGAAGTATTTGGGCTTCAAAAAAGTTGAAAAATTTCATGAAAAGATTTCGGCTTCAAAAAAGTTGAAAATTTTCACGACAGGATTTCGGCTTTAAAAAAGTCGAACATTTTCATGAAGTATTTCAGCTTCAAAAAAGTTGAAAATTTTCATGAAAAGATTTCGGCTTCAAAAAAGTTGAAAATTTTCACGACAGGATTTTGGCTTTAAAAAAGTCGAACATTTTCATGAAGTATTTCAGCTTCAAAAAAGTTGAAAATTTTCATGAAAAGATTTCGGCTACAAAAAAGTTGAAAATTTTCATGAAAAGATTTCGACTTCAAAAAAGTTGAAAATTTTCACGACAGGATTTCGGCTTTAAAAAAGTCGAACGTTTTCATGAAGTATTTCGGCTTCAAAAAAGTCGAACATTTTCATGAAGTATTTCGGCTTCAAAAAAGTTGAACATTTTCATGAAGTATTTGGGCTTCAAAAAGGTTGAAAATTTTCACGACAGGATTTCAGCTTCAAAAAAGTCGAACATTTTCATGAAGTATTTCGGCTTCAAAAAAGTTGAACATTTTCATGAAGTATTTGGGCTTCAAAAAAGTTGAAAATTTTCACGACAGGATTTCGGCTTTAAAAAAGTCGAACATTTTCATGAAGTATTTCAGCTTCAAAAAAGTTGAAAATTTTCATGAAAAGATTTTGGCTTCAAAAAAGCTGAAAATTTTCATGAAAAGATTTCGGCTTCAAAAAAGTTGAAAATTTTCACGACAGGATTTTGGCTTTAAAAAAGTCGAACATTTTCATGAAGTATTTGGGCTTCAAAAAAGTTGAAAATTTTCATGAAAAGATTTCGGCTTCAAAAAAGTTGAAAATTTTCACGACAGGATTTCGGCTTTAAAAAAGTCGAACATTTTCATGAAGTATTTCAGCTTCAAAAAAGTTGAAAATTTTCATGAAAAGATTTCGGCTTCAAAAAAGTTGAAAATTTTCACGACAGGATTTTGGCTTTAAAAAAGTCGAACATTTTCATGAAGTATTTCAGCTTCAAAAAAGTTGAAAATTTTCATGAAAAGATTTCGGCTACAAAAAAGTTGAAAATTTTCATGAAAAGATTTCGACTTCAAAAAAGTTGAAAATTTTCACGACAGGATTTCGGCTTTAAAAAAGTCGAACGTTTTCATGAAGTATTTCGGCTTCAAAAAAGTCGAACATTTTCATGAAGTATTTCGGATTCAAAAAAGTTGAAAATTTTCACGACAGGATTTCGGCTTTAAAAAAGTCGAACATTTTCATGAAAAGATTTCGGCTACAAAGAAGTTGAAAATTTTCATGAAAAGATTTCGGCTTCAAAAAAGTTGAAAATTTTCACGAAAAGATTTCGGCTTCAAAAAAGTTGAAAATTTTCATGAAAAGATTTCGGCTTTAAAAAGTCGAACGTTTTCATGAAGTATTTCGGCTTCAAAAAAGTCGAACATTTTCATGAAGTATTTCGGATTCAAAAAAGTTGAAAATTTTCATGAAAAGATTTTGGCTTCAAAAAAGCTGAAAATTTTCATGAAAAGATTTCGGCTTCAAAAAAGTTGAACATTTTCATGAAGTATTTGGGCTTCAAAAAGGTTGAAAATTTTCACGACAGGATTTCAGCTTCAAAAAAGTCGAACATTTTCATGAAGTATTTCGGCTTCAAAAAAGTTGAACATTTTCATGAAGTATTTGGGCTTCAAAAAAGTTGAAAATTTTCACGACTGGATTTCGGCTTTAAAAAAGTCGAACATTTTCATGAAAAGATTTCGGCTACAAAGAAGTCGAAAATTTTCATGAAAAGATTTCGGCTTCAAAAAAGTTGAAAATTTTCACGAAAAGATTTCGGCTTCAAAAAAGCTGAAAATTTTCATGAAAAGATTTCGGCTTCAAAAAAGTTGAAAATTTTCACGACAGGATTTCGGCTTTAAAAAAGTCGAACATTTTCATGAAGTATTTCAGCTTCAAAAAAGTTGAAAATTTTCATGAAAAGATTTCGGCTACAAAAAAGTTGAAAATTTTCATGAAAAGATTTCGGCTTCAAAAAAGTTGAAAATGTTCACAACAGGATTTCGGCTTTAAAAAAGTCGAACGTTTTCATGAAAAGTATTTCAGCTTCAAAAAAGTTTAAAATTTTCATGAAAAGATTTCGGCTTCAAAAAAGTTGAAAATTTTCATGAAAAGATTTCGGCTTCAAAAAAGTTGAAAATTTTCACGACAGGATTTCGGCTTTAAAAAAGTCGAACATTTTCATGAAGTATTTCAGCTTCAAAAAAGTTGAAAATTTTCATGAAAAGATTTCGGCTTCAAAAAAGTTGAAAATTTTCATGAAAAGATTTCGGCTTCAAAAAAGTTTAAAATTTTCACGACAGGATTTCGGCTTTAAAAAAGTCGAACATTTTCATGAAGTATTTCAGCTTCAAAAAAGTTGAAAATTTTCATGAAAAGATTTCGGTTTCAAAAAAGTTGAAAATTTTCAGGACAGGATTTCGACTTTAAAAAAGTCGAACATTTTCATGAAGTATTTCGGATTCAAAAAAGTTGAAAATTTTCATGAAAAGATTTCGGCTACAAAAAAGTTGAAAATTTTCATGAAAAAATTTCGGCTTCAAAAAAGTTGAAAATTTTCACGACAGGATTTCGGCTTTAAAAAAGTCGAACGTTTTCATGAAGTATTTCGGCTTCAAAAAAGTAGAACATTTTCATGAAGTATTTCGGCTTCAAAAAAGTTGAACATTTTCATGAAGTATTTGGGCTTCAAAAAGGTTGAAAATTTTCACGACAGGATTTCAGCTTCAAAAAAGTCGAACATTTTCATGAAGTATTTCGGCTTCAAAAAAGTTGAACATTTTCATGAAGTATTTGGGCTTCAAAAAAGTTGAAAATTTTCACGACAGGATTTCGGCTTTAAAAAAGTCGAACATTTTCATGAAGTATTTCAGCTTCAAAAAAGTTGAAAATTTTCATGAAAAGATTTTGGCTTCAAAAAAGCTGAAAATTTTCATGAAAAGATTTCGGCTTCAAAAAAGTTGAAAATTTTCACGACAGGATTTTGGCTTTAAAAAAGTCGAACATTTTCATGAAGTATTTGGGCTTCAAAAAAGTTGAAAATTTTCATGAAAAGATTTCGGCTTCAAAAAAGTTGAAAATTTTCACGACAGGATTTCGGCTTTAAAAAAGTCGAACATTTTCATGAAGTATTTCAGCTTCAAAAAAGTTGAAAATTTTCATGAAAAGATTTCGGCTTCAAAAAAGTTGAAAATTTTCACGACAGGATTTTGGCTTTAAAAAAGTCGAACATTTTCATGAAGTATTTCAGCTTCAAAAAAGTTGAAAATTTTCATGAAAAGATTTCGGCTACAAAAAAGTTGAAAATTTTCATGAAAAGATTTCGACTTCAAAAAAGTTGAAAATTTTCACGACAGGATTTCGGCTTTAAAAAAGTCGAACGTTTTCATGAAGTATTTCGGCTTCAAAAAAGTTGAACATTTTCATGAAGTATTTGGGCTTCAAAAAAGTTGAAAATTTTCACGACAGGATTTCGGCTTTAAAAAAGTCGAACATTTTCATGAAAAGATTTCGGCTACAAAGAAGTCGAAAATTTTCATGAAAAGATTTCGGCTTCAAAAAAGTTGAAAATTTTCACGAAAAGATTTCGGCTTCAAAAAAGCTGAAAATTTTCATGAAAAGATTTCGGCTTCAAAAAAGTTGAAAATTTTCACGACGGGATTTTGGCTTTAAAAAAGTCGAACATTTTCATGAAGTATTTGGGCTTCAAAAAAGTTGAAAATTTTCATGAAAAGATTTCGGCTTCAAAGAAGTTGAAAATTTTCACGACAGGATTTCGGCTTTAAAAAAGTCGAACATTTTCATGAAGTATTTCAGCTTCAAAAAAGTTGAAAATTTTCATGAAAAGATTTCGGCTTCAAAAAAGTTGAAAATTTTCATGAAAAGATTTCGACTTCAAAAAAGTTGAAAATTTTCACGACAGGATTTTGGCTTTAAAAAAGTCGAACATTTTCATGAAGTATTTCAGCTTCAAAAAAGTTGAAAATTTTCATGAAAAGATTTCGGCTACAAAAAAGTTGAAAATTTTCATGAAAAGATTTCGGCTTCAAAAAAGTTGAAAATGTTCACAACAGGATTTCGGCTTTAAAAAAGTCGAACGTTTTCATGAAAAGTATTTCAGCTTCAAAAAAGTTTAAAATTTTCATGAAAAGATTTCGGCTTCAAAAAAGTTGAAAATTTTCATGAAAAGATTTCGGCTTCAAAAAAGTTGAAAATTTTCACGACAGGATTTCGGCTTTAAAAAAGTCGAACATTTTCATGAAGTATTTCAGCTTCAAAAAAGTTGAAAATTTTCATGAAAAGATTTCGGCTTCAAATAAGTTGAAAATTTTCATGAAAAGATTTCGGCTTCAAAAAAGTTTAAAATTTTCACGACAGGATTTCGGCTTTAAAAAAGTCGAACATTTTCATGAAGTATTTCAGCTTCAAAAAAGTTGAAAATTTTCATGAAAAGATTTCGGTTTCAAAAAAGTTGAAAATTTTCAGGACAGGATTTCGACTTTAAAAAAGTCGAACATTTTCATGAAGTATTTCGGATTCAAAAAAGTTGAAAATTTTCATGAAAAGATTTCGGCTACAAAAAAGTTGAAAATTTTCATGTAAAAATTTCGGCTTCAAAAAAGTTGAAAATTTTCACGACAGGATTTCGGCTTTAAAAAAGTCGAACATTTTCATGAAGTATTTGGGCTTCAAAAAAGTTGAAAATTTTCACGACAGGATTTCAGCTTCAAAAAAGTCGAACATTTTCATGAAGTATTTCGGCTTCAAAAAAGTTGAACATTTTCATGAAGTATTTGGGCTTCAAAAAAGTTGAAAATTTTCACGACAGGATTTCGGCTTTAAAAAAGTCGAACATTTTCATGAAGTATTTCAGCTTCAAAAAAGTTGAAAATTTTCATGAAAAGATTTCGGCTTCAAAAAAGTTGAAAATTTTCACGACAGGATTTCGGCTTTAAAAAAGTCGAACGTTTTCATGAAGTATTTCGGCTTCAAAAAAGTCGAACATTTTCATGAAGTATTTCGGCTTCAAAAAAGTTGAACATTTTCATGAAGTATTTGGGCTTCAAAAAGGTTGAAAATTTTCACGACAGGATTTCAGCTTCAAAAAAGTCGAACATTTTCATGAAGTATTTCGGCTTCAAAAAAGTTGAACATTTTCATGAAGTATTTGGGCTTCAAAAAAGTTGAAAATTTTCACGACAGGATTTCGGCTTTAAAAAAGTCGAACATTTTCATGAAGTATTTCAGCTTCAAAAAAGTTGAAAATTTTCATGAAAAGATTTTGGCTTCAAAAAAGCTGAAAATTTTCATGAAAAGATTTCGGCTTCAAAAAAGTTGAAAATTTTCACGACAGGATTTTGGCTTTAAAAAAGTCGAACATTTTCATGAAGTATTTGGGCTTCAAAAAAGTTGAAAATTTTCATGAAAAGATTTCGGCTTCAAAAAAGTTGAAAATTTTCACGACAGGATTTCGGCTTTAAAAAAGTCGAACATTTTCATGAAGTATTTCAGCTTCAAAAAAGTTGAAAATTTTCATGAAAAGATTTCGGCTTCAAAAAAGTTGAAAATTTTCACGACAGGATTTTGGCTTTAAAAAAGTCGAACATTTTCATGAAGTATTTCAGCTTCAAAAAAGTTGAAAATTTTCATGAAAAGATTTCGGCTACAAAAAAGTTGAAAATTTTCATGAAAAGATTTCGACTTCAAAAAAGTTGAAAATTTTCACGACAGGATTTCGGCTTTAAAAAAGTCGAACGTTTTCATGAAGTATTTCGGCTTCAAAAAAGTCGAACATTTTCATGAAGTATTTCGGCTTCAAAAAAGTTGAACATTTTCATGAAGTATTTGGGCTTCAAAAAGGTTGAAAATTTTCACGACAGGATTTCAGCTTCAAAAAAGTCGAACATTTTCATGAAGTATTTCGGCTTCAAAAAAGTTGAACATTTTCATGAAGTATTTGGGCTTCAAAAAAGTTGAAAATTTTCACGACAGGATTTCGGCTTTAAAAAAGTCGAACATTTTCATGAAAAGATTTCGGATACAAAGAAGTTGAAAATTTTCATGAAAAGATTTCGGCTTCAAAAAAGTTGAAAATTTTCACGAAAAGATTTCGGCTTCAAAAAAGTTGAAAATTTTCATGAAAAGATTTCGGCTTTAAAAAGTCGAACGTTTTCATGAAGTATTTCGGCTTCAAAAAAGTCGAACATTTTCATGAAGTATTTCGGATTCAAAAAAGTTGAAAATTTTCATGAAAAGATTTTGGCTTCAAAAAAGCTGAAAATTTTCATGAAAAGATTTCGGCTTCAAAAAAGTTGAAAATTTTCACGACAGGATTTTGGCTTTAAAAAAGTCGAACATTTTCATGAAGTATTTGGGCTTCAAAAAAGTTGAAAATTTTCATGAAAAGATTTCGGCTTCAAAAAAGTTGAACATTTTCACGACAGGATTTCGGCTTTAAACAAGTCGAACATTTTCATGAAGTATTTCAGCTTCAAAAAAGTTGAAAATTTTCATGAAAAGATTTCGGTTTCAAAAAAGTTGAAAATTTTCACGACAGGATTTCAGCTTTAAAAAAGTCGAACATTTTCATGAAGTATTTCGGCTTCAAAAAAGTTGAAAATTTTCATGAAAAGATTTCGACTTCAAAAAAGTTGAAAATTTTCACGACAGGATTTTGGCTTTAAAAAAGTCGAACATTTTCATGAAGTATTTCAGCTTCAAAAAAGTTGAAAATTTTCATGAAAAGATTTTGGCTTCAAAAAAGTTGAAAATTTTCACGACAGGATTTCGGCTTTAAAAAAGTTGAAAATTTTCACGACAGGATTTCAGCTTCAAAAAAGTCGAACATTTTCATGAAGTATTTCGGCTTCAAAAAAGTTGAACATTTTCATGAAGTATTTGGGCTTCAAAAAAGTTGAAAATTTTCACGACAGGATTTCGGCTTTAAAAAAGTCGAACATTTTCATGAAGTATTTCAGCTTCAAAAAAGTTGAAAATTTTCATGAAAAGATTTCGGCTACAAAAAAGTTGAAAATTTTCATGAAAAGATTTCGTCTTCAAAAAAGTTGAAAATTTTCACGACAGGATTTCGGCTTTAAAAAAGTCGAACGTTTTCATGAAGTATTTCGGCTTCAAAAAAGTCGAACATTTTCATGAAGTATTTCGGATTCAAAAAAGTTGAAAATTTTCACGACAGGATTTCGGCTTTAAAAAAGTCGAACATTTTCATGAAAAGATTTCGGCTACAAAGAAGTTGAAAATTTTCATGAAAAGATTTCGGCTTCAAAAAAGTTGAAAATTTTCACGAAAAGATTTCGGCTTCAAAAAAGTTGAAAATTTTCATGAAAAGATTTCGGTTTCAAAAAAGTTGAAAATTTTCACGACAGGATTTCGGCTTTAAAAAAGTCGAACATTTTCATGAAATATTTCAGCTTCAAAAAAGTTGAAAATTTTCATGAAAAGAATTCGGCTACAAAAAAGTTGAAAATTTTCATGAAAAGATTTCGGCTTCAAAAAAGTTGAAAATTTTCACGACAGGATTTCGGCTTTAAAAAAGTCGAACGTTTTCATGAAGTATTTCGGCTTCAAAAAAGTCGAACATTTTCATGAAGTATTTCGGATTCAAAAAAGTTGAAAATTTTCATGAAAAGATTTTGGCTTCAAAAAAGCTGAAAATTTTCATGAAAAGATTTCGGCTTCAAAAAAGTTGAAAATTTTCACGACAGGATTTTGGCTTTAAAAAAGTCGAACATTTTCATGAAGTATTTGGGCTTCAAAAAAGTTGAAAATTTTCATGAAAAGATTTCGGCTTCAAAAAAGTTGAAAATTTTCATGACAGGATTTCGGCTTTAAAAAAGTCGAACATTTTCATGAAGTATTTCAGCTTCAAAAAAGTTGAAAATTTTCATGAAAAGATTTCGGTTTCAAAAAAGTTGAAAATTTTCACGACGGGATTTCGGCTTTAAAAAAGTCGAACATTTTCATGAAGTATTTCAGCTTCAAAAAAGTTGAAAATTTTCATGAAAAGATTTCGGCTACAAAAAAGTTGAAAATTTTCATGAAAAGATTTCGGCTTCAAAAAAGTTGAAAATTTTCACGACAGGATTTCGGCTTTAAAAAAGTTGAACGTTTTCATGAAGTATTTGGGCTTCAAAAAAGTCGAACATTTTCATGAAGTATTTGGGCTTCAAAAAAGTTGAAAATTTTCACGACAGGATTTCGGCTTTAAAAAAGTCGAACATTTTCATGAAGTATTTCAGCTTCAAAAAAGTTGAAAATTTTCATGAAAAGATTTCGGCTACAAAAAAGTTGAAAATTTTCATGAAAAGATTTCGGCTTCAAAAAAGTTGAAAATTTTCATGAAAAGATTTCGACTTCAAAAAAGTTGAAAATTTTCACGACAGGATTTTGGCTTTAAAAAGTCGAACATTTTCATGAAGTATTTCAGCTTCAAAAAAGTTGAAAATTTTCATGAAAAGATTTCGGCTACAAAAAAGTTGAAAATTTTCATGAAAAGATTTCGGCTTCAAAAAAGTTGAAAATTTTCACGACAGGATTTCGGCTTTAAAAAAGTCGAACGTTTTCATGAAGTATTTCGGCTTCAAAAAAGTCGAACATTTTCATGAAGTATTTCGGATTCAAAAAAGTTGAAAATTTTCACGACAGGATTTCGGCTTTAAAAAAGTCGAACATTTTCATGAAAAGATTTCGGCTACAAAAAAGTTGAAAATTTTCATGAAAAGATTTCGGCTTCAAAAAAGTTGAAAATTTTCACGACAGGATTTCGGCTTTAAAAAAGTCGAACGTTTTCATGAAGTATTTCGGCTTCAAAAAAGACGAACATTTTCATGAAGTATTTCGGATTCAAAAAAGTTGAAAATTTTCATGAAAAGATTTTGGCTTCAAAAAAGCTGAAAATTTTCATGAAAAGATTTCGGCTTCAAAAAAGTTGAAAATTTTCACGACAGGATTTTGGCTTTAAAAAAGTCGAACATTTTCATGAAGTATTTGGGCTTCAAAAAAGTTGAAAATTTTCATGAAAAGATTTCGGTTTCAAAAAAGTTGAAAATTTTCACGACAGGATTTCGGCTTTAAAAAAGTCGAACATTTTCATGAAGTATTTCAGCTTCAAAAAAGTTGAAAATTTTCATGAAAAGATTTCGGCTTCAAAAAAGTTGAAAATTTTCACGACAGGATTTCGGCTTTAAAAAAGTCGAACGTTTTCATGAAGTATTTGGGCTTCAAAAAAGTCGAACATTTTCATGAAGTATTTGGGCTTCAAAAAAGTTGAAAATTTTCACGTCAGGATTTCGGCTTTAAAAAAGTCGAACATTTTCATGAAGTATTTCAGCTTCAAAAAAGTTGAAAATTTTCATGAAAAGATTTCGGCTACAAAAAAGTTGAAAATTTTCATGAAAAGATTTCGGCTTCAAAAAAGTTGAAAATTTTCATGAAAAGATTTCGACTTCAAAAAAGTTGAAAATTTTCACGACAGGATTTTGGCTTTAAAAAAGTCGAACATTTTCATGAAGTATTTCAGCTTCAAAAAAGTTGAAAATTTTCATGAAAAGATTTCGGCTACAAAAAAGTTGAAAATTTTCATGAAAAGATTTCGGCTTCAAAAAAGTTGAAAATTTTCACGACAGGATTTCGGCTTTAAAAAAGTCGAACGTTTTCATGAAGTATTTCGGCTTCAAAAAAGTCGAACATTTTCATGAAGTATTTCGGATTCAAAAAAGTTGAAAATTTTCATGAAAAGATTTTGGCTTCAAAAAAGTTGAAAATTTTCATGAAAAGATTTCGGCTTCAAAAAAGTTGAAAATTTTCACGACAGGATTTTGGCTTTAAAAAAGTCGAACATTTTCATGAAGTATTTGGGCTTCAAAAAAGTTGAAAATTTTCATGAAAAGATTTCGGCTTCAAAAAAGTTGAAAATTTTCACGACAGGATTTCGGCTTTAAAAAAGTCGAACATTTTCATGAAGTATTTCAGCTTCAAAAAAGTTGAAAATTTTCATGAAAAGATTTCGGTTTCAAAAAAGTTGAAAATTTTCACGACAGGATTTCGGCTTTAAAAAAGTCGAACATTTTCATGAAGTATTTCAGCTTCAAAAAAGTTGAAAATTTTCATGAAAAGATTTCGGCTACAAAAAAGTTGAAAATTTTCATGAAAAGATTTCGGCTTCAAAAAAGTTGAAAATTTTCACGACAGGATTTCGGCTTTAAAAAAGTTGAACGTTTTCATGAAGTATTTGGGCTTCAAAAAAGTCGAACATTTTCATGAAGTATTTGGGCTTCAAAAAAGTTGAAAATTTTCACGACAGGATTTCGGCTTTAAAAAAGTCGAACATTTTCATGAAGTATTTCAGCTTCAAAAAAGTTGAAAATTTTCATGAAAAGATTTCGGTTTCAAAAAAGTTGAAAATTTTCACGACAGGATTTCGGCTTTAAAAAAGTCGAACATTTTCATGAAGTATTTCAGCTTCAAAAAAGTTGAAAATTTTCATGAAAAGATTTCGGTTTCAAAAAAGTTGAAAATTTTCACGACAGGATTTCGGCTTTAAAAAAGTCGAACATTTTCATGAAGTATTTCAGCTTCAAAAAAGTTGAAAATTTTCATGAAAAGATTTCGGCTACAAAAAAGTTGAAAATTTTCATGAAAAGATTTCGGCTTCAAAAAAGTTGAAAATTTTCACGACAGGATTTCGGCTTTAAAAAAGTTGAACGTTTTCATGAAGTATTTGGGCTTCAAAAAAGTCGAACATTTTCATGAAGTATTTGGGCTTCAAAAAAGTTGAAAATTTTCACGACAGGATTTCGGCTTTAAAAAAGTCGAACATTTTCATGAAGTATTTCAGCTTCAAAAAAGTTGAAAATTTTCATGAAAAGATTTCGGCTACAAAAAAGTTGAAAATTTTCATGAAAAGATTTCGGCTTCAAAAAAGTTGAAAATTTTCATGAAAAGATTTCGACTTCAAAAAAGTTGAAAATTTTCACGACAGGATTTTGGCTTTAAAAAAGTCGAACATTTTCATGAAGTATTTCAGCTTCAAAAAAGTTGAAAATTTTCATGAAAAGATTTCGGCTACAAAAAAGTTGAAAATTTTCATGAAAAGATTTCGGCTTCAAAAAAGTTGAAAATTTTCACGACAGGATTTCGGCTTTAAAAAAGTCGAACGTTTTCATGAAGTATTTCGGCTTCAAAAAAGTCGAACATTTTCATGAAGTATTTCGGATTCAAAAAAGTTGAAAATTTTCATGAAAAGATTTTGGCTTCAAAAAAGTTGAAAATTTTCATGAAAAGATTTCGGCTTCAAAAAAGTTGAAAATTTTCACGACAGGATTTTGGCTTTAAAAAAGTCGAACATTTTCATGAAGTATTTGGGCTTCAAAAAAGTTGAAAATTTTCATGAAAAGATTTCGGCTTCAAAAAAGTTGAAAATTTTCACGACAGGATTTCGGCTTTAAAAAAGTCGAACATTTTCATGAAGTATTTCAGCTTCAAAAAAGTTGAAAATTTTCATGAAAAGATTTCGGTTTCAAAAAAGTTGAAAATTTTCACGACAGGATTTCGGCTTTAAAAAAGTCGAACATTTTCATGAAGTATTTCAGCTTCAAAAAAGTTGAAAATTTTCATGAAAAGATTTCGGCTACAAAAAAGTTGAAAATTTTCATGAAAAGATTTCGGCTTCAAAAAAGTTGAAAATTTTCACGACAGGATTTCGGCTTTAAAAAAGTTGAACGTTTTCATGAAGTATTTGGGCTTCAAAAAAGTCGAACATTTTCATGAAGTATTTGGGCTTCAAAAAAGTTGAAAATTTTCACGACAGGATTTCGGCTTTAAAAAAGTCGAACATTTTCATGAAGTATTTCAGCTTCAAAAAAGTTGAAAATTTTCATGAAAAGATTTCGGCTACAAAAAAGTTGAAAATTTTCATGAAAAGATTTCGGCTTCAAAAAAGTTGAAAATTTTCATGAAAAGATTTCGACTTCAAAAAAGTTGAAAATTTTCACGACAGGATTTTGGCTTTAAAAAGTCGAACATTTTCATGAAGTATTTCAGCTTCAAAAAAGTTGAAAATTTTCATGAAAAGATTTCGGCTACAAAAAAGTTGAAAATTTTCATGAAAAGATTTCGGCTTCAAAAAAGTTGAAAATTTTCACGACAGGATTTCGGCTTTAAAAAAGTCGAACGTTTTCATGAAGTATTTCGGCTTCAAAAAAGTCGAACATTTTCATGAAGTATTTCGGATTCAAAAAAGTTGAAAATTTTCACGACAGGATTTCGGCTTTAAAAAAGTCGAACATTTTCATGAAAAGATTTCGGCTACAAAAAAGTTGAAAATTTTCATGAAAAGATTTCGGCTTCAAAAAAGTTGAAAATTTTCACGACAGGATTTCGGCTTTAAAAAAGTCGAACGTTTTCATGAAGTATTTCGGCTTCAAAAAAGACGAACATTTTCATGAAGTATTTCGGATTCAAAAAAGTTGAAAATTTTCATGAAAAGATTTTGGCTTCAAAAAAGCTGAAAATTTTCATGAAAAGATTTCGGCTTCAAAAAAGTTGAAAATTTTCACGACAGGATTTTGGCTTTAAAAAAGTCGAACATTTTCATGAAGTATTTGGGCTTCAAAAAAGTTGAAAATTTTCATGAAAAGATTTCGGTTTCAAAAAAGTTGAAAATTTTCACGACAGGATTTCGGCTTTAAAAAAGTCGAACATTTTCATGAAGTATTTCAGCTTCAAAAAAGTTGAAAATTTTCATGAAAAGATTTCGGCTACAAAAAAGTTGAAAATTTTCATGAAAAGATTTCGGCTTCAAAAAAGTTGAAAATTTTCACGACAGGATTTCGGCTTTAAAAAAGTCGAACGTTTTCATGAAGTATTTGGGCTTCAAAAAAGTCGAACATTTTCATGAAGTATTTGGGCTTCAAAAAAGTTGAAAATTTTCACGACAGGATTTCGGCTTTAAAAAAGTCGAACATTTTCATGAAGTATTTCAGCTTCAAAAAAGTTGAAAATTTTCATGAAAAGATTTCGGCTACAAAAAAGTTGAAAATTTTCATGAAAAGATTTCGGCTTCAAAAAAGTTGAAAATTTTCATGAAAAGATTTCGACTTCAAAAAAGTTGAAAATTTTCACGACAGGATTTTGGCTTTAAAAAAGTCGAACATTTTCATGAAGTATTTCAGCTTCAAAAAAGTTGAAAATTTTCATGAAAAGATTTCGGCTACAAAAAAGTTGAAAATTTTCATGAAAAGATTTCGGCTTCAAAAAAGTTGAAAATTTTCACGACAGGATTTCGGCTTTAAAAAAGTCGAACGTTTTCATGAAGTATTTCGGCTTCAAAAAAGTCGAACATTTTCATGAAGTATTTCGGATTCAAAAAAGTTGAAAATTTTCATGAAAAGATTTTGGCTTCAAAAAAGTTGAAAATTTTCATGAAAAGATTTCGGCTTCAAAAAAGTTGAAAATTTTCACGACAGGATTTTGGCTTTAAAAAAGTCGAACATTTTCATGAAGTATTTGGGCTTCAAAAAAGTTGAAAATTTTCATGAAAAGATTTCGGCTTCAAAAAAGTTGAAAATTTTCACGACAGGATTTCGGCTTTAAAAAAGTCGAACATTTTCATGAAGTATTTCAGCTTCAAAAAAGTTGAAAATTTTCATGAAAAGATTTCGGTTTCAAAAAAGTTTAAAATTTTCACGACAGGATTTCGGCTTTAAAAAAGTCGAACATTTTCATGAAGTATTTCAGCTTCAAAAAAGTTGAACATTTTCATGAAATATTTCAGCTTCAAAAAAGTTGAAAATTTTCATGAAAAGATTTCGGCTACAAAAAAGTTGAAAATTTTCATGAAAAGATTTCGGCTTCAAAAAAGTTGAAAATTATCACGACAGGATTTCGGCTTTAAAAAAGTCGAACGTTTTCATGAAGTATTTGGGCTTCAAAAAAGTCGAACATTTTCATGAAGTATTTGGGCTTCAAAAAAGTTGAAAATTTTCACGACAGGATTTCGGCTTTAAAAAAGTCGAACATTTTCATGAAGTATTTCAGCTTCAAAAAAGTTGAAAATTTTCATGAAAAGATTTCGGCTTCAAAAAAGTTTAAAATTTTCACGACAGGATTTCGGCTTTAAAAAAGTCGAACATTTTCATGAAGTATTTCAGCTTCAAAAAAGTTGAAAGTTTTCATGAAAAGATTTCGGCTTCAAAAAAGTTGAAAATTTTCACGAAAAGATTTCGGCTTCAAAAAAGTTGAAAATTTTCATGAAAAGATTTCGGCTTTAAAAAGTCGAACGTTTTCATGAAGTATTTCGGCTTCAAAAAAGTCGAACATTTTCATGAAGTATTTCGGATTCAAAAAAGTTGAAAATTTTCATGAAAAGATTTTGGCTTCAAAAAAGCTGAAAATTTTCATGAAAAGATTTCGGCTTCAAAAAAGTTGAAAATTTTCACGACAGGATTTTGGCTTTAAAAAAGTCGAACATTTTCATGAAGTATTTGGGCTTCAAAAAAGTTGAAAATTTTCATGAAAAGATTTCGGCTTCAAAAAAGTTGAAAATTTTCACGACAGGATTTCGGCTTTAAACAAGTCGAACATTTTCATGAAGTATTTCAGCTTCAAAAAAGTTGAAAATTTTCATGAAAAGATTTCGGTTTCAAAAAAGTTGAAAATTTTCACGACAGGATTTCAGCTTTAAAAAAGTCGAACATTTTCATGAAGTATTTCGGCTTCAAAAAAGTTGAAAATTTTCATGAAAAGATTTCGACTTCAAAAAAGTTGAAAATTTTCACGACAGGATTTTGGCTTTAAAAAAGTCGAACATTTTCATGAAGTATTTCAGCTTCAAAAAATTGAAAATTTTCATGAAAAGATTTTGGCTTCAAAAAAGTTGAAAATTTTCACGACAGGATTTCGGCTTTAAAAAAGTTGAAAATTTTCACGACAGGATTTCAGCTTCAAAAAAGTCGAACATTTTCATGAAGTATTTCGGCTTCAAAAAAGTTGAACATTTTCATGAAGTATTTGGGCTTCAAAAAAGTTGAAAATTTTCACGACAGGATTTCGGCTTTAAAAAAGTCGAACATTTTCATGAAGTATTTCAGCTTCAAAAAAGTTGAAAATTTTCATGAAAAGATTTCGGCTACAAAAAAGTTGAAAATTTTCATGAAAAGATTTCGTCTTCAAAAAAGTTGAAAATTTTCACGACAGGATTTCGGCTTTAAAAAAGTCGAACGTTTTCATGAAGTATTTCGGCTTCAAAAAAGTCGAACATTTTCATGAAGTATTTCGGATTCAAAAAAGTTGAAAATTTTCACGACAGGATTTCGGCTTTAAAAAAGTCGAACATTTTCATGAAAAGATTTCGGCTACAAAGAAGTTGAAAATTTTCATGAAAAGATTTCGGCTTCAAAAAAGTTGAAAATTTTCACGAAAAGATTTCGGCTTCAAAAAAGTTGAAAATTTTCATGAAAAGATTTCGGTTTCAAAAAAGTTGAAAATTTTCACGACAGGATTTCGGCTTTAAAAAAGTCGAACATTTTCATGAAGTATTTCGGATTCAAAAAAGTTGAAAATTTTCATGAAAAGATTTCGGCTACAAAAAAGTTGAAAATTTTCATGAAAAGATTTTGGCTTCAAAAAAGCTGAAAATTTTCATGAAAAGATTTCGGCTTCAAAAAAGTTGAAAATTTTCACGACAGGATTTTGGCTTTAAAAAAGTCGAACATTTTCATGAAGTATTTGGGCTTCAAAAAAGTTGAAAATTTTCATGAAAAGATTTCGGCTTCAAAAAAGTTGAAAATTTTCACGACAGGATTTCGGCTTTAAACAAGTCGAACATTTTCATGAAGTATTTCAGCTTCAAAAAAGTTGAAAATTTTCATGAAAAGATTTCGGTTTCAAAAAAGTTGAAAATTTTCACGACAGGATTTCAGCTTTAAAAAAGTCGAACATTTTCATGAAGTATTTCGGCTTCAAAAAAGTTGAAAATTTTCATGAAAAGATTTCGACTTCAAAAAAGTTGAAAATTTTCACGACAGGATTTTGGCTTTAAAAAAGTCGAACATTTTCATGAAGTATTTCAGCTTCAAAAAATTGAAAATTTTCATGAAAAGATTTTGGCTTCAAAAAAGTTGAAAATTTTCACGACAGGATTTCGGCTTTAAAAAAGTTGAAAATTTTCACGACAGGATTTCAGCTTCAAAAAAGTCGAACATTTTCATGAAGTATTTCGGCTTCAAAAAAGTTGAACATTTTCATGAAGTATTTGGGCTTCAAAAAAGTTGAAAATTTTCACGACAGGATTTCGGCTTTAAAAAAGTCGAACATTTTCATGAAGTATTTCAGCTTCAAAAAAGTTGAAAATTTTCATGAAAAGATTTCGGCTACAAAAAAGTTGAAAATTTTCATGAAAAGATTTCGTCTTCAAAAAAGTTGAAAATTTTCACGACAGGATTTCGGCTTTAAAAAAGTCGAACGTTTTCATGAAGTATTTCGGCTTCAAAAAAGTCGAACATTTTCATGAAGTATTTCGGATTCAAAAAAGTTGAAAATTTTCACGACAGGATTTCGGCTTTAAAAAAGTCGAACATTTTCATGAAAAGATTTCGGCTACAAAGAAGTTGAAAATTTTCACGAAAAGATTTCGGCTTCAAAAAAGTTGAAAATTTTCACGAAAAGATTTCGGCTTCAAAAAAGTTGAAAATTTTCATGAAAAGATTTCGGTTTCAAAAAAGTTGAAAATTTTCACGACAGGATTTCGGCTTTAAAAAAGTCGAACATTTTCATGAAGTATTTCGGATTCAAAAAAGTTGAAAATTTTCATGAAAAGATTTCGGCTACAAAAAAGTTGAAAATTTTCATGAAAAGATTTTGGCTTCAAAAAAGCTGAAAATTTTCATGAAAAGATTTCGGCTTCAAAAAAGTTGAAAATTTTCACGACAGGATTTTGGCTTTAAAAAAGTCGAACATTTTCATGAAGTATTTGGGCTTCAAAAAAGTTGAAAATTTTCATGAAAAGATTTCGGCTTCAAAAAAGTTGAAAATTTTCACGACAGGATTTCGGCTTTAAACAAGTCGAACATTTTCATGAAGTATTTCAGCTTCAAAAAAGTTGAAAATTTTCATGAAAAGATTTCGGTTTCAAAAAAGTTGAAAATTTTCACGACAGGATTTCAGCTTTAAAAAAGTCGAACATTTTCATGAAGTATTTGGGCTTCAAAAAAGTTGAAAATTTTCATGAAAAGATTTCGGCTTCAAAAAAGTTGAAAATTTTCACGACAGGATTTCGGCTTTAAACAAGTCGAACATTTTCATGAAGTATTTCAGCTTCAAAAAAGTTGAAAATTTTCATGAAAAGATTTCGGTTTCAAAAAAGTTGAAAATTTTCACGACAGGATTTCAGCTTTAAAAAAGTCGAACATTTTCATGAAGTATTTCGGCTTCAAAAAAGTTGAAAATTTTCATGAAAAGATTTCGACTTCAAAAAAGTTGAAAATTTTCACGACAGGATTTTGGCTTTAAAAAAGTCGAACATTTTCATGAAGTATTTCAGCTTCAAAAAATTGAAAATTTTCATGAAAAGATTTTGGCTTCAAAAAAGTTGAAAATTTTCACGACAGGATTTCGGCTTTAAAAAAGTTGAAAATTTTCACGACAGGATTTCAGCTTCAAAAAAGTCGAACATTTTCATGAAGTATTTCGGCTTCAAAAAAGTTGAACATTTTCATGAAGTATTTGGGCTTCAAAAAAGTTGAAAATTTTCACGACAGGATTTCGGCTTTAAAAAAGTCGAACATTTTCATGAAGTATTTCAGCTTCAAAAAAGTTGAAAATTTTCATGAAAAGATTTCGGCTACAAAAAAGTTGAAAATTTTCATGAAAAGATTTCGTCTTCAAAAAAGTTGAAAATTTTCACGACAGGATTTCGGCTTTAAAAAAGTCGAACGTTTTCATGAAGTATTTCGGCTTCAAAAAAGTCGAACATTTTCATGAAGTATTTCGGATTCAAAAAAGTTGAAAATTTTCACGACAGGATTTCGGCTTTAAAAAAGTCGAACATTTTCATGAAAAGATTTCGGCTACAAAGAAGTTGAAAATTTTCACGAAAAGATTTCGGCTTCAAAAAAGTTGAAAATTTTCACGAAAAGATTTCGGCTTCAAAAAAGTTGAAAATTTTCATGAAAAGATTTCGGTTTCAAAAAAGTTGAAAATTTTCACGACAGGATTTCGGCTTTAAAAAAGTCGAACATTTTCATGAAGTATTTCGGATTCAAAAAAGTTGAAAATTTTCATGAAAAGATTTCGGCTACAAAAAAGTTGAAAATTTTCATGAAAAGATTTTGGCTTCAAAAAAGCTGAAAATTTTCATGAAAAGATTTCGGCTTCAAAAAAGTTGAAAATTTTCACGACAGGATTTTGGCTTTAAAAAAGTCGAACATTTTCATGAAGTATTTGGGCTTCAAAAAAGTTGAAAATTTTCATGAAAAGATTTCGGCTTCAAAAAAGTTGAAAATTTTCACGACAGGATTTCGGCTTTAAACAAGTCGAACATTTTCATGAAGTATTTCAGCTTCAAAAAAGTTGAAAATTTTCATGAAAAGATTTCGGTTTCAAAAAAGTTGAAAATTTTCACGACAGGATTTCAGCTTTAAAAAAGTCGAACATTTTCATGAAGTATTTCGGCTTCAAAAAAGTTGAAAATTTTCATGAAAAGATTTCGACTTCAAAAAAGTTGAAAATTTTCACGACAGGATTTTGGCTTTAAAAAAGTCGAACATTTTCATGAAGTATTTCAGCTTCAAAAAATTGAAAATTTTCATGAAAAGATTTTGGCTTCAAAAAAGTTGAAAATTTTCACGACAGGATTTCGGCTTTAAAAAAGTTGAAAATTTTCACGACAGGATTTCAGCTTCAAAAAAGTCGAACATTTTCATGAAGTATTTCGGCTTCAAAAAAGTTGAACATTTTCATGAAGTATTTGGGCTTCAAAAAAGTTGAAAATTTTCACGACAGGATTTCGGCTTTAAAAAAGTCGAACATTTTCATGAAGTATTTCAGCTTCAAAAAAGTTGAAAATTTTCATGAAAAGATTTCGGCTACAAAAAAGTTGAAAATTTTCATGAAAAGATTTCGTCTTCAAAAAAGTTGAAAATTTTCACGACAGGATTTCGGCTTTAAAAAAGTCGAACGTTTTCATGAAGTATTTCGGCTTCAAAAAAGTCGAACATTTTCATGAAGTATTTCGGATTCAAAAAAGTTGAAAATTTTCACGACAGGATTTCGGCTTTAAAAAAGTCGAACATTTTCATGAAAAGATTTCGGCTACAAAGAAGTTGAAAATTTTCATGAAAAGATTTCGGCTTCAAAAAAGTTGAAAATTTTCACGAAAAGATTTCGGCTTCAAAAAAGTTGAAAATTTTCATGAAAAGATTTCGGTTTCAAAAAAGTTGAAAATTTTCACGACAGGATTTCGGCTTTAAAAAAGTCGAACATTTTCATGAAATATTTCAGCTTCAAAAAAGTTGAAAATTTTCATGAAAAGAATTCGGCTACAAAAAAGTTGAAAATTTTCATGAAAAGATTTCGGCTTCAAAAAAGTTGAAAATTTTCACGACAGGATTTCGGCTTTAAAAAAGTCGAACGTTTTCATGAACTATTTCGGCTTCAAAAAAGTCGAACATTTTCATGAAGTATTTCGGATTCAAAAAAGTTGAAAATTTTCATGAAAAGATTTTGGCTTCAAAAAAGCTGAAAATTTTCATGAAAAGATTTCGGCTTCAAAAAAGTTGAAAATTTTCACGACAGGATTTTGGCTTTAAAAAAGTCGAACATTTTCATGAAGTATTTGGGCTTCAAAAAAGTTGAAAATTTTCATGAAAAGATTTCGGCTTCAAAAAAGTTGAAAATTTTCACGACAGGATTTCGGCTTTAAAAAAGTCGAACATTTTCATGAAGTATTTCAGCTTCAAAAAAGTTGAAAATTTTCATGAAAAGATTTCGGTTTCAAAAAAGTTGAAAATTTTCACGACAGGATTTCGGCTTTAAAAAAGTCGAACATTTTCATGAAGTATTTCAGCTTCAAAAAAGTTGAAAATTTTCATGAAAAGATTTCGGCTACAAAAAAGTTGAAAATTTTCATGAAAAGATTTCGGCTTCAAAAAAGTTGAAAATTTTCACGACAGGATTTCGGCTTTAAAAAAGTTGAACGTTTTCATGAAGTATTTGGGCTTCAAAAAAGTCGAACATTTTCATGAAGTATTTGGGCTTCAAAAAAGTTGAAAATTTTCACGACAGGATTTCGGCTTTAAAAAAGTCGAACATTTTCATGAAGTATTTCAGCTTCAAAAAAGTTGAAAATTTTCATGAAAAGATTTCGGCTACAAAAAAGTTGAAAATTTTCATGAAAAGATTTCGGCTTCAAAAAAGTTGAAAATTTTCATGAAAAGATTTCGACTTCAAAAAAGTTGAAAATTTTCACGACAGGATTTTGGCTTTAAAAAGTCGAACATTTTCATGAAGTATTTCAGCTTCAAAAAAGTTGAAAATTTTCATGAAAAGATTTCGGCTACAAAAAAGTTGAAAATTTTCATGAAA
Source organism: Labrus mixtus (assembly GCF_963584025.1). NCBI lineage: Eukaryota > Metazoa > Chordata > Actinopteri > Labriformes > Labridae > Labrus > Labrus mixtus. The sequence goes on from NW_026870158.1 coordinate 574,101, forward strand.
AGATTTCGGCTTCAAAAAAGTTGAAAATTTTCACGACAGGATTTCGGCTTTAAAAAAGTCGAACGTTTTCATGAAGTATTTCGGCTTCAAAAAAGTCGAACATTTTCATGAAGTATTTCGGATTCAAAAAAGTTGAAAATTTTCACGACAGGATTTCGGCTTTAAAAAAGTCGAACATTTTCATGAAAAGATTTCGGCTACAAAAAAGTTGAAAATTTTCATGAAAAGATTTCGGCTTCAAAAAAGTTGAAAATTTTCACGACAGGATTTCGGCTTTAAAAAAGTCGAACGTTTTCATGAAGTATTTCGGCTTCAAAAAAGACGAACATTTTCATGAAGTATTTCGGATTCAAAAAAGTTGAAAATTTTCATGAAAAGATTTTGGCTTCAAAAAAGCTGAAAATTTTCATGAAAAGATTTCGGCTTCAAAAAAGTTGAAAATTTTCACGACAGGATTTTGGCTTTAAAAAAGTCGAACATTTTCATGAAGTATTTGGGCTTCAAAAAAGTTGAAAATTTTCATGAAAAGATTTCGGGTTCAAAAAACTTGAAAATTTTCACGACAGGATTTCGGCTTTAAAAAAGTCGAACATTTTCATGAAGTATTTCAGCTTCAAAAAAGTTGAAAATTTTCATGAAAAGATTTCGGTTTCAAAAAAGTTGAAAATTTTCACGACAGGATTTCGGCTTTAAAAAAGTCGAACATTTTCATGAAGTATTTCAGCTTCAAAAAAGTTGAAAATTTTCATGAAAAGATTTCGGCTACAAAAAAGTTGAAAATTTTCATGAAAAGATTTCGGCTTCAAAAAAGTTGAAAATTTTCACGACAGGATTTCGGCTTTAAAAAAGTCGAACGTTTTCATGAAGTATTTGGGCTTCAAAAAAGTCGAACATTTTCATGAAGTATTTGGGCTTCAAAAAAGTTGAAAATTTTCACGACAGGATTTCGGCTTTAAAAAAGTCGAACATTTTCATGAAGTATTTCAGCTTCAAAAAAGTTGAAAATTTTCATGAAAAGATTTCGGCTACAAAAAAGTTGAAAATTTTCATGAAAAGATTTCGGCTTCAAAAAAGTTGAAAATTTTCATGAAAAGATTTCGACTTCAAAAAAGTTGAAAATTTTCACGACAGGATTTTGGCTTTAAAAAAGTCGAACATTTTCATGAAGTATTTCAGCTTCAAAAAAGTTGAAAATTTTCATGAAAAGATTTCGGCTACAAAAAAGTTGAAAATTTTCATGAAAAGATTTCGGCTTCAAAAAAGTTGAAAATTTTCACGACAGGATTTCGGCTTTAAAAAAGTCGAACGTTTTCATGAAGTATTTCGGCTTCAAAAAAGTCGAACATTTTCATGAAGTATTTCGGATTCAAAAAAGTTGAAAATTTTCATGAAAAGATTTTGGCTTCAAAAAAGTTGAAAATTTTCATGAAAAGATTTCGGCTTCAAAAAAGTTGAAAATTTTCACGACAGGATTTTGGCTTTAAAAAAGTCGAACATTTTCATGAAGTATTTGGGCTTCAAAAAAGTTGAAAATTTTCATGAAAAGATTTCGGCTTCAAAAAAGTTGAAAATTTTCACGACAGGATTTCGGCTTTAAAAAAGTCGAACATTTTCATGAAGTATTTCAGCTTCAAAAAAGTTGAAAATTTTCATGAAAAGATTTCGGTTTCAAAAAAGTTTAAAATTTTCACGACAGGATTTCGGCTTTAAAAAAGTCGAACATTTTCATGAAGTATTTCAGCTTCAAAAAAGTTGAACATTTTCATGAAATATTTCAGCTTCAAAAAAGTTGAAAATTTTCATGAAAAGATTTCGGCTACAAAAAAGTTGAAAATTTTCATGAAAAGATTTCGGCTTCAAAAAAGTTGAAAATTATCACGACAGGATTTCGGCTTTAAAAAAGTCGAACGTTTTCATGAAGTATTTGGGCTTCAAAAAAGTCGAACATTTTCATGAAGTATTTGGGCTTCAAAAAAGTTGAAAATTTTCACGACAGGATTTCGGCTTTAAAAAAGTCGAACATTTTCATGAAGTATTTCAGCTTCAAAAAAGTTGAAAATTTTCATGAAAAGATTTCGGCTTCAAAAAAGTTTAAAATTTTCACGACAGGATTTCGGCTTTAAAAAAGTCGAACATTTTCATGAAGTATTTCAGCTTCAAAAAAGTTGAAAGTTTTCATGAAAAGATTTCGGTTTCAAAAAAGTTGAAAATTTTCACGACAGGATTTCGGCTTTAAAAAAGTCGAACATTTTCATGAAGTATTTCGGATTCAAAAAAGTTGAAAATTTTCATGAAAAGATTTCGGCTTCAAAAAAGTTGAAAATTTTCACGACAGGATTTCGGCTTTAAAAAAGTCGAACGTTTTCATGAAGTATTTCGGCTTCAAAAAAGTCGAACATTTTCATGAAGTATTTCGGATTCAAAAAAGTTGAAAATTTTCATGAAAAGATTTCGGCTTCAAAAAAGTTGAAAATTTTCATGAAAAGATTTCGACTTCAAAAAAGTTGAAAATTTTCACGACAGGATTTTGGCTTTAAAAAAGTCGAACATTTTCATGAAGTATTTCAGCTTCAAAAAAGTTGAAAATTTTCATGAAAAGATTTCGGCTACAAAAAAGTTGAAAATTTTCATGAAAAGATTTCGGCTTCAAAAAAGTTGAAAATGTTCACGACAGGATTTCGGCTTTAAAAAAGTCGAACGTTTTCATGAAGTATTTCAGCTTCAAAAAAGTTTAAAATTTTCATGAAAAGATTTCGGCTTCAAAAAAGTTGAAAATTTTCATGAAAAGATTTCGGCTTCAAAAAAGTTGAAAATTTTCACGACAGGATTTCGGCTTTAAAAAAGTCGAACATTTTCATGAAGTATTTCAGCTTCAAAAAAGTTGAAAATTTTCATGAAAAGATTTCGGCTTCAAAAAAGTTGAAAATTTTCATGAAAAGATTTCGGCTTCAAAAAAGTTTAAAATTTTCACGACAGGATTTCGGCTTTAAAAAAGTCGAACATTTTCATGAAGTATTTCGGCTTCAAAAAAGTTGAAAATTTTCATGAAAAGATTTCGGTTTCAAAAAAGTTGAAAATTTTCACGACAGGATTTCGGCTTTAAAAAAGTCGAACATTTTCATGAAGTATTTCGGATTCAAAAAAGTTGAAAATTTTCATGAAAAGATTTCGGCTACAAAAAAGTTGAAAATTTTCATGAAAAGATTTTGGCTTCAAAAAAGCTGAAAATTTTCATGAAAAGATTTCGGCTTCAAAAAAGTTGAAAATTTTCACGACAGGATTTTGGCTTTAAAAAAGTCGAACATTTTTATGAAGTATTTGGGCTTCAAAAAAGTTGAAAATTTTCATGAAAAGATTTCGGCTTCAAAAAAGTTGAAAATTTTCACGACAGGATTTCGGCTTTAAAAAAGTCAAACATTTTCATGAAGTATTTCAGCTTCAAAAAAGTTGAAAATTTTCATGAAAAGATTTCGGCTACAAAAAAGTTGAAAATTTTCATGAAAAGATTTCGGCTTCAAAAAAGTTGAAAATTTTCACGACAGGATTTCGGCTTTAAAAAAGTCGAACGTTTTCATGAAGTATTTCAGCTTCAAAAAAGTTGAAAATTTTCATGAAAAGATTTCGGCTACAAAAAAGTTGAAAATTTTCATGAAAAGATTTCGGCTTCAAAAAAGTTGAAAATTTTCACGACAGGATTTCGGCTTTAAAAAAGTCGAACGTTTTCATGAAGTATTTGGGCTTCAAAAAAGTCGAACATTTTCATGAAGTATTTGGGCTTCAAAAAAGTTGAAAATTTTCACGACAGGATTTCGGCTTTAAAAAAGTCGAACATTTTCATGAAGTATTTCAGCTTCAAAAAAGTTGAAAATTTTCATGAAAAGATTTCGGCTACAAAAAAGTTGAAAATTTTCATGAAAAGATTTCGGTTTCAAAAAAGTTGAAAATTTTCACGACAGGATTTCGGCTTTAAAAAAGTCGAACGTTTTCATGAAGTATTTGGGCTTCAAAAAAGTCGAACATTTTCATGAAGTATTTGGGCTTCAAAAAAGTTGAAAATTTTCACGACAGGATTTCGGCTTTAAAAAAGTCGAACATTTTCATGAAGTATTTCAGCTTCAAAAAAGTTGAAAATTTTCATGAAAAGATTTCGGCTACAAAAAAGTTGAAAATTTTCATGAAAAGATTTCGGCTTCAAAAAAGTTGAAAATTTTCATGAAAAGATTTCGACTTCAAAAAAGTTGAAAATTTTCACGACAGGATTTTGGCTTTAAAAAAGTCGAACATTTTCATGAAGTATTTCAGCTTCAAAAAAGTTGAAAATTTTCATGAAAAGATTTCGGCTACAAAAAAGTTGAAAATTTTCATGAAAAGATTTCGGCTTCAAAAAAGTTGAAAATGTTCACGACAGGATTTCGGCTTTAAAAAAGTCGAACGTTTTCATGAAGTATTTCAGCTTCAAAAAAGTTTAAAATTTTCATGAAAAGATTTCGTCTTCAAAAAAGTTGAAAATTTTCATGAAAAGATTTCGGCTTCAAAAAAGTTGAAAATTTTCACGACAGGATTTCGGCTTTAAAAAAGTCGAACATTTTCATGAAGTATTTCAGCTTCAAAAAAGTTGAAAATTTTCATGAAAAGATTTCGGCTTCAAAAAAGTTGAAAATTTTCATGAAAAGATTTCGGCTTCAAAAAAGTTTAAAATTTTCACGACAGGATTTCGGCTTTAAAAACGTCGAACATTTTCATGAAGTGTTTCAGCTTCAAAAAAGTTGAAAATTTTCATGAAAAGATTTCGGTTTCAAAAAAGTTGAAAATTTTCACGACAGGATTTCGGCTTTAAAAAAGTCGAACATTTTCATGAAGTATTTCGGATTCAAAAAAGTTGAAAATTTTCATGAAAAGATTTCGGCTACAAAAAAGTTGAAAATTTTCATGAAAAGATTTTGGCTTCAAAAAAGCTGAAAATTTTCATGAAAAGATTTCGGCTTCAAAAAAGTTGAAAATTTTCACGACAGGATTTTGGCTTTAAAAAAGTCGAACATTTTCATGAAGTATTTGGGCTTCAAAAAAGTTGAAAATTTTCATGAAAAGATTTCGGCTTCAAAAAAGTTGAAAATTTTCACGACAGGATTTCGGCTTTAAAAAAGTCGAACATTTTCATGAAGTATTTCAGCTTCAAAAAAGTTGAAAATTTTCATGAAAAGATTTCGGTTTCAAAAAAGTTGAAAATTTTCACGACAGGATTTCGGCTTTAAAAAAGTCAAACATTTTCATGAAGTATTTCAGCTTCAAAAAAGTCGAACATTTTCATGAAAAGATTTCGGCTACAAAAAAGTTGAAAATTTTCATGAAAAGATTTCGGCTTCAAAAAAGTTGAAAATTTTCACGACAGGATTTCGGCTTTAAAAAAGTCGAACGTTTTCATGAAGTATTTCAGCTTCAAAAAAGTTGAAAATTTTCATGAAAAGATTTCGGCTACAAAAAAGTTGAAAATTTTCATGAAAAGATTTCGGCTTCAAAAAAGTTGAAAATTTTCACGACAGGATTTCGGCTTTAAAAAAGTCGAACGTTTTCATGAAGTATTTGGGCTTCAAAAAAGTTGAACATTTTCATGAAGTATTTGGGCTTCAAAAAAGTTGAAAATTTTCACGACAGGATTTCGGCTTTAAAAAAGTCGAACATTTTCATGAAGTATTTCAGCTTCAAAAAAGTTGAAAATTTTCATGAAAAGATTTCGGCTACAAAAAAGTTGAAAATTTTCATGAAAAGATTTCGGCTTCAAAAAAGTTGAAAATTTTCATGAAAAGATTTCGACTTCAAAAAAGTTGAAAATTTTCACGACAGGATTTTGGCTTTAAAAAAGTCGAACATTTTCATGAAGTATTTCAGCTTCAAAAAAGTTGAAAATTTTCATGAAAAGATTTCGGCTACAAAAAAGTTGAAAATTTTCATGAAAAGATTTCGGCTTCAAAAAAGTTGAAAATTTTCACGACAGGATTTCGGCTTTAAAAAAGTCGAACGTTTTCATGAAGTATTTCGGCTTCAAAAAAGTCGAACATTTTCATGAAGTATTTCGGATTCAAAAAAGTTGAAAATTTTCATGAAAAGATTTTGGCTTCAAAAAAGTTGAAAATTTTCATGAAAAGATTTCGGCTTCAAAAAAGTTGAAAATTTTCACGACAGGATTTTGGCTTTAAAAAAGTCGAACATTTTCATGAAGTATTTGGGCTTCAAAAAAGTTGAAAATTTTCATGAAAAGATTTCGGCTTCAAAAAAGTTGAAAATTTTCACGACAGGATTTCGGCTTTAAAAAAGTCGAACATTTTCATGAAGTATTTCAGCTTCAAAAAAGTTGAAAATTTTCATGAAAAGATTTCGGTTTCAAAAAAGTTTAAAATTTTCACGACAGGATTTCGGCTTTAAAAAAGTCGAACATTTTCATGAAGTATTTCAGCTTCAAAAAAGTTGAACATTTTCATGAAATATTTCAGCTTCAAAAAAGTTGAAAATTTTCATGAAAAGATTTCGGCTACAAAAAAGTTGAAAATTTTCATGAAAAGATTTCGGCTTCAAAAAAGTTGAAAATTATCACGACAGGATTTCGGCTTTAAAAAAGTCGAACGTTTTCATGAAGTATTTGGGCTTCAAAAAAGTCGAACATTTTCATGAAGTATTTGGGCTTCAAAAAAGTTGAAAATTTTCACGACAGGATTTCGGCTTTAAAAAAGTCGAACATTTTCATGAAGTATTTCAGCTTCAAAAAAGTTGAAAATTTTCATGAAAAGATTTCGGCTTCAAAAAAGTTTAAAATTTTCACGACAGGATTTCGGCTTTAAAAAAGTCGAACATTTTCATGAAGTATTTCAGCTTCAAAAAAGTTGAAAGTTTTCATGAAAAGATTTCGGTTTCAAAAAAGTTGAAAATTTTCACGACAGGATTTCGGCTTTAAAAAAGTCGAACATTTTCATGAAGTATTTCGGATTCAAAAAAGTTGAAAATTTTCATGAAAAGATTTCGGCTTCAAAAAAGTTGAAAATTTTCACGACAGGATTTCGGCTTTAAAAAAGTCGAACGTTTTCATGAAGTATTTCGGCTTCAAAAAAGTCGAACATTTTCATGAAGTATTTCGGATTCAAAAAAGTTGAAAATTTTCATGAAAAGATTTCGGCTTCAAAAAAGTTGAAAATTTTCATGAAAAGATTTCGACTTCAAAAAAGTTGAAAATTTTCACGACAGGATTTTGGCTTTAAAAAAGTCGAACATTTTCATGAAGTATTTCAGCTTCAAAAAAGTTGAAAATTTTCATGAAAAGATTTCGGCTACAAAAAAGTTGAAAATTTTCATGAAAAGATTTCGGCTTCAAAAAAGTTGAAAATGTTCACGACAGGATTTCGGCTTTAAAAAAGTCGAACGTTTTCATGAAGTATTTCAGCTTCAAAAAAGTTTAAAATTTTCATGAAAAGATTTCGGCTTCAAAAAAGTTGAAAATTTTCATGAAAAGATTTCGGCTTCAAAAAAGTTGAAAATTTTCACGACAGGATTTCGGCTTTAAAAAAGTCGAACATTTTCATGAAGTATTTCAGCTTCAAAAAAGTTGAAAATTTTCATGAAAAGATTTCGGCTTCAAAAAAGTTGAAAATTTTCATGAAAAGATTTCGGCTTCAAAAAAGTTTAAAATTTTCACGACAGGATTTCGGCTTTAAAAAAGTCGAACATTTTCATGAAGTATTTCGGCTTCAAAAAAGTTGAAAATTTTCATGAAAAGATTTCGGTTTCAAAAAAGTTGAAAATTTTCACGACAGGATTTCGGCTTTAAAAAAGTCGAACATTTTCATGAAGTATTTCGGATTCAAAAAAGTTGAAAATTTTCATGAAAAGATTTCGGCTACAAAAAAGTTGAAAATTTTCATGAAAAGATTTTGGCTTCAAAAAAGCTGAAAATTTTCATGAAAAGATTTCGGCTTCAAAAAAGTTGAAAATTTTCACGACAGGATTTTGGCTTTAAAAAAGTCGAACATTTTTATGAAGTATTTGGGCTTCAAAAAAGTTGAAAATTTTCATGAAAAGATTTCGGCTTCAAAAAAGTTGAAAATTTTCACGACAGGATTTCGGCTTTAAAAAAGTCAAACATTTTCATGAAGTATTTCAGCTTCAAAAAAGTTGAAAATTTTCATGAAAAGATTTCGGCTACAAAAAAGTTGAAAATTTTCATGAAAAGATTTCGGCTTCAAAAAAGTTGAAAATTTTCACGACAGGATTTCGGCTTTAAAAAAGTCGAACGTTTTCATGAAGTATTTCAGCTTCAAAAAAGTTGAAAATTTTCATGAAAAGATTTCGGCTACAAAAAAGTTGAAAATTTTCATGAAAAGATTTCGGCTTCAAAAAAGTTGAAAATTTTCACGACAGGATTTCGGCTTTAAAAAAGTCGAACGTTTTCATGAAGTATTTGGGCTTCAAAAAAGTCGAACATTTTCATGAAGTATTTGGGCTTCAAAAAAGTTGAAAATTTTCACGACAGGATTTCGGCTTTAAAAAAGTCGAACATTTTCATGAAGTATTTCAGCTTCAAAAAAGTTGAAAATTTTCATGAAAAGATTTCGGCTACAAAAAAGTTGAAAATTTTCATGAAAAGATTTCGGTTTCAAAAAAGTTGAAAATTTTCACGACAGGATTTCGGCTTTAAAAAAGTCGAACGTTTTCATGAAGTATTTGGGCTTCAAAAAAGTCGAACATTTTCATGAAGTATTTGGGCTTCAAAAAAGTTGAAAATTTTCACGACAGGATTTCGGCTTTAAAAAAGTCGAACATTTTCATGAAGTATTTCAGCTTCAAAAAAGTTGAAAATTTTCATGAAAAGATTTCGGCTACAAAAAAGTTGAAAATTTTCATGAAAAGATTTCGGCTTCAAAAAAGTTGAAAATTTTCATGAAAAGTTTTCGACTTCAAAAAAGTTGAAAATTTTCACGACAGGATTTTGGCTTTAAAAAAGTCGAACATTTTCATGAAGTATTTCAGCTTCAAAAAAGTTGAAAATTTTCATGAAAAGATTTCGGCTACAAAAAAGTTGAAAATTTTCATGAAAAGATTTCGGCTTCAAAAAAGTTGAAAATGTTCACGACAGGATTTCGGCTTTAAAAAAGTCGAACGTTTTCATGAAGTATTTCAGCTTCAAAAAAGTTTAAAATTTTCATGAAAAGATTTCGTCTTCAAAAAAGTTGAAAATTTTCATGAAAAGATTTCGGCTTCAAAAAAGTTGAAAATTTTCACGACAGGATTTCGGCTTTAAAAAAGTCGAACATTTTCATGAAGTATTTCAGCTTCAAAAAAGTTGAAAATTTTCATGAAAAGATTTCGGCTTCAAAAAAGTTGAAAATTTTCATGAAAAGATTTCGGCTTCAAAAAAGTTTAAAATTTTCACGACAGGATTTCGGCTTTAAAAACGTCGAACATTTTCATGAAGTGTTTCAGCTTCAAAAAAGTTGAAAATTTTCATGAAAAGATTTCGGTTTCAAAAAAGTTGAAAATTTTCACGACAGGATTTCGGCTTTAAAAAAGTCGAACATTTTCATGAAGTATTTCGGATTCAAAAAAGTTGAAAATTTTCATGAAAAGATTTCGGCTACAAAAAAGTTGAAAATTTTCATGAAAAGATTTTGGCTTCAAAAAAGCTGAAAATTTTCATGAAAAGATTTCGGCTTCAAAAAAGTTGAAAATTTTCACGACAGGATTTTGGCTTTAAAAAAGTCGAACATTTTCATGAAGTATTTGGGCTTCAAAAAAGTTGAAAATTTTCATGAAAAGATTTCGGCTTCAAAAAAGTTGAAAATTTTCACGACAGGATTTCGGCTTTAAAAAAGTCGAACATTTTCATGAAGTATTTCAGCTTCAAAAAAGTTGAAAATTTTCATGAAAAGATTTCGGTTTCAAAAAAGTTGAAAATTTTCACGACAGGATTTCGGCTTTAAAAAAGTCAAACATTTTCATGAAGTATTTCAGCTTCAAAAAAGTCGAACATTTTCATGAAAAGATTTCGGCTACAAAAAAGTTGAAAATTTTCATGAAAAGATTTCGGCTTCAAAAAAGTTGAAAATTTTCACGACAGGATTTCGGCTTTAAAAAAGTCGAACGTTTTCATGAAGTATTTCAGCTTCAAAAAAGTTGAAAATTTTCATGAAAAGATTTCGGCTACAAAAAAGTTGAAAATTTTCATGAAAAGATTTCGGCTTCAAAAAAGTTGAAAATTTTCACGACAGGATTTCGGCTTTAAAAAAGTCGAACGTTTTCATGAAGTATTTGGGCTTCAAAAAAGTTGAACATTTTCATGAAGTATTTGGGCTTCAAAAAAGTTGAAAATTTTCACGACAGGATTTCGGCTTTAAAAAAGTCGAACATTTTCATGAAGTATTTCAGCTTCAAAAAAGTTGAAAATTTTCATGAAAAGATTTCGGCTACAAAAAAGTTGAAAATTTTCATGAAAAGATTTCGGCTTCAAAAAAGTTGAAAATTTTCACGACAGGATTTCGGCTTTAAAAAAGTCGAACGTTTTCATGAAGTATTTGGGCTTCAAAAAAGTCGAACATTTTCATGAAGTATTTGGGCTTCAAAAAAGTTGAAAATTTTCATGAAAAGATTTCGGCTACAAAAAAGTTGAAAATTTTCATGAAAAGATTTCGGCTCCAAAAAAGTTGAAAATTTTCACGACAGGATTTCGGCTTTAAAAAAGTCGAACGTTTTCATGAAGTATTTCGGCTTCAAAAAAGTCGAACATTTTCATGAAGTATTTCGGATTCAAAAAAGTTGAAAATTTTCATGAAAAGATTTTGGCTTCAAAAAAGTTGAAAATTTTCATGAAAAGATTTCGGCTTCAAAAAAGTTGAAAATTTTCACGACAGGATTTTGCCTTTAAAAAAGTCGAACATTTTCATGAAGTATTTGGGCTTCAAAAAAGTTGAAAATTTTCATGAAAAGATTTCGGCTTCAAAAAAGTTGAAAATTTTCACGACAGGATTTCGGCTTTAAAAAAGTCGAACATTTTCATGAAGTATTTCAGCTTCAAAAAAGTTGAAAATTTTCATGAAAAGATTTCGGTTTCAAAAAAGTTTAAAATTTTCACGACAGGATTTCGGCTTTAAAAAAGTCGAACATTTTCATGAAGTATTTCAGCTTCAAAAAAGTTGAACATTTTCATGAAATATTTCAGCTTCAAAAAAGTTGAAAATTTTCATGAAAAGATTTTGGCTACAAAAAAGTTGAAAATTTTCATGAAAAGATTTCGGCTTCAAAAAAGTTGAAAATTTTCACGACAGGATTTCGGCTTTAAAAAAGTCGAACGTTTTCATGAAGTATTTGGGCTTCAAAAAAGTCGAACATTTTCATGAAGTATTTGGGCTTCAAAAAAGTTGAAAATTTTCACGACAGGATTTCGGCTTTAAAAAAGTCGAACATTTTCATGAAGTATTTCAGCTTCAAAAAAGTTGAAAATTTTCATGAAAAGATTTCGGCTTCAAAAAAGTTGAAAATTTTCATGAAAAGATTTCGGCTTCAAAAAAGTTTAAAATTTTCACGACAGGATTTCGGCTTTAAAAAAGTCGAACATTTTCATGAAGTATTTCGGATTCAAAAAAGTTGAAAATTTTCATGAAAAGATTTCGGCTACAAAAAAGTTGAAAATTTTCATGAAAAAATTTCGGTTTCAAAAAAGTTGAAAATTTTCACGACAGGATTTCGGCTTTAAAAAAGTCGAACATTTTCATGAAGTATTTCAGCTTCAAAAAATTTGAAAATTTTCATGAAAAGATTTCGGCTACAAAAAAGTTGAAAATTTTCATGAAAAGATTTCGGCTTCAAAAAAGTTGAAAATTTTCACGACAGGATTTCGGCTTTAAAAAAGTCGAACGTTTTCATGAAGTATTTCGGCTTCAAAAAAGTTGAAAATTTTCATGAAAAGATTTCGGCTTCAAAAAAGTTGAAAATTTTCATGAAAAGATTTCGGCTTCAAAAAAGGTTAAAATTTTCACGACAGGATTTCGGCTTTAAAAAAGTCGAACATTTTCATGAAGTATTTCGGATTCAAAAAAGTTGAAAATTTTCATGAAAAGATTTCGGCTACAAAAAAGTTGAAAATTTTCATGAAAAGATTTTGGCTTCAAAAAAGCTGAAAATTTTCATGAAAAGATTTCGGCTTCAAAAAATTTGAAAATTTTCACGACAGGATTTCGGCTTTAAAAAAGTCGAACATTTTCATGAAGTATTTCAGCTTCAAAAAAGTTGAAAATTTTCATGAAAAGATTTCGGCTTCAAAAAAGTTGAAAATTTTCACGACAGGATTTCGGCTTTAAAAAAGTCGAACATTTTCATGAAGTATTTCGGATTCAAAAAAGTTGAAAATTTTCATGAAAAGATTTCGGCTACAAAAAAGTTGAAAATTTTCATGAAAAGATTTTGGCTTCAAAAAAGCTGAAAATTTTCATGAAAAGATTTCGGTTTCAAAAAAGTTGAAAATTTTCACGACAGGATTTCGGCTTTAAAAAAGTCGAACATTTTCATGAAGTATTTCAGCTTCAAAAAAGTTGAAAATTTTCATGAAAAGATTTCGGCTACAAAAAAGTTGAAAATTTTCATGAAAAGATTTCGGCTTCAAAAAAGTTGAAAATTTTCACGACAGGATTTCGGCTTTAAAAAAGTCGAACGTTTTCATGAAGTATTTGGGCTTCAAAAAAGTCGAACATTTTCATGAAGTATTTGGGCTTCAAAAAAGTTGAAAATTTTCACGACAGGATTTCGGCTTTAAAAAAGTCGAACATTTTAATGAAGTATTTCAGCTTCAAAAAAGTTGAAAATTTTCATGAAAAGATTTCGGCTTCAAAAAAGTTGAAAATTTTCATGAAAAGATTTCGGCTTCAAAAAAGTTGAACATTTTCACGACAGGATTTCGGCTTTAAAAAAGTCGAACATTTTCATGAAGTATTTCAGCTTCAAAAAAGTTGAAAGTTTTCATGAAAAGATTTCGGTTTCAAAAAAGTTGAAAATTTTCACGACAGGATTTCGGCTTTAAAAAAGTCGAACATTTTCATGAAGTATTTCGGATTCAAAAAAGTTGAAAATTTTCATGAAAAGATTTCGGCTACAAAAAAGTTGAAAATTTTCATGAAAAAATTTCGGTTTCAAAAAAGTTGAAAATTTTCACGACAGGATTTCGGCTTTAAAAAAGTCGAACATTTTCATGAAGTATTTCGGATTCAAAAAAGTTGAAAATTTTCATGAAAAGATTTCGGCTACAAAAAAGTTGAAAATTTTCATGAAAAGATTTTGGCTTCAAAAAAGCTGAAAATTTTCATGAAAAGATTTCGGTTTCAAAAAAGTTGAAAATTTTCACGACAGGATTTCGGCTTTAAAAAAGTCGAACATTTTCATGAAGTATTTCAGCTTCAAAAAAGTTGAAAATTTTCATGAAAAGATTTCGGCTACAAAAAAGTTGAAAATTTTCATGAAAAGATTTCGGCTTCAAAAAAGTTGAAAATTTTCACGACAGGATTTCGGCTTTAAAAAAGTCGAACGTTTTCATGAAGTATTTGGGCTTCAAAAAAGTCGAACATTTTCATGAAGTATTTGGGCTTCAAAAAAGTTGAAAATTTTCACGACAGGATTTCGGCTTTAAAAAAGTCGAACATTTTAATGAAGTATTTCAGCTTCAAAAAAGTTGAAAATTTTCATGAAAAGATTTCGGCTTCAAAAAAGTTGAAAATTTTCATGAAAAGATTTCGGCTTCAAAAAAGTTGAAAATTTTCACGACAGGATTTCGGCTTTAAAAAAGTCGAACATTTTCATGAAGTATTTCAGCTTCAAAAAAGTTGAAAGTTTTCATGAAAAGATTTCGGTTTCAAAAAAGTTGAAAATTTTCACGACAGGATTTCGGCTTTAAAAAAGTCGAACATTTTCATGAAGTATTTCGGATTCAAAAAAGTTGAAAATTTTCATGAAAAGATTTCGGCTACAAAAAAGTTGAAAATTTTCATGAAAAAATTTCGGTTTCAAAAAAGTTGAAAATTTTCACGACAGGATTTCGGCTTTAAAAAAGTCGAACATTTTCATGAAGTATTTCAGCTTCAAAAAAGTTGAAAATTTTCATGAAAAGATTTCGGCTACAAAAAAGTTGAAAGTTTTCATGAAAAGATTTCGGCTTCAAAAAAGTTGAAAATTTTCACGACAGGATTTCGGCTTTAAAAAAGTCGAACGTTTTCATGAAGTATTTCGGCTTCAAAAAAGTCGAACATTTTCATGAAGTATTTCGGATTCAAAAAAGTTGAAAATTTTCATGAAAAGATTTCGGCTTCAAAAAAGTTGAAAATTTTCATGAAAAGATTTCGACTTCAAAAAAGTTGAAAATTTTCACGACAGGATTTTGGCTTTAAAAAAGTCGAACATTTTCATGAAGTATTTCGGATTCAAAAAAGTTGAAAATTTTCATGAAAAGATTTCGGCTTCAAAAAAGTTGAAAATTTTCATGAAAAGATTTCGACTTCAAAAAAGTTGAAAATTTTCACGACAGGATTTTGGCTTTAAAAAAGTCGAACATTTTCATGAAGTATTTCAGCTTCAAAAAAGTTGAAAATTTTCATGAAAAGATTTCGGCTACAAAAAAGTTGAAAATTTTCATGAAAAGATTTCGGCTTCAAAAAAGTTGAAAATGTTCACGACAGGATTTCGGCTTTAAAAAAGTCGAACGTTTTCATGAAGTATTTCAGCTTCAAAAAAGTTTAAAATTTTCATGAAAAGATTTCGGCTTCAAAAAAGTTGAAAATTTTCATGAAAAGATTTCTGCTTCAAAAAAGTTGAAAATTTTCACGACAGGATTTCGGCTTTAAAAAAGTCGAACATTTTCATGAAGTATTTCAGCTTCAAAAAAGTTGAAAATTTTCATGAAAAGATTTCGGCTTCAAAAAAGTTGAAAATTTTCATGAAAAGATTTCGGCTTCAAAAAAGTTTAAAATTTTCACGACAGGATTTCGGCTTTAAAAAAGTCGAACATTTTCATGAAGTATTTCAGCTTCAAAAAAGTTGAAAATTTTCATGAAAAGATTTCGGTTTCAAAAAAGTTGAAAATTTTCACGACAGGATTTCGGCTTTAAAAAAGTCGAATATTTTCATGAAGTATATCAGCTTCAAAAAAGTTGAAAATTTTCATGAAAAGATTTCGGTTTCAAAAAAGTTGAAAATTTTCACGACAGGATTTCGGCTTTAAAAAAGTCGAACATTTTCATGAAGTATTTCAGCTTCAAAAAAGTTGAAAATTTTCATGAAAAGATTTCGGCTACAAAAAAGTTGAAAATTTTCATGAAAAGATTTCGGCTTCAAAAAAGTTGAAAATTTTCACGACAGGATTTCGGCTTTAAAAAAGTCGAACGTTTTCATGAAGTATTTGGGCTTCAAAAAAGTCGAACATTTTCATGAAGTATTTGGGCTTCAAAAAAGTTGAAAATTTTCACGACAGGATTTCGGCTTTAAAAAAGTCGAACATTTTCATGAAGTATTTCAGCTTCAAAAAAGTTGAAAATTTTCATGAAAAGATTTCGGCTACAAAAAAGTTGAAAATTTTCATGAAAAGATTTCGGCTTCAAAATAGTTGAAAATTTTCAAGACAGGATTTCGGCTTTAAAAAAGTCGAACGTTTTCATGAAGTATTTCAGCTTCAAAAAAGTTGAAAATTTTCATGAAAAGATTTCGGCTTCAAAAAAGTTGAAAATTTTCATGAAAAGATTTCGGCTTCAAAAAAGTTGAAAATTTTCACGACAGGATTTCGGCTTTAAAAAAGTCGAACATTTTCATGAAGTATTTCAGTTTCAAAAAAGTTGAAAATTTTCATGAAAAGATTTCGGTTTCAAAAAAGTTGAAAATTTTCACGACAGGATTTCGGCTTTAAAAAAGTCGAACATTTTCATGAAGTATTTCGGATTCAAAAAAGTTGAAAATTTTCATGAAAAGATTTCGGCTACAAAAAAGTTGAAAATTTTCATGAAAAGATTCCGGCTTCAAAAAAGTTTAAAATTTTCACGACAGGATTTCGGCTTTAAAAAAGTCGAACATTTTCATGAAGTATTTCAGCTTCAAAAAAGTTGAAAGTTTTCATGAAAAGATTTCGGTTTCAAAAAAGTTGAAAATTTTCACGACAGGATTTCGGCTTTAAAAAAGTCGAACATTTTCATGAAGTATTTCGGATTCAAAAAAGTTGAAAATTTTCATGAAAAGATTTCGGCTACAAAAAAGTTGAAAATTTTCATGAAAAAATTTCGGCTTCAAAAAAGTTGAAAATTTTCAAGACAGGATTTCGGCTTTAAAAAAGTCGAACATTTTCATGAAGTATTTCATCTTCAAAAAAGTTGAAAATTTTCATGAAAAGATTTCGGCTACAAAAAAGTTGAAAATTTTCATGAAAAGATTTCGGCTTCAAAAAAGTTGAAAATTTTCACGACAGGATTTCGGCTTTAAAAAAGTCGAACGTTTTCATGAAGTATTTCGGCTTCAAAAAAGTCGAACATTTTCATGAAGTATTTCGGATTCAAAAAAGTTGAAAATTTTCATGAAAAGATTTCGGCTTCAAAAAAGTTGAAAATTTTCATGAAAAGATTTCGACTTCAAAAAAGTTGAAAATTTTCACGACAGGATTTTGGCTTTAAAAAAGTCGAACATTTTCATGAAGTATTTCAGCTTCAAAAAAGTTGAAAATTTTCACGACAGGATTTCGGATACAAAAAAGTTGAAAATTTTCATGAAAAGATTTCGGCTTCAAAAAAGTTGAAAATGTTCACGACAGGATTTCGGCTTTAAAAAAGTCGAACGTTTTCATGAAGTATTTCAGCTTCAAAAAAGTTTAAAATTTTCATGAAAAGATTTCGGCTTCAAAAAAGTTGAAAATTTTCATGAAAAGATTTCGGCTTCAAAATAGTTGAAAATTTTCACGACAGGATTTCGGCTTTAAAAAAGTCGAACATTTTCATGAAGTATTTCAGCTTCAAAAAAGTTGAAAATTTTCATGAAAAGATTTCGGCTTCAAAAAAGTTGAAAATTTTCATGAAAAGATTTCGGCTTCAAAAAAGTTTAAAATTTTCACGACAGGATTTCGGCTTTAAAAAAGTCGAACATTTTCATGAAGTATTTCAGCTTCAAAAAAGTTGAAAATTTTCATGAAAAGATTTCGGTTTCAAAAAAGTTGAAAATTTTCACGACAGGATTTCGGCTTTAAAAAAGTCGAACATTTTCATGAAGTATTTCGGATTCAAAAAAGTTGAAAATTTTCATGAAAAGATTTCGGCTACAAAAAAGTTGAAAATTTTCACGACAGGATTTCGGCTTTAAAAAAGTCGAACATTTTCATGAAGTATTTCAGCTTCAAAAAAGTTGAAAATTTTCATGAAAAGATTTCGGCTTCAAAAAAGTTGAAAATTTTCACGACAGGATTTCGGCTTTAAAAAAGTCGAACATTTTCATGAAGTATTTCGGATTCAAAAAAGTTGAAAATTTTCATGAAAAGATTTCGGCTACAAAAAAGTTGAAAATTTTCATGAAAAGATTTTGGCTTCAAAAAAGCTGAAAATTTTCATGAAAAGATTTCGGTTTCAAAAAAGTTGAAAATTTTCACGACAGGATTTCGGCTTTAAAAAAGTCGAACATTTTCATGAAGTATTTCAGCTTCAAAAAAGTTGAAAATTTTCATGAAAAGATTTCGGCTACAAAAAAGTTGAAAATTTTCATGAAAAGATTTCGGCTTCAAAAAAGTTGAAAATTTTCACGACAGGATTTCGGCTTTAAAAAAGTCGAACGTTTTCATGAAGTATTTGGGCTTCAAAAAAGTCGAACATTTTCATGAAGTATTTGGGCTTCAAAAAAGTTGAAAATTTTCACGACAGGATTTCGGCTTTAAAAAAGTCGAACATTTTCATGAAGTATTTCAGCTTCAAAAAAGTTGAAAATTTTCATGAAAAGATTTCGGCTTCAAAAAAGTTGAAAATTTTCATGAAAAGATTTCGGCTTCAAAAAAGTTTAAAATTTTCACGACAGGATTTCGGCTTTAAAAAAGTCGAACATTTTCATGAAGTATTTCAGCTTCAAAAAAGTTGAAAGTTTTCATGAAAAGATTTCTGTTTCAAAAAAGTTGAAAATTTTCACGACATGATTTCGGCTTTAAAAAAGTCGAACATTTTCATGAAGTATTTCGGATTCAAAAAAGTTGAAAATTTTCATGAAAAGATTTCGGCTACAAAAAAGTTGAAAATTTTCATGAAAAAATTTCGGTTTCAAAAAAGTTGAAAATTTTCACGACAGGATTTCGGCTTTAAAAAAGTCGAACATTTTCATGAAGTATTTCAGCTTCAAAAAAGTTGAAAATTTTCATGAAAAGATTTCGGCTACAAAAAAGTTGAAAGTTTTCATGAAAAGATTTCGGCTTCAAAAAAGTTGAAAATTTTCACGACAGGATTTCGGCTTTAAAAAAGTCGAACGTTTTCATGAAGTATTTCGGCTTCAAAAAAGTCGAACATTTTCATGAAGTATTTCGGATTCAAAAAAGTTGAAAATTTTCATGAAAAGATTTCGGCTTCAAAAAAGTTGAAAATTTTCATGAAAAGATTTCGACTTCAAAAAAGTTGAAAATTTTCACGACAGGATTTTGGCTTTAAAAAAGTCGAACATTTTCATGAAGTATTTCAGCTTCAAAAAAGTTGAAAATTTTCATGAAAAGATTTCGGCTACAAAAAAGTTTAAAATTTTCATGAAAAGATTTCGGCTTCAAAAAAGTTGAAAATGTTCACGACAGGATTTCGGCTTTAAAAAAGTCGAACGTTTTCATGAAGTATTTCAGCTTCAAAAAAGTTTAAAATTTTCATGAAAAGATTTCGGCTTCAAAAAAGTTGAAAATTTTCATGAAAAGATTTCTGCTTCAAAAAAGTTGAAAATTTTCACGACAGGATTTCGGCTTTAAAAAAGTCGAACATTTTCATGAAGTATTTCAGCTTCAAAAAAGTTGAAAATTTTCATGAAAAGATTTCGGTTTCAAAAAAGTTGAAAATTTTCACGAAAGGATTTCGGCTTTAAAAAAGTCGAACATTTTCATGAAGTATTTCGGATTCAAAAAAGTTGAAAATTTTCATGAAAAGATTTCGGCTTTAAAAAAGTCGAACGTTTTCATGAAGTATTTCGGCTTCAAAAAAGTTGAACATTTTCATGAAGTATTTCGGATTCAAAAAATTTGAAAATTTTCATGAAAAGATTTCGGCTTCAAAAAAGTTGAAAATTTTCATGAAAAGATTTCGACTTCAAAAAAGTTGAAAATTTTCACGACAGGATTTTGGCTTTAAAAAAGTCGAACATTTTCATGAAGTATTTCAGCTTCAAAAAAGTTGAAAATTTTCATGAAAAGATTTCGGCTACAAAAAAGTTGAAAATTTTCATGAAAAGATTTCGGCTTCAAAAAAGTTGAAAATGTTCACGACAGGATTTCGGCTTTAAAAAAGTCGAACGTTTTCATGAAGTATTTCAGCTTCAAAAAAGTTTAAAATTTTCATGAAAAGATTTCGGCTTCAAAAAAGTTGAAAATTTTCATGAAAAGATTTCTGCTTCAAAAAAGTTGAAAATTTTCACGACAGGATTTCGGCTTTAAAAAAGTCGAACATTTTCATGAAGTATTTCAGCTTCAAAAAAGTTGAAAATTTTCATGAAAAGTTTTCGGCTTCAAAAAAGTTGAAAATTTTCATGAAAAGATTTCGGCTTCAAAAAAGTTTAAAATTTTCACGACAGGATTTCGGCTTTAAAAAAGTCGAACATTTTCATGAAGTATTTCAGCTTCAAAAAAGTTGAAAATTTTCATGAAAAGATTTCGGTTTCAAAAAAGTTGAAAATTTTCACGACAGGATTTCGGCTTTAAAAAAGTCGAACATTTTCATGAAGTATTTCGGATTCAAAAAAGTTGAAAATTTTCATGAAAAGATTTCGGCTTTAAAAAAGTCGAACGTTTTCATGAAGTATTTCGGCTTCAAAAAAGTCGAACATTTTCATGAAGTATTTCGGATTCAAAAAAGTTGAAAATTTTCATGAAAAGATTTTGGCTTCAAAAAAGCTGAAAATTTTCATGAAAAGATTTCGGCTTCAAAAAAGTTGAAAATTTTCACGACAGGATTTTGGCTTTAAAAAAGTCGAACATTTTCATGAAGTATTTGGGCTTCAAAAAAGTTGAAAATTTTCATGAAAAGATTTCGGCTTCAAAAAAGTTGAAAATTTTCACGACAGGATTTCGGCTTTAAAAAAGTCGAACATTTTCATGAAGTATTTCAGCTTCAAAAAAGTTGAAAATTTTCATGAAAAGATTTCGGTTTAAAAAAAGTTGAAAATTTTCACGACAGGATTTCGGCTTTAAAAAAGTCGAACATTTTCATGAAGTATTTCAGCTTCAAAAAAGTTGAAAATTTTCATGAAAAGATTTCGGCTACAAAAAAGTTGAAAATTTTCATGAAAAGATTTCGGCTTCAAAAAAGTTGAAAATTTTCACGACAGTATTTCGGCTTTAAAAAAGTCGAACGTTTTCATGAAGTATTTGGGCTTCAAAAAAGTCGAACATTTTCATGAAGTATTTGGGCTTCAAAAAAGTTGAAAATTTTCACGACAGGATTTCGGCTTTAAAAAAGTCGAACATTTTCATGAAGTATTTCAGCTTCAAAAAAGTTGAAAATTTTCATGAAAAGATTTCGGCTACAAAAAAGTTGAAAATTTTCATGAAAAGATTTCGGCTTCAAAAAAGTTGAAAATTTTCATGAAAAGATTTCGACTTCAAAAAAGTTGAAAATTTTCACGACAGGATTTTGGCTTTAAAAAAGTCGAACATTTTCATGAAGTATTTCAGCTTCAAAAAAGTTGAAAATTTTCATAAAAAGATTTCGGCTACAAAAAAGTTGAAAATTTTCATGAAAAGATTTCGGCTTCAAAAAAGTTGAAAATTTTCACGACAGTATTTCGGCTTTAAAAAAGTCGAACGTTTTCATGAAGTATTTCAGCTTCAAAAAAGTTGAAAATTTTCATGAAAAGATTTCGGCTTCAAAAAAGTTGAAATTTTCATGAAAAGATTTCGGCTTCAAAAAAGTTTAAAATTTTCACGACAGGATTTTGGCTTTAAAAAAGTCAAACATTTTCATGAAGTATTTGGGCTTCAAAAAAGTTGAAAATTTTCATGAAAAGATTTCGGCTTCAAAAAAGTTGAAAATTTTCACGACAGGATTTCGGCTTTAAAAAAGTCGAACATTTTCATGAAGTATTTCAGCTTCAAAAAAGTTGAAAATTTTCATGAAAAGATTTCGGCTACAAAAAAGTTGAAAATTTTCAGGAAAAGATTTCGGCTTCAAAAAAGTTGAAAATTTTCACGACAGGATTTCGGCTTTAAAAAAGTCGAACATTTTCATGAAGTATTTCAGCTTCAAAAAAGTTGAAAATTTTCATGAAAAGATTTCGGCTTCAAAAAAGTTGAAAATTTTCACGACAGGATTTCGGCTTTAAAAAAGTCGAACATTTTCATGAAGTATTTCGGATTCAAAAAAGTTGAAAATTTTCATGAAAAGATTTCGGCTACAAAAAAGTTGAAAATTTTCATGAAAAGATTTTGGCTTCAAAAAAGCTGAAAATTTTCATGAAAAGATTTCGGTTTCAAAAAAGTTGAAAATTTTCACGACAGGATTTCGGCTTTAAAAAAGTCGAACATTTTCATGAAGTATTTCAGCTTCAAAAAAGTTGAAAATTTTCATGAAAAGTTTTCGGCTTCAAAAAAGTTGAAAATTTTCATGAAAAGATTTCGGCTTCAAAAAAGTTTAAAATTTTCACGACAGGATTTCGGCTTTAAAAAAGTCGAACATTTTCATGAAGTATTTCAGCTTCAAAAAAGTTGAAAATTTTCATGAAAAGATTTCGGTTTCAAAAAAGTTGAAAATTTTCACGACAGGATTTCGGCTTTAAAAAAGTCGAACATTTTCATGAAGTATTTCGGATTCAAAAAAGTTGAAAATTTTCATGAAAAGATTTCGGCTTTAAAAAAGTCGAACGTTTTCATGAAGTATTTCGGCTTCAAAAAAGTCGAACATTTTCATGAAGTATTTCGGATTCAAAAAAGTTGAAAATTTTCATGAAAAGATTTTGGCTTCAAAAAAGCTGAAAATTTTCATGAAAAGATTTCGGCTTCAAAAAAGTTGAAAATTTTCACGACAGGATTTTGGCTTTAAAAAAGTCGAACATTTTCATGAAGTATTTGGGCTTCAAAAAAGTTGAAAATTTTCATGAAAAGATTTCGGCTTCAAAAAAGTTGAAAATTTTCACGACAGGATTTCGGCTTTAAAAAAGTCGAACATTTTCATGAAGTATTTCAGCTTCAAAAAAGTTGAAAATTTTCATGAAAAGATTTCGGTTTAAAAAAAGTTGAAAATTTTCACGACAGGATTTCGGCTTTAAAAAAGTCGAACATTTTCATGAAGTATTTCAGCTTCAAAAAAGTTGAAAATTTTCATGAAAAGATTTCGGCTACAAAAAAGTTGAAAATTTTCATGAAAAGATTTCGGCTTCAAAAAAGTTGAAAATTTTCACGACAGTATTTCGGCTTTAAAAAAGTTGAACGTTTTCATGAAGTATTTGGGCTTCAAAAAAGTCGAACATTTTCATGAAGTATTTGGGCTTCAAAAAAGTTGAAAATTTTCACGACAGGATTTCGGCTTTAAAAAAGTCGAACATTTTCATGAAGTATTTCAGCTTCAAAAAAGTTGAAAATTTTCATGAAAAGATTTCGGCTACAAAAAAGTTGAAAATTTTCATGAAAAGATTTCGGCTTCAAAAAAGTTGAAAATTTTCATGAAAAGATTTCGACTTCAAAAAAGTTGAAAATTTTCACGACAGGATTTTGGCTTTAAAAAAGTCGAACATTTTCATGAAGTATTTCAGCTTCAAAAAAGTTGAAAATTTTCATAAAAAGATTTCGGCTACAAAAAAGTTGAAAATTTTCATGAAAAGATTTCGGCTTCAAAAAAGTTGAAAATTTTCACGACAGTATTTCGGCTTTAAAAAAGGCGAACGTTTTCATGAAGTATTTCAGCTTCAAAAAAGTTGAAAATTTTCATGAAAAGATTTCGGCTTCAAAAAAGTTGAAATTTTCATGAAAAGATTTCGGCTTCAAAAAAGTTTAAAATTTTCACGACAGGATTTTGGCTTTAAAAAAGTCAAACATTTTCATGAAGTATTTGGGCTTCAAAAAAGTTGAAAATTTTCATGAAAAGATTTCGGCTTCAAAAAAGTTGAAAATTTTCACGACAGGATTTCGGCTTTAAAAAAGTCGAACATTTTCATGAAGTATTTCAGCTTCAAAAAAGTTGAAAATTTTCATGAAAAGATTTCGGCTACAAAAAAGTTGAAAATTTTCAGGAAAAGATTTCGGCTTCAAAAAAGTTGAAAATTTTCACGACAGGATTTCGGCTTTAAAAAAGTCGAACATTTTCATGAAGTATTTCAGCTTCAAAAAAGTTGAAAATTTTCATGAAAAGATTTCGGCTTCAAAAAAGTTGAAAATTTTCACGACAGGATTTCGGCTTTAAAAAAGTCGAACATTTTCATGAAGTATTTCGGATTCAAAAAAGTTGAAAATTTTCATGAAAAGATTTCGGCTACAAAAAAGTTGAAAATTTTCATGAAAAGATTTTGGCTTCAAAAAAGCTGAAAATTTTCATGAAAAGATTTCGGTTTCAAAAAAGTTGAAAATTTTCACGACAGGATTTCGGCTTTAAAAAAGTCGAACATTTTCATGAAGTATTTCAGCTTCAAAAAAGTTGAAAATTTTCATGAAAAGATTTCGGCTACAAAAAAGTTGAAAATTTTCATGAAAAGATTTCGGCTTCAAAAAAGTTGAAAATTTTCACGACAGGATTTCGGCTTTAAAAAAGTCGAACGTTTTCATGAAGTATTTGGGCTTCAAAAAAGTCGAACATTTTCATGAAGTATTTGGGCTTCAAAAAAGTTGAAAATTTTCACGACAGGATTTCGGCTTTAAAAAAGTCGAACATTTTCATGAAGTATTTCAGCTTCAAAAAAGTTGAAAATTTTCATGAAAAGATTTCGGCTTCAAAAAAGTTGAAAATTTTCATGAAAAGATTTCGGCTTCAAAAAAGTTTAAAATTTTCACGACAGGATTTCGGCTTTAAAAAAGTCGAACATTTTCATGAAGTATTTCAGCTTCAAAAAAGTTGAAAGTTTTCATGAAAAGATTTCGGTTTCAAAAAAGTTGAAAATTTTCACGACAGGATTTCGGCTTTAAAAAAGTCGAACATTTTCATGAAGTATTTCGGATTCAAAAAAGTTGAAAATTTTCATGAAAAGATTTCGGCTACAAAAAAGTTGAAAATTTTCATGAAAAAATTTCGGTTTCAAAAAAGTTGAAAATTTTCACGACAGGATTTCGGCTTTAAAAAAGTCGAACATTTTCATGAAGTATTTCAGCTTCAAAAAAGTTGAAAATTTTCATGAAAAGATTTCGGCTACAAAAAAGTTGAAAGTTTTCATGAAAAGATTTCGGCTTCAAAAAAGTTGAAAATTTTCACGACAGGATTTCGGCTTTAAAAAAGTCGAACGTTTTCATGAAGTATTTCGGCTTCAAAAAAGTCGAACATTTTCATGAAGTATTTCGGATTCAAAAAAGTTGAAAATTTTCATGAAAAGATTTCGGCTTCAAAAAAGTTGAAAATTTTCATGAAAAGATTTCGACTTCAAAAAAGTTGAAAATTTTCACGACAGGATTTTGGCTTTAAAAAAGTCGAACATTTTCATGAAGTATTTCAGCTTCAAAAAAGTTGAAAATTTTCATGAAAAGATTTCGGCTACAAAAAAGTTTAAAATTTTCATGAAAAGATTTCGGCTTCAAAAAAGTTGAAAATGTTCACGACAGGATTTCGGCTTTAAAAAAGTCGAACGTTTTCATGAAGTATTTCAGCTTCAAAAAAGTTTAAAATTTTCATGAAAAGATTTCGGCTTCAAAAAAGTTGAAAATTTTCATGAAAAGATTTCTGCTTCAAAAAAGTTGAAAATTTTCACGACAGGATTTCGGCTTTAAAAAAGTCGAACATTTTCATGAAGTATTTCAGCTTCAAAAAAGTTGAAAATTTTCATGAGAAGATTTCGGTTTCAAAAAAGTTGAAAATTTTCACGACAGGATTTCGGCTTAAAAAAAGTCGAACATTTTCATGAAGTATTTCGGATTCAAAAAAGTTGAAAATTTTCATGAAAAGATTTCGGCTTTAAAAAAGTCGAACGTTTTCATGAAGTATTTCGGCTTCAAAAAAGTTGAACATTTTCAGGAAGTATTTCGGATTCAAAAAATTTGAAAATTTTCATGAAAAGATTTCGGCTTCAAAAAAGTTGAAAATTTTCATGAAAAGATTTCGACTTCAAAAAAGTTGAAAATTTTCACGACAGGATTTTGGCTTTAAAAAAGTCGAACATTTTCATGAAGTATTTCAGCTTCAAAAAAGTTGAAAATTTTCATGAAAAGATTTCGGCTACAAAAAAGTTGAAAATTTTCATGAAAAGATTTCGGCTTCAAAAAAGTTGAAAATGTTCACGACAGGATTTCGGCTTTAAAAAAGTCGAACGTTTTCATGAAGTATTTCGGCTTCAAAAAAGTCGAACATTTTCATGAAGTATTTCGGATTCAAAAAAGTTGAAAATTTTCATGAAAAGATTTCGGCTTCAAAAAAGTTGAAAATTTTCATGAAAAGATTTCGACTTCAAAAAAGTTGAAAATTTTCACGACAGGATTTTGGCTTTAAAAAAGTCGAACATTTTCATGAAGTATTTCAGCTTCAAAAAAGTTGAAAATTTTCATGAAAAGATTTCGGCTACAAAAAAGTTTAAAATTTTCATGAAAAGATTTCGGCTTCAAAAAAGTTGAAAATGTTCACGACAGGATTTCGGCTTTAAAAAAGTCGAACGTTTTCATGAAGTATTTCAGCTTCAAAAAAGTTTAAAATTTTCATGAAAAGATTTCGGCTTCAAAAAAGTTGAAAATTTTCATGAAAAGATTTCTGCTTCAAAAAAGTTGAAAATTTTCACGACAGGATTTCGGCTTTAAAAAAGTCGAACATTTTCATGAAGTATTTCAGCTTCAAAAAAGTTGAAAATTTTCATGAAAAGATTTCGGTTTCAAAAAAGTTGAAAATTTTCACGACAGGATTTCGGCTTAAAAAAAGTCGAACATTTTCATGAAGTATTTCGGATTCAAAAAAGTTGAAAATTTTCATGAAAAGATTTCGGCTTTAAAAAAGTCGAACGTTTTCATGAAGTATTTCGGCTTCAAAAAAGTTGAACATTTTCATGAAGTATTTCGGATTCAAAAAATTTGAAAATTTTCATGAAAAGATTTCGGCTTCAAAAAAGTTGAAAATTTTCATGAAAAGATTTCGACTTCAAAAAAGTTGAAAATTTTCACGACAGGATTTTGGCTTTAAAAAAGTCGAACATTTTCATGAAGTATTTCAGCTTCAAAAAAGTTGAAAATTTTCATGAAAAGATTTCGGCTACAAAAAAGTTGAAAATTTTCATGAAAAGATTTCGGCTTCAAAAAAGTTGAAAATGTTCACGACAGGATTTCGGCTTTAAAAAAGTCGAACGTTTTCATGAAGTATTTCAGCTTCAAAAAAGTTTAAAATTTTCATGAAAAGATTTCGGCTTCAAAAAAGTTGAAAATTTTCATGAAAAGATTTCTGCTTCAAAAAAGTTGAAAATTTTCACGACAGGATTTCGGCTTTAAAAAAGTCGAACATTTTCATGAAGTATTTCAGCTTCAAAAAAGTTGAAAATTTTCATGAAAAGTTTTCGGCTTCAAAAAAGTTGAAAATTTTCATGAAAAGATTTCGGCTTCAAAAAAGTTTAAAATTTTCACGACAGGATTTCGGCTTTAAAAAAGTCGAACATTTTCATGAAGTATTTCAGCTTCAAAAAAGTTGAAAATTTTCATGAAAAGATTTCGGTTTCAAAAAAGTTGAAAATTTTCACGACAGGATTTCGGCTTTAAAAAAGTCGAACATTTTCATGAAGTATTTCGGATTCAAAAAAGTTGAAAATTTTCATGAAAAGATTTCGGCTTTAAAAAAGTCGAACGTTTTCATGAAGTATTTCGGCTTCAAAAAAGTCGAACATTTTCATGAAGTATTTCGGATTCAAAAAAGTTGAAAATTTTCATGAAAAGATTTTGGCTTCAAAAAAGCTGAAAATTTTCATGAAAAGATTTCGGCTTCAAAAAAGTTGAAAATTTTCACGACAGGATTTTGGCTTTAAAAAAGTCGAACATTTTCATGAAGTATTTGGGCTTCAAAAAAGTTGAAAATTTTCATGAAAAGATTTCGGCTTCAAAAAAGTTGAAAATTTTCACGACAGGATTTCGGCTTTAAAAAAGTCGAACATTTTCATGAAGTATTTCAGCTTCAAAAAAGTTGAAAATTTTCATGAAAAGATTTCGGTTTAAAAAAAGTTGAAAATTTTCACGACAGGATTTCGGCTTTAAAAAAGTCGAACATTTTCATGAAGTATTTCAGCTTCAAAAAAGTTGAAAATTTTCATGAAAAGATTTCGGCTACAAAAAAGTTGAAAATTTTCATGAAAAGATTTCGGCTTCAAAAAAGTTGAAAATTTTCATGACAGTATTTCGGCTTTAAAAAAGTCGAACGTTTTCATGAAGTATTTGGGCTTCAAAAAAGTCGAACATTTTCATGAAGTATTTGGGCTTCAAAAAAGTTGAAAATTTTCACGACAGGATTTCGGCTTTAAAAAAGTCGAACATTTTCATGAAGTATTTCAGCTTCAAAAAAGTTGAAAATTTTCATGAAAAGATTTCGGCTACAAAAAAGTTGAAAATTTTCATGAAAAGATTTCGGCTTCAAAAAAGTTGAAAATTTTCATGAAAAGATTTCGACTTCAAAAAAGTTGAAAATTTTCACGACAGGATTTTGGCTTTAAAAAAGTCGAACATTTTCATGAAGTATTTCAGCTTCAAAAAAGTTGAAAATTTTCATAAAAAGATTTCGGCTACAAAAAAGTTGAAAATTTTCATGAAAAGATTTCGGCTTCAAAAAAGTTGAAAATTTTCACGACAGTATTTCGGCTTTAAAAAAGTCGAACGTTTTCATGAAGTATTTCAGCTTCAAAAAAGTTGAAAATTTTCATGAAAAGATTTCGGCTTCAAAAAAGTTGAAAATTTTCATGAAAAGATTTCGGCTTCAAAAAAGTTGAAAATTTTCATGAAAAGATTTCGGCTTCAAAAAAGTTGAAAATTTTCATGAAAAGATTTCGGCTTCAAAAAAGTTTAAAATTTTCACGACAGGATTTTGGCTTTAAAAAAGTCAAACATTTTCATAAAGTATTTGGGCTTCAAAAAAGTTGAAAATTTTCATGAAAAGATTTCGGCTTCAAAAAAGTTGAAAATTTTCACGACAGGATTTCGGCTTTAAAAAAGTCGAACATTTTCATGAAGTATTTCAGCTTCAAAAAAGTTGAAAATTTTCATGAAAAGATTTCGGCTACAAAAAAGTTGAAAATTTTCAGGAAAAGATTTCGGCTTCAAAAAAGTTGAAAAATTTAACGACAGGATTTCGGCTTTAAAAAAGTCGAACGTTTTCATGAAGTATTTCGGCTTCAAAAAAGTCGAACATTTTCATGAAGTATTTCGGATTCAAAAAAGTTGAAAATTTTCATGAAAAGATTTTGGCTTCAAAAAAGTTGAAAATTTTCATCAAAAGATTTCGGCTCCAAAAAAGTTGAAAATTTTCACGACAGGATTTCGGCTTTAAAAAAGTCGAACATTTTCATGAAGTATTTCGGCTTCAAAAAAGTCGAACATTTTCATGAAGTATTTCGGATTCAAAAAAGTTGAAAATTTTCATGAAAAGATTTCGGCTACAAAAAAGTTGAAAATTTTCATGAAAAGATTTCGGCTTCAAAAAAGTTGAAAATTTTCACGACAGGATTTCGGCTTTAAAAAAGTCGAACATTTTCATGAAGTATTTCGGCTTCAAAAAAGTCGAACATTTTCATGAAGTATTTCGGATTCAAAAAAGTTGAAAATATTCATGAAAAGATTTTGGCTTCAAAAAAGTTGAAAATTTTCATGAAAAGATTTCGGCTTCAAAAAAGTTGAAAATTTTCACGATAGGATTTTGGCTTTAAAAAAGTCGAACATTTTCATGAAGTATTTCGGCTTCAAAAAGGTTGAAAATTTTCACGACAGGATTTTGGCTTTAAAAAAGTCGAACATTTTCATGAAGTATTTGGGCTTCAAAAAAGTTGAAAATATTCATGAAAAGATTTTAGCTTCAAAAAAGTTGAAAATTTTCATGAAAAGATTTCGGCTTCAAAAAAGTTGAATATATTCATGAAAAGATTTTGGCTTCAAAAAAGTTGAAAATTTTCATGAAAAGATTTCGGCTTCAAAAAAGTTGAAAATTTTCACGACAGGATTTCGGCTTTAAAAAAGTCGAACATTTTCATGAAGTATTTCAGCTTCAAAAAAGTTGAAAATTTTCATGAAAAGATTTCGGCTACAAAAAAGTTGAAAATTTTCATGAAAAGATTTCGGCTTTAAAAAAGTCGAACATTTTCATGAAGTATTTGGGCTTCAAAAAAGTTGAAAATATTCATGAAAAGATTTTGGCTTCAAAAAAGTTGAAAATATTCATGAAAAGATTTCGGATTCAAAAAAGTTGAAAATATTCATGAAAAGATTTTGGCTTCAAAAAAGTTGCAAATTTTCATGAAAAGATTTCGGTTTCAAAAAAGTTGAACATTTTCACGACAGGATTTCGGCTTTAAAAAAGTCGAACGTTTTCATGAAGTATTTCGACTTCAAAAAAGTCGAACATTTTCATGAAGTATTTCGGATTCAAAAAAGTTGAAAATATTCATGAAAAGATTTTGGCTTAAAAAAAGTTGAAAATTTTCATGAAAAGATTTCGGCTTCAAAAAAGTTGAAAATTTTCACGACAGGATTTTGGCTTTAAAAAAGTCGAACATTTTCATGAAGTATTTGGGCTTCAAAAAAGTTGAAAATTTTCACGACAGGATTTCGGCTTTAAAAAAGTCGAACATTTTCATGAAGTATTTCGGCTTCAAAAAAGTTGAAAATTTTCACGACAGGATTTCGGCTTTAAAAAAGTTGAACATTTTCATGAAGTATTTCAGCTTCAAAAAAGTGGAAAATTTTCATGAAAAGATTTCGGCTACAAAAAAGTTGAAAATTTTCATGAAAAGATTTCGGCTTCAAAAAAGATGAAAATTTTCACGACAGGATTTCGGCTTTAAAAAAGTCGAACGTTTTCATGAAGTATTTCGGATTCAAAAAAGTCGAACATTTTCATGAAGTATTTCGGCTTCAAAAAAGTTGAACATTTTCATGAAGTATTTGGGCTTCAAAAAGGTTGAAAATTTTCACGACAGGATTTCAGCTTCAAAAAAGTCGAACATTTTCATGAAGTATTTCGGCTTCAAAAAAGTTGAACATTTTCATGAAGTATTTGGGCTTCAAAAAAGTTGAAAATTTTCACGACAGGATTTCGGCTTTAAAAAAGTCGAACATTTTCATGAAGTATTTCAGCTTCAAAAAAGTTGAAAATTTTCATGAAAAGATTTCGGCTACAAAAAAGTTGAAAATTTTCATGAAAAGATTTCGGCTTCAAAAAAGTTGAAAATTTTCATGAAAAGATTTCGACTTCAAAAAAGTTGAAAATTTTCACGACAGGATTTTGGCTTTAAAAAAGTCGAACATTTTCATGAAGTATTTCAGCTTCAAAAAAGTTGAAAATTTTCATGAAAAGATTTCGGCTACAAAAAAGTTTAAAATTTTCATGAAAAGATTTCGGCTTCAAAAAAGTTGAAAATTTTCACGACAGGATTTCGGCTTTAAAAAAGTCGAACATTTTCATGAAGTATTTGGGCTTCAAAAAAGTTGAAAATTTTCACGACAGGATTTCGGCTTTAAAAAAGTCGAACATTTTCATGAAGTATTTCAGCTTCAAAAAAGTTGAAAATTTTCATGAAAAGATTTCGGCTACAAAAAAGTTGAAAATTTTCATGAAAAGATTTCGGCTTTAAAAAAGTCGAACATTTTCATGAAGTATTTGGGCTTCAAAAAAGTTGAAAATATTCATGAAAAGATTTTGGCTTCAAAAAAGTTGAAAATATTCATGAAAAGATTTCGGATTCAAAAAAGTTGAAAATATTCATGAAAAGATTTTGGCTTCAAAAAAGTTGCAAATTTTCATGAAAAGATTTCGGTTTCAAAAAAGTTGAAAATTTTCACCACAGGATTTCGGCTTTAAAAAAGTCGAACGTTTTCATGAAGTATTTCGACTTCAAAAAAGTCGAACATTTTCATGAAGTATTTCGGATTCAAAAAAGTTGAAAATATTCATGAAAAGATTTTGGCTTAAAAAAAGTTGAAAATTTTCATGAAAAGATTTCGGCTTCAAAAAAGTTGAAAATTTTCACGACAGGATTTTGGCTTTAAAAAAGTCGAACATTTTCATGAAGTATTTGGGCTTCAAAAAAGTTGAAAATTTTCACGACAGGATTTCGGCTTTAAAAAAGTCGAACATTTTCATGAAGTATTTCGGCTTCAAAAAAGTTGAAAATTTTCACGACAGGATTTCGGCTTTAAAAAAGTTGAACATTTTCATGAAGTATTTCAGCTTCAAAAAAGTGGAAAATTTTCATGAAAAGATTTCGGCTACAAAAAAGTTGAAAATTTTCATGAAAAGATTTCGGCTTCAAAAAAGATGAAAATTTTCACGACAGGATTTCGGCTTTAAAAAAGTCGAACGTTTTCATGAAGTATTTCGGATTCAAAAAAGTCGAACATTTTCATGAAGTATTTCGGCTTCAAAAAAGTTGAACATTTTCATGAAGTATTTGGGCTTCAAAAAGGTTGAAAATTTTCACGACAGGATTTCAGCTTCAAAAAAGTCGAACATTTTCATGAAGTATTTCGGCTTCAAAAAAGTTGAACATTTTCATGAAGTATTTGGGCTTCAAAAAAGTTGAAAATTTTCACGACAGGATTTCGGCTTTAAAAAAGTCGAACATTTTCATGAAGTATTTCGGCTTCAAAAAAGTTGAAAATTTTCATGAAAAGATTTCGACTTCAAAAAAGTTGAAAATTTTCACGACAGGATTTTGGCTTTAAAAAAGTCGAACATTTTCATGAAGTATTTCAGCTTCAAAAAAGTTGAAAATTTTCATAAAAAGATTTCGGCTACAAAAAAGTTGAAAATTTTCATGAAAAGATTTCGGCTTCAAAAAAGTTGAAAATTTTCACGACAGTATTTCGGCTTTAAAAAAGTCGAACGTTTTCATGA
Organism: Labrus mixtus; assembly: GCF_963584025.1. Taxonomy (NCBI): domain Eukaryota; kingdom Metazoa; phylum Chordata; class Actinopteri; order Labriformes; family Labridae; genus Labrus; species Labrus mixtus. The sequence goes on from NW_026870158.1 coordinate 606,500, forward strand.
AGTATTTCAGCTTCAAAAAAGTTGAAAATTTTCATGAAAAGATTTCGGCTTCAAAAAAGTTGAAAATTTTCATGAAAAGATTTCGGCTTCAAAAAAGTTTAAAATTTTCACGACAGGATTTTGGCTTTAAAAAAGTCAAACATTTTCATGAAGTATTTGGGCTTCAAAAAAGTTGAAAATTTTCATGAAAAGATTTCGGCTTCAAAAAAGTTGAAAATTTTCACGACAGGATTTCGGCTTTAAAAAAGTCGAACATTTTCATGAAGTATTTCAGCTTCAAAAAAGTTGAAAATTTTCATGAAAAGATTTCGGCTAAAAAAAGTTGAAAATTTTCAGGAAAAGATTTCGGCTTCAAAAAAGTTGAAAAATTTAACGACAGGATTTCGGCTTTAAAAAAGTCGAACGTTTTCATGAAGTATTTCGGCTTCAAAAAAGTCGAACATTTTCATGAAGTATTTCGGATTCAAAAAAGTTGAAAATTTTCATGAAAAGATTTTGGCTTCAAAAAAGTTGAAAATTTTCATCAAAAGATTTCGGCTCCAAAAAAGTTGAAAATTTTCACGACAGGATTTCGGCTTTAAAAAAGTCGAACATTTTCATGAAGTATTTCGGCTTCAAAAAAGTCGAACATTTTCATGAAGTATTTCGGATTCAAAAAAGTTGAAAATTTTCATGAAAAGATTTCGGCTACAAAAAAGTTGAAAATTTTCATGAAAAGATTTCGGCTTCAAAAAAGTTGAAAATTTTCACGACAGGATTTCGGCTTTAAAAAAGTCGAACATTTTCATGAAGTATTTCGGCTTCAAAAAAGTCGAACATTTTCATGAAGTATTTCGGATTCAAAAAAGTTGAAAATATTCATGAAAAGATTTTGGCTTCAAAAAAGTTGAAAATTTTCATGAAAAGATTTCGGCTTCAAAAAAGTTGAAAATTTTCACGATAGGATTTTGGCTTTAAAAAAGTCGAACATTTTCATGAAGTATTTCGGCTTCAAAAAGGTTGAAAATTTTCACGACAGGATTTTGGCTTTAAAAAAGTCGAACATTTTCATGAAGTATTTGGGCTTCAAAAAAGTTGAAAATATTCATGAAAAGATTTTAGCTTCAAAAAAGTTGAAAATTTTCATGAAAAGATTTCGGCTTCAAAAAAGTTGAATATATTCATGAAAAGATTTTGGCTTTAAAAAAGTTGAAAATTTTCATGAAAAGATTTCGGCTTCAAAAAAGTTGAAAATTTTCACGACAGGATTTCGGCTTTAAAAAAGTCGAACATTTTCATGAAGTATTTCAGCTTCAAAAAAGTTGAAAATTTTCATGAAAAGATTTCGGCTACAAAAAAGTTGAAAATTTTCATGAAAAGATTTCGGCTTTAAAAAAGTCGAACATTTTCATGAAGTATTTGGGCTTCAAAAAAGTTGAAAATATTCATGAAAAGATTTTGGCTTCAAAAAAGTTGAAAATATTCATGAAAAGATTTCGGATTCAAAAAAGTTGAAAATATTCATGAAAAGATTTTGGCTTCAAAAAAGTTGCAAATTTTCATGAAAAGATTTCGGTTTCAAAAAAGTTGAACATTTTCACGACAGGATTTCGGCTTTAAAAAAGTCGAACGTTTTCATGAAGTATTTCGACTTCAAAAAAGTCGAACATTTTCATGAAGTATTTCGGATTCAAAAAAGTTGAAAATATTCATGAAAAGATTTTGGCTTAAAAAAAGTTGAAAATTTTCATGAAAAGATTTCGGCTTCAAAAAAGTTGAAAATTTTCACGACAGGATTTTGGCTTTAAAAAAGTCGAACATTTTCATGAAGTATTTGGGCTTCAAAAAAGTTGAAAATTTTCACGACAGGATTTCGGCTTTAAAAAAGTCGAACATTTTCATGAAGTATTTCGGCTTCAAAAAAGTTGAAAATTTTCACGACAGGATTTCGGCTTTAAAAAAGTTGAACATTTTCATGAAGTATTTCAGCTTCAAAAAAGTGGAAAATTTTCATGAAAAGATTTCGGCTACAAAAAAGTTGAAAATTTTCATGAAAAGATTTCGGCTTCAAAAAAGATGAAAATTTTCACGACAGGATTTCGGCTTTAAAAAAGTCGAACGTTTTCATGAAGTATTTCGGATTCAAAAAAGTCGAACATTTTCATGAAGTATTTGGGCTTCAAAAAGGTTGAAAATTTTCACGACAGGATTTCAGCTTCAAAAAAGTCGAACATTTTCATGAAGTATTTGGGCTTCAAAAAAGTTGAAAATTTTCACGACAGGATTTCGGCTTTAAAAAAGTCGAACATTTTCATGAAGTATTTCAGCTTCAAAAAAGTTGAAAATTTTCATGAAAAGATTTCGGCTACAAAAAAGTTGAAAATTTTCATGAAAAGATTTCGGCTTCAAAAAAGTTGAAAATTTTCATGAAAAGATTTCGACTTCAAAAAAGTTGAAAATTTTCACGACAGGATTTTGGCTTTAAAAAAGTCGAACATTTTCATGAAGTATTTCAGCTTCAAAAAAGTTGAAAATTTTCATGAAAAGATTTCGGCTACAAAAAAGTTTAAAATTTTCATGAAAAGATTTCGGCTTCAAAAAAGTTGAAAATTTTCACGACAGGATTTCGGCTTTAAAAAAGTCGAACATTTTCATGAAGTATTTCGGCTTCAAAAAAGTTGAAAATTTTCACGACAGGATTTCGGCTTTAAAAAAGTCGAACATTTTCATGAAGTATTTCAGCTTCAAAAAAGTTGAAAATTTTCATGAAAAGATTTCGGCTACAAAAAAGTTGAAAATTTTCATGAAAAGATTTCGGCTTCAAAAAAGTTGAAAATTTTCATGAAAAGATTTGGGCTTCAAAAAAGTTGAAAATTTTCACGACAGGATTTTGGCTTTAAAAAAGTCGAACATTTTCATGAAGTATTTCAGCTTCAAAAAAGTTGAAAATTTTCATGAAAAGATTTCGGCTACAAAAAAGTTGAAAATTTTCATGAAAAGATTTCGGCTTCAAAAAAGTTGAAAATTTTCACGACAGGATTTCAGCTTCAAAAAAGTCGAACATTTTCATGAAGTATTTCGGCTTCAAAAAAGTTGAACATTTTCATGAAGTATTTGGGCTTCAAAAAAGTTGAAAATTTTCACGACAGGATTTCGGCTTTAAAAAAGTCGAACATTTTCATGAAGTATTTCAGCTTCAAAAAAGTTGAAAATTTTCATGAAAAGATTTCGGCTACAAAAAAGTTGAAAATTTTCATGAAAAGATTTCGGCTTCAAAAAAGTTGAAAATTTTCATGAAAAGATTTCGACTTCAAAAAAGTTGAAAATTTTCACGACAGGATTTTGGCTTTAAAAAAGTCGAACATTTTCATGAAGTATTTCAGCTTCAAAAAAGTTGAAAATTTTCATGAAAAGATTTCGGCTACAAAAAAGTTTAAAATTTTCATGAAAAGATTTCGGCTTCAAAAAAGTTGAAAATTTTCACGACAGGATTTCGGCTTTAAAAAAGTCGAACATTTTCATGAAGTATTTCGGCTTCAAAAAAGTTGAAAATTTTCACGACAGGATTTCGGCTTTAAAAAAGTCGAACATTTTCATGAAGTATTTCAGCTTCAAAAAAGTTGAAAATTTTCATGAAAAGATTTCGGCTACAAAAAAGTTGAAAATTTTCATGAAAAGATTTCGGCTTCAAAAAAGTTGAAAATTTTCATGAAAAGATTTGGGCTTCAAAAAAGTTGAAAATTTTCACGACAGGATTTTGGCTTTAAAAAAGTCGAACATTTTCATGAAGTATTTCAGCTTCAAAAAAGTTGAAAATTTTCATGAAAAGATTTCGGCTACAAAAAAGTTGAAAATTTTCATGAAAAGATTTCGGCTTCAAAAAAGTTGAAAATTTTCACGACAGGATTTCAGCTTCAAAAAAGTCGAACATTTTCATGAAGTATTTCGGCTTCAAAAAAGTTGAACATTTTCATGAAGTATTTGGGCTTCAAAAAAGTTGAAAATTTTCACGACAGGATTTCGGCTTTAAAAAAGTCGAACATTTTCATGAAGTATTTCAGCTTCAAAAAAGTTGAAAATTTTCATGAAAAGATTTCGGCTACAAAAAAGTTGAAAATTTTCATGAAAAGATTTCGGCTTCAAAAAAGTTGAAAATTTTCATGAAAAGATTTCGACTTCAAAAAAGTTGAAAATTTTCACGACAGGATTTTGGCTTTAAAAAAGTCGAACATTTTCATGAAGTATTTCAGCTTCAAAAAAGTTGAAAATTTTCATGAAAAGATTTCGGCTACAAAAAAGTTTAAAATTTTCATGAAAAGATTTCGGCTTCAAAAAAGTTGAAAATTTTCACGACAGGATTTCGGCTTTAAAAAAGTCGAACATTTTCATGAAGTATTTGGGCTTCAAAAAAGTTGAAAATTTTCACGACAGGATTTCGGCTTTAAAAAAGTCGAACATTTTCATGAAGTATTTCAGCTTCAAAAAAGTTGAAAATTTTCATGAAAAGATTTCGGCTACAAAAAAGTTGAAAATTTTCATGAAAAGATTTCGGCTTCAAAAAAGTTGAAAATTTTCATGAAAAGATTTGGGCTTCAAAAAAGTTGAAAATTTTCACGACAGGATTTTGGCTTTAAAAAAGTCGAACATTTTCATGAAGTATTTCAGCTTCAAAAAAGTTGAAAATTTTCATGAAAAGATTTCGGCTACAAAAAAGTTGAAAATTTTCATGAAAAGATTTCGGCTTCAAAAAAGTTGAAAATTTTCATGAAAAGATTTCGACTTCAAAAAAGTTGAAAATTTTCACGACAGGATTTTGGCTTTAAAAAAGTCGAACATTTTCATGAAGTATTTCAGCTTCAAAAAAGTTGAAAATTTTCATGAAAAGATTTCGGCTACAAAAAAGTTGAAAATTTTCATGAAAAGATTTCGGCTTCAAAAAAGATGAAAATTTTCACGACAGGATTTCGGCTTTAAAAAAGTCGAACGTTTTCATGAAGTATTTCAGCTTCAAAAAAGTTGAAAATTTTCATGAAAAGATTTCGGCTTCAAAAAAGTTGAAAATTTTCATGAAAAGATTTCGGCTTCAAAAAAGTTGAAAATTTTCACGACAGGATTTCGGCTTTAAAAAAGTCGAACATTTTCATGAAGTATTTTAGCTTCAAAAAAGTTGAAAATTTTCATGAAAAGATTTCAGCTTCAAAAAAGTTGAAAATTTTCATGAAAAGATTTCGGCTTCAAAAAAGTTTAAAATTTTCACGACAGGATTTCGGCTTTAAAAAAGTCGAACATTTTCATGAAGTATTTCAGTTTCAAAAAAGTTGAAAATTTTCATGAAAAGATTTCGGTTTCAAAAAAGTTGAAAATTTTCACGACAGGATTTCGGCTATAAAAAAGTCGAACATTTTCATGAAGTATTTCGGATTCAAAAAAGTTGAAAATTTTCATGAAAAGATTTCGGCTACAAAAAAGTTGAAAATTTTCATGAAAAGATTCCGGCTTCAAAAAAGTTTAAAATTTTCACGACAGGATTTTGGCTTTAAAAAAGTCAAACATTTTCATGAAATATTTGGGCTTCAAAAAAGTTGAAAATTTTCATGAAAAGATTTCGGCTTCAAAAAAGTTGAAATTTTTCACGACAGGATTTCGGCTTTAAAAAAGTCGAACATTTTCATGAAGTATTTCAGCTTCAAAAAAGTTGAAAATTTTCATGAAAAGATTTCGGCTACAAAAAAGTTGAAAATTTTCAGGAAAAGATTTCGGCTTCAAAAAAGTTGAAAAATTTCACGACAGGATTTCGGCTTTAAAAAAGTCGAACGTTTTCATGAAGTATTTCGGCTTCAAAAAAGTCGAACATTTTCATGAAGTATTTCGGATTCAAAAAAGTTGAAAATTTTCATGAAAAGATTTTGGCTTCAAAAAAGTTGAAAATTTTCATCAAAAGATTGCGGCTCCAAAAAAGTTGAAAATTTTCACGACAGGATTTTGGCTTTAAAAAAGTCGAACATTTTCATGAAGTATTTGGGCTTCAAAAAAGTTGAAAATTTTCACGACAGGATTTCAGCTTCAAAAAAGTCGATCATTTTCATGAAGTATTTCGGCTTCAAAAAAGTTGAACATTTTCATGAAGTATTTGGGCTTCAAAAAAGTTGAAAATTTTCACGACAGGATTTCGGCTTTAAAAAAGTCGAACATTTTCATGAAGTATTTCGGCTTCAAAAAAGTCGAACATTTTCATGAAGTATTTCGGATTCAAAAAAGTTGAAAATTTTCATGAAAAGATTTCGGCTACAAAAAAGTTGAAAATTTTCATGAAAAGATTTCGGCTTCAAAAAAGTTGAAAATTTTCACGACAGGATTTCGGCTTTAAAAAAGTCGAACATTTTCATGAAGTATTTCGGCTTCAAAAAAGTCGAACATTTTCATGAAGTATTTCGGATTCAAAAAAGTTGAAAATATTCATGAAAAGATTTTGGCTTCAAAAAAGTTGAAAATTTTCATGAAAAGATTTCGGCTTCAAAAAAGTTGAAAATTTTCATGATAGGATTTTGGCTTTAAAAAAGTCGAACATTTTCATGAAGTATTTCGGCTTCAAAAAGGTTGAAAATTTTCACGACAGGATTTTGGCTTTAAAAAAGTCGAACATTTTCATGAAGTATTTGGGCTTCAAAAAAGTCAAACATTTTCATGAAATATTTGGGCTTCAAAAAAGTTGAAAATTTTCATGAAAAGATTTCGGCTTCAAAAAAGTTGAAAATTTTCACGACAGGATTTCGGCTTTAAAAAAGTCGAACATTTTCATGAAGTATTTCAGCTTCAAAAAAGTTGAAAATTTTCATGAAAAGATTTCGGCTACAAAAAAGTTGAAAATTTTCAGGAAAAGATTTCGGCTTCAAAAAAGTTGAAAAATTTCACGACAGGATTTCGGCTTTAAAAAAGTCGAACGTTTTCATGAAGTATTTCGGCTTCAAAAAAGTCGAACATTTTCATGAAGTATTTCGGATTCAAAAAAGTTGAAAATTTTCATGAAAAGATTTTGGCTTCAAAAAAGTTGAAAATTTTCACGACAGGATTTTGGCTTTAAAAAAGTCGAACATTTTCATGAAGTATTTGGGCTTCAAAAAAGTTGAAAATTTTCACGACAGGATTTCAGCTTCAAAAAAGTCGAACATTTTCATGAAGTATTTGGGCTTCAAAAAAGTTGAAAATTTTCACGACAGGATTTCGGCTTTAAAAAAGTCGAACATTTTCATGAAGTATTTCGGCTTCAAAAAAGTCGAACATTTTCATGAAGTATTTCGGATTCAAAAAAGTTGAAAATTTTCATGAAAAGATTTCGGCTACAAAAAAGTTGAAAATTTTCATGAAAAGATTTCGGCTTCAAAAAAGTTGAAAATTTTCACGACAGGATTTCGGCTTTAAAAAAGTCGAACATTTTCATGAAGTATTTCGGCTTCAAAAAAGTCGAACATTTTCATGAAGTATTTCGGATTCAAAAAAGTTGAAAATATTCATGAAAAGATTTTGGCTTCAAAAAAGTTGAAAATTTTCATGAAAAGATTTCGGCTTCAAAAAGGTTGAAAATTTTCACGACAGGATTTTGGCTTTAAAAAAGTCGAACATTTTCATGAAGTATTTGGGCTTCAAAAAAGTTGAAAATATTCATGAAAAGATTTTGGCTTCAAAAAAGTTGAAAGTTTTCATGAAAAGATTTCGGCTTCAAAAAAGTTGAAAATATTCATGAAAAGATTTTGGCTCCAAAAAAGTTGAAAATTTTCATGAAAAGATTTCGGCTTCAAAAAAGTTGAAAATTTTCACGACAGGATTTCGGCTTTAAAAAAGTCGAACATTTTCATGAAGTATTTCAGCTTCAAAAAAGTTGAAAATTTTCATGAAAAGATTTCGGCTACAAAAAAGTTGAAAATTTTCATGAAAAGATTTCGGCTTTAAAAAAGTCGAACATTTTCATGAAGTATTTGGGCTTCAAAAAAGTTGAAAATATTCATGAAAAGATTTTGGCTTCAAAAAAGTTGAAAATATTCATGAAAAGATTTCGGATTCAAAAAAGTTGAAAATATTCATGAAAAGATTTTGGCTTCAAAAAAGTTGCAAATTTTCATGAAAAGATTTCGGATTCAAAAAAGTTGAACATTTTCACGACAGGATTTCGGCTTTAAAAAAGTCGAACGTTTTCATGAAGTATTTCGACTTCAAAAAAGTCGAACATTTTCATGAAGTATTTCGGATTCAAAAAAGTTGAAAATATTCATGAAAAGATTTTGGCTTAAAAAAAGTTGAAAATTTTCATGAAAAGATTTCGGCTTCAAAAAAGTTGAAAATTTTCACGACAGGATTTTGGCTTCAAAAAAGTTGAAAGTTTTCATGAAGTATTTGGGCTTCAAAAAAGTTGAAAATATTCATGAAAAGATTTTGGCTTCAAAAAAGTTGAAAGTTTTCATGAAAAGATTTCGGCTTCAAAAAAGTTGAAAATATTCATGAAAAGATTTTGGCTCCAAAAAAGTTGAAAATTTTCATGAAAAGATTTCGGCTTCAAAAAAGTTGAAAATTTTCACGACAGGATTTCGGCTTTAAAAAAGTCGAACATTTTCATGAAGTATTTCAGCTTCAAAAAAGTTGAAAATTTTCATGAAAAGATTTCGGCTACAAAAAAGTTGAAAATTTTCATGAAAAGATTTCGGCTTTAAAAAAGTCGAACATTTTCATGAAGTATTTGGGCTTCAAAAAAGTTGAAAATATTCATGAAAAGATTTTGGCTTCAAAAAAGTTGAAAATATTCATGAAAAGATTTCGGATTCAAAAAAGTTGAAAATATTCATGAAAAGATTTTGGCTTCAAAAAAGTTGCAAATTTTCATGAAAAGATTTCGGATTCAAAAAAGTTGAACATTTTCACGACAGGATTTCGGCTTTAAAAAAGTCGAACGTTTTCATGAAGTATTTCGACTTCAAAAAAGTCGAACATTTTCATGAAGTATTTCGGATTCAAAAAAGTTGAAAATATTCATGAAAAGATTTTGGCTTAAAAAAAGTTGAAAATTTTCATGAAAAGATTTCGGCTTCAAAAAAGTTGAAAATTTTCACGACAGGATTTTGGCTTTCAAAAAGTCGAACATTTTCATGAAGTATTTCGGCTTCAAAAAAGTTGAAAATTTTCACGACAGGATTTCGGCTTTAAAAAAGTTGAACATTTTCATGAAGTATTTCAGCTTCAAAAAAGTTGAAAATTTTCATGAAAAGATTTCGGCTTCAAAAAAGTTGAAAATTTTCACGACAGGATTTCGGCTTTAAAAAAGTCGAACATTTTCATGAAGTATTTCAGCTTCAAAAAAGTTGAAAATTTTCATGAAAAGATTTCGGCTTCAAAAAAGTTGAAAATTTTCACGAAAAGATTTCGGCTTCAAAAAAGTTGAAAATTTTCACGACAGGATTTCGGCTTTAAAAAAGTCGAACATTTTCATGAAGTATTTCGGATTCAAAAAAGTTGATAATTTTTAAGACAGGATTTCGGCGTTAAAAAAGTCGAACATTTTCATGAAGTATTTCAGCTTCAAAAAAGTTGAAAATTTTCATGAAAAGATTTCGGCTTTAAAAAAGTTGAAAATTTTCATGAAAAGATTTTGGCTTCAAAAAAATTGAAAATTTTCATGAAAAGATTTCTGCTTCAAAAAAGTTGAAAATTTTCATGACAAGATTTCGGCTTCAAAAAAGTTGAAAATTTTCACGACAGAGTTTTGGGTTTAAAAAAGTCGAACATTTTCATGAAGTATTTGGGCTTCAAAAAAGTTGAAAATTTTCACGACAGGATTTCGGCTTTAAAAAAGTCGAACATTTTCATGAAGTATTTCGGCTTCAAAAAGGTTGAAAATTTTCACGACAGGATTTCGGCTTTAAAAAAGTCGAACATTTTCATGAAGTATTTCGGCTTCAAAAAATTTGAACATTTTCATGAAGTATTTCAACTTCAAAAAAGTTGAAAATTTTCATGAAAAGATTTCGGCTTCAAAAAAGTTGAAAATTTTCATGAAAAGATTTCGGCTTCAAAAAAGTTGAAAATTTTCACGACAGGATTTCGGCTTTAAAAAAGTCGAACATTTTCATGAAGTATTTCAGCTTAAAAAAAGTTGAAAATTTTCATGAAAAGATTTCGGTTTCAAAAAAGTTGAAAATTTTCACGACAGGATTTCGGCTTTAAAAAAGTCGAACATTTTCATGAAGTATTTCAGCTTCAAAAAAGTTGAACATTTTCATGAAAAGATTTCGGCTGCAAAAAAGTTGAAAATTTTCATGAAAAGATTTCGGATTCAAAAAAGTTGAAAATTTTCACGACAGGATTTCGGATTTAAAAAAGTCGAACATTTTCATGAAGTATTTCGGCTTCAAAAAAGTCGAACATTTTCATGAAGTATTTCGGATTCAAAAAAGTTGAAAATTTTCATGAAAAGATTTTGGCTCCAAAAAAGTTGAAAATTTTCATGAAAAGATTTCGGCTTCAAAAAAGTTGAAAATTTTCAAGACAGGATTTCAGCTTTAAAAAAGACGAACATTTTCATGAAGTATTTCGGCTTAAAAAAAGTCGAACATTTTCATGAAGTATTTCGGATTCAAAAAAGTTGAAAATTTTCATGTAAAGATTTTGGCTTCAAAAAAGTTGAAAATTTTCATGAAAAGATTTCGGCTTCATAAAAGTTGAAAATTTTCAAGACAGGATTTCAGCTTTAAAAAAGACGAACATTTTCATGAAGTATTTCGGCTTCAAAAAAGTTGAACATTTTCATGAAGTATTTCGGCTTCAAAAAAGTTGAACATTTTCATGAAGTATTTGGGCTTCAAAAAGGTTGAAAATTTTCACGACAGGATTTCAGCTTCAAAAAAGTCGAACATTTTCATGAAGTATTTCGGCTTCAAAAAAGTTGAACATTTTCATGAAGGATTTGGGCTTCAAAAAAGTTGAAAATTTTCACGACAGGATTTCGGCTTTAAAAAAGTCGAACATTTTCATGAAGTATTTCAGCTTCAAAAAAGTTGAAAATTTTCATGAAAAGATTTCGGCTACAAAAAAGTTGAAAATTTTCATGAAAAGATTTCGGCTTCAAAAAAGTTGAAAATTTTCATGAAAAGATTTCGGCTTCAAAAAAGTTGAAAATTTTCACGAAAAGATTTCGGCTTCAAAAAAGTTGAAAATTTTCACGACAGGATTTCGGCTTTAAAAAAGTCGAACATTTTCATGAAGTATTTCGGATTCAAAAAAGTTGATAATTTTTAAGACAGGATTTCGGCGTTAAAAAAGTCGAACATTTTCATGAAGTATTTCAGCTTCAAAAAAGTTGAAAATTTTCATGAAAAGATTTCGGCTTTAAAAAAGTTGAAAATATTCATGAAAAGATTTTGGCTTCAAAAAAATTGAAAATTTTCATGAAAAGATTTCTGCTTCAAAAAAGTTGAAAATTTTCATGACAAGATTTCGGCTTCAAAAAAGTTGAAAATTTTCACGACAGGATTTTGGCTTTAAAAAAGTCGAACATTTTCATGAAGTATTTGGGCTTCAAAAAAGTTGAAAATTTTCACGACAGGATTTCGGCTTTAAAAAAGTCGAACATTTTCATGAAGTATTTCGGCTTCAAAAAGGTTGAAAATTTTCACGACAGGATTTCGGATTTAAAAAAGTCGAACATTTTCATGAAGTATTTCGGCTTCAAAAAATTTGAACATTTTCATGAAGTATTTCAACTTCAAAAAAGTTGAAAATTTTCATGAAAAGATTTCGGCTTCAAAAAAGCTGAAAATTTTCATGAAAAGATTTCGGCTTCAAAAAAGTTGAAAATTTTCACGACAGGATTTCGGCTTTAAAAAAGTCGAACATTTTCATGAAGTATTTCAGCTTCAAAAAAGTTGAACATTTTCATGAAAAGATTTCGGCTGCAAAAAAGTTGAAAATTTTCATGAAAAGATTTCGATTTCAAAAAAGTTGAAAATTTTCACGACAGGATTTCGGATTTAAAAAAGTCGAACATTTTCATGAAGTATTTCGGCTTCAAAAAAGTCGAACATTTTCATGAAGTATTTCGGATTCAAAAAAGTTGAACATTTTCATGAAAAGATTTTGGCTCCAAAAAAGTTGAAAATTTTCATGAAAAGATTTCGGCTTCAAAAAAGTTGAAAATTTTCAAGACAGGATTTCAGCTTTAAAAAAGACGAACATTTTCATGAAGTATTTCGGCTTAAAAAAAGTCGAACATTTTCATGAAGTATTTCGGATTCAAAAAAGTTGAAAATTTTCATGTAAAGATTTTGGCTTCAAAAAAGTTGAAAATTTTCATGAAAAGATTTCGGCTTCAAAAAAGTTGAAAATTTTCAAGACAGGATTTCAGCTTTAAAAAAGACGAACATTTTCATGAAGTATTTCGGCTTCAAAAAAGTTGAACATTTTCATGAAGTATTTCGGCTTCAAAAAAGTTGAACATTTTCATGAAGTATTTGGGCTTCAAAAAAGTTGAAAATTTTCACGACAGGATTTCGGCATTAAAAAAGTCGAACATTTTCATGAAGTATTTCAGATTTAAAAAAGTTGAAAATTTTCATGAAAAGATTTCGGCTTCAAAAAAGTTGAAAATTTTCATGAAAAGATTTCGGCTTCAAAAAAGTTGAAAATTTTCACGACAGGATTTCGGCTTTAAAAAAGTCGAACATTTTCATGAAGTAATTCAGCTTCAAAAAAGTTGAAAATTTTCATGAAAAGATTTCGGCTTCAAAAAAGTTGAAAATTTTCATGAAAAGATTTCGGCTTCAAAAGAGTTGAAAATTTTCACGACAGGATTTCGACTTTAAAAAAGTCCAACATTTTCATGAAGTATTTCGGCTTCAAAAAAGTTGAAAATTTTCATGAAGTATTTCGGATTCAAAAAAGTTGAAAATTTTCACGAGAGGATTTCGGCGTTAAAAAAGTCGAACATTTTTACGAAGTATTTTAGCTTCAAAAAAGTTGAAAATTTTCATGAAAAGATTTCGGCTTCAAAAAAGTTGAAAATTTTCATGAAAAGATTTCGGCTTCAAAAAAGTTGAAAATTTTCATGAAAAGATTTCGGCTTCAAAAAAGTTGAAAATTTTCACGACAGGATTTCGGCTTTAAAAAAGTCGAACATTTTCATGAAGTATTTCAGCTTAAAAAAAGTTGAAAATTTTCATGAAAAGATTTCGGCTTCAAAAAAGTTGAAAATTTTCATGAAAAGATTTCGGCTTCAAAAAAGTTGAAAATTTTCACGACAGGATTTCGGCTTTAAAAAAGTCGAACATTTTCATGAAGTAATTCAGCTTCAAAAAAGTTGAAAATTTTCATGAAAAGATTTCGGCTTCAAAAGAGTTGAAAATTTTCAAGACAGGATTTCGGCGTTAAAAAAGTCGAACATTTTTATGAAGTATTTCAGCATCAAAAAAGTTGAAAATTTTCATGAAAAGATTTCGGCTTCAAAAAAGTTGAAAATTTTCATGAAAAGATTTCGGCTTCAAAAAAGTTGAAAATTTTCATGAAAAGATTTCGGCTTCAAAAAAGTTGAAAATTTTCACGACAGGATTTCGGCTTTAAAAAAGTCGAACATTTTCATGAAGTATTTCGGATTCAAAAAGTTGAAAATTTTCACGATAGGATTTCGGCTTTAAAAAAGTCGAACATTTTCATGAAGTATTTCAGCTTCAAAAAAGTTGTAAATTTTCACGACAGGATTTCGGCTTTAAAAAAGTCGAACATTTTCATGAAGTATTTCGGATTCAAAAAAGTTGAAAATTTTCACGACAGGATTTCGGCTTTAAAAAAGTCGAACATTTTCATGAAGTATTTCAGCTTAAAAAAAGTTGAAAATTTTCATGAAAAGATTTCGGCTTCAAAAAAGTGGAAAATTTTCATGAAAAGATTTCGGCTACAAAAAAGTTGAAAATTTTCACGACAGGATTTCAGCGTTAAAAAAGTCGAACATTTTTATGAAGTATTTCAGCTTCAAAAAAGTTGAAAATTTTCATGAAAAGATTTCGGCTTCAAAAAAGTTGAAAATTTTCATGAAAAGATTTCGGCTTCAAAAAAGTTGAAAATTTTCATGAAAAGATTTCGGCTTCAAAAAAGTTGAAAATTTTCACGACAGGATTTCGGCTTTAAAAAAGTCGAACATTTTCATGAAGTATTTCAGCTTCAAAAAAGTTGAAAATTTTCATGAAAAGATTTTGGTTTCAAAAAAGTTGAACATTTTCATGAAAAGATTTCGGCTTCAAAAAAGTTGAAAATTTTCATGAAAAGATTTCGGCTTCAAAAGAGTTGAAAATTTTCACGACAGGATTTCGACTTTAAAAAAGTCCAACATTTTCATGAAGTATTTCGGCTTCAAAAAAGTTGAAAATTTTCATGAAGTATTTCGGATTAAAAAAAGTTGAAAATTTTCACGACAGGATTTCGGCGTTAAAAAAGTCGAACATTTTTATGAAGTATTTCAGCATCAAAAAAGTTGAAAATTTTCATGAAAAGATTTCGGCTTCAAAAAAGTTGAAAATTTTCATGAAAAGATTTCGGCTTCAAAAAAGTTGAAAATTTTCATGAAAAGATTTCGGCTTCAAAAAAGTTGAAAATTTTCACGACAGGATTTCGGCTTTAAAAAAGTCGAACATTTTCATGAAGTATTTCAGCTTCAAAAAAGTTGAAAATTTTCATGAAAAGATTTCGGTTTCAAAAAAGTTGAAAATTTTCACGACAGGATTTCGGCTTTAAAAAAGTCGAATATTTTCATGAAGTATTTCAGCTTAAAAAAAGTTGAAAATTTTCATGAAAAGATTTCGGCTTTAAAAAAGTTGAAAATTTTAATGAAAAGATTTCGGCTTCAAAAAAGTTGAAAATTTTCACGACAGGATTTCGGCTTTAAAAAAGTCGAACATTTTCATGAAGTAATTCAGCTTCAAAAAAGTTGAAAATTTTCATGAAAAGATTTCGGCTTCAAAAAAGTTGAAAATTTTCATGAAAAGATTTCGGCTTCAAAAGAGTTGTAAATTTTCACGACAGGATTTCGGCTTTAAAAAAGTCGAACATTTTCATGAAGTATTTCGGATTCAAAAAAGTTGAAAATTTTCACGACAGGATTTCGGCTTTAAAAAAGTCGAACATTTTCATGAAGTATTTCAGCTTAAAAAAAGTTGAAAATTTTCATGAAAAGATTTCGGCTTCAAAAAAGTTGAAAATTTTCATGAAAAGATTTCGGCTACAAAAAAGTTGAAAATTTTCACGACAGGATTTCGGCGTTAAAAAAGTCGAACATTTTTATGAAGTATTTCAGCTTCAAAAAAGTTGAAAATTTTCATGAAAAGATTTCGGCTTCAAAAAAGTTGAAAATTTTCATGAAAAGATTTCGGCTTCAAAAAAGTTGAAAATTTTCATGAAAAGATTTCGGCTTCAAAAAAGTTGAAAATTTTCACGACAGGATTTCGGCTTTAAAAAAGTCGAACATTTTCATGAAGTATTTCAGCTTAAAAAAAGTTGAAAATTTTCATGAAAAGATTTCGGCTTCAAAAAAGTTGAAAATTTTCATGAAAAGATTTCGGCTTCAAAAAAGTTGAAAATTTTCACGACAGGATTTCGGCTTTAAAAAAGTCGAACATTTTCATGAAGTAATTCAGCTTCAAAAAAGTTGAAAATTTTCATGAAAAGATTTCGGCTTCAAAAAAGTTGAAAATTTTCATGAAAAGATTTCGGCTTCAAAAGAGTTGAAAATTTTCACGACAGGATTTTGACTTTAAAAAAGTCCAACATTTTCATGAAGTATTTCGGCTTCAAAAAAGTTGAAAATTATCACGACAGGATTTCGGCGTTAAAAAAGTCGAACATTTTTATGAAGTATTTCAGCATCAAAAAAGTTGAAAATTTTCTTGAAAAGATTTCGGCTTCAAAAAAGTTGAAAATTTTCATGAAAAGATTTCGGCTTCAAAAAAGTTGAAAATTTTCATGAAAAGATTTCGGCTTCAAAAAAGTTGAAAATTTTCACGACAGGATTTCGGCTTTAAAAAAGTCGAACATTTTCATGAAGTATTTCGGATTCAAAAAAGTTGAAAATTTGCACGACAGGATTTCGGCTTTAAAAAAGTCGAACATTTTCATGAAGTATTTCGGATTCAAAAAAGTTGAAAATTTTCACGACAGGATTTCAGCTTTAAAAAAGTCGAACATTTTCATGAAGTATTTCGGCTTCAAAAAAGTCGAACATTTTCATGAAGTATTTCGGATTCAAAAAAGTTGAAAATTTTCACGACAGGATTTCGGCTTTAAAAAAGTCGAACATTTTCATGAAGTATTTCAGCTTAAAAAAAAGTTGATAATTTTCATGAAAAGATTTCGGCTTCAAAAAAGTTTAAAATTTTCATGAAAAGATTTCGGCTTCAAAAAAGTTGAAAATTTTCACGACAGGATTTCAGCTTTAAAAAAGTCGAACATTTTCATGAAGTAATTCAGCTTCAAAAAAGTTGAAAATTTTCATGAAAAGATTTCGGCTTCAAAAAAGTTGAAAATTTTCATGAAAAGATTTCGGCTTCAAAAGAGTTGAAAATTTTCATGAAAAGATTTCGGCTTCAAAAAAGTTGAAAATTTTCACGACAGGATTTCGGCTTTAAAAAAGTCGAACGTTTTCATGAAGTATTTCGGCTTCAAAAAAGTCGAACATTTTCATGAAGTATTTCGGATTCAAAAAAGTTGAAAATATTCATGAAAAGATTTTGGCTTCAAAAAAGTTGAAAATTTTCATGAAAAGATTTCGGCTTCAAAAAAGTTGAAAATTTTCATGAAAAGATTTCGGCTTCAAAAGAGTTGAAAATTTTCATGAAAAGATTTCGGCTTCAAAAAAGTTGAAAATTTTCACGACAGGATTTCGGCTTTAAAAAAGTCGAACGTTTTCATGAAGTATTTCGGCTTCAAAAAAGTCGAACATTTTCATGAAGTATTTCGGATTCAAAAAAGTTGAAAATATTCATGAAAAGATTTTGGCTTCAAAAAAGTTGAAAATTTTCATGAAAAGATTTCGGCTTCAAAAAAGTTGAAAATTTTCACGATAGGATTTTGGCTTTAAAAAAGTCGAACATTTTCATGAAGTATTTCAGCTTCAAAAAAGTTGAAAATTTTCATGAAAAGATTTCGGCTTCAAAAAAGTTGAAAATTTTCACGACAGGATTTCGGCTTTAAAAAAGTCGAACATTTTCATGAAGTATTTCAGCTTCAAAAAAGTTGAAAATTTTCATGAAAAGATTTCGGCTTCAAAAAAGTTGAAAATTTTCACGAAAAGATTTCGGCTTCAAAAAAGTTGAAAATTTTCACGACAGGATTTCGGCTTTAAAAAAGTCGAACATTTTCATGAAGTATTTCGGATTCAAAAAAGTTGATAATTTTTAAGACAGGATTTCGGCGTTAAAAAAGTTGAACATTTTCATGAAGTATTTCAGCTTCAAAAAAGTTGAAAATTTTCATGAAAAGAATTCGGCTTTAAAAAAGTTGAAAATATTCATGAAAAGATTTTGGCTTCAAAAAAATTGAAAATTTTCATGAAAAGATTTCTGCTTCAAAAAAGTTGAAAATTTTCATGACAAGATTTCGGCTTCAAAAAAGTTGAAAATTTTCACGACAGGATTTTGGCTTTAAAAAAGTCGAACATTTTCATGAAGTATTTGGGCTTCAAAAAAGTTGAAAATTTTCACGACAGGATTTCGGCTTTAAAAAAGTCGAACATTTTCATGAAGTATTTCGGCTTCAAAAAGGTTGAAAATTTTCACGACAGGATTTCGGCTTTAAAAAAGTCGAACATTTTCATGAAGTATTTCGGCTTCAAAAAATTTGAACATTTTCATGAAGTATTTCAACTTCAAAAAAGTTGAAAATTTTCATGAAAAGGTTTCGGCTTCAAAAAAGCTGAAAATTTTCATGAAAAGATTTCGGCTTCAAAAAAGTTGAAAATTTTCACGACAGGATTTCGGCTTTAAAAAAGTCGAACATTTTCATGAAGTATTTCAGCTTCAAAAAAGTTGAACATTTTCATGAAAAGATTTCGGCTGCAAAAAAGTTGAAAATTTTCATGAAAAGATTTCGGATTCAAAAAAGTTGAAAATTTTCACGACAGGATTTCGGATTTAAAAAAGTCGAACATTTTCATGAAGTATTTTGGCTTCAAAAAAGTCGAACATTTTCATGAAGTATTTCGGATTCAAAAAAGTTGAAAATTTTCATGAAAAGATTTTGGCTCCAAAAAAGTTGAAAATTTTCATGAAAAGATTTCGGCTTCAAAAAAGTTGAAAATTTTCAAGACAGGATTTCAGCTTTAAAAAAGACGAACATTTTCATGAAGTATTTCGGCTTAAAAAAAGTCGAACATTTTCATGAAGTATTTCGGATTCAAAAAAGTTGAAAATTTTCATGTAAAGATTTTGGCTTCAAAAAAGTTGAAAATTTTCATGAAAAGATTTCGGCTTCAAAAAAGTTGAAAATTTTCAAGACAGGATTTCAGCTTTAAAAAAGACGAACATTTTCATGAAGTATTTCGGCTTCAAAAAAGTTGAACATTTTCATGAAGTATTTCGGCTTCAAAAAAGTTGAACATTTTCATGAAGTATTTGGGCTTCAAAAAAGTTGAAAATTTTCACGACAGGATTTCGGCATTAAAAAAGTCGAACATTTTCATGAAGTATTTCAGATTAAAAAAAGTTGAAAATTTTCATGAAAAGATTTCGGCTTCAAAAAAGTTGAAAATTTTCATGAAAAGATTTCGGCTTCAAAAAAGTTGAAAATTTTCACGACAGGATTTCGGCTTTAAAAAAGTCGAACATTTTCATGAAGTAATTCAGCTTCAAAAAAGTTGAAAATTTTCACGACAGGATTTCGGCGTTAAAAAAGTCGAACATTTTTACGAAGTATTTCAGCTTCAAAAAAGTTGAAAATTTTCATGAAAAGATTTCGGCTTCAAAAAAGTTGAAAATTTTCATGAAAAGATTTCGGCTTCAAAAAAGTTGAAAATTTTCATGAAAAGATTTCGGCTTCAAAAAAGTTGAAAATTTTCACGACAGGATTTCGGCTTTAAAAAAGTCGAACATTTTCATGAAGTATTTCAGCTTAAAAAAAGTTGAAAATTTTCATGAAAAGATTTCGGCTTCAAAAAAGTTGAAAATTTTCATGAAAAGATTTCGGCTTCAAAAAAGTTGAAAATTTTCACGACAGGATTTCGGCTTTAAAAAAGTCGAACATTTTCATGAAGTAATTCAGCTTCAAAAAAGTTGAAAATTTTCATGAAAAGATTTCGGCTTCAAAAGAGTTGAAAATTTTCAAGACAGGATTTCGGCGTTAAAAAAGTCGAACATTTTTATGAAGTATTTCAGCATCAAAAAAGTTGAAAATTTTCATGAAAAGATTTCGGCTTCAAAAAAGTTGAAAATTTTCATGAAAAGATTTCGGCTTCAAAAAAGTTGAAAATTTTCATGAAAAGATTTCGGCTTCAAAAAAGTTGAAAATTTTCACGACAGGATTTCGGCTTTAAAAAAGTCGAACATTTTCATGAAGTAATTCAGCTTCAAAAAAGTTGAAAATTTTCATGAAAAGATTTCGGCTTCAAAAAAGTTGAAAATTTTCATGAAAAGATTTCGGCTTCAAAAGAGTTGAAAATTTTCACGACAGGATTTCGACTTTAAAAAAGTCCAACATTTTCATGAAGTATTTCGGCTTCAAAAAAGTTGAAAATTTTCATGAAGTATTTCGGATTCAAAAAAGTTGAAAATTTTCACGACAGGATTTCGGCGTTAAAAAAGTCGAACATTTTTACGAAGTATTTCAGCTTCAAAAAAGTTGAAAATTTTCATGAAAAGATTTCGGCTTCAAAAAAGTTGAAAATTTTCATGAAAAGATTTCGGCTTCAAAAAAGTTGAAAATTTTCATGAAAAGATTTCGGCTTCAAAAAAGTTGAAAATTTTCACGACAGGATTTCGGCTTTAAAAAAGTCGAACATTTTCATGAAGTATTTCAGCTTAAAAAAAGTTGAAAATTTTCATGAAAAGATTTCGGCTTCAAAAAAGTTGAAAATTTTCATGAAAAGATTTCGGCTTCAAAAAAGTTGAAAATTTTCACGACAGGATTTCGGCTTTAAAAAAGTCGAACATTTTCATGAAGTAATTCAGCTTCAAAAAAGTTGAAAATTTTCATGAAAAGATTTCGGCTTCAAAAGAGTTGAAAATTTTCAAGACAGGATTTCGGCGTTAAAAAAGTCGAACATTTTTATGAAGTATTTCAGCATCAAAAAAGTTGAAAATTTTCATGAAAAGATTTCGGCTTCAAAAAAGTTGAAAATTTTCATGAAAAGATTTCGGCTTCAAAAAAGTTGAAAATTTTCATGAAAAGATTTCGGCTTCAAAAGAGTTGAAAATTTTCATGAAAAGATTTCGGCTTCAAAAAAGTTGAAAATTTTCACGACAGGATTTCGGCTTTAAAAAAGTCGAACGTTTTCATGAAGTATTTCGGCTTCAAAAAAGTCGAACATTTTCATGAAGTATTTCGGATTCAAAAAAGTTGAAAATATTCATGAAAAGATTTTGGCTTCAAAAAAGTTGAAAATTTTCATGAAAAGATTTCGGCTTCAAAAAAGTTGAAAATTTTCATGAAAAGATTTCGGCTTCAAAAGAGTTGAAAATTTTCATGAAAAGATTTCGGCTTCAAAAAAGTTGAAAATTTTCACGACAGGATTTCGGCTTTAAAAAAGTCGAACGTTTTCATGAAGTATTTCGGCTTCAAAAAAGTCGAACATTTTCATGAAGTATTTCGGATTCAAAAAAGTTGAAAATATTCATGAAAAGATTTTGGCTTCAAAAAAGTTGAAAATTTTCATGAAAAGATTTCGGCTTCAAAAAAGTTGAAAATTTTCACGATAGGATTTTGGCTTTAAAAAAGTCGAACATTTTCATGAAGTATTTCAGCTTCAAAAAAGTTGAAAATTTTCATGAAAAGATTTCGGCTTCAAAAAAGTTGAAAATTTTCACGACAGGATTTCGGCTTTAAAAAAGTCGAACATTTTCATGAAGTATTTCAGCTTCAAAAAAGTTGAAAATTTTCATGAAAAGATTTCGGCTTCAAAAAAGTTGAAAATTTTCACGAAAAGATTTCGGCTTCAAAAAAGTTGAAAATTTTCACGACAGGATTTCGGCTTTAAAAAAGTCGAACATTTTCATGAAGTATTTCGGATTCAAAAAAGTTGATAATTTTTAAGACAGGATTTCGGCGTTAAAAAAGTTGAACATTTTCATGAAGTATTTCAGCTTCAAAAAAGTTGAAAATTTTCATGAAAAGAATTCGGCTTTAAAAAAGTTGAAAATATTCATGAAAAGATTTTGGCTTCAAAAAAATTGAAAATTTTCATGAAAAGATTTCTGCTTCAAAAAAGTTGAAAATTTTCATGACAAGATTTCGGCTTCAAAAAAGTTGAAAATTTTCACGACAGGATTTTGGCTTTAAAAAAGTCGAACATTTTCATGAAGTATTTGGGCTTCAAAAAAGTTGAAAATTTTCACGACAGGATTTCGGCTTTAAAAAAGTCGAACATTTTCATGAAGTATTTCGGCTTCAAAAAGGTTGAAAATTTTCACGACAGGATTTCGGCTTTAAAAAAGTCGAACATTTTCATGAAGTATTTCGGCTTCAAAAAATTTGAACATTTTCATGAAGTATTTCAACTTCAAAAAAGTTGAAAATTTTCATGAAAAGGTTTCGGCTTCAAAAAAGCTGAAAATTTTCATGAAAAGATTTCGGCTTCAAAAAAGTTGAAAATTTTCACGACAGGATTTCGGCTTTAAAAAAGTCGAACATTTTCATGAAGTATTTCAGCTTCAAAAAAGTTGAACATTTTCATGAAAAGATTTCGGCTGCAAAAAAGTTGAAAATTTTCATGAAAAGATTTCGGATTCAAAAAAGTTGAAAATTTTCACGACAGGATTTCGGATTTAAAAAAGTCGAACATTTTCATGAAGTATTTTGGCTTCAAAAAAGTCGAACATTTTCATGAAGTATTTCGGATTCAAAAAAGTTGAAAATTTTCATGAAAAGATTTTGGCTCCAAAAAAGTTGAAAATTTTCATGAAAAGATTTCGGCTTCAAAAAAGTTGAAAATTTTCAAGACAGGATTTCAGCTTTAAAAAAGACGAACATTTTCATGAAGTATTTCGGCTTAAAAAAAGTCGAACATTTTCATGAAGTATTTCGGATTCAAAAAAGTTGAAAATTTTCATGTAAAGATTTTGGCTTCAAAAAAGTTGAAAATTTTCATGAAAAGATTTCGGCTTCAAAAAAGTTGAAAATTTTCAAGACAGGATTTCAGCTTTAAAAAAGACGAACATTTTCATGAAGTATTTCGGCTTCAAAAAAGTTGAACATTTTCATGAAGTATTTCGGCTTCAAAAAAGTTGAACATTTTCATGAAGTATTTGGGCTTCAAAAAAGTTGAAAATTTTCACGACAGGATTTCGGCATTAAAAAAGTCGAACATTTTCATGAAGTATTTCAGATTAAAAAAAGTTGAAAATTTTCATGAAAAGATTTCGGCTTCAAAAAAGTTGAAAATTTTCATGAAAAGATTTCGGCTTCAAAAAAGTTGAAAATTTTCACGACAGGATTTCGGCTTTAAAAAAGTCGAACATTTTCATGAAGTAATTCAGCTTCAAAAAAGTTGAAAATTTTCACGACAGGATTTCGGCGTTAAAAAAGTCGAACATTTTTACGAAGTATTTCAGCTTCAAAAAAGTTGAAAATTTTCATGAAAAGATTTCGGCTTCAAAAAAGTTGAAAATTTTCATGAAAAGATTTCGGCTTCAAAAAAGTTGAAAATTTTCATGAAAAGATTTCGGCTTCAAAAAAGTTGAAAATTTTCACGACAGGATTTCGGCTTTAAAAAAGTCGAACATTTTCATGAAGTATTTCAGCTTAAAAAAAGTTGAAAATTTTCATGAAAAGATTTCGGCTTCAAAAAAGTTGAAAATTTTCATGAAAAGATTTCGGCTTCAAAAAAGTTGAAAATTTTCACGACAGGATTTCGGCTTTAAAAAAGTCGAACATTTTCATGAAGTATTTCAGCATCAAAAAAGTTGAAAATTTTCATGAAAAGATTTCGGCTTCAAAAAAGTTGAAAATTTTCATGAAAAGATTTCGGCTTCAAAAAAGTTGAAAATTTTCATGAAAAGATTTCGGCTTCAAAAAAGTTGAAAATTTTCACGACAGGATTTCGGCTTTAAAAAAGTCGAACATTTTCATGAAGTAATTCAGCTTCAAAAAAGTTGAAAATTTTCATGAAAAGATTTCGGCTTCAAAAAAGTTGAAAATTTTCATGAAAAGATTTCGGCTTCAAAAGAGTTGAAAATTTTCACGACAGGATTTCGACTTTAAAAAAGTCCAACATTTTCATGAAGTATTTCGGCTTCAAAAAAGTTGAAAATTTTCATGAAGTATTTCGGATTCAAAAAAGTTGAAAATTTTCACGACAGGATTTCGGCGTTAAAAAAGTCGAACATTTTTACGAAGTATTTCAGCTTCAAAAAAGTTGAAAATTTTCATGAAAAGATTTCGGCTTCAAAAAAGTTGAAAATTTTCATGAAAAGATTTCGGCTTCAAAAAAGTTGAAAATTTTCATGAAAAGATTTCGGCTTCAAAAAAGTTGAAAATTTTCACGACAGGATTTCGGCTTTAAAAAAGTCGAACATTTTCATGAAGTATTTCAGCTTAAAAAAAGTTGAAAATTTTCATGAAAAGATTTCGGCTTCAAAAAAGTTGAAAATTTTCATGAAAAGATTTCGGCTTCAAAAAAGTTGAAAATTTTCACGACAGGATTTCGGCTTTAAAAAAGTCGAACATTTTCATGAAGTAATTCAGCTTCAAAAAAGTTGAAAATTTTCATGAAAAGATTTCGGCTTCAAAAGAGTTGAAAATTTTCAAGACAGGATTTCGGCGTTAAAAAAGTCGAACATTTTTATGAAGTATTTCAGCATCAAAAAAGTTGAAAATTTTCATGAAAAGATTTCGGCTTCAAAAAAGTTGAAAATTTTCATGAAAAGATTTCGGCTTCAAAAAAGTTGAAAATTTTCATGAAAAGATTTCGGCTTCAAAAAAGTTGAAAATTTTCACGACAGGATTTCGGCTTTAAAAAAGTCGAACATTTTCATGAAGTAATTCAGCTTCAAAAAAGTTGAAAATTTTCATGAAAAGATTTCGGCTTCAAAAAAGTTGAAAATTTTCATGAAAAGATTTCGGCTTCAAAAGAGTTGAAAATTTTCACGACAGGATTTCGACTTTAAAAAAGTCCAACATTTTCATGAAGTATTTCGGCTTCAAAAAAGTTGAAAATTTTCATGAAGTATTTCGGATTCAAAAAAGTTGAAAATTTTCACGACAGGATTTCGGCGTTAAAAAAGTCGAACATTTTTACGAAGTAT
The DNA here is from genome assembly GCF_963584025.1 of Labrus mixtus. Taxonomy (NCBI): domain Eukaryota; kingdom Metazoa; phylum Chordata; class Actinopteri; order Labriformes; family Labridae; genus Labrus; species Labrus mixtus. The sequence continues at coordinate 630,952 of NW_026870158.1, forward strand.
TTCAGCTTCAAAAAAGTTGAAAATTTTCATGAAAAGATTTCGGCTTCAAAAAAGTTGAAAATTTTCATGAAAAGATTTCGGCTTCAAAAAAGTTGAAAATTTTCATGAAAAGATTTCGGCTTCAAAAAAGTTGAAAATTTTCACGACAGGATTTCGGCTTTAAAAAAGTCGAACATTTTCATGAAGTATTTCAGCTTAAAAAAAGTTGAAAATTTTCATGAAAAGATTTCGGCTTCAAAAAAGTTGAAAATTTTCATGAAAAGATTTCGGCTTCAAAAAAGTTGAAAATTTTCACGACAGGATTTCGGCTTTAAAAAAGTCGAACATTTTCATGAAGTAATTCAGCTTCAAAAAAGTTGAAAATTTTCATGAAAAGATTTCGGCTTCAAAAGAGTTGAAAATTTTCAAGACAGGATTTCGGCGTTAAAAAAGTCGAACATTTTTACGAAGTATTTCAGCTTCAAAAAAGTTGAAAATTTTCATGAAAAGATTTCGGCTTCAAAAAAGTTGAAAATTTTCATGAAAAGATTTCGGCTTCAAAAAAGTTGAAAATTTTCATGAAAAGATTTCGGCTTCAAAAAAGTTGAAAATTTTCACGACAGGATTTCGGCTTTAAAAAAGTCGAACATTTTCATGAAGTATTTCAGCTTAAAAAAAGTTGAAAATTTTCATGAAAAGATTTCGGCTTCAAAAAAGTTGAAAATTTTCATGAAAAGATTTCGGCTTCAAAAAAGTTGAAAATTTTCACGACAGGATTTCGGCTTTAAAAAAGTCGAACATTTTCATGAAGTAATTCAGCTTCAAAAAAGTTGAAAATTTTCATGAAAAGATTTCGGCTTCAAAAGAGTTGAAAATTTTCAAGACAGGATTTCGGCGTTAAAAAAGTCGAACATTTTTATGAAGTATTTCAGCATCAAAAAAGTTGAAAATTTTCATGAAAAGATTTCGGCTTCAAAAAAGTTGAAAATTTTCATGAAAAGATTTCGGCTTCAAAAAAGTTGAAAATTTTCATGAAAAGATTTCGGCTTCAAAAGAGTTGAAAATTTTCATGAAAAGATTTCGGCTTCAAAAAAGTTGAAAATTTTCACGACAGGATTTCGGCTTTAAAAAAGTCGAACGTTTTCATGAAGTATTTCGGCTTCAAAAAAGTCGAACATTTTCATGAAGTATTTCGGATTCAAAAAAGTTGAAAATATTCATGAAAAGATTTTGGCTTCAAAAAAGTTGAAAATTTTCATGAAAAGATTTCGGCTTCAAAAAAGTTGAAAATTTTCATGAAAAGATTTCGGCTTCAAAAGAGTTGAAAATTTTCATGAAAAGATTTCGGCTTCAAAAAAGTTGAAAATTTTCACGACAGGATTTCGGCTTTAAAAAAGTCGAACGTTTTCATGAAGTATTTCGGCTTCAAAAAAGTCGAACATTTTCATGAAGTATTTCGGATTCAAAAAAGTTGAAAATATTCATGAAAAGATTTTGGCTTCAAAAAAGTTGAAAATTTTCATGAAAAGATTTCGGCTTCAAAAAAGTTGAAAATTTTCACGATAGGATTTTGGCTTTAAAAAAGTCGAACATTTTCATGAAGTATTTCAGCTTCAAAAAAGTTGAAAATTTTCATGAAAAGATTTCGGCTTCAAAAAAGTTGAAAATTTTCACGACAGGATTTCGGCTTTAAAAAAGTCGAACATTTTCATGAAGTATTTCAGCTTCAAAAAAGTTGAAAATTTTCATGAAAAGATTTCGGCTTCAAAAAAGTTGAAAATTTTCACGAAAAGATTTCGGCTTCAAAAAAGTTGAAAATTTTCACGACAGGATTTCGGCTTTAAAAAAGTCGAACATTTTCATGAAGTATTTCGGATTCAAAAAAGTTGATAATTTTTAAGACAGGATTTCGGCGTTAAAAAAGTTGAACATTTTCATGAAGTATTTCAGCTTCAAAAAAGTTGAAAATTTTCATGAAAAGAATTCGGCTTTAAAAAAGTTGAAAATATTCATGAAAAGATTTTGGCTTCAAAAAAATTGAAAATTTTCATGAAAAGATTTCTGCTTCAAAAAAGTTGAAAATTTTCATGACAAGATTTCGGCTTCAAAAAAGTTGAAAATTTTCACGACAGGATTTTGGCTTTAAAAAAGTCGAACATTTTCATGAAGTATTTGGGCTTCAAAAAAGTTGAAAATTTTCACGACAGGATTTCGGCTTTAAAAAAGTCGAACATTTTCATGAAGTATTTCGGCTTCAAAAAGGTTGAAAATTTTCACGACAGGATTTCGGCTTTAAAAAAGTCGAACATTTTCATGAAGTATTTCGGCTTCAAAAAATTTGAACATTTTCATGAAGTATTTCAACTTCAAAAAAGTTGAAAATTTTCATGAAAAGGTTTCGGCTTCAAAAAAGCTGAAAATTTTCATGAAAAGATTTCGGCTTCAAAAAAGTTGAAAATTTTCACGACAGGATTTCGGCTTTAAAAAAGTCGAACATTTTCATGAAGTATTTCAGCTTCAAAAAAGTTGAACATTTTCATGAAAAGATTTCGGCTGCAAAAAAGTTGAAAATTTTCATGAAAAGATTTCGGATTCAAAAAAGTTGAAAATTTTCACGACAGGATTTCGGATTTAAAAAAGTCGAACATTTTCATGAAGTATTTTGGCTTCAAAAAAGTCGAACATTTTCATGAAGTATTTCGGATTCAAAAAAGTTGAAAATTTTCATGAAAAGATTTTGGCTCCAAAAAAGTTGAAAATTTTCATGAAAAGATTTCGGCTTCAAAAAAGTTGAAAATTTTCAAGACAGGATTTCAGCTTTAAAAAAGACGAACATTTTCATGAAGTATTTCGGCTTAAAAAAAGTCGAACATTTTCATGAAGTATTTCGGATTCAAAAAAGTTGAAAATTTTCATGTAAAGATTTTGGCTTCAAAAAAGTTGAAAATTTTCATGAAAAGATTTCGGCTTCAAAAAAGTTGAAAATTTTCAAGACAGGATTTCAGCTTTAAAAAAGACGAACATTTTCATGAAGTATTTCGGCTTCAAAAAAGTTGAACATTTTCATGAAGTATTTCGGCTTCAAAAAAGTTGAACATTTTCATGAAGTATTTGGGCTTCAAAAAAGTTGAAAATTTTCACGACAGGATTTCGGCATTAAAAAAGTCGAACATTTTCATGAAGTATTTCAGATTAAAAAAAGTTGAAAATTTTCATGAAAAGATTTCGGCTTCAAAAAAGTTGAAAATTTTCATGAAAAGATTTCGGCTTCAAAAAAGTTGAAAATTTTCACGACAGGATTTCGGCTTTAAAAAAGTCGAACATTTTCATGAAGTAATTCAGCTTCAAAAAAGTTGAAAATTTTCACGACAGGATTTCGGCGTTAAAAAAGTCGAACATTTTTACGAAGTATTTCAGCTTCAAAAAAGTTGAAAATTTTCATGAAAAGATTTCGGCTTCAAAAAAGTTGAAAATTTTCATGAAAAGATTTCGGCTTCAAAAAAGTTGAAAATTTTCATGAAAAGATTTCGGCTTCAAAAAAGTTGAAAATTTTCACGACAGGATTTCGGCTTTAAAAAAGTCGAACATTTTCATGAAGTATTTCAGCTTAAAAAAAGTTGAAAATTTTCATGAAAAGATTTCGGCTTCAAAAAAGTTGAAAATTTTCATGAAAAGATTTCGGCTTCAAAAAAGTTGAAAATTTTCACGACAGGATTTCGGCTTTAAAAAAGTCGAACATTTTCATGAAGTAATTCAGCTTCAAAAAAGTTGAAAATTTTCATGAAAAGATTTCGGCTTCAAAAGAGTTGAAAATTTTCAAGACAGGATTTCGGCGTTAAAAAAGTCGAACATTTTTATGAAGTATTTCAGCATCAAAAAAGTTGAAAATTTTCATGAAAAGATTTCGGCTTCAAAAAAGTTGAAAATTTTCATGAAAAGATTTCGGCTTCAAAAAAGTTGAAAATTTTCATGAAAAGATTTCGGCTTCAAAAAAGTTGAAAATTTTCACGACAGGATTTCGGCTTTAAAAAAGTCGAACATTTTCATGAAGTAATTCAGCTTCAAAAAAGTTGAAAATTTTCATGAAAAGATTTCGGCTTCAAAAAAGTTGAAAATTTTCATGAAAAGATTTCGGCTTCAAAAGAGTTGAAAATTTTCACGACAGGATTTCGACTTTAAAAAAGTCCAACATTTTCATGAAGTATTTCGGCTTCAAAAAAGTTGAAAATTTTCATGAAGTATTTCGGATTCAAAAAAGTTGAAAATTTTCACGACAGGATTTCGGCGTTAAAAAAGTCGAACATTTTTACGAAGTATTTCAGCTTCAAAAAAGTTGAAAATTTTCATGAAAAGATTTCGGCTTCAAAAAAGTTGAAAATTTTCATGAAAAGATTTCGGCTTCAAAAAAGTTGAAAATTTTCATGAAAAGATTTCGGCTTCAAAAAAGTTGAAAATTTTCACGACAGGATTTCGGCTTTAAAAAAGTCGAACATTTTCATGAAGTATTTCAGCTTAAAAAAAGTTGAAAATTTTCATGAAAAGATTTCGGCTTCAAAAAAGTTGAAAATTTTCATGAAAAGATTTCGGCTTCAAAAAAGTTGAAAATTTTCACGACAGGATTTCGGCTTTAAAAAAGTCGAACATTTTCATGAAGTAATTCAGCTTCAAAAAAGTTGAAAATTTTCATGAAAAGATTTCGGCTTCAAAAGAGTTGAAAATTTTCAAGACAGGATTTCGGCGTTAAAAAAGTCGAACATTTTTATGAAGTATTTCAGCATCAAAAAAGTTGAAAATTTTCATGAAAAGATTTCGGCTTCAAAAAAGTTGAAAATTTTCATGAAAAGATTTCGGCTTCAAAAAAGTTGAAAATTTTCATGAAAAGATTTCGGCTTCAAAAAAGTTGAAAATTTTCACGACAGGATTTCGGCTTTAAAAAAGTCGAACATTTTCATGAAGTAATTCAGCTTCAAAAAAGTTGAAAATTTTCATGAAAAGATTTCGGCTTCAAAAAAGTTGAAAATTTTCATGAAAAGATTTCGGCTTCAAAAGAGTTGAAAATTTTCACGACAGGATTTCGACTTTAAAAAAGTCCAACATTTTCATGAAGTATTTCGGCTTCAAAAAAGTTGAAAATTTTCATGAAGTATTTCGGATTCAAAAAAGTTGAAAATTTTCACGACAGGATTTCGGCGTTAAAAAAGTCGAACATTTTTACGAAGTATTTCAGCTTCAAAAAAGTTGAAAATTTTCATGAAAAGATTTCGGCTTCAAAAAAGTTGAAAATTTTCATGAAAAGATTTCGGCTTCAAAAAAGTTGAAAATTTTCATGAAAAGATTTCGGCTTCAAAAAAGTTGAAAATTTTCACGACAGGATTTCGGCTTTAAAAAAGTCGAACATTTTCATGAAGTATTTCAGCTTAAAAAAAGTTGAAAATTTTCATGAAAAGATTTCGGCTTCAAAAAAGTTGAAAATTTTCATGAAAAGATTTCGGCTTCAAAAAAGTTGAAAATTTTCACGACAGGATTTCGGCTTTAAAAAAGTCGAACATTTTCATGAAGTAATTCAGCTTCAAAAAAGTTGAAAATTTTCATGAAAAGATTTCGGCTTCAAAAGAGTTGAAAATTTTCAAGACAGGATTTCGGCGTTAAAAAAGTCGAACATTTTTATGAAGTATTTCAGCATCAAAAAAGTTGAAAATTTTCATGAAAAGATTTCGGCTTCAAAAAAGTTGAAAATTTTCATGAAAAGATTTCGGCTTCAAAAAAGTTGAAAATTTTCATGAAAAGATTTCGGCTTCAAAAAAGTTGAAAATTTTCACGACAGGATTTCGGCTTTAAAAAAGTCGAACATTTTCATGAAGTATTTCGGATTCAAAAAGTTGAAAATTTTCACGATAGGATTTCGGCTTTAAAAAAGTCGAACATTTTCATGAAGTATTTCAGCTTCAAAAAAGTTGAAAATTTTCATGAAGGATTTCGGTTTCAAAAAAGTTGAAAATTTTCACGACAGGATTTCGGCTTTAAAAAAGTCGAACATTTTCATGAAGTATTTCAGCTTAAAAAAAGTCGAACATTTTCATGAAGTATTTCGGATTCAAAAAAGTTGAAAATTTTCACGACAGGATTTCGGCTTTAAAAAAGTCGAACATTTTCATGAAGTATTTCAGCTTAAAAAAAGTTGAAAATTTTCATGAAAAGATTTCGGCTTCAAAAAAGTGGAAAATTTTCATGAAAAGATTTCGGCTACAAAAAAGTTGAAAATTTTCACGACAGGATTTCGGCGTTAAAAAAGTCGAACATTTTTATGAAGTATTTCAGCTTCAAAAAAGTTGAAAATTTTCATGAAAAGATTTCGGCTTCAAAAAAGTTGAAAATTTTCATGAAAAGATTTCGGCTTCAAAAAAGTTGAAAATTTTCATGAAAAGATTTCGGCTTCAAAAAAGTTTAAAATTTTCACGACAGGATTTCGGCTTTAAAAAAGTCGAACATTTTCATGAAGTATTTCAGCTTAAAAAAAGTTGAAAATTTTCATGAAAAGATTTCGGCTTCAAAAAAGTTGAAAATTTTCATGAAAAGATTTGGGTTCAAAAAAGTTGAAAATTTTCATGAAAAGATTTCGGCTTCAAAAAAGTTGAAAATTTTCACGACAGGATTTCGGCTTTAAAAAAGTCGAACATTTTCATGAAGTATTTCGGATTCTAAAAGTTGAAAATTTTCACGATAGGATTTCGGCTTTAAAAAAGTCGAACATTTTCATGAAGTATTTCAGCTTCAAAAAAGTTGAAAATTTTCATGAAAAGATTTCGGTTTCAAAAAAGTTGAAAATTTTCACGACAGGATTTCGGCTTTAAAAAAGTCGAATATTTTCATGAAGTATTTCAGCTTAAAAAAAGTTGAAAATTTTCATGAAAAGATTTCGGCTTCAAAAAAGTTGAAAATTTTCATGAAAAGATTTCGGCTTCAAAAAAGTTGAAAATTTTCATGAAAAGATTTCGGCTTCAAAAGAGTTGAAAATTTTCACGACAGGATTTCGTCTTTAAAAAAGTCGAACATTTTCATGAAGTAATTCAGCTTCAAAAAAGTTGAAAATTTTCATGAAAAGATTTCGGTTTCAAAAAAGTTGAAAATTTTCATGAAAAGATTTCGGCTTCAAAAAAGTTGAAAATTTTCATGAAAAGATTTCGGCTTCAAAAGAGTTGAAAATTTTCACGACAGGATTTCGACTTTAAAAAAGTCGAACATTTTCATGAAGTATTTCAGCTTCAAAAAAGTTGAAAATTTTCATGAAAAGATTTCGGTTTCAAAAAAGTTGAAAATTTTCACGACAGGATTTCGGCTTTAAAAAAGTCGAATATTTTCATGAAGTATTTCAGCTTAAAAAAAGTTGAAAATTTTCATGAAAAGATTTCGGCTTTAAAAAAGTTGAAAATTTTCATGAAAAGATTTCGGCTTCAAAAAAGTTGAAAATTTTCATGAAAAGATTTCGGCTTCAAAAAAGTTGAAAATTTTCACGACAGGATTTCGGCTTTAAAAAAGTCGAACATTTTCATGAAGTATTTCAGCTTCAAAAAAGTTGAAAATTTTCATGAAAAGATTTCGGTTTCAAAAAAGTTGAAAATTTTCACGACAGGATTTCGGCTTTAAAAAAGTCAAACATTTTCATGAAGTATTTCGGATTCAAAAAAGTTGAAAATTTTCACGACAGGATTTCGGCTTTAAAAAAGTCGAACATTTTCATGAAGTATTTCAGCTTAAAAAAAGTCGAACATTTTCATGAAGTATTTCGGATTCAAAAAAGTTGAAAATTTTCACGACAGGATTTCGGCTTTAAAAAAGTCGAACATTTTCATGAAGTATTTCAGCTTAAAAAAAGTTGAAAATTTTCATGAAAAGATTTCGGCTTCAAAAAAGTGGAAAATTTTCATGAAAAGATTTCGGCTACAAAAAAGTTGAAAATTTTCACGACAGGATTTCGGCGTTAAAAAAGTCGAACATTTTTATGAAGTATTTCAGCTTCAAAAAAGTTGAAAATTTTCATGAAAAGATTTCGGCTTCAAAAAAGTTGAAAATTTTCATGAAAAGATTTCGGCTTCAAAAAAGTTGAAAATTTTCATGAAAAGATTTCGGCTTCAAAAAAGTTTAAAATTTTCACGACAGGATTTCGGCTTTAAAAAAGTCGAACATTTTCATGAAGTATTTCAGCTTAAAAAAAGTTGAAAATTTTCATGAAAAGATTTCGGCTTCAAAAAAGTTGAAAATTTTCATGAAAAGATTTGGGTTCAAAAAAGTTGAAAATTTTCATGAAAAGATTTCGGCTTCAAAAAAGTTGAAAATTTTCACGACAGGATTTCGGCTTTAAAAAAGTCGAACATTTTCATGAAGTATTTCGGATTCTAAAAGTTGAAAATTTTCACGATAGGATTTCGGCTTTAAAAAAGTCGAACATTTTCATGAAGTATTTCAGCTTCAAAAAAGTTGAAAATTTTCATGAAAAGATTTCGGTTTCAAAAAAGTTGAAAATTTTCACGACAGGATTTCGGCTTTAAAAAAGTCGAATATTTTCATGAAGTATTTCAGCTTAAAAAAAGTTGAAAATTTTCATGAAAAGATTTCGGCTTCAAAAAAGTTGAAAATTTTCATGAAAAGATTTCGGCTTCAAAAAAGTTGAAAATTTTCATGAAAAGATTTCGGCTTCAAAAGAGTTGAAAATTTTCACGACAGGATTTCGTCTTTAAAAAAGTCGAACATTTTCATGAAGTAATTCAGCTTCAAAAAAGTTGAAAATTTTCATGAAAAGATTTCGGTTTCAAAAAAGTTGAAAATTTTCATGAAAAGATTTCGGCTTCAAA